>NC_132991.1:69416500-70096000 GCF_048564905.1 Vicugna pacos | reverse complement strand
TCTCTGCCAGAGTCAGCACCCCACATGCCCACACTACCTCCACTTTTCTCAGGATTCCCATGGTCCCCTCCAAAGCCCTCTACCTAAGTTATATCCATAAGTTTTTATTTTTTTCCTTAAGGCAGGTCTCCAGTGTTATAAAAGCTTCAGGCTCCCACAAAACTCCAGTTTGCTGCCAAGTTGGAGCCTAGCTCAGGTGTCATTTCCAGAATAGGACACAGTCACACAAAGGGCAGGGTTTGTCCGGGGGCATCTCCGTCTCCCTTCACCATTCCACTCTTGCCCTGCCCAAGGTCACAGCCTTCCACTGAGGGACCAGCCCAGCCCAGTGCCCTGCTCAGTGCCCTGCCCAGACCTGCCAGCGCAATCCCCTGTCACCTCTCCCTCCCCACGACACCTCCGGGCCTGGTGTTAGGCAGTCTGATCTGCATAACCAGATAATGCACCGCAAACAGTGAATGGCCCATGGCTGCTTGGGTCAGGGAGGGTGTGTCATTATAGAGCTGCTTAACCTCCGTGAGATCCTGGCTCTAGGTTAAAAACTGGGGAAATGAAATGTCTCAGAGATACCCTGGCCAAGTGTCCTTGTTTTCCTGTGCCCTTCACGTACCTATGACCGGAGCCCTAACACTTCTTGGCATTCTCAAAGCAGTTTTTCATTCAGTTAGCAAAATTTACCAAGCACCAGGTGTTCAGAAATAAGCTAGAAGATACAGCTTCTGCCTTTGGTCTAGTGAGGGAGACAGCCAGTGGAGAAACACACAGCAAGTGTGATGAGTGCTGTGTTGTCCCCAGAAATGTGATGAGTTCCGTGTTGTAGGGACACAGGCAGGGCACTCACACAAGGCTTGGGGAGGGAAGGAAGAGGGGAGG
Organism: Vicugna pacos; assembly: GCF_048564905.1. Classification (NCBI taxonomy): domain Eukaryota; kingdom Metazoa; phylum Chordata; class Mammalia; order Artiodactyla; family Camelidae; genus Vicugna; species Vicugna pacos. Next base: position 70,095,127 of record NC_132991.1, on the reverse strand, counting down.
GTTATGTAGGAGTTGCCGGGGCAAATGGAGGGCTTGGGGACGAGGTATTCTTGTCAGCAATACATTGGGGGGATGGGGCAGCTGCAGAGGCAAGAGAAATACAGCTGTTGAGGAACTGAAAGCAGTTTATTCTGATAGATGTGGGGGTGGGGGAGGGTAAGCAAGAGATGAAGGTGAGATGGTGCAAGAGGTGAGATGCTTGAGGCAAAGAATCAAGTTTGACCCCATGTCACATTCTCTGCCTGGCATGCTGAACACAGTAACTCGTTGACAAATGACCAGATCCCAGTGGAAACTTCAGGGTCCACTGCACACACTGGCTACCAGCATTCAGTCTCATGGTAACTTCTGGATGTGCTGTAGGACTGCTGTATACCTTGGAGGCACTGAGAAATCTTAAAGGACCGAAAATAAACTTCTGATACATTATCATTTGTATTTGACCAAATTAGGATTGCCAGCTTTAGCATATAAAAATACAGTACACCCAGTTAAATTTGAATTTGAATGCATGGGGCATACTTATTTTATCTGAAATTCAAATTTATCTGGGCACCCTATGTTTTACCTGGCAACCCTATCTAACGATAAGCTTTAGAATGATTCCACAGAATATGGAAGGAACTGAGCCAGGCATGAGGGATGAGGGGAGGGAGGCATTAAACTAGTTGGTGACCAGAGGGCAAAACAGCTGGTTGGATCAATTTTTCCCTTTTCACTCAAGGCAACATTTAAATGTGCATCACAGAGCTGTTTTAGGGTCTGACAAAGTGAAAAGCAAAAATTCGCCTCCATTTTTGAGCCAGACAGCTCCTGGATTCCTTTGCTTGGAAATGTCAGGACACCAAAGGCAGAGAGAAAGTATTTCTTTGCCTCTTCTGTTCTGCTCAGTGGGGCCCTCTCTGAGGTATCACCCACGTGACTACCTGAAGGTAGAAAGCTTGACCTGCCTGAGCAGGCAGAGCTGGCTCAGGCTGGGGACTGAAGAACAAAGGAAGTGGGTGTGCAGCCTCTCTGGACCTCTGCAGGGAATCTCAGCTCTTTCCTCCAGGGTGTACTGGTCCGGTATTACCTCTTCAAGAGCAGCAGTTTCCAAAATAAAATTAATCTTTACCTCCGCCCAAGCTGATTATAACCTCCACCCTTGTAATCCTTTTTAAACCTCACCCAGAAAAGACCTAAGCAAATCCCAGCAAGTTTTTATAGAACCTAAAGCAGGGGATTTACGTGTATCGTTTGTCCTTTCTTTGTGAAAATATTATTAATTTTTTACGGTTCTTATAGGGAAAAGGTACACAGTGGTTGTTGACATTACTGGGTCTCAAGAACCAAGGTTATTCAATTAATACTCTCTAATCCCATAAGAAAGTAAAAGCATCATGTTGCTGAACCAGGAAAAGTGGAACTTCCCAGGGCAGGGGGTGGGGAGGGATCTCTAAGTTGGCACGTACATCACCTCCACAACAATAACGTGAGTCAAGGACCCGTTGAATTCAACAGGCTTTTCCATACTCCTTTGGATATAAGCTCTGATCTAACTGGCACAAGGCTCTGTAGTTGCATGCGTCCCACTCAGTGTGAGCATCTATATGACTCACTGCGGAAATTTTAGTCTTTGATTACAAGGTGCCAGCCTAGCCCCACCTGAAATGCTATCTTACTCTTTCTAAAATCCAGAAAATTTTGCATTCAGAAATGCATCTAGCTGGGGTTTTCAGAGAAGGCAGTGTGGTCTGTAGGGATTTATTCTCACCTCTCATCAGTTAGTTCATTTATATGCAAAAAGTAGAACAACTCTCTAAGCAAGAAACCCCGGTAGGAGACTCAAGAAAACGGGTTGCTTGTTATCAGTATCCATGGAAAGCAAAGCAGCCTGGGCCCCTCTTTTCCTTGACTCCCTTCCTTCCAGTCCGCCTCACAGGCACCAAGTACGGCTGTGGGGGAGGAGGCTGTGGCGCCTGCACCGTCATGGTGTCGAGGTACAACCCCAAGACCAAGAAGATCCAGTATCCTTTGTGTTGACGGGGCCCTGCTCTGGGCACTTCTGGGAAGGATGTGGAGCCCCCACTTTTCCTGTCCGTATATATGTCCCCTTCTCTCTCCAGGTGTCCACCGCCCGCAGACCTGCTCTCTTGCAATTTCTAAGCTCCAGATCTTTCCCATGGACTTTCTTCCCATCAGAATATATGTGGCCTGTGTGCCAGTCTCTCAGGGCCATGCTCTCTATTGCTGTACAGCTACTTCCTTTGCTTTTGAGCAGGAGATTTCAGAGTGGAGGCTCAGACAAGAATGCCTTAAACACAAAGAAGTGATGCACTGTTCTGGTAGAAGATTTAGGTCAACATACACTGGAAGAGTTATTCCCCTGGAAGAGCTGAATGAGATCTTAAGTCACGCTGCACGACTGAGCCAGCATCACCTTGATCTAAAATGTAAATTTGCTCACAATTGAATGTGGTGGGGAAGGAGTTGTCTAGCATGATTCCCAAGTCTTAGTCTTAGGTCACTGGTGGTGCTGTTCACAGTTAGGAAGAGGAGAAGCAGAGGCGAAAGTGGTGAGTGTAGCTTTGGATACACTGCATTGCAGTAGTGGTGGCAGGTGCAGATGGCAGGAGTGACTGGAGGGCCAGGAAGTTGTGGAAAGCTCTTGGAAAAACTTGACTAAGAAGGGAAGAAAGATAATCCAGTAGCTGGAGAAAGACATCGGTTTGGGGATTTCTTTTTTAAGCACAACAAACAAATGAATTGCTAAATGCAAGGGAATTTAGAGAAATGAGACCCTAGAAAGGAAAAGGTTAGGGGGGCAGTTGATAACGGAGCAAGTCCACAGGGAGCCAAGAACACACGGGATCCAGAATGCAGCAGAGGGGCTGGACGTGGAATGCAGGTGAGGCTGACTGCAGCCCTAGGTGAGCAGTGGCTGACTGGGCAGTGAAGGGGCTCGTACCTCTGTTTCCTGCATGAGGCATAAGGGTGAGACTGAGCAGAGCAGTGAACACAGAGAGTTGCGAGAAGAGGGAGAGGGAAAAAAGATTAAGGGGAAGTAAACTTAGTAAGGAGGGATTAGAGGACATAAGAAATAAAATGTATTTGTTGTGCAATGGACCTAGGGTATACTCTTGCTCTGTATGCTAAGTGCTCTTCCAAGGTCCCTCACTAGTCAGGTGGGGGGTTTCCAAGTGCATTTGATGATTCAAAGGGCTGGTGGAGCCAAGAGAAGCACTCTATCTTTTCTTCGGAAGAATAGCATTCATATTCCCATCCTGGATGAGAGAGTAAAGGAAAAAGTCCCTGGGTGAGGACAATTTCCCATACCTGGATAGAGAATAGGACTTAGCCTGAGTGGGAATAAAGCGACTACATTGGACTAACAAAGTCTGGATCCCATTCCCAACCCGTGAGATGAGAATTGGGTGCTAACCATGTTGGCCGTGTCATTAATACAGACGCGAGTGTGGGAGAGATGGTCAAGACAAGGGCATAAGCCCGAGCTATCCAAGCTTGGCCATACATTGGAATCACCTGAGGAGGTTTAAAAGTGATGGAGTGATCCTATCCTAGAGATTCTGATTTAACTGGGTTAGCACGGAACCAGTTAAACCAGTATTTGTATTTTTAAAAACTTCACACAGTTGAAGATTACCAGGGTAAATTACTCCAGGATGGTTTACGTAAGTCAGTATATCATTTTATGATGAGTAGAAGGCTTTCTTTCCTTGGAATGAGGGGGGAAAATGGAGACTGAGGGTCTCTTTCTGCACAAAACTCATTGTTCTTTTTTTTTCATTTCTCTCTACCATTCTATTCCAGCCTTACGTAAGTCCTTTCTTGGACACTTCCAAAAAGTTAGAGTTCTATATCTAGTGTTCTCTGTATTCTCAGGGATATACAAACTCATGACTCTCTCTCTCTGAAATTACTCCCTGAATTATGTTACCCACTCCCTGCAATTCCAATGTGTTCTCTTTACAAAATTCCATCACAGCCATTATCCAGTTACAGCGTGCCTGGTTCCTATCTGCTCGCTGCATGGGGCTGCTGTCACCACAGTGGAAGGAGTGGGAAGCATCAGAACCAGGATTCACCCCGTGCAGGTAGGAGGGCAGTGTGGTTTGGACCAGATGTTGGTTTCAGGCACCCCATGTAGTCTAATGTACTCCAATTAGGTCGCCAACTTTGAAATCCTTTGTGCCTTTAAATTCTCATTTTGTGAGGTTCAGTGCTTCAGAGCTAGAGATCCTTTCAGAGATTGGTGTAAAAACCAAGATTCCTTCATTCATTTTGATATATCTTAACTTCTCAGCCCCATGCTGCCCTAAACTAAAACAAAGACAGTCTAGTCTGTCAAGAGAAGAAAACGAGATAGAAAACTAGAAGTTTATAAAAGATACTTGCTGTCTACCATATTTCAGAATTACAGAACTATGAATAAGAGGCTCATTATGTGTGAAATACTCCCCAAGCACTCCCCAAATATCTTGTAACTGAACACCACGCTATGAGAAAACACAACTAAAATGACAAAGCATTTACTAAAGTTTAGAGGACTTTTTAAAATATTTTATTTATTTATTATTGTATTATTTAATTATTTTATTTTGTTGTGGGGTAGGTAATTAGGTTTATTTACTGTTAGAGGAAGTACTGGGGAATGAACCCAGGACCTTGTGCATGCCAAGCATGTGCTCTACCATTCGAGCTATACCTTCCCTCACTAGAGAACTTTTACTGCAATTGCAGTGTTATTTTTATATACTAGAATAAGAGTTTCTTCAGATGTTTTGTTTTAAAAGCAGGGAGTCAAAAGAAAATTATGGAGAGCCATAATCTCTTGCAATTCCTTCTCTTAGAAGATTGTGTTTGGAACACGGAAGCAAAGATCTTCCTCTGACAATGTGTTGCATTGATGGGCACTTATTGATTTTTTGACATTAAAATCTTACCCACTCTTAGCTCATCACCTTAACAGTATGGAAGCTACCTAACGCTGCTACTTATCAGATTTCTTTCTCTGAAATATTAATAGTACCTGATAGTTCAGTAGTGCCCTGGAGCAGGCTCATACTGGTCAGGACAGCCGATTGTTAAGTTTTCAGGGATTTTTGTGAGCCAGTCTTTTAAGCACAGCCATTACTAAAAATTAAACTATACAAGCTTAAAAGTAAGTAAACAATATTAAAAACAACGCTAATAAATAGCAATATTTATCATCTCCCAATTATTTTACTGCGTTTCACTATTCCCTATGCTCTTGAGGCCATTTATGTCTGTTGTAGCTACATGGTGGAAATGCCATAGAAAGGTATCACCCTGCGCCTGTCTTCCAGACCCACATTCAATGATATCACATTGGAAGCTTGATATCAGCTTTGATGGAAGTCTTTATACTACTGAAATTGGTCGAAGCTGCAGATCAGGACTCTCCTCCCAGAGATCCAGTTGTTAATCAGTTACCAGCACATTTGCAGCCAGGCCTATATGACACATCTGAGACAACTTGCCTTCTGGCAATAAATCCAACCCAAGCCTCTCAGATTTTCCTCTAGCCTTAGAACAATGTCTGTCCTTGTAGCTGAGCCACAGATGACGTATTTGGCTTTCCTCTCAGAGGTCATGCTGTTTGGGGTTTATTTTAAAACATTTGGGTCATACTCAAGCCAGTGATTTGAGCATTCTGTGACACAGGGGACAAATACACAGAGGGGGACCCACAGAGTCATGTTTCCATCTGTATCTTCAAGGGTGGAGTCTTTGTATGGAGTGGACAAAGTACATTGTCATTTGTCATTCTGTTTTTCACTGTCTTTTTTAATTGTTTGGTTATTGTATTTAAATACAAAAAGTTGAATTGCATAAATTAAATGTATAAATGACACAATACTACTGAATCACACTTAACAATTTTCAAGTCATTTATCTAGATTTTGTCATTTAATCAATCAAAAATTCTGTAACATAGATGAAGAAGGAGATGAAATTTACTTCCCAGAGACTGTTAAACGATGTGTATATACTCATACTTATTCTCATGACCATCTTGTATGATGGATACCATTATTATTCTAATTTTATTTTATTTTACTTATTTTATTATTTTATTTTTTAATGTATTTATTGATGTATACTCAGCTTACAATGATGTGTCAACTTCTGGTGTACAGCGCAATACTTCAGTCATATAGGAACATACATATATTTGTTTTCATATTCTTTTTAACCGTAAGTTACTACAATATCCTAATTTTAAAGAGGAAGAAAAGTCAAGTAAATAACCTCAGGTCACACAATTAATGAGCTACTGTAAGGACCAAAACTCCCATGAGCATGGCCCCAAAGCATTTTTCTTGTTCCTTAGACTACACTTCCTATTTCACAGATAAAGAAACCAGAGTCTAGAGAGTAAAGTAACTTAATTAATACTTGCCAATAGGTTTTTCTTGAGAGGAGGGAAAAAAGCGTATGATTTCAAGAAATAGAAATACTATTCTTCCAGAGTGATATCTTTTACCCTGCAGTTATCTCTGGAAAGCTAAACACATACGCTTCGCTCCTTTCTAGTGTCCAAGGTAGGGAAACAAGAGGTTTAAAGTATAAACAGTGTACCAATGTTTCCCAGGAAAGACTCGCCAAGTGTCACGGCACGCAGTGCGGCTTCTGCAGCCCAGGGATGGTGATGTCCATCTACACGCTGCTGAGGAACCACCCGGAGCCGACCCCCGCGCAGATAACCGAAGCCCTTGGAGGTGAGGCTTCTGGGCCTTCATCAGGGACTGAGGGTGGAAAGTGCCCAAGCAACGAGGGAGGAGGCCCTGACCCCGGAGAGAAGCTGTGGCACAGCTCTGGGGTTCCAGGCACCTGGGCAACACGTAGGCCTCTTTAGCACCTGCCTGGACCCAAGTCCTTTCCAGGAAGTGCTACCTGCATTTTGTCAGCATCGATGCCAAGAATTGGGGCAGTAGTGGTTTCATTACAAGCCTTCTCCCTTAATGGACCCAGCTGTCACTCTGCGAAGGCATTCAAATAGGCTGTCTCTTAACACTTTTAATACAATATTTTCCAAATGTGGAAATTTGGGTAATCTAGAAGAATGAGATTTTGTTGTTTGTTTTTAAATTAATCTGCTAGAATCATTCATAAACTACTCACTAAAATTTAATTTTACAAAGAGTATAGATTTCAGATACTTTACATTTTTATGTTCTGGTTGAGTTCATTATGAGATCAAGGAGCTCTTAGACTGCAATTAGCTGTCACAAATAAGCTTGGTGAGCAGTTCAATCCCCTATGACAAAATAGCTATCAAATTTAAATGAACAAATACAATTTACTACAAAAAAAAAAGAGCATGTTAACAAATGTAGTTTTCTGTGACAAACATACCTAGTTCAAGGTAATTGGTTACTAGTTCTTAGAAGAAAGCTGTGAAAGCAAACCTCTAAACATTATAAGAAAATTCTTTGTTCTTTTCAATAAACAGACCCACACAGAAATTCAGTTTTATGATGAAAAGATACAGACTAAAACAAAGTAAAAAATTCAACTTAAATTTTACAGTAACTGGAATATAAATGTACTCTAATATTTTCCCTTATCTCTCAGCAACTTCTGTACACAACATTTTCTAGTTTCTCATTAAGTACTGCTCAAACTTTGGCCTATGATTTCAATTATAGTTTTAATTAAACCTGAAAGGGTTTGAACAATAGATAATTTTTGTTTAATAAAGTAATCCACATTAATGAGATATTTAGATCTTTGAAAAGCAAAGATGTTGTGATTTGCCTTACTTTTTGTTTGTTTCTTTGAATATGCACAGTCTTATAGAGATGGATTATTTCCTTCCAGATTCTGTGCCTGTAATTCACACAACCACCACCAGGAAATGGCATTGTAAAGTCTGGCTAAATTAGATAGATAACCTTATTCTAGGTGTGGATAATTTGAAGAGTATATTTTGATTCACAATGATGTCTCTCTAGGATTATCAGTGCTAGCCACACGTATAACCTTCACGCTCATGGTTTAAGAAAACAATAATATAAAATAAAATTGCAAAGGAAGGAAATTAGGTACGACACATGCCTTCTAAAATGATCAACTGATATAAATCATCACTTCATTTAATCTTGTTTTCCCCTTTCAGACTAAGGATAGAAAATTTTTATTTTCCATGTTTTTTTCTCTTAGAATCAGAAGAATTTCTACAGTGGGTGCTATTAGTTTCCCTTGGTGGGCGGTTACTAGGGCTTCTAGACTTAAAACTTGTTATCTGGCCAAGAACAAAACCGAAAAATTCTGACATTCACTCCCTCTAGTCTTTAATGTTTTCTTATAGTTAATCAAAGAGAAGGTGTCCATTACCTCTTAAATACTTTGGTTTCACGGCATGTAGTTATGTTCTAGATATTTTAGCTCCTTTTCTCTACTCCAAAGAGAGATTTTTAACTCACACACTTCTATATTCTTTCTTCTTAGCAAATGAAAAGATAAAATATGGAGTCTTAATGCATTCTTGTGCGTGTAGGTTCTTCCTAAACAATTTTTATTCTAATAAAAAAAAAAGCAGTGTATCTATTAACCAGTTTTTCCACATGACTCCCTGGCACCAAGTTTCCATGCAACATTTTACTTTAAGCTGTTTAAACCTGCCCAGTTCCACACATATACATTGCTTCTGAAATTGTTAAACTATATTTGAACATAATCATTTTAAGCATGAAATAATGCATTCCTACTATGAAAAATGAAAAAAATTAAAAGTCAAGGAAAAACTCATTCATATTTCTGCCACCAGCAGACAATCACAGTCAGATACTTCTATTTTCTTTTAGTCTTTTCTGTGCAGTTTTTGTTTGCTTATTTTAAATACTTGTGACCACTGTAAATACAATTTTATACATACAATTTTAACTGTATAAGAATTTTCCCATGTTATTAAAGCTTTTCATAAATATTGTGTATACTGGCTTCAAAATTTGAATATACTTTTTAAAAAGACAGTGGTTTCTTCACCTTTTCCACCATATTTTGAAATGTTGACAAATTAAAACAATACCAGGTACTCACTGAATACCTACTATGCTGTACTGGGAGGAGTCAAGAACATCTAAGACAATCTTTGCCTTCTCCATGAGCTTAAGGTCCAATAAGAGAAATACGGCACGTATGTAAATGACCCTACTACAACACAGTCAGTGATGGGCCTGCAGAAGGATCCAGACAAAGAGTGGTACAGCTCTGGCTGGGGGTCAGAGCAGACCTTATGGAGAAGAGGGGCTGGGGCCCTGACAAATGGACACAATTCGGACATTTGAGGTGAGAGAGGCTACATGAGAAAAGCTTAACGAAAGACCACGTAGGAGATGTTATGGGGAGTGGCAGGTTACAGGGGTTAGGGCAGGGGCCCGAAATAAGTCAGAAAGAGTTGACTGGGAAACACTTCAGAGATCTTTGTGATATTTCAGGAAGAAAATGTAATCACAAGATCTATTTTTGTAGAATATCTCTGTTCCAAAGAACCACTGTGCTAGTTTGGGAAACAAAAAAAGAATCTAATTACTATTATAGCTAGTCCACTGAAAGCAAGAAGCACAAATATGCAGTATATTTCTGTATCATTCCTTAAAAACTGACCTCTTCTCATTCAGGTAATTTGTGCCGCTGTACTGGATACCGACCAATTGTAGAAAGTGGAAAAACTTTCTGTGTGGTAAGTTATAATAAAAAATATTTTTCAATTGATTTAACATGTTAATAAACTTTTGCATAAAATCACCTATTGCATTCAATTATCTCTAAAACAACCCCATGTTGACCTTTCTAACCACTGAAAGTTGTTAAATGCTGCTGTTGATATTTTTTTAAAATAAACCTTTAGCATCTATCTTGTTTATAGCCCTAAATTAGGCACCACCTTAAAAAATAAAGTATATGGTCCATGACTTCAAGAAATGCAAAGTCTGTTGAAGAAAATGAAATATAGACTAAGAAATAACAAATGTGTAATTGAAAAGTAAAATATTAAAAGCTCAATATATCCTCTCTACCATGTAAATAAATTTTAGAGGAACAGGTGTTAAAGAGAATTAGTGAGTGGGAAAGGAAAACACAGAGGAGACTTTTTGGAGAAGAGGAGTTTTGAGCTAGATCTTAAAGGAAGTGATAGAAATAGATGAGTGAAGAGAGGCCAATAGAAAATTCCAAGTAAGAAAATGTATGGAAGTAGGAAAAAGAAAGATGTCCAAGGTTCAACTAAGAAACTGATGTAGCTGAAGCATTAGGGAGTAAAAAGATATTATTTAGGGCTAAAGAATTTAGATTTACAGTTGATAACTAATAAATAGTCACTGTCTGTTCTTAAGCTAGGGGTCACATAAGAACAGTAGTTCAAAAGGAAAATTCTTGGCATCTGCCTATAAGAAAGATAAGCCTGGAAAGACATGGTGGAGATGAGGGCTTGGACTTGTGCAGTATCCCATGCGTGAGGGAATAAGGACCTAGACCAGTGTGGCAGATGTAGGCCCGGAAATACAACTTTCAGGAAGGAGATTGCCTCTAGCCAATAAAGGATGCAGTGAGAAAGAAATCCAAATCACCTTCAAAGCTGAGAGATCAAGGAATCACAAAGGAGGAAGGAAGCTGGAAAAGAATGATTTAATGTATGGTTAGGGGGTAGTCTTGAGACAGATTAAGTTTCCAGTAAGTTAAATATCAGTAGGAGACATCTCATAACAAGGTTTCAGTTAGGGGGTTTTTCATCATCCAGTTTTTATGGTAAAAATTAATTTTATCAAATTTTGGTTGACCAAAAACAATTCAAAATGTACAAGTTAATTCCAAATACTAGTCTTTGTGAAAAAATCAGCTTTTAGGTCAGGAATGAAGAATTTCAAAAAGCTTTAAAACTACAGGCTAGTTTGTTTTAAATCCTGAGTAAAATACTATTTATGTTGCACTGTATGCATGACCAATGTTCCACCATTTTGACCCACAAAATCAGCAATTTCATATGATTCAACCTATTACTATTTTCCTGAAGACAAAATCTAAACAAAGATATTTTTGTCTCATTCATTTTGGGTCCCCACATTCAGCCACGTGTAGTTAGTCCCTTTACAGTACATAGCGTTGTCACAAAATCCAAGTCCCTTCTTAACTCTGTGGACAGTTACCTTACAAGTGAAATATCAGCCCCCACCCTACAGCACTTTCTGTGTGCCAGACACTGTGTGTACCTGTCACAGTTAAATCTGACGAACCTGGTTGCGATGGGTTTTATTTTGCTAGTGTAACTAACTCAACCCAGCTAATGTGTGTTAAAGCAGGAACTAGAACCCAGGTCGCCTTGACTCCATGTATAAAGTCAAACCATAGGTCTCCAACCCACCACAGACCCTTAGACTGTGTCTGCACATGAAAGGACAAATAAGAATGGAATTAGTCTAAGAGTTGCAGAAACTGACAATGAATTCAGGCCAAAAACACTACTTTGGGTCTGCAAAAAATGTCCTGAAAATTAAGGTAAAATATTTTAGGACTTGAATCATCCAAATGCTCCAATAACATCCAAATAAACTCAGGTTTTCAGTCTACTTATATTTGTATACAGGAAGTCTGAAAGGCAGTCTGTCTTGCCAGGACTTCATTAAAGACACACATGTATCTTCCTTATGATGAAGAAACATCTTTTTGGCTTTTTAATTACCACCTTATAACTACACTCCATTTACCTCACTTCTAGTAGGAAGCCTTAGCTGGCTGACCCACCCTCCTCCAACCTCCTTCTTCTTCCCCTGACACTTAAGTGACACCACTTACAAGACCTTATCGGGAGCAGGGCTGCACACTTCCTGCATTTTCTGTGATTGGTCAGTGATGGAAGAGCGTGTTCTCTGTCCCACTCCATTACAGAGTCCCTGAGGGCACAGATGCACCCTATTACTTCTTCCATAGCTCCTTTGGGGCCTGGGCACTGCCGGGCCCTCGGGTTGGTGTTTAAAGAATTGATCAAAGAATTTGTTATAAACTGCATTATTTCCTAAGGAATCAACTGTTTGTCAAATGAAAGGATCAGGAAAATGTTGCATGGATCAAGATGAGAAGTTTTTTGTGGACAGACAGGAAAAAGTAAGTATCTGATATTCTACTTCGGTTGGGATTGACTGAAAAATACCCACATAAATCCAAATTTATTCAAGGTTTCTATTCAGTGAGTGAAGTATAGAGTAAGTAAATTCAGGGCATAGACAGCTTTAAGAAGCTCCAAAAATTAGCAAGCCCGAGGCCAGTCAGCACAGAAGGCTGTTTTTCTTCCAAAGCATTAATTACAACTGTCTGTGCCTTAGTCTGGGTTTACCCCGCTCCCACCACCCACAAGCACTTCAAGGCAAAAAAGCAGTCGCTCCGCTTCATGCTCATGGCAAATAATTATCTGCAAACAATACCCAAGACCCAGCACAGAAGCTTAAAACCCAATTCCTGACACAAGAGGAAGCCCAGAGCCCAGCAAATCTGGCAGAGAAACCATCAGCCTCCTCTGAGGGTGGGAAGAATTCTGCCAGGGATGCCCTGAGGCTCTGACGCCTCCATTCTGCATCCAGAATGTCAGAGGTGCTCTGACTCTGAAGTCTCACACTTAGAGATTCCTGTACATCTCTCTGTATCTCTGAAGTTCCATTTGTACTTTGTTTTGTTTTGTTGAGATGTGTACCAAGCTGTACAATGAAGATGAATTCCAGCCCTTGGATCCATCCCAGGAACCTATATTCCCTCCTGAACTCATAGTAAGACACTTCACTTTTGTTGTCTTATAACATGCTGCAATATAAGTCTTTTGTATTACACTATGGGACTACTGAGTGTTAGATACTGAAAGTTGAAAGCACGTCCAACACGATAACCCATTTTTAGAAACATGTTCAGCTCCGCTGTAATATGAAACAGACAGCTTAGGAGAGTGGCGCTGCCGGGACCTCAGAGGTGCTTTGGTTTACACCCTGCACTAAAAACCCCGAGCTCACAGAGTGTGTGACTTAATCAAGGTCACACAGCTACACTTGGGATATGTTAAAGGCATTTTGTAAAACTGGTAAGGTAAAAATCAGACGATACTTATTATAATGGAATTTTATCATTCCTACTATTAACCTCTGTGATCTCAACTCTGAGAAGAAAGAGAGACTAATACAAATAGTGTGGCATGCCCATCATTCTGTTCCATGATTGGGCCCTGGAGAGAGAGCATGGGATGAGGGCTATGATTCTACCAGCTTCTCAGAAGCTCTCAGTCCCTACAAACCCCTAAGCATGAGAAACTGGACACACACAGTATTTAAAGATTACATAGAGATATAGATATGCAGAGATATACATGTTTATATGATTATTTGCACAGTTGTAAAAATGTCTGTTGACGCTCTACCTGGTGAACGATTTAAGGGTGTTTGGTTTTTTTTTTTTGAGGATAATTTTCCTATAAGCAATTTCTGTCCCACCAAAGCAGCTAATCCCCAAGGGTGAGGCCCCTCTGAGTCGCTGTTAGGGCAGACGTGATCAAGAAGCCCAGCCCTTGAATCCCAGGCTGACACCTTCATTGCGCCGTGCTGCCTCCTCTCAGCACAACCACTTTCCAAATAGAGAGTTTGCTCCACACTATGTGCAACTGTTGATGGACAGACACCTTTATGATGCTTATTCAGTGGCGCCCACATGGATCTTACCAATCTAGGAGTTTTAAACAAGGCCACCCTTTCCTGATCCCTCAAAGTTAGTTCACCTTAGAAAGCTAAAATGACTATCAGGCCACTTGGCCGCCCAGAGCAGTGGACATATTCATGGCATGTAGTTCAACAGCCTTTCTTGACATCCTGCTGGCGTTGCTTCCCTGTAGAGAATGGCAGAAGATCCAAACGAAAGAAGGCTAACGTTCCAAGGGGAGAGGACCACCTGGATCACCCCTGTAACCCTGAACGACCTTGTGGAGCTGAAAACCAGTTTCCCCAAAGCCCCCATTGTCATGGGAAACACTGAAGTGGGTAGGTGCTTTTTAAGCATGTTCTTGAGATTAGGTAGCCCAAACATCCATGTTTCTTTTTCAACTTTTCATAAATGCAGTTCACTTTCATTAGTAGATACCTCTGATCCTTCAGAATGTTTTGTTGTGTTCTTTTGCAAATGATTCATTTGTCTCTCTGGATTATCAGCAAGCAACATATATTAGCACTCATTGTCTTTCTTTTATAATTGCTTTAAATGCTTTTCTCCTTAAGGACCCAGAATAAAATTCAGAGATGAATTCCATCCAGTTTTTATATCTCCACTTGGGCTTCCAGAACTCTATTTTGTGGACAGCACAGATGATGGTATGCACCTTTTTAAAAAAAAAAAATAAGATGTAACCATTAGCTGCTGGTGGGCTATTAATAATCAATTATATGCACTGGGCTAATCTGAGAACATCATAGAATATCTGACTTCACTCACTCATTCAAAAATATTTATTGTGCACCTATTATGTGTCCTCTATGAACTTTTCCAAGCTGACCCACTCAGCTGTGTCTCTGTGTACTACAATGTCATAGGAGCCATAATGATGGGAAGATGCCACATAGCTCAGCCTAATACGGAAAGATTACTAAATAGAAAGACTAAAGACATTGGCTGGCCAGTTGGAAAGCTTCTTGCCTGATATCACTTCCTGATTCACAAATTTGCTAGAGGCTCATCCTACACACATACACACTCACCAAAAAGAAAAAAGATTTGGACCACAAGATGTGAAATTTAACCGTGAACAACTTTATTTATTTTTACACTCTTCACAATTTACTAAGTGCTTTTACGTCTCTTGTTTCTTTTGATCCTCACAACATCCCTGGGAGGTGGACATAGCAGATAGCCTTGGAACCTCCATTCTCCTAAAGAAGATACAGAATCAAAGGGCTTAAGTGACTTCCCAACTTCACGCAGCTAACACATGGTGAAGTCAGGACTAGATCCCAAGCCTTCTTACTCCTGGTCAAATGTTTCTTCCTCAAAATGCACCAGATAAGGCTGTCTGAGAAACATATCCCACTGTCCACTGACCACACTCAGCATGTGAATGGATAACAGCTTATAGAAGCTAAAAATCCCACATATGAGTGAATCTCCAAGAAGTAAATAGAAATCAAATGGAAAATTGTCTGCTTTCCCCTCTGACCTGTCAGTCTTAGTCTGCTCATTTTTTTTTAACCTGTTGGAACGTCCATACCAATGTACTCACAGGGAGAGATGGAGCAAAAAGAGTCCAGTTAGAGGGCTGACAGGTGTAGAAGTACTTGGTCGGTGGGGGGTAGTGAGGTGGAGGGAATGGGGGTGTAGAGCCTGCAGACCTGTATCAGGGTTTCTCCACCTTTTCATTATGGCCTCTCTAAGGAGCAAAAGATTTTTTTCTCTAATCATCCCTCCATGAAATTTTAACACCACGGATAGACCATATATATCTGCATATATCAGGGCTTTATACATAAAAAGAGTAAGATTTTTTTCACCCACTTGGAGGCAGTATCACCCCCACGGAGGCAGTATCACCCCCACTGAGGATGCATGAACTAGATGGCATCACTACTCAAAGCACTCCCCGTAAGCACACCTACAAATACAAGTGACCCAAGGTGCAGACAGGTGTCTGTTCTGGTTATTCTCACAAGGGAACACTAGGAAGAGATGGCTGTGTGACACGGGCAAAAGGGCAGTGCAGATTTGCAGATCAGTTCCTACTGAGGCTAATGATCTTTTAAAAGTCTTACAGGATCTTGGCTGAAATTTTCATATTTGATCAATTTATTCAGGAAAGCACAAAACTGGAAATAAACAAAGTAATGAATTCTAGATCTCTGTGGTTGATATATCCTAAAATGTAAAGCATATGCGACTGTATACATGACTGAGAAAAAAATCTTTGGTATTTAATATTTGAGAATAAAGCCAATTGCCAGAAATATCTTTACCTGTGGTTTCTGTCTTTCTAAGTTAATGTGAAAAGAAAATATATATTTGAAAGATTATTTCCATGCAGCCCATGTATCTTGTTACCATTAACAACTTGTTAATAACAACTACTTGTTTCACTTTAAGTTTCCATTCACTACCCTACTTTCAGGGGTGACAATAGGTGCGGGATACAGCCTGGCCCAGCTGAATGATGCCTTACATTTCATTGTTTCTGAGCAACCAAAGGAGAAGACAAAGACCTACCGTGCTCTCTTGAAGCACCTGAGGACACTGGCTGGAGCCCAGATTAGGAATATGGCGGTATGTTCTCTAGTGTTATTTGAAATAAACCACAGTTGTACACAGGCATGCAGTTCTGTTCAGACTAGAAAACATTACCCTGAAGAGGAATCTCAAGTTAATGTCAAACAAGTCTCTACAATATGCATGTGAGTACATATGTATGTGCCCAAAGTGAGAGGTATCACATTGTGTGTATGTGTGTGTCCCAAGTGAGAAGTGACATATTGTCTCACAAGATTAAGGTATTGGAGTCTGAGTATGCCAGCCTGTCATCTATGAGTGAAATGATCCTGGAGAAGCCACGACCTCTGTAAGCCACTGTTTCTTCATTTCTAAATTAAGGTTCCACCACATGGACTGTCCCTAAGATCATGTCCATCTGTAGTAGTCCATGAAATATGTCTTATCCAAGGCATAATAAACAGCCTACTTTTCCAAAATACTCTTTTCTGGCTAGTTCTCCTTTTAGACCTTTGCACTGAGGTCAGTTTCCAAACATATGTATCTTGGATGTCCCCCTGTTTTCTAGCTTTTTGAGGTTTCTTTATTATTTAAGATTTAAGAATAGTAGATTGGAAACTATGGTTACCAAAGGGGAAAAGGCAAGAAAGGATAAATTAGGAGTTGTGGAGTAACAGACACACATTACTATATATAAAATAGATAAACAACAAGGACCTACTGCATAGCACAGGGAACTATACTCAATTTCTTGTAAAATAACATATAATGGTAAAGAATCTGAAAAGAAAACAATATATACGTATGTATACGTATAACTGAATCCCTTCACTGTACACCTGAAACTAACATTGTAAATCAACTATACTTCAGTAAGAAAAAATTTTTAAAAGAAGAATACTAAGTAGGAACTCCTACCTGTTCCCCACATGACGGGCAGTTCAGCAGGATTTGGTGGGGGCAGTTCTCCCAATTATCTCTGGCCCTGTTTCTGTCGATTCTCAAAATCCACTGTATGTTTTCACCTTCTGCATCTTCTGTCCCTTTTTCTGCACCACATTGTTCCTCTTGGCATCACCTTGCCCCCTTAACTCCCCTCAAAGGCCCTCCTTCAAGGGTATGTCGAAGCAGCTTTATTGACGGTTTGGGGTGATGAGAACTCTGTTGCACAGCTGCACAGCACGCATTTTGCGTGTGAGTGCCCCATATATCCCAGTTCTTAGCGTCTGCTCAGGCTCCAGTCTTCACTCTCCCTCATGTTATTGGCCACTCACGCTAGGGTCAGTTCTCAAAGAAATTTTCCTTCTCATTGCATATGGAAAAACAGTATTTTATCAAGCAGTAAGTTTGAACTGGGGTTAGGGGGTGGGAATCTTGCACAGTGGTTTGTCTGACTATATTTAACTGCCTTGGAAGTCTACCAGATCTTTCTATGAAACAAAGAAGAGAATTTTTAAGACTTCCACAAGATCCCTATATGCATAATTCCTTATTTGTCCAATAACTAAATGTAGCTTTAAAAATTATCTTCTTTTTTATTTAGACTTTAGGAGGACATGTGGTGAGCAGGCCTAATTATTCTGACCTAAATCCCATTTTAGCAGCAGGAAATGCTACCATCAATGTGATATCCAAAGGTAAGAGGCCAAGCCCTAAACATTTTATTTTAAAATTATCACTTTCAGTTGTATAGCTCCTTCCATAAATTATGAACTAGGAACCCAAATATATCTAACTTAGATTCACCAAATATTACAGACTATTTCTCTATTACCTCAGGCGTAAGGGTGAAACTGAGATCAATTATCCTCTTCTCCAGATGTTCTATACCTTGGAGATCAGATAAGTTACTGAATCCGACAATTTTTCTTAACTATTTGGCCACACTTGTGCACAGACCAAATTGTAGTAGCAAAACAATTAATCAAAGAAAAAGTTAAAGAGATGTATCTTTGTGATTATTAAGTTTAACGGCGTAGTTGAGTTCAGAGCTTCATACAGGTGAAAATTATTCTTACACTTTTCACTTTAAACAAGATCAAATTTGTGAGGCATATTACTTATTACTTCTCTCATCAGTCAAAGATGACTTGAACTTTGCCAAAGGACAATTATTTAAGCTTAAAAACAAATGCACGTTATTCACAGGGCTTTTGATATAAGATACCCTCTCTTTGATTAAAATCAAATTTTTAAAAATATGGCAGATCAAATAAGAGAGTATGGTAAACTGTTTAAGGAAAAATAAGCTATATATCAGGCATCTCACCTCTGCCTTTCATTCCATCTCTAGCTCTTCGGAGAGCTCACTTTACTTTTCTGGTCCTTGGGGCTCAGTTTTCCATTTGTGAAATACACTGTAACCATTGTATCCATTTCCCATTTGTGAACCTACATAGTACTAGGTTGTTTCCAAACAGCTTTAAAGTTCTTCAAAGTCAAAATTTTGTGAGTGGTGTATACTGGGTGAAAGAACCAGAGAAGACTTGACAGTTTATCAGATCCAGTCCTGCTCTTCTGCAGGTGAGGAACCAGAAGCCCCAGAGATTCCGTGACCTGCCTGCGGTGACCCAGCCTGGGAGCTGGAACTAGAATCTTCGTCTCTGGTCCCAGCTGTGCTCCCTTTTTCCACCAGATGTGTCACATCTGTCCCTTGCAGTATATTCTCCAATCTGATCAATTCATCCTAATCAAGGTCATTTTCTCAACAGAAGGAGAACGGCAGATTCCTCTAGATGGCCATTTCCTTGAGAAATCACCTGAAGCCAGCCTTAAGTCAGAGGAGATTGTGTTATCTGTGTATATTCCACACTCTACTCAGGTAGGGGCTCCCTGACCCGCTGCCAGCCCCAGGGAAGCCCAGCTCGCCCTGAGCAGCTAGCAGCAGGCAGGCTTCCGAGGGAGTAGCAACCTCTCCTTTTCCAGCCCGCTGCTGCAGGGAGCCCTCTGGGGCTGCTCACAGGAAGGGATACATTCCTGGATGACCATCTGATTTGCTTTGCTATCAGGGCCACCTTATGACCCTGTGGGCCCTGGGTACTTTGCCTTCGTCAGTCCCTTTCTCCATAAAAGATAAAAAATAAATATATGTGACTGAGTCACTGTAGAGATGGGTATAATCCAGGCTGCCTTCAGTGTTATATAGTCATTATTACTATATTCATTTTTTCTTTTGACTTTAAAAGAAATGAAAATGTTTCCATGAGCCTGTCCCTCTGCCTAAAGGATACATCCCCCCACCACAAAAGGGGAGCCTTTTGTGTGAAGCGTGTTGGGTTTCAGACAAATATGCCATTTAGCCAAGACTGAGTAAAACTATAGTCAGCATCATCTACAGCAAGTTTCTGGCAAACTGAAAGCTGATTCCTGTAAAGTAACTTCCAAGTCAGCCACCACTTATTAATCAAATACTTTAAACAAAATTATTTATTTATTAACTACCTACCACTCTACATGCCAGACACAGTGCTAAACTCAGAAGACTACAAGGATTTAAAAGACTGAGGGTTGGGGTAGGGTATAGCTCAGTGGTCGAGTGCGTGCTTAGCATGTGTGAGGTCCTGGGTTCAACCCTAGTACCACCCTTAAAAAAAAATAGGTAAATAAACCTAATTACTTCTCCACAAAAAGAGTTTTTTAAAGAAGTATTTTTTAAAAAAAAGATGCACAATCCTGTCCTCAAAGGTCTCTAAATCTAAGACAAAGGGCTTGAGATAGGAAAAACTAATCATCTCAGACAGGGAATGAGTGGACAAAGAGCTGGAGTCATTCTGGTGTTGGGGAGAGCCCTGCCCTGGTGCTGTTAAAGGTGAGGGGAGGTAGCTGGGATCAGCATACATTAGTGCAGAGAAGGAGGTAGTCATTCCAGGGTTTTCCTTCAATCATTAAATTTTTTTTTAAGTCTATGAAACAGTCAAAGAGTCTCATAGGGATGGGGGCTGGGAGGGGATGGCAGGTTGGAGGCCAGGCAGCAGGGCAGGGTGGCCGGAGCAGCCTGTGAGATGAGTCTGGAGGGAAGTTGGGCTCCATCGCCAAGCATATCTATTGCTCCATCCAAGAGTTTGTTCGAGTTCTAGCCAACAGCCACCTGTGAAGGCTTTAAAGAAGGTAAGATCTTAATGAAAGTGGTATTTTAGCACTAGAAAGATAGAGGATAATTGGTTGGAAGATAGACTGAAAGTTGAATGATCGTAATTCAGGCCAGAGAAGGTAAGGAGAAATGGAGAGGAAAGTCCCCACCAACCTGTACAGTACAGCAAATGTGACTGGTGTGTCTCAACACACTGATCTCTCTCTATCACCTTTGCTTTCTATATCAAAAATGTTTCATCCTTGACAGGATCCATGGTGGTGGAGTTTAACTCCCACCGAGATGCTGGCCACACAAAGAGGCTTTCCCACTTTATGGCTGTAATGTTTCACACCAGTAATGAAATTTAACCTAGAATGACAGATTTAAACCTGGAAAGCACTTTGGAAACCATTTTTCCTGTGATTTTCAAGCTTTTTTTTTTTTAACAGTTAAACTCCTTATTCAAATGAAATTTACATAGAACATCAAACTAAAACAGTGAAAAGTAGAGGTGAGGTAGTTCACTGTGAGAGGCCCTCGCCCCTCTCAGCAGCCCTGAGGCACCATCTGGTCAAATCCAACCTTCTCATTTTAAAGAAAATTCAGACCTGAATAGTTTAAGTCACTTGCCCAAGGCCACACGTGGTGATTCAAAGTCGAAAATAGGTAAGCATAGAATGGAGCCAGACTGCTTGAATTTCAACACCAGCTGTGTGATTTTGTGCAAGTTACTCAACCTCTCAGTTTCTTTATCAGTAAATTGGAAATGAGTAGAGTTGCTGTGAGGATTAAATATTAATACATGCAAAGCGCATAGGCAATAGTCAGAGTCAGCATCACTGTATACTCAGTAACCATACTGATGTGAGACCCCATATCATTCCCAAGATCCTTTTCACTGTGAATAACCATCATAGTTGTTGCTCTCTGTCAGACAGTGGAGATAAGCACTGAATCTTGAGCATTTTTCTGTCTCCAGTGGCACTTTGTGTCGGGACTCCGGATGGCCCAGCGTCAGGAGAATGCCTTCGCCATTGTCAATGCTGGGATGAGTGTGAAGTTTGAGGATGGCACAGACACGATCAAGGAACTTCAGATGTTCTATGGGAGTGTTGGCCCCACTGTTGTCTCTGCAAGACAGACCTGCCAGCAGCTCATTGGGAGGTACATCATAGCACATCTGGAACATGACCCGCAGGCCTCTTCACTTTAATGTTTTAATGAAAATAGCACTTGGAGAAATTTTTTCTGAAGACAATAGATAAATTATATATACATATATAAAATTGTGCAGAAAATTTAAGCACTGCAGAAAAGTATAAAGAAAATAAGCCACCCAAAAACCAACCTCCTTCAAGATACAACGATTCTTTTGTTGCAGTTTCTGTAATGAGATTAATGCATTAATTAATCTAAGGAGATATTCCCAGAAGTTGGGGAGCCTGATTTTAGTACTTTTTTTACCCAAGCTATTTGAGGTAAGTCAACATTCCCAGGCCATAAAGTTAAAAAATAATAAAAGCTTGAAGTTAAATAATAAAACATTTTTATTGTTAAATAATAAAAAATTAAAATTAAAACTATCATATGATCCAACAACTTCATTTCTGGGTATTTATCCAGAGAACATTTAAACACTAACACAGGTTGGGTATCAGTTATAACTCAGTGGTAGAGTGCGTGCTTAGCATGCACGAGGTCCTGGAATCAATCCCCAGTACCTCTGTTAAAATAAAACAAACAAATAAAATACAAATTTCCTCCTCCCCCCCACAAAATAGTCTACAGCATACTACTCTGAATGCGCCCAACCTGTCTAATCTCGGAGGCTAAGCAGGGTTGGGCCTAGTTAGTACTTGGATGGGAGAAAATTAAAACACTAATTCAAAAGACATAATAAGCAGCCCAGGTTGACTGCAGCATTACTTACCACAGCCAAGATAATGGAAGGAACCCAAGTGTCCATCAGTGGATGAATTTATAAAGGAAATGTGATAGGATAGATAGATAGACAGACAGACAGACAGACAGACAGATAATGCAATATTATTCAGCCATAATGAAAGAAGGAAATCTTGTCATTTGTGGCAAATTGGATGGACCTTGAGGACATTATGCTAAGTGAAATATGTCAGAAAGGGAAAAACAAATACTATGTGATCTCACTTATATGTGGAATCTAAAACAAAACAAAACAAAAAATGAGCTCAGAGAGAACAGATTGGTGGTTGCATGACAGGGAGGAGGGTGGGTGGCGTGCAAAATGGGTGAAGGGGATTAAAAAAGTACGAACTTCCAGCTATAAAATAAATGTCATGGGGATGTAATGTGCAGCATGGTGACTATAGTTAATAATACTGCATTGTAATCTTGAAAGTTGCTGAAAGAGTAGATCTTAAAAATTCTCATCACAAGAAAAAATTTGTAACAATGTGCGGTGATGGATGTTAACTAGATTTGCTGTGGTGATCATTTCACATTATACACAAATATCAAATCATTATACACCTAAAACTGATACAATGTTACATATTAATTATATCTCAATTAAAAATTAAACTTTAAAAATAATATTAATAAAGGAGGACTTAGTAAGGAAAATTTGGGAACCACTGCATCAGATTCTAAAGAAAGCTAGTGAAATATTTGAGGATATTTTGTGTAGCCTTCAAAGATGAATACAGATTGTTCTCCATCTTTCCTTGCTCTGTTAGATCAATGTCTGTCTCTGTCTCTTCTGTGAAGTGTTTGCATTCTTTCTTATTAGGCAGTGGGATGACCAAATGCTGAGTGACGCTTGCCGATTGGTGCTGGGTGAGATTTACATCCCACCAGCAGCTGAGGGCGGAATGGTGGAATACAGGCGCACCCTGATCATCAGCTTGCTCTTCAAATTCTACCTCAAAGTGAGGCGAAGACTGAATAAAATGGTAACTGACCTCTCTGGTCTCTGGGAGTCCTGGCATTCTGGGCAAGGGTTGGTGCATGAAGATCCCTCAGCCTGGTTTTGATAATAGGTGGAGGGCGTGGGTGCGGGACCCGCAGTGTGGTGGTCCCCAGCCTCCACCGGCTTCCTCCTGGCCCTTGTGTTTCTCTCCTTCCCTCACCCTCCCTGACTCCTGAGCTGAGAACGGACAGCCTTGCTTTTCCATTTGCCTTATGATTTGTGTGACAAATGCTCATATGCAACACCGAGTTGATCTATAGTAGTGAAAAGCCTTCAGTAAGTAAATTATAATCCCTTTTCTATTTTAAAGAAAATTTTCTTATTAATATACTTTACTATTTCAAAAATGTAAGTCAAAAAGGAAGAGAAAGTCATTTGTAATCCCATCACCTATACATAACCATTATTAACATTTTGTTATGTTGCCTTCTAAACCCTTCTTTACGGATGTGTATTTATATATGTGTTTAGTATTGCTTGCTTGTTTCACTTAGTAACATAAATGTCTATCAATGTCATTAAATATTCTTCAGTGACATCTTGACATAATGGTTGCATGGCATGTATATGGATAGTTGTGCCATAATTTGATCTATTCTTATTTTTGGACATTTAGATTATTTCTAGTTTTCTGGTAACTTTTTTTCTTACCTAACCCTACTTTAAAATTACCTCCACAGCACTGTTTCTCAGAATATGATCCATGACTGTGAGTGCCCCGTTGATAAACCATGAGCTGACCCCAAAATGGCAGATGAATGACTACACCCACATTTCTTTTATGGCTGAGAGCTTTACTCTGTTAGTTCAGCCAGTCTTTTTTTTTTTAAATCATTTTTATCAACATTATTTATTAATAGTAGTATTATCATATTTTATTATACACTGTTGTATAGTCTATTCCTTATTTATAATATAATCAATGTAAATATTTAATAAATATATCTAATATATTATCAGATATAATTTCTCAAATATAATCTTTTAACTTATACATTGTATCTTATCATATATTCCCTTACATATTACATATTCTATTACATATTATCTCGTACAGAAGATTTCAAAATACAAAGAAGCAAAAATTTTTTAAATCCCTTGTAAGCCAGTAAGTCTATCATAACCACTCGATATTTGGAATGCATACTTTTACGTTTCTCTTTACTCTTCTTCTTTTACAAGAAAAAGGAATTATACTGTACATAAATTTTGTAGCCTATTTTCTTCACTTAACTATATTTCATGAGAGTTTTTCAGTGTCAATATACACACTGCTACAGAATCATTTTTAATGACTGCAGCATATTGCATCTTATGTAAGTACCATAATTCATTTATCCATTTCCTTGTTTCTGGATATTTAGGTTAATTCTAGTTCCTCCACTGTCACAAATAACCTATAATTAAACATCTTTGAAGGTTCGTTTTTGTCTCCTCCCTCGGTTTCTTCCTTGAAATACATGCCTAGAAGATTGACCTGGATTTGAAAGCACGCTTACATATTTTCACCGATTCACCTTGTTGTAAAGTGAAGTCTCTACTTTCTAGAAGTAACACTCTTCTGTGTGTACAAATAGATCTACTTATTCTTCAAATAACAGCAACTAGCCTAGGGAACTCAAAGCTCAGGGCTCTTTCCCAGCAGATCTGGTGTCTAATATCTGGAAGAATAAATCGGACAACATATTTTTGCATGTGTTTGTCCAAGCTGGTCACTCGGGTTGTAAAAGTAAACGTGAAATAATCTTCTCTTCAGGATCCCCAGAAGTTTCCCGATATCCCAGAAAAGTTCATGAGTGCTCTAGAAGACTTCCCCATAGAAACACCCCAAGGAATTCAGATGTTCCAGGTCAGTGGGTAGGGATTTTTGTTTTTTAATCTGTCTATGCATTCAGATGTATGCATGCTGCATATACCTCCCTTCTTTTTGGCAACTATATTTTTATTACTTGTAAAGATAAAGTCAGTTAAAGCCAGCTGATCTTACACATTGTCACCCACGCATGACTTGCTTGGTTTAGCTTCTATGCTTTTACTCGAGGCTACACAAGGAATTAGATTCTAAATCTCCCTTCCCTACTATTTTCAGTTTTGCTGCTTAAAATTTCCTCCTTTTCTTGACCAATGTCTGTACTTTTTTAAAAAACTTAACATTTACTGCTTCTAGAAAGACTTCCCTGCTTCATTAGAACCACTATAAATCCCCCAGGAACTTGTGTATTTTTCTTGCACCAAATTAGTTGTGTAAGCTATTCTTTATTGCTATACAAAGCTGATCACATTGTGTTAATGTGTTTGTGTGTATTCTGGTACCTTAACTAGGTTGTAGAATCTCTGAGGGCAGGAAAAATGTCTTCCATTTTGGGGGGTGAGGGGGTAGTTGTAATCAGAATTTATCCTTTACCGTAGTACCCAATGGATATTGATTAACTTTGACTCACAGACATGAATACACAATTGTCTATATTTTTTCTTGACTTTGGGGTAAGCCAGATATATCAGATCCAATTTTCAGTGCATGAGAATGTCTGGCAGTAAAATAACTTGCTTTATTCATTAACAGTGTGTGGATCCTTACCAATCCCCACAAGATCCAGTCGGTCACCCGATCATGCACCAGTCGGCCATTAAACACACCACAGGGGAGGCTGTGTTTGTTGATGACATGCCCCCTGTTGCCCAAGAACTCTTCCTGGCTGTAGTCACCAGCACCCGAGCTCATGCAAAGATCATGTAAGGAAATTTAAAACATTCCTATATGTTACTGGAAAACATTCACAATTTCATATTCAAATTGAGAGTTTATTATATATTTAAGTCAATTAAGAATAATTTCCTCTTCTGGATGGTAATCAGTCATTTTTAAGCACAGTTATGAAAGAACTTATGGCCAAGTCAGAATGCTTACTAAATACTGGCTCTTTTCAACATAGAATACTGCCCATGACTTAGTTATGAGGCCCACTGTAGTTTTTCCCAGTGTTTGAGGAATCATTTATATTAGCCTGAACTCACCTCTGAAACTTTAATGTGGACTCTCAAATTTTCCCTCCTAGAGCAATTGATGCTTCAGAAGCCCTGGCAGTTCCAGGTGTTGTTGATGTGATCACAGCGGAGGACGTTCCAGGAGATAATAACCATCACGGAGAGGTCTTCTATGCACAGGATGAGGTGTGTGATTAGTGTATGGCTTACTATTCAAATGCTCTGCTGGAAATGCTGAAAGATTACTGGTTATGACTGTAATATCCATGGATTCGGTTCACATCACAAGATCTGCAGGGAACCAGTGACTCCACCTCAGCAATTCTCAGATTCTCCCTTGAATTGTGGACGCT
The DNA here is from genome assembly GCF_048564905.1 of Vicugna pacos. Taxonomy (NCBI): domain Eukaryota; kingdom Metazoa; phylum Chordata; class Mammalia; order Artiodactyla; family Camelidae; genus Vicugna; species Vicugna pacos. Next base: position 70,068,534 of record NC_132991.1, on the reverse strand, counting down.
TTTGAGATTCTGTTAAAGGCCATAAACCCTCTCAGGGAAGGCTTCTAAAAATTCATGAACATTATAGAAGCAATACAGAGCAGAGGACTTTGAAAGTATCAACAGAATTTCAGGGTGACTGGATTATTGTGTGTAATATGGGAATGTGAGGAATGCAGCTGAAGACAATCACAGGCCAGATAATTAAATTCCACATCCAACTTCCATACCCGCTAAATCCTACTCAAGCTCCCCTACCCCGTTCAAGGTTTATTCTCATAGGTTGAAAAACACAACATGTGACTTTTCTGCAGGTAATCTGCGTGGGTCAGATTGTCTGCACGGTGGCTGCTGATACCTACGCTCATGCAAGAGAGGCTGCTAAAAAGGTGAAGATCACATATGAAGATCTGGAACCAAGGATTATCACGATAGAGGTACGCAGGCCATTTCGTGTCTTCTAGAATGACTAGGACGGTATAAATTTGACAGAATTCAACCCATGGAGTCACAAAGCAGTATAATTTGGGTTCTGTCTATAACGTGTTCAGAGTTATCTATAGTTTTAGAAAGAAGCCTCCAGCAATGCACCTTGAGGCATAATACTGAGAATTTTCCTGTCTGGAGCCCCTTCCTTCCTGTGTCCACTTCTTTTCTGATGGCGTCTTGCCACAGCGTGGCCGCAGAATACAGATTAGCAGCACCAGGGCAATGTCCAATGGCCTCATATCCAAAACTAGTCAGGGGGATTATCTAATGTAGTGTGAAACTCAAAACAGTTGTAACATTTACTGAATTACAACTTGGGTCCTCTGTCTCCCTGCCCGCTTCCTGCTTAAACACAAGCTCTGGAGATAGATACTCCGGCTAACAGTCTGACTCAGTCATTTAATGGGCTCTTGACAGCAATGAAAGCTTTGGCCAGTTGCTTAAACTTCTTATACCTCAGTTTCCTCATCTGTAAAATGGGTACTATGAAAGTTTCTACACCAAAAGGTCACTGCAAGGTTTAAATGAAATAATTCGAATGCTTAGAACAGCACTTGGGACATGGAATGCATTCAATAAATATTAGCTGTTATTTTGTTTCAGTTGTTATTAATGAGGTCAAGAACATATTCACAGTGCTTTATAACCCAAGTACCTAGTGAAGCACTAAACCCATAGTAGGTGCTCAGTAAATGTGTGTGATAGAGGGATAGATGGATAAATGTGTGTATACACAATATAAAACCCAGCCAAGTAGGGTGAAGCCTTCAGCATCCTCTTTGATCTTTCTCTGATCTTTCCAACATCTACCAAGGTCATATCTTTCCCAGTTATCATTTAAATGCCCCTTAAGCCTGTCTCCTTCTTTCCATTCTCATTTGGACTCCCATCTCACCCTCCAGCCCACTCCTTACCTCCTATTATCAGACTTACTACAATAAACACTTAAAGAGGTTCTTGTACTCTATTTCAATCCATCCACCCACCATATTAACTTTCTAAGCCATGAAGTTCGTCAGATCACTTCTCTTATACAAGAGCGTCACCTCAGGTAAGGTTCTTAGTGTGGAACTCAAGGTCTTTCTTAGTCCAACCTCAGTCCACCTTTCAAGCTCATCCAACTGCTTCTTGATAGAAAACCTCCACCTACCCAGCCTGGCTTTTTTCTCATTTTGGCCCCTCAGCTTGGTTTCAACCTCAAATTATTGCTTAATGAGGCGCCCTTGACTTTAAATGATTCTCCCCCTCTTCTCTAACTGTCCTAATTCCATTCAGTTCAGCACCTAACTTAGGTCACCTACACAAAGTCATCCCTGAGCATTCCTGGCCCCACAGACCTCCTCCTTCTTGACCTCTCTTTACTCTGATATCTGCCGCCCACCACCACTAAGTTGTCATCTTAAGACCACACTGCCTCAGGCACTCACTCAGCAGTCTAGAGAGTGGGACCATATTTTTATACATCCTTGTCTGTCCTTCAGCTCTTCCTCAGAGCCCTGAACAAAACAAAGGAGTCACCAGTGTCTATAATCCATTTGAACCCAATTCCTGCTCACTCTCCTCACTGCCCTGATTGTCTTGGTGTGTGAAGATACTGTAGAGTAGGAGCTCTGGATTTTGATGGATAATGAATGACTTACTAGAATTTTTTTTAATTGGTTTGTTTTGGTTTGTTTTTTCCCCTACAGCAAGCCCTAAAGCACAATTCATTTCTCACTGTTGAGAAAAAAATTGAGCAAGGAAATGTAGAGCAAGCCTTTAAATATGTTGACCAAATCATTGAAGGTAAGTGGTCTTGGGCCTCTGAAGTTCAAGACTAAATTCAGTCATCTGGTTTGAGAAATACTAACACTAAAGCAGAGCTTCTCAACCCTAGTGTGATTTTTAAATCACAATTTTAAATGCACAAATAATAAGTTTATAGCTGGATGAAACTTCACATATGTATCAATCTGCGTAAATACTATGCACATCAAGATAGAGAATATTTCCAGCACCCTCAAAAGCTTCCTTGTGCCCCTCTCAGTCAGTGACCCACCCCAAGGTCTGACTCTCACCTTTACCACTATAGATTAGTTTTACCTGTTTTGAACGTCACATAAATGGAATCTCACAGTATGATTTCTTCTGTGCTTCTTCTTGCATTCCATATGGAAGATATGTCCTTGTTGCTGCATAGGTCCATAGTTCTTTTCCATTGCTCAGGAGTATTCCATTGTATAAATATTCCATAATTTATTTATCCATTTTACCTTTGATGACCATTTGAATTGCTTTCAGCTTGGGGCTGTTATGAATAGTTTCTGTAAACACTATTATTATTATACATGTCTTTTGGTATGGAATATACTCTGGAGTAGAATTGCCAAATAGTAATGTTTTAATATTAAACTTTTTTATTTTATTTTTATTTTTTATTTATTTTATTTTATTTTTATTTTATTTTTTATTATTATTATTATATTATTTTATTCTATTTTTATTTTTATTTTAACCTTTAATTATTAACCTTTAGTTAATGCCATTTTTTTTTACTTCCCAATTTTACTCCTAATAATAATTGTGAAATTTCCATTGTTCTTTCATTCTCATCAGTTTTTTTAGTTTTATCTACTCTAATGAGTGTATAGTAGTATCTCATTGTGGATTTAATTGAATTTCTTTGATGCCTAATAGTATTGAACAGTTTTCATGTGTATATTGGTCATTTTTATATCCTCTTCGATGAGATGTTTGTTCAAGTCTTTTGCTTGTTTTTAGTTAATTAAAGTGATAATTATATATTATTGATTTTAATATAACTAATGTAATAATTCATCGATTTACTTACTGATTTATAGGAAGGTTTTTATGTTTTTGATATGAGTTCGTCCCTGGTTATGGGCATTGCAAGTATCTTCTCCCAGTCTGTGGATTGCATTTTCACTGTCTTCATGGTTCCTTTTCATGAACAAACGTTCTTAATTTTAATAAATTCCAGTTTATCAGTCTTTTTTATGGTTAGTGCTTTTGTGCCGTGAAGAAATTTTTGCTTATCCAAATGTCATGAAGATATTTTCCTGTGACTTCTCCTGGAAGCTTGATAAAATGTTTTAGCTTTGACATTTAGGTCTATGATCCATCTCAAATCAGTTTTTCCTTATAGAGTGAGATGGGGGCCAAGCTTCAGTTTTTTTTCGAGTTGATATCCAGCCGACTAGCACCATCTATTGAAGACTGTCCTTTCCTTTACAGAATTGCAGTGCAGCTTTTATCGTTTTCCAGGTTTCTATGACTGTGTTATTCTATATCTGAACTCTGCTACACACCACTCATCTGTTTATCTGTCTTTGTGCTAATACCACACAGTCTTACTTGCTGTAACTTTATAATATGCCTTGAAATCTGATGGTATAAGATCCTTTTGCTCCTTCTTCTTCAATAAGACCTCAGCTATTAGGTTCTTTGCATTTATGTATATATACATTTATCATTAGTTCATCAATTTCCACTAATAATAATTTTCTGAAATTTTGACTGGAACTACATTGAAACAGCATCAATTTGAGAGGATTAAAATCTTGACAATATTAAGTTCCAATCCATGAGCATGATAGACTCTTTTATTTACATTTACTTTCATTGCTCTCAGTAACTTTGTAGTTTTTACCATAGAGATCTTGCACACCCTTCTTAATATTTATTTCTAGTATTTGATGGTTTTTAATGCTATTGTAAATGATACCTTTTACTTAATTTTCTACTTATTTGTGTCTAATGCATAAAACACAATTGGCTTTTGTATACTGATCTTATAGCCAGGAACTTTGCTAAATTCACTTACTATTTTAATAGTCTTATAGATTCTCTTGAATTTTCTGCATATATAATCATATCATGACAGTTTTATTTATCTTTTCCAATCTTAATACTGTATTTGTTTGTTTGTTGTTTTGAATTACTGCACTAGATAAGACTTAGCCAGTAAGATTTTTTTTTTTAATACCAATACCCAGATCCCTCAGATCCCACCTCAAACCAATGAAATCAGAACCCTGGACTATCAGGTCAGAGCATTAGTATTTTTTAAAAGTTCCCCAGGTAGGTGATGCTCATGTGTGGCCAAGGTTGAGAGACTACTAAGAGAATAACTACTGGTCTTAGGTAAAAGAAAATAGTGATTTTTACAAAATCTATTACCTACTTCTAAATAACTGGACTGGCAAGTGCTGTAAGCTTTTATCTTTTACTAAAACCTAGGAGAGGCCTTAAGAACATTTGTTTCCCAACATCATTCAGTTTAAGCAGAAAATGCAGACTGACTCCCAATTATAAAAATAATTCTCTACCTCTGAGGAGTAGTTAAATACAACCAGGAAAGCCAGGAAAGCTGCTCAGAGGTTTGACAGTATCTACTCTTGTGCCAAAAATATATTACTTCATAATAAATTTTATAGAAGAAACTAAATGAGTTTTGCAAAGACTATAAATTTGGGTGAAAGGTTACTTAGTCATAATAATAATATCAGCTAACATTTATCATGTACTTACTGTGCCACACACTATGCTAAGCATTTTACATGTATTATATTATTTAATCCTGACAATAACCTCAAGAAATGAGTATTATTATTATTGTTATGCCTATTTTAAGCTGCTAAGTATTACTGCTCACTATTTAATATGCAAGCAGAACACTTCTAAGAAGGAACATATCAGTAGTTCCATTTTACAGATGAGGAAACTGAGGCTTAGAAAAGTTAAATAATTGGCTGAGGTCTCATATCCAGTTAGCAGTGGAACCAGGACTGGAGCCTAGGACTGGCTGACCCATAGGCCCTTGCTCTTAACTATGTTGGTATATTTTCCTTTAATTTTTATTCTCACTGAGGGTAACAGAGTGACAAGTTGCTACCTCTTTGTCATTCAGGATTTTGGTCATTGTGGGAGTCAAAATCTGGGGACAAATGGGACATTTGAAATACAAAGGGTATTTGGAATTTGGGCCGAAATGACTAAGAGTTACAGAGAATGTAGTGTCTTACAATAGTTAAGAGCATGGATCCTGGGGTCAGATTGCCTGAGTTTGGATCCCAGCTCTGCTATTTATTGGCTATGTGGCCTTGGGAAGCTTACTTAACCTTTCCATGTCTCAGTTTCCTCATAATACCTGCCTCACAGGATTGGAATGGGGATTGAATAAATTACCTGTAAAGTTCTTGGCCTTAGAACAATACCTGGCATATGTGAAAGCTACTTATTTATTAAATAAATTTGGGTTTAGATTAAATTCAGTATATACATGCTGAAAGCAAACTTTTTTTTGGAGGGGGTTGTATTTTTTGCATGACTCACACTCTGTTATCCCAAGAAATAACTTTAAGAAATCCTTTGTCTCCTGACACAATTCACTTATTTTAACAGTACAGGAGTCTTTTGATTAAAGTAAAACTACCACCTTCCAAATGTTTAAACAAGGGCCAAATGCCTCTCTTGGTACAGCCTACAAAATAATAAGGATATACTGAACAGAACAAAAATCTCTGCTAAGCCAGTAAGAGTAGGCTGGTATTAGGGAACAATCTCAGCTCTGCCATTTTAAACCTTTGTGTGCTTTAGCAAGCTACTTCTCTCTGTGACTCAATAATTCTGACATCACCTAAATGGGGTACATAGTATTATTACCCCCCATTTTACAGATGAGGAATCAAGGGTTTCATAACCTGGCCAAACTCACTGAGCAAAGAGATGACAAAGCCAGGATATGTGGCCAGGTTCGTCTGTGTGCCCAAGTCCAGCACATCACAGATCTCAGCACCCACCAGACAGATAAGGAAACTGAGGCTGGGAGAGGGGAGTGAATCACCCAGGGTCATACAGCGGTGAGGTCCAGTGATGATTAATGAGAAAAAGTATTTTAACCAAATCATATAAAGTCCAGCTCTCCAAAAGCTGAAGTAACTTGCTCTTGATAAACTAAACACCATCGCAAGCCCCCAGGTTGGGACTTTCCAGTAAACACTGTCCTGTGTTTATGCTTTACAGGTGAGATCCACATGGAAGGACAGGAACATTTTTACATGGAAACACAGACTATCCTGGCTATACCTAAAGAAGAAGATAAAGAAATTGTGTTACACCTTGGAACACAGTTTCCAACCCATGTGCAGGTAACAGGATATTTTTGGAAAATGAGACTCCAGAGGCCCTTACAACCAGGCCTTCCACTCTAGGGGCCTTTTGATTCCTCCCACTCCCACACCTGGAACTCCCTGCACACTTGACATTGGCTGAAGCCCAGAATGAAGGAAATGGGGCAGATATTTCCCTGAAAGGGCAGACCTTTCAAAGAGATCTGAAAATTTTGTTACCTTCCAAAATAGAAGGCCAAGTTCATCTTTCCCTCGTAACAATTGATAATGTAAATCTTCATCTCAGGGAGATCAAAGCCTTAGTGTTACAACCACAGTTCCTTTTGTGGTTCATCTACCTTGCTTCTCTGTATGAAAGTTTTCATGTATTGGTGGTGCCCATGTAAAGTGATTGCATTTCCAAGCCATTTTCAGCTCAACATGGTAGTATTTGAATTCCAGCCCTGTTCCACTGGTTGAACTATAAGGCATTGTCACACACAGGCAAGCAAGGAAAATCCTCGACATTCCCCTCTTCTGAAATGTGGAGTTGTAGGTCCTCAGATAGTGGCAGGCACAGGAGGAGGAGGTCTGGGAGGAGGGATAATGACAAGTCTCACTGAAGGGAAAAACTCGGGGCTTCCTGGTGGAGCACAGTGAGGTGGTACCCCAAGGTCGGGAAGGGCGGCTAGCCTCAGTGGGAGGAGGAAGCTCCCAGCTGCCATTCAAGGCAAAATGAAAGACTGAGGGACTGATGCTGAGCTGGGGTTGGCTGTGACCTCCACAGTCATAAGTTTTGAAGTGGAAGGAGGAAGAGAGAGGAGATAAGGACTCTGCCCCTAAGCAGATACATGATCTCCCACAAGTCGCTGGACATCAATATCTTCTTTCTGTAAACTGAAGAAGTTGTTAAAGATCACCTCTGAGGTCTCTTTTGACCGACAGCCAAGGAGTAATGTGTGTGTCCCAAGGTCACCCTGTTATCTCCCCTCAGCACCTCCTAAGCTAGTCAGTCACGACAGCAGTGACCCTTTCCCCAGGGTGACGAGGGCACTGGGTACTCACAGCCCATAGCCCACAGCCCAGAACTGGGGGCAGTATCCAAAGCAGGCCCAGTAAAGAATTTGAATAGACGTTTCTCCAAAGAAGGTCTATGAATGACTGATAAGCACAGGACAAGACGCTCAGCGTCATTAGTTGCCAGAGAGAAGCAAATGAAAACCACCACAATACCACCTCACTAGGACGGCCAAGTCAAAGGACGAACAATGACAAGCCAGGCTGTGGAGACATGAGGACATTCACACCTCGCTAGTACCCATAAAAAATGTCACAGCCACTTTGGAAAACAGCTTGGCAGTTTCTCAGGATGTTAAAGATAGAGTGATCATATAACCCAGCAATTTCACCCCCAGGTATCTACCCAAGAAAAACGAAAATAAATGGCCACACAAAAACTCCCACACAGGTGTTTATAGCAGCATTATTCACAATAGCCGAGTGGAAACAACACAGGTGTCCATCAACTAATTAATGGATTAAAAGATCTGGTATATCTATGCAATGAAATATTATTCAGCCACAAAAAGGAATAGAGCACTGATATGTGCTACGACATGGACAAACGGTGAAACACAATGCTCGCTGAAAGAAGCGAGTCATGAAAGACCCAATATTGCATTATTCCACTTACATAAAAGGTTGAGAACAGGCAAACCTATTAAGACAGAAAGCAGATTAGTAGTTGCCTCATGCTAGAGGGTTGGGGGATTTAAGATTGGGGGAGACTAGGAGTGACTGCTTAATAGATACAAGGTTTCTTTGGGGATGCTTAAAATATTCTAAAATCAGATTATGATGATGATTGCACAGTTCTGTAAATGTTGTATTTGTTCAATTACTGAATTTCTTTTACTAGGCAGAGGGGAGGTACATGAGTAAGGAAATAAACTATTAAACTGAACTTCTGTGGCTTTGGGGACTTACCTCTTACAGGAATTTGTGGCTGCAGCACTAAACATCCCAAGGAGTAGAATTGGGTGTCACATGAAAAGAACTGGAGGAGCATTTGGGGGAAAAGTGACCAAGCCCGCTCTGCTAGGAGCTGTCAGTGCTGTGGCCGCCATCAAGTAAGAACAAGTCACAGTGCCTGCAGGGCAGTTGCTACCCACGTCCCCTCAGTCTTGGATCCCGGCTCTCAACCCATTGGTCAGCCCTTTATTTCCAAAGGGTGTGGTTAGCATGTGGGTGAAGTAACTCTGGACCTGGAGCCAGAGAGCCTGTGTTCAAGCATTGCTCTGCCCACTCACTCACAAGGTCACCTTGGGCAAGACGCCTTAGTTTCTTCAGTTATAAAGTGGTGAAAGTAAGAGCTACCTGCTTCCCAAGATTGCTGTGTGAAATAAATGTAGCTACAGTAAATTTTGACTCATTGTATGCATAACTATGTACTACTTTTTCATGAGCTGCATTGATTTCACTCTTTAAAATGTTTATGTTTTAAATCACATGGATGAATCAAGCTGAGTGGAGGGAGGGTCCAAACCACAACCTTACAAGGGACATATTTTGTCATGAAATAAACCAGGGTCTGTTGCTGCCTGGGAATGTTCTCTTAGCCCCTACATCATCTGGATGGAATAACCAGACCCAGGAATAGCCATGACTTTTGTGCATGAACTTTGTAACTACCAAAGTTCACTAAGCATATTCAGGACAAACTTAGCTTAACCCAGGCTCCCGCTACAAAAAAAAAGACTGTGAATGTTTTCACTCATTGGCACTTGCCAACAGTAGAAAAGATGGTCTAGTAAGTACAGATGTGCAGGCCCTGGGAGCATTCCTTCAGAAGTCAGAGGAGTCTCCACTGGACACTTCATGAAAGAAGAGTCTGAGTGTGGAGGAGCAACAGCTTGCTTGACAAAGCATTGGTTCTCAACCCTTTCAGCCTCCAAGTCCCTCTTATAACAAATATTTTAATTCCCCTTTCACTATCCCAATGCAAGATTCATAATATAATCTACTTACATACATAATTTTAAAATCATCATACAATGTTTTAATGTAATATAAAACAGAAATAAAAGGAAAGTAACATAACCATATAATGTATCATTTCAATATCTAAATTCTCAGATATGACTAAAGCAGAATGACTATAGTAATAAGGGCTTTTTTTTCACATTTTAATGCCCCCACAAACTTCCAAAATGTTGTTTAAGGTATGTTACTACCCCTACTGATAACCACCAAACTAGATTATCTTAAGCCCCCTTCCCGGTCTCAGAGTACTTACAACTTTCTGAAGCATCCAGCACACTAAGAGAGTCGTTTCCTGTAGGACCGGCCGCCCAATACGGTTTATTCTGGAACGTGGTGATGACATGTTGATAACTGCGGGCCGCCACCCACTTCTCGGAAAATACAAAGTGAGTGAAAGCAAAAACTTCAAGAAACTGCTTAAAACATTGTCCAGTGATAACCAACCAATAGTACTAAATACTATTAGTACATATAATAGTACAATTACTAAATTCCGTACCACTTGAAAGGGATATTTGGGTGCTGGGTAAAACTAGCCAGAACGTTGTTTTGGGATAACGGTCTACTTGGGCACCATCCTCAGTGTTCCTCTGGTGACTGTCACATCAAGTCATGTGCATGAGTGAGGAATGGATTGGCAAACTGTGATCAGGTGTTCGTGTACAGCACGGGCTGGTTGTAGAGGACTATTGAGGAAATGGTTTTACCTATTGTATCACTTTGCAGATTGGATTCATGAACAATGGTGTGATCAAAGCTGCTGATGTTGAATATTATATCAACGGTGGATGCACTCCTGATGAGTCTGAGTTGGTAAATAAGAACTATGCCTTTCCCATAGGTTACCAGTTGACCTGTATGTGTCACACTTTATTTGCATGAATATTTGGCATACAAGTTAAATTCTGTGAAGGGTTCAAGTTAGAGATAAAATTTGGATAAGTGGTTTTGACTATTTGATAGACAAGAAGTTTTGTTTTGTTTTGCCTTCATTCAGGTTATTGAGTTCGTTGTGCTGAAATCTGAAAATGCATATAATATTCCTAATTTCCGGTGCCGGGGTAGAGCTTGCAGAACAAATTTGCCATCCAACACTGCTTTTCGAGGATTTGGATTTCCCCAGGTCGCGGTGGTAGTCGAAACTTATATAACTGCTGTGGCATCTCAGTGTAACTTACCCCCTGAACAGGTAGGTAATCAGTCAGAATGCCCTAAAAAAATTTGACACCATGGGTTCAAATATGTATTGAGCACCCACGTACAGCATTATGTCATCTCCTAAGTAGATTCAAAGAAACAAAGTTCATCATCTAAATATCAGCTCTTGCTGTGTAACAAGTCAGTCACAAAACTTAGTAAATTAAAATGACCAATAGCACTTCTGATTCTGTGGATCAGCTGGGCACCTCTTCTGATCTGGGCAAGCTCAGCTGGAGTTTCATGGTCTAACATAGCTTCATTTGCACGCCTAGTGGTCACTGGGCTGATTGGTCTAGGGGGTATCTCAGCTGAGAAGGATCTCATCCTCAAGTGGTCTAGCCCAGATTAGTCCTCATAGTGATTCAGAGAATTCCCAAGAGTGGTAAGAACATGGCAAGCCTAATGCATAAGCACTTTTCAAGTCTCTGCCTATATTGTACCATTGGCCAGACAAGTCACATGGCCAATCCCAGAGTTGGTGTGAAGGCATGTGAGGGTGTGAATAGAGAGAGTGGAATGATTATGGCCATGTGTGCAAACATTCTGGCACAGTTCAAGATTTTGAGGAATTAATCTGAGAACAGTTAAGAATAAGGAAACACTGTGTAGGAGTTAAAGAATTTGAGGTCAGGAGAATTTTGTCTCAGCACTAACAAAACTTGTGAGAGTTCATAATAGTTGGGACCTACTCTTTCTTAGCGTTATTGTAAAGTTAACTGAGAGAATACCCTTAGCCCACAGCCTGGAGCATATGAAGTTTTCAATAGTAGTCTTTATTGTTATTATGATGATTGTTATCATCAAATTTATACATGTACACTTATACCTACATGTTCATAGCCATTTAAATAGTTGTTTCTTATTTTAGAAAGATTTTCTTCATATCAAGGATGTAACAAAAATGCATGCCTCACATAGGAAATAAGCATATATCCTTGAAATCCATTTTATTTTCTTGTCTTTCAGGTTAAAGAAATAAACATGTATAAGAGAATTAGCAAAACAGCCTATAAGCAGACATTTGATCCAGAGCCCTTGAGAAGATGCTGGAAAGAATGTCTGGAGAAATCTTCGTTCTCTGCTAGGAAATTGGCTGCTGAGGAATTTAACAAAAAGAATTACTGGAAGAAGAGGGGGCTTGCCGTGATCCCCATGAAATTTACCATTGGGATGCCCACAGCCTACTACAATCAGGTGGGTCTGAGCGGTATGTCTTCTCACCAAAAGCTCTTTTCCCCATGACTAGCTGTCTGAAAAAGGCAATCATGAGCAAGTAGGGATGTTCTCCTCCAAGGAGAAAAAGAAACAGGGCAGCTTCCTACACCAAGAAACAAGGTGGATTTGGCAAGTGTTGGCGACCACGGGTGTCAGAGCAGACCTGGTGCAACACAGTACCAGCGACCTCGGAAAGCAATCAATGGATTAAGTCGGGCTCAAGGGGGCCAAAGCCTTGGGCAGGGCCCAAACGCGAGTACTGGAGTATGTGGAAAAATTTCAAATCCATGAGAGAATTGGGGGAAATAAGAAGATTCCTTTCTCTCTTTCCTAATTTCTTAGTGACAGCAGGTCATTTGAAGACAGAGATTTAAAAAAAAAAAAAAGGAGAGGGAGAGAGAACAAACAGAGCTACCCCATTCACACAGAAGCTTGGAATTCCTATATTGAGGCTCATAACTACTGTGCCTCCTTCTTAATTTCACCTTAAACAGTTTTTCATGTCTTTTTTTTTTTGCTTTGAGCCTCATCAGTCTCTGAAATATTCTCATAACCAAATCCATGCAAAGGAAGGAATACAGGCCGCCTTCCTGGTGTGAATGAGGTGTGATCAAGCTGTCTCTTGCAGAAATGACCCTGGATACATGCGCTTCCTTAGAGTCCACTAACCAGTGAGGAGGTGGGAAGGAAAGCCAGGGGAGTTTGGAGCAGGTGTTCAGTCTTTCCCTCTGGTAGTATTTCTCAAGCCAGAATAACACACAGACCCCCTTTAAAGGAAAAAAATTCTTGTGGCCTCTCAATGGTAGCTTAAATTATTTCTTTTCAAGTTTTTTTAACTGTAGGTAACCACAAAATAAAGAAGATGCTTCTTATAGCTTTTATGCCTTTATAAAACACAAACAAATTTGGAAATTATATAAAAATAATACTATAAATGCCAGTAATATTCAAAACAGTAACAGTAACTTAATGTGGTGGGTTATGCTGCTTTTCTGGAACTAAATCCTCACTTACAAAATACTGGTGGTTCTGGCTGCTGTTACACAAAGCATTTTGAAGTCATAATGTAAATCATAATGTAATTGTAAAGGTCTGTGTAGTGTGTGATGACTCGCTGCCCGACTTCTTGTCTCTAATATGCCCCATCAATCAAAGTAGGTTATAGTCATTGTCATAAAATCTGACATGGGCTCTGAGAGCACGGGGCAGTACTTCTTGATACACGGTCATTTGTTGTTCTTGTTAGATTGTCATGAGGTGAAAACACAAAGTTTGAAAGTTACTGTAGAGAACTTGACGGTCCTGACAATGCAGTCGCAGACCCAGGAGACCTGGCATAGCTAAGCTAGTTGACATTTTGAATGTGTGGTGACAGGGCACAGGTGTCCACACGAGGGTAGAGGTCCCAAGGGGTAGAGGCAGGATGCTGGGCCAAGTGCACGAACAAATGACAGGGACTTCTGTAAAGAAAAATCCCAGTGGCCTGCAGAGCCCCGGACGTATCCCGGTGTCCTGCCTGCTGTCGTCCAAACCGGGAGCCACAGCACGGCCTGCAGACTCTTCCATCAGAACAGCCAGCCCGAGAGGGGCAGCACCAGTTCGTTCGAGGGAGGCAGTGGGGCGTGGGTGTGGGGGACACTGGGCTTGGGTCCTTAACTGCAAACCGGGCACCGGGGTTTGGCCACGTCTCCTCCCGGGTAGGCTTCTACCCCCTGCGTGCAAAGTGAAGAAGCTGGACTGAATCAGTATATCCCAAACCTGGCCAGTCATCAAAACCTCCTGGGAGTTTAAAAAAATGGGCATTTGAGCTCCAAGTCCAACCTACTCAACTGGAATTTCTAGAATGGTGTCCACAGCCCTCGCCCACCATGTTTCTAAAGGTCAGCAGCATTTGGAAACTATTAAAACAGCTCAGGTTTCTCCCAGCTCCTTTAGTATCCAGGGCAGGTTGTGCCTGGAAATTTACTTATACAGGTTCCATTTGTTTTAAAATTAATTTTCATCTTCAGGGAGGAAAGAATGATAGAGTTTTGTACAGATTGGAGCTTTGGAGAGGCAACGGCACAAGGCCTCCCGGAGGCAGGAAACTTGTAGGGCTGAAGATGAGTAACAATTCATGTCCCTGCATTGGTGGTTTTCACGTCTGGGGTTTATTGAAAGGGTTATCTGAGGCTACCTGTAATGGCTTTCTTCTCCAGTGTAAACAGTGAGAGCTTGGCTCATTGAAGCAAAGCTGTTCATCTGATAACCTCAGCTAAACTCGTGGCAAGATTTGGCCACAGCAGTTTCCAAACTGGTGTTACAATTATACCCCCAGGGTGCTGCTCTAGTCCACATCTATCTCGATGGTTCTGTCTTGGTGATTCATGGTGGCTGTGAATTGGGACAAGGCCTTCACACCAAAATGATTCAGGTGAGATTTGGGTCCATTTCCTCCATTGTGGAAGAGTAAAGAACCAGACAGCCAGTTCAATGGCTTTTTCCTTTTTGAGCAGGAAAAATAACATAATACTAAATGCAGGTCAATTGAAAGACTAATTTTGATTTCAGAAACACAAAAATGCAGCGCAGGTGAGGAAAGTGAGTATTAGAACTGAGGAGATACATTGTATTATTCTTTCTGTATACTAATGAACCGAGTTCGTGGGTCTTCTGAAAAATGTGATCTCACTATTCAAAGATAAAATATTTTTCAGTTTTATAGCAACTTTTCAAAGCAATCCTGTGTGAATTAAAAATCTTCATTAGAAATGACTATATTTAATAGAATGAGAAATTATGTTCTTAGAGTTCACAGTCTGCTTCGAAACTCCATGACTGGTCATTACGTGTGCTAATTCTAAGAAGGGTTTCTAATACTGTTGAAAGAGCAAGAGATTCTTTGCAATAGGAAAATGTTCCTTCTTTTTTAAAATATTCAATAATAATTTGTTGAATTTGAAATTTGAATCAAAAATGGAGGCTGAGGGGGACAGGTGGGCAAAGCCTGGCTCTCAGTGAGAAACAGAAGATTTTTTTTTTAAGGAGAGAACATTATTTAATAGTGTGCTTGGAATTAGGAAATCATGAAAATCCACAGGGGCTTCTTCGTATGCTTCTTTACAGTAAAACCCTTTTGACTGTAAAATGCCCCACGAAGGAAACAAAATCTGCTAAATTGTCTGTAAACCACGAGGAGAAGGTGAAACTAAAACAATAAGAACAGGACTTCAACCTTGCCTGCATGTGTCGTACTAAACTAGATGTGACCACCATACTGCCACACGGCTCCTGTGAAACTGATATAAAAGAAAACACAGAAAGATTCTCTGATTGGCCATATGTCTCTGAAAAACAATGTGTCTCTGCACATTGCCATTAAAATCTTCAAACTCATATAAATCTACGTATAAAACCCAAGATGCTCTCTTAAATGTCTGTCACTATAGGACAGGCAGGTTTTATACTCCGTTCAAAAAAGAATTAAAAGGTTTTTAACTTGTGGGGAGGGAGAATTAGAGTCAATGAAATCAATATTTTTCTTGGGCTTCCGGCAGGTGGCGAGTCGAGAACTAAACATCCCCGAGTCGTACATCCACCTGTCTGAGACGAGCACCATCACCGTGCCCAACACTATCTTCACAGCCGGGTCGCTGGGGACAGACATCTTCGGGAGGGCCGTGCAGGTGACTTTCCTTTCATTCCTTGTCACCCAATGACCATGCTAGAGGGGATCTTGTCTGGAGGGGAACGTGAAACTGATGCCAAGAGGAGTCAAGCAGCTGGTTCTAGAACACTCAGCTAACCACCAGCAGAGCCAAGACTCCAAGTGGGTCCAGCTCCCTCTGTGGGCTTCTTCTTCCCTCCCTTCAATGAAATCTATGCACAGTTTTTCTAATCACTCTAAGATAACTTAAAATCCATCAGTCACTTTCATTGGCAGAAATTATGTCACTTAAGTAATTTAAATGTCCAGTCCAAAATTCCAAAATGTACTTCAAATTGCAGTGTCTCTGTTACTCACCAGCTCAGGCTTGGAGGAAAAACACGTGGGCTTGGCTTCTCTCCATTTCCCTTGCTGCACTTTCTCCCCTCCCACCCCCACCTTCCTAGCCCGCATTTCAGATCTTTGTAAAGTCCAAGGAAGAGCAAGCACAAAGGTCAGAGGCATGATAGGTCTCACTTGGCTGGCATCAGTGTGATCTGGCCTGGTTACATCTGACTCCTTCCCTTGCAGATACCATGGTGAGCTCCTTAGAGAGTCCCTTCTGGGCAGCTCTGACCTGGGCAGTGCCTTTCCTGTGGCTTTAACCACTTGTGAGGGGCCTCAGACCACCCTCAAGCCCCAGACTACCTCCAGCCTCTTTCTACTGAGACACCTCCCCCCTTGCAGGAAACCCTGACACATGGCGTCCTTTTAAAATCTAGAGATTAGAAGTTACCAGGAGCTGGGGGGCGGGGTAATGGGAGTCATTTCTTAATGGTTATAGAGTTTCTATTTGGAGTGATGACAAAGTATTGGAAATAGTAGGGATGGTTGCACACACCAAAAAATATACATAGGAATAATATTGTTTTAAAAAGTCGGTGGGTAAATTTCAACTTACAACATGAAAACTTCATTTAGGACAATGCGAATATTGCTAGGCCACCTTTGAGACAAAATAAAATTCTTTATCTCAAGTCTAAAAATGTAGGAAATCTCAAAGTGGAGCTTTCCCACTCCCTGGCTTCCGTTGTCTGATTTGGGCTGAGCTGTGTCCAGCAGATTCAGAGAGAGCCAGCTGGGAGGAAAGGAGGACAGTTTGTCACCTGACTGCCCTTCAGACCTTCTGCAGCTCTGCAGTGGGCTTCCATGGTGGGTTGATTACTAAGAACTTTAGAGGCTTATCGCTTCCCAAGGCTCTAGATTATTTGTCAGTCAACTATCATTTCAGATTTTCAAAGGAGCCATATGGCAGAAGCTGAGACATCATTGGCTGCAAAGATGACAGTGGCTCCAGCCTTGATGTGAATAGACTGTCCATCAGCTGTAGAAAGTGGAGTTGTTAATTTCAGAACCCCAGAATTTTTTAAAAATCCCAAGTCATTTATACAGGAGTAAAGTCTGGGAAATGGCTGTAAAAGTGCCTGATAGGAAAATCCTGAATAAATTCAAATTAAAAGCAACAGTAAGTGGATTAGGTAAATCAATACACATTAGTACATTTATACAGAAATAGAGATTGACTAAGTATTAGATACCACAAAGCAAAGAGAGCAACAAGCAGAGAAATTTGACTTCATTTTGATCTCGTCTTTCTTCCTAATTTTGTCTTAAAATGGAGCCATTAAATACAGAGAATTCAATGAATTAGGGGGAAAAATTACCCCAGGCGGCATCTGCACCATAGATTCTACCCAGAACACCTGCACCTTTGAAGATCATCCGTCAGTGAGAGGACAGCACCGCCCTCCAGATGACCCTCTAGTGCCCCAGGCTGCTTCAGGCAGCCTCCCACTGTAGACTTGTGTTCAGAGGCAGACGCCATTCTGCAGGGACCCCAACTCAGAGGGTCCATATCGAGCTCTCTGAGTGGCTTTGAAGTGCCTCTCCCCGGGCTAGGCGTGCAGAAAGCTCTCCCTGCCCCTCCTCCCCAAGAAGGTGGGGATCCCAGCGAACCAACAAAATCCTCTCCCTGGTGCCAGCCTTTCGGTCCCTTCAGCGTCAACCCTTTGATACCACTGAGGTGGGCGAGGGACCGTGTGGCCACTCTCTGCATGACCTACTTAGGAGGTAGGGCATCTCCATTTGGAATGAGGGGCTATTTGCCAGCTACCGTACGGTCTCATCCTTTTGGGTCCTTAGCCTATAATAAGCCAGAAAAAAAAGGCCTTTAAAATCCTTCAATAAATAATGAATTATTAAATAGTAATAAGGAAGAAGAAAGAAAAGCAATGGCAGGTGCCATGAATCAAAATAAAGGAAGTTGTGGAAAGAGAAAGTGAGTGTTGGGGTGTCCATCTCAGGCAGCAGGAAAATCATAGGAGGCACTGAGTAGGGGTCCCCGCGCCTGGTCCTGACGGCAGCCGGGAGGGAAGCCCCGTGGGAGCGAGGCCGGAGAAGAGGCGAGAGCGGCTGAGGGGTGAGGCTGGGTGTGCGTGCTCACTGCTGACGCTGGATGAGGATAGAAGAGGGAACATTGCACTACTCTCTCTACTTCTGTGTATTTTGTAATTTTCTATAATGCAGAGGAAGCTGGAAAAATTAGCAACTGGCATTTGGAGCTTTTGGCATTTGGATAGGGGGAGGCGTGACTCTCTCAAGGAATATAAGGTGAGAGAATCCTCCAGACAAAAAGAGGAGCTCAGGAGGTCACAGAATAATGGCAAGTGTCCTCTGCCATAGCTCACTCTCTTAAAGGGTTTCCTGTTGAGTGTAAAGTTATGCACAGGAGTATGCGTTCAGGGCACCATACAGGAACCACAGCTCACCTTTGGACAGGCGGGAACTCTGTGACTGAGGTTGCCTAGATGTGGCACTCTTAATGAAGTCAGCATTGAGACTGAATGAGCCAGCAAAGACAGATATATGAAAGTAAGGATCTCCCTAATACATGAGAAGCCAGAGGCCATTTCCCAAAGAAGGGATGATAGAAAGGAAGGAACAGAAACCAGGAGAGGGTGTGAGGGGTGTTCTGGGGCTGAGATGAATAACTAAGGGCACACATGTAAATAGATTTATATTTGAATTAAGAGTGGAAACCAAACTGGGGCCCACTGACACCCAGGGGTCAGCAGGAGTAATCTCAGGGTCTAAGATTTCACCTCAATAATTTTTATTTTCATTTCAATGATAATCTTTGAAAAATTAAAACAAGCACATTTTTCATCACTTTATAAGTGAAGTATTGCCATGAGATGTCTTTGCCCACATTTGGGACCAAGGCAAGAAGAAAAGAGCAGAGTTGGACTTGATACATAAGTGACGTTTTCTTGCCCACTGAAGAGCCGGTGATGGCAAGGTATAAAGTGCATATGAAAATCCTCAGCAATTTAATTAGAAGAGTAGAGAGAAAATTGATCCATCAGGCGGCATGCATTAAGCACCCAACTCTAAAGTGTGTGCCTCAGTAGTGTTCCCCACATTCCAAGCAGCAATTTAGTTTCAGAAAAACAACATCAATCCACTAAATCAGTGTTACTTTGAATTTTTATTGCTATATAGATTGATTTGCATGTTCTGTCATTTTATTTGTGCTTTAGAGTTACAAAACAACTATAAAGGAACTCTAAGGAGACTCTAGCTTTATGTTAATATGTGTTTAAACAATAGTATAATAAAATAATTTTAAGCCAACACTGCAGGATCCACAAAGATATTTGTTTCCCCTAGAGGGGTTCCATTCATTACTCAAGTTTACAAGACACTGCCCAGAGGACTAAGAAGCAAATTCACAAAACTGGCAGTCTATATTTGAATTGATTTAAATAATTACCGTTTTGCTATCCCCTGTGCTTTTCATTTCTAATGTCATTTCAAATATTTATTTTTAGAACGCCTGCCAAATCCTAATGGCCCGTCTTCAGCCAGTCATCAGGAAAAACCCTAAGGGAACATGGGAGGAATGGGTGAGTGTCATCCCTGCCAGGGAAAGGCAGACTCACTGAGATGGGTCAAATCCTGAGTGCATGGACTGATCCGGGGGCCCATTCAAGAAGCAAAGCACTTACTAACATTTACTTCTGCTTTTCCGAAAGAGTAAAAAGCGATGTCTGTGGTCATTGAAACATGACCTTATTTCAGAGCCTAATTTCTCACGGAGCATGATAACAGCACAGGCTCCAAAGTGAAACACCCCCCTGGCATTGCTGCCCCTGCTCTGTCACTGCTGGCTCTGAGGGACAACTACCCACTCTGTGCCTCTGGTCCTTGGTTTTCTCACCAGACCGATGGAGATGATAGCAGTCCTGATATCAAAGGGTTACTCCATTTTTAATAATAATTACCATCATTATTATTACTACCATTCGTATTATCATTCCCAGCCCTACCCAGTGTACTCCAGCAGGGAAGCTGACATAATTTACTGAGACAGCCAGTTGAATTATTTGGTAAAAATACACGCTTATATACATGCATGCATATACACACGTACGTATGTGTGTATACATCTGCATATACATATATACATACCTGTGCTCACACCTAATGTACATAAGTACATGAATGTGGCCTAGCCAGTTTTCTAACTTAAAAAACCAAAAAGGATGAAAAAAATAATAAACTTTATACTGCAGTCTCAAAATACAGAGGGTCCCAGAGCACAGCTAGCAGCTGCCTGGAAACACCTTGCTTGAAAAGCGTGACCTGTGGCTCGTACAGGCATAAGTCTGGCTCGAGGAGAATGTGGGTGCAGAGCTTGGTGCAAACAAGAGAAGGCAAGCCCCTCACGGAAGGCCTTTTTCATTACTTTCCCCAAACTTAACATTTCTTTGTAACCAATCATCTCTTTCAGATTGCAAAAGCCTTCACAGAATCCATCAGTCTCTCAGCTACTGGATATTTCAAGTAAAAGACGTTTTTACTTTGGTTTAGATTACACTTGGGCAGGGCTGGTGTGGGCTCACCAGTCTGAAGAGATGCCGGGAGAGCAGTGCAGCTCCGCCGGGCCGGTGCTAACCCTCGGTCCTGGGTCATGCGGTGGGGAGTCAGGGATCGGAGAGGGCCAGGGACTTCTTGCGACCACAGCTGTTTACAAGCCAGGAGGGACACCATAGCCACCGACAGACTCTCTGACCCACCCCAGGCACTGCGTGCTGCAGGGCAGGGGTCAGACACCAGTGGGCCTTCTCCCCTGTGCACGGTGGTTCTCTTGCAATTCTGATCACCACGCCCCCCTGCAGGAGAAGGGGAGCGATGTCTCCAGACGTGGGGTGGGTGCTCTGTGCAGGGACCCAGGCTACAGCAGGCAGTCAGTCCACGAGTGGGGAAAATGCCTTTTCTTTTCATTCCCGATTTCTCTTCTCAGAGGCTACCAGACAAATATGGACTGGGAGAAGGAGGAAGGTGACGCCTACCCGTATTACGTTTATGGCGCAGCCTGTTCTGAGGTTGAAGTCGACTGTCTGACGGGGGCTCATAAGGTGAATAGCGACATTTGTGTTCACCCTCACAAATACTGTGTTCTACAGTGTAAACCAGCTGATCTTCCCTGTGGAAGAACCAGGGACAGATAAGTAATTTTAGTAAAGGTTGACTTTGAGTAAATAACATCTTCCATTATATATTTTTCTCTCGGTGCAGCTCCTTAGGACTGACATCTTCATGGATGCTGCTTTCAGCATAAACCCAGCCCTGGACATTGGACAGGTGCGTGATACCAGAACCACCCCAACGGGGGCTTTCGGTGGGTTCCCTTCAGACTGTTATTTCCCAGAGTCCTCTAAGTGTTGTTTACACCTGGTGCAAGTATTCTGCAATATATAGTGTATATTACACACACATATTGGAAGAAGAGGCAAGAAAAAGTTAACAGCAGTTGTCTTTGCATGGCAGGAATATGTGCGATTTATCCTGCTTTATAATTCTCTGTGCTTTCTAATTTTTCTTCAGTGAATATTAATATGTTCAGAATTAGGGAACATTATATAAACATACAGTAATAAAGTTACAACAATATTCATAGTAATATTGAATTTAATTAGACCACAATGTGGAGAAATACAAGGGAAAAAGAAGTGTTAGAACAGTTTTTCCCCTCTTACTGAATTTCTGATTTTTATCTCACAAAAATATAAAATTAACACAGCCAAAGTCTTTTTAAATTTCGAGTTAAAACTTTTCCAGCTGTCAGTGTAGCTTTGCTCTTTTTCTAGCCTGTTACTCACAGTGGGTTCCTACAGACCAGCTGCATCAGCCCATCGCAGACTTACACAAGCAGCGCCAGAGGGTCAGCTGGTGCTCGGTCCACACCTGACTAGCAATCTGGACTGGCTGAGCAGCTTGGCATCAACCCGACAGACCTGTGGCGCTTTCCTGTGCCAATGGCCTCCTGCTGTCCTAAGTCCTAGGGGACTGGTCTATCTAGACTGCTTGCTGTGTTTTATAAGGAACAGATGGGCCCCTCGGTATTTCTCAAAATGTGGTCCTCAAATCTGCAACAGAAGCACCTTTAGTGTTTATTGGAAATGAGGATTCCTGGCCCACCCAGGCCCAGACTTGCTACATCATATCTTTGCTAGGCTGAGACTTGGAATCTGCACGTTTAACCTGCCCTTGAAATTCATCGCAAGCCTTTAAGGTTTGAGAACCACAGCTAGCCCCAGGTCCCGTCTCCCCTTCCCCCTTCTTTCCCCTCCTCCCAGCTCATTCCTGCCTCTTTATTGCTTAAGCAGAGGCAAAAAAGGAGATGTCATGATCAGGAAAATCCTACATTTGTCCCATGGGAAAAGGAAAGAAAACCAAAAGTGGATTAGACTGAACTCTTGGAATTTGATCTTTTCCTTTACAGACAAGCATTTGGAAATATCCAAACTTATCATTTAAATTTGTTTGCCTTATTATTTAATTTTATATTTCAATAAAATGCAGACTGTAACTCTCCAATTTTTTTAACCTCTAGGCAGACACCCTTTTTAAACGAGACCCTCTTTTTCCTAAGAGCATAATCGTTTATAAACAGAACACAACATGGCTTCTAATAAAAAATATTTAACTTAATAATATTCCAGCCCACCTTGTTTAACATTGATCTACTCTCTGTAGTAATTTATAAAGGAAAGTAATGAAAGCTAGAAATTATAATAAATACAGTTTCCTGGCTCCATTTATTCTAGTTCATGTTTCTTTAATGTTATCTTCTTTTTTTATCTAATTCAACAGACATGTATTGAGAATTCATGTTCCAGGCACCATGCTAAGAACAGAAAACGGGAAGGCCAGGACTCGATGTACTTATAAACTAGCCAGAGAGAGTGAAGCAAGAGCAAGAGCAAGAGCAAGAGAGTAGACAGGGGACACTCCCTCAGAGCCACCACGATGGGGGAGTGCATTCAAGATGCAGTGAGCCTGGAAGTGGCAGTTTCTAAATCCACCCAGGGGTGGTGGGAGGACCCAAAAGGCTCCATTTTCAGTCACCCTGGAATACTTATTCAACCAATATTATATATTTATCAGCTGAAATTTCTGCCTGCAGGTTGAAGGAGCATTTATCCAAGGCATGGGACTATACACCATAGAAGAACTGAAATACTCCCCAGAGGGTGTGCTTTATTCTCGGAGTCCAGATGACTACAAAATTCCCACCGTCACTGAAATCCCCGAAGAGTTCCACGTCACTTTGGTGCGTTCCCGAAATCCCATCGCCATCTATTCATCCAAGGTAAGAGCTCAGGATGTCTGCGTTAGTCTGCTAGGGCCGCTGTAACAAAACACCGCAACGGGGCTGCTTAAACAGCAGAGATATGTTTTCTCACAGTCCTGGAGGCTGGAAGTCCGAGATGAGACCTCATTTCTTTTGAAGCCTCTCTTTGGCTTGCAGATGGCCACCTTCACACCGTGTCCCCATGTGATCCTGTGTGTGCTCAAGCCTGATGTCTCTGTGTGTCCTAACATTTTTTTCCTCATAAGGACACTGGTCATGTTGGATTGGAGCCTACCCTAAAGACCTCATTTCCACTCAGTTACCTCTTTAAAGACCTTATCTCCAAATACGGTCACACTCTGGGTGCTGAGGGCCAGGACTTCAACATATGAATTTGAAGGACACAATCCAGGCCATAAAACCTACTCCTTTAAGAAATAGTGAAACAGTCCCCTGAATTTGTTTGCTCCTTGGAATTGCAAATCCCAAAAGGAGAAGAGAAAAGCAATCATTCACTGACTTCAGAAGCCCAAGTAAGGTCTTCACTCTTGGGAGATTATGAAACAACTTTAAATCAAACAAGAAGGGTCAAGGAGGAGTCACACATCTTGGGTCATTAGGCTGAGTGCCATCATGAAACAAAACTGAAGCTGGAGGCAAATTTCACTGGCTCAGAGCCTTCTCTTCTGCAACCTTCCCATGTCCTCCAGACTCAATTCTTTCTTTCTCATGCTGCCTCTCCCCACACCCTCCCCAAGTCAGAATGGACTTTCACACACGTTTCTCACTGATCATTTGTTCTGAGGTGTTAATGGCCACTGATACAAGAGGTGTTGACCCCACGCTAGGCTCTCACTGACCCATAAAGACTTTATGGCAAGGTTTCTATAAAAACACCACTTTTCCAACTTAAGTTCTATTCTGAGCCACATCTGCCCAGACAAATGGCAACTTAAACCTCAGGATTTCAGAGAATTTTCTCTCTTTCTTAGGAATAGGTCAAGGTTGGGAGGAAGGTGAGATTTCCTGTCTGAATGGCTTCTCTCTCCACTTCTGCACCAGGCTTTGGCCAGGGAGTCTCTAAAGACTATCCTGACACAGGGCACGACCCTGACTCTTGGGGTCTGGCCACCTCTCTGCTCTCACCCACTCCTCCTCTCCTCAGAGGAAACCCCTCCTTCCACCAGCTCCACCTAGTGAAAACCCCAGCCTAGGAGAGCCAGGTACATAAACTACGTGGGCCCTTTGTCCCATCTCTCCACTAAGGCCCTGGACACAGATCAAGAGCCAGACTACTCTGAATAAAGAAAGAAGGAAAAGCAGTACAAAGGAGCACTGCTGAACTGTTCAAAATATAATGCCACCACACTGTTCATTCAAAAGCACCCAGCACACATCAGGGAACATCAGGGAAGTTAACACACGTGAAAACTTCAACAGTTCACCCTCCAGAGCCAACCACCTCACTGTCTTTCAAGTTCAGCTACAAAGATTGTGGTTGTTTTGTTGGTTTTGAGTTAAATGCAAATGGTCTGGAGCCCAAGTTGGAGTATCCTAGCGGGCACTGAGGGTTTCTGTCTCCAGGACTTTACCTGGGGTGTGGGCAGGGGCGGGCCCAGGGACAGGAGCTGCTATCCTGATGTCCTGGGGCATTTTCTTGAGCTACTCTGAGGAAGACTCCACACATGGCATGGGCATGGGGGGGATTTGATTCTGGTAATTCTGATGCATTCCACTCGGAGGGTTATAAAGCCAGGAGAGATGAGTGTGTGTGTGTGTGTGAGCATGTATATGTATGAACACAAATCAGTCCTAAAAGAACCACGAGTTTCTGACAGTCTTTCACCCTCCTTCTCAGGGGTTGGGTGAGGCTGGAATGTTCATGGGATCCTCCGTGTTGTTTGCCATATATGATGCAGTGGCCGCTGCCCGCAGAGAGAGGGGGCTGACCAAGACCTTCACCCTGCATAGTCCAGCAACTCCTGAGTTGATTAGGATGACTTGTGTGGATCAGTTTACCGACATGGTAAGGCTGTTGTAACCACCCCTTACATGGACTGTCAGGTTCTTAGTATGGATTTGATAACCATGAAAAAATTACAGGGCAGCTCCATCTTTTCCAATGAAAATTCTCATTCTGCCTCCACTTGCTACTTCCTATATGCTTCAAACTGCAAACACAACCACAAAGTAAGTGCCCCTCTTCAATTGATGGTTTAATTGTTTCAGACCCCAAAGAAAAGCACACTTAATTGAGCCAGTGCTCAGAGCAAGCAGGCATGGTAGGTTACTTCTTTAAACTTTTTGTCAAGATAGAGTTGATGTGGTATTTTAATTAACTCAATCACTATATTAGATTAAATAGATATCTGAGATGGTCAGTTATTCAGAAAGTATTGTTAAGCAAACTAATAAAAATAATTTAAAGGAAAATATCAAGTTTCTAAGCACACTTTGATATGCCTTGTAATCACACACTATGGAACACAGTTCAATATACCAGCTGCTAAAAATATATCTAGAACTATCATCAGAGACTATTCTTATATTGAACTGAGTACTGCAGCCCTAAATGAGTCTCTGGCATAAAATTAGATTGCACTTTATGCCTCCAAAATTACAGGGCTTCTGGGTAAGATGCATCTTGTCCCAAACATAAGAAGTTTATGAGGATAAGGAGATTTATGACTCAAAGATTGAGTGAAAAATTAAAATTGTGTAATTGTGATGAGAATAAAATGGATATTGACTTATTGTTTTTTAAAAAACAATTTTTCTTCTGAATCACTTCTTTTCTCATATGACTACATTTTATTAATAACTTTCTTTTGATCTTTTTTAGATTCCCAGGGATGATCCTTCAACATTTACACCTTGGTCCATCCGTGTGTCTTAATCCTATATTTTCCTCAGAAAATGAATGAATACAAGATTGATCTTAAAATTTTCAAACCCTAGCAACATATAGGTTGGCCCCCAATTGTCATGGATAATTCTAGCATCTTTTAATTATTCTCTGTGGTTTAAGTCATTGCATGATTACGTTTTAGGATGCACATTTTCCCCAAAAGGTATAAAGAAGCTTAGACTCAAAAATTCTTCCTTTCATTTGCATTATCCCGAAGATCTACAGCATTATGGTTTTAAAATATGGTGGAGTTTCATTACCTTGGAACAACTCAAGGGAGGCTGCTTGTACTTTGTTCCACAGAAATCTGCTTACCTTCAAACCGTCCACCCCAAAAACTCTCAGGATTGCATTCCCCAAAGCCAGTGGTGTGCTGGTAATAACCAGCTCCCCTGGAAAAATCCATGACTTATGGTGTTTGACAGTTTCCATGGAGTAAATACTCTCACACTGGCCAACTCCAAGTCACTGACGTGAGGTCTCTGAACGTAGAGTTGGAAGAGATGCTCGAAATCAACCCTCATGGTCCCCAGCACTGCAAGCCCACCACGACCCTAGGGTTCCTGCCGCTTCTGTGCAGCCTGTTCAGATGAGGCTTAGAGAAGAAAACCATCCAGAGCCTCCAGCTGGTCCTCATCTGCCGTGAGCCACACACTTGGTACAGCATCTTCCCTGTCTGGGAAACCACACGGAGTGAAACAGCTATCTGAAATCACTCTGGTGTGCCTTGCTTTGGCTCAGTGTCTGAAGGGTAAAATCAGCACCACCCTCCTTTTGCCACATCAAAGGGATGCAAACTCCTCAGGCTTCTTTTCCAGTTATTTCCTAGCTATTTTACATCGCATTTTCTCAGGGGAAGGCAGTCTTACACCAGAAAAGATGTTCAGGCTCCTGTAAGGTTTAAAAACACAAATAAACTAAATCATTTGTTGAGATCTGTGTGCTAGATATTAAAGCTCTGCATTGATTAATAATAATTTTGTGGTGCAGGAATAAGTGTGTAGCCATTGTTTATGTGTGTGTGAAAGAAACCAGGTTGGAAGAAGAGAAGGCTGGGAGTAGAAAGGAAAGGCCTCTTTCCCGAGGAAAGGCTCACAAGTCAATGTCTCTTATTCTAAGAGAAGTGTGTGTGTGTGTGTGTGTGTGTTTACATATATCTTTAAATGTCTGTTTGAATTCACCTAGTAATCTAGATTGCCTGGAACCCAGCCCACAAAAACTCTATGCCAGACAGAACAGTAAAAATAGGGTATATTTTTCTAGCAGTAAAATAGGAAGACACATTAATCACAAACATAAATTAATTTTAAAAGTATTATGCTTCATAGACTGTGTAGGCAAGGCCTCTGATAACAGAAATTGAATTTTCACTAAATAAGTCTGATCACTTCAGTAGTATTTCATTAACTTGGACAATTGGGGTTAGAGAAGAATTTAAAATAATAGTACATTTTAGGAATAACAGGTTTCAAACATAAGATTGCTATTCTAATGCCTTTAAAATTTGACAATTTATAGTGTCTTGTATTATAAAACTAACCTATATTACTAATTTAGATAAATATTGTTATTGTCTGTTTAATTTTAAATGTTATTACAGTAATAGTTGTGCTACAAGCGTAAGAGATGATCTTTTTATTTTGAGGGGAGGTAATTAGGTTTTAATTAATTTATTTATTTCCAGTAGTGGTACTGGGGATTGAACCCAGGACTTTGTGCATGCTAAGCACACACTCTACCACTGAGATGCTCTTTTTAACCAGTGGACCCAGTAAATGGCCAAGCACCCTTTTGATAATAAAAGCACGTGGTCATTATTAATTCTGGGCACAACTGTGCTTGTTACTCATAGAAACTTACCCTCTCTGTTTAATTGTGGGCTCAATAAAAGTTTGTCAGAAGAGAACATGTGGCAGGTGCTACCCTTGCTGTAGTTTGTCCTTTCAACTTAAAGGATCCACAGGGTCTAGGCTGTTACTTCTCCCAGACCAAAAGTTTATGACAGAACAGTTTTGCACCTTCTTAGAAAACACTGGAGAAACGGAGTTGAGCTAACAGTGCTGGAGAGGAATTTGATTTCCATTCGGTATCTTGACCCTGCAGACATGTGCATGCGCTTGGGTTCTAGATATGGGCAGGGTTGTGGGGTGTCAAAAAGAGGGAGAGGTCAAAAGGGACAGGAAAGCTTGGATATCTATGTTGTTTCTTTCAAGGGAAAGTCTTTAACTTCTCCACACCTGATATTTTCCATGATGTAAACTGGCCATATTCTTCATGCTGTCAGAGCACCGGGTATCACAGGTTCAGTTTTCTGGGAGTAGGTGTTGAGACAGAGTTTAAGGAGCAAGATATTTCTTAGGGATCAACATCTGATAAGGAAAGGTTGAAGAAGCAGAACTGGGCTGAGGGGGAAGTCGAACTGCGATGCCAGTCCCCACGCCCCTTCCCGAAGCATCAGGAACCCAACGGGGAGCCCTGGAGCCATCATTGCCCCACCGAGTTGTCCCGCTCAGGCTGGAATGTGTACCCCTATGTGACTCAGTTCCCCACGGGCCTGCCCCCGGAAAAGCTTGACCTTGAGGAAGGAGGCTCCTCTGCCCCACGACAGACTCCAAGGGCACTGACAACTGGAGACCATATGCTGACAGCCCGGGGTGAGTGGGGGCAAGTCCCTCCTCCAGCAGGAACTGCAGCAGCTCTCCTCCAGTCTCCCACAGAGATCTATCCAAGCAATCCTTCCTGACTGGTGCATTTACTAATACACAGATCTTACATGGTATAAGTAACAATTCACACTGTTATACACTGGGTGAATGCCGTTATAGAAAACAATGATTTTACAGTCAAAGAAATTCACAATTTACATATATATAAGTGACATTTTAATATTTTAAGTCAGCACTGGCCCCAGAAATTCCATGTTATATGTTTGCTGTATGCTTTCCTTCCTTGTTCAAATGAATTTGATTAAATTCAGTTATCAGCACACTGTGTGCCAGACGCTGTTATGAATTACAAATAAAACCTCAGGAAAAAAGCCTCTTACCTGAGTTTTATTATCTGGATTTGATAACTAGGTCAAGAGAGTTGATTTGTTCTGAATAAATAAGTGACTGTGTAGAAGTGTTCCAGAAGATAAGATTTTCTTCAGAGCTCTAGAACCCTGGGCCTGGGATGACAGATGTAAGGATGTAAGAAGCATTATAAGAAAGCACAAATTTATCCCCAGAAGTCATGGAAATGACCAAGTGTTCATTGTAATATTTAATATCCAACCTTCCTCAAAAATTATAGTCAAAGATGGTGTTGGGAAAACTGGACAGCAGCATGTAAAACAATGAAGCTAGAATACACCCTTACACCATATACAAAAATCAACTCAAAATGGATTAAAGACTTAAACATAAGACAAGATACAATAAACCTCCTAGAGGAAAACATAGGCAAAACATTATCTGACATACATTTCAAAAATTTTCTCCTAGAAGAAATAAAAGCAAGAATAAACAAATGGGACCTAATGAAACTTACAAGCTTCTGCAGGGCAAAGGAAACCAGAAATAAAACAAGAAGAAAACCTACGGAATGGGAGAAAATTTTTGCAAGTGAAACCGACAAAGGCTTGATCTCCAAAATATATAAGCAGCTCATACTACTCAATAAGGAAAAAATAAACAACCCAATCCAAAAATGGGCAGAAGACCTAAACAAGCAACTCTCCAAGGAAGACATACAAATGATCAAAAAGCACATAAAAAATGTTCAATATCACTAATTATCAGAGAAATGCAAATCAAAACTACAATGAGGTATCACCTCACACCAGTCAGAATGGCCGTCATTCAAAAATCCAAAAATGACAAATGCTGGAGAGGCTGTGGAGAAAGGGGAACCCTCCTACACTGCTGGTGGGAATGCAGTTTGGTGCAGCCACTATGGAAAACAGTGTGGAGATTCCTCAAAAGACTAGGAATAGACCTACCATATGACCCAGGAATCCCACTCCTGGGCTTGTACCCAGAAGGAAATCTACTTCAGGATGACACCTGCACCCCAATGTTCATAGCAGCACTATTTACAATAGCCAAAACATGGAAACAGCCTAAATGTCCATCAACAGGTGACTGGATAAAGAAGATGTGGTATATTTATACAATGGAATACTACTCAGCCATAAATACTGACAACATAATGCCATTTGCAGCAACATGGATGATCCTAGAGAATGTCATTCTAAGTGAAGTAAGCCAGAAAGAGAAAGAAAAATACCATATGAGATCGCTCATATGTGGAATCTAAAAAACAAAAACAAACAAAAACAAAGCATAAATACAGGACAGAAATAGACTCATGGACAGAGAATACAGACTTGTGGTTACCGGGGGGTGGGGGGGGTAGAGGGTGGGAAGGGATAGACTGGGATTTCAAAATTGTAGAATAGATAAACAAGATTATACTGTATAGCACAGGGAAATATACACAAAATGTTATGATAAATCACAGAGAAAAAAATGTGAAAAAAAAATTATGGTCAAAGAACTTTGCTCCTCAGATCAATCAGTTAATTCACTTGCTAGGGAATACACCATAAGGTACTACCTCTTTGTCATTTATTAAATTCACATATATACTGAGATCTATTTTTAGATTCTTTCATCAGTTCCACTACTTGTTCTATCCTTATATGAACAACCTAGCAATCTGAGACCATGGTAAGTTCTCCCTCATTGTTATTTTTCACATTCCCCTTAGTGATTTGGTCTTCCCCTAAAAACCTAGGTGGGATTCTAATTTGAACTGTATTAAATTTATTTATTAATTTTGAGACTCTACTATATTGACTTTGCATCTAAGACCATTATATGTCTTTCCACTTGTGTAGATTTTGTTTCATGTGTAGATCCTATACTTTTTAAATTTTTTAGTTGAATTCATTTTTAAATATTCTATGTCTTGAAACTACTGTGAATGGAAATTTTTCTACTTTCATTTTTGTGTGTATTTACATAGTAAGAAAAGCCATTATTTTTTCAATATTTATATTACATCCAATAACTACATCTAGTTTTCTTATCTTCCAATGTTTATATCAACTTATGCGTGTTATTTCGCTTTTCTGTTATTTAACTACACCTGTTATAACCTCCAAGGCAAAGTTATCCAGTTATGGTAAGAAAGGACATCCCTACCTAATCCCTGACTATAATCAAAATTTTTTTTGCCTGCAAGATTAGTATTATTATATATTAGTTATTGGTTTTTGTAAATACTCTTATTAGTTTCTTCCTGTTCTGATTTAGAGGTTTTCTTAGGAATGGCTACTGAATTTTATAAAGTAACTTAACATCACCTATTGATTTGATTCGTTGTCATTCTTTATTTTCTTGATGTAACAAACTAAGTTAAGTTTTAAAGTCTGATAAATTTCTGATACTGAACCACATTTGTGTTTCAGAAACAAACCTTACTTGGTATATTATCTCTTGATACACTGCTGGATTCTATTTAGTAGCATTTTATTTAGAATTTTTGTATCTATGTTCCACAACTTTTTGTACTGTCTGTGTTGGGTTTTGCTATCAAATTTTTACTAGGTTTATAAGATGAACTGGGGAGAATTTCCACTGTAAATGACCTGGGAGTGTATAAATAGCATTGACATTACCTTAATGATTACATAAAACTCATCTGTAAATTCATTTGTTCAGGTGCTTTGTTCAGTGATAGAGCATTCATCTTTTCCATTCTCACCCACAATAAGTTGTCTTGTTGTTTATATTTGCCTGTTATCTCTTTGACCCAACTATATTTCATCTTTATCACTTTAAATATGTTTCTTATATAATACATACTTAGGTTTTGGGCATTTTTCTGATCTAATCTAGTAGTCATTATTTTTAAGGGGTAAGATTTATTCTATTTCTATATCTTGTAATTATTTAAAATTTTTAATTTTCTATCTAGTTATATATATAATATATAACAAATTATATAATATATGTTATATATTACTATAATTTAGACTTCCTCTCCTCATCTCCTTTCTTATCGGGGTTGGTCCTGTTTGATCCTTCTCCTCAGGTGAGATGGTCTGTTATCCTGGTGGGAAGAGGGTGCTTAGCTCCAGCGACAGGGTCTCCATCGCCCTTCTCTCCTCTCCGAAACCTGCAGCTGCTGGTCTCCTGCCCTCTAGCGTCCACTGTGGCAGCGACAAGTTTGATGCCCAGCTGTCTTTTTCTTTCTTTCCCTCCTCAGAGTTCAAAAATGATGTCAGGTGATGTCAGATGGGTGTCCTCCGTCTTCAGCCCAGTCTGGAACTTGAGGAGCAATTCTAATCTCTAGAATCAGATCTCCCTTCAAAGTGTCTTCAAGTGTGTAACGGTTGCTTCTCCTTTGTCTGTGCCGTTTGCTCCTTTCGCTGTCCCATTCTCCGTGCTTTATCTCTTGCATCTAGGCTCCAGGTCTCTTACTTTGCCTTTCATGATTGCCGCTTCTGTATGGCTTTACTCTGTGCTTCGATATGTATACTGCACTTTGTTTTCCCAGTCACTGATCTGGGCTTCCCTGTCTCTCCCAAGCTTGTGGGGGTTGGCAGCACTCCTTGGTGTCCCCTGGCTTGTAGACACGTGACTCCAATCTGCCTCCAACTACTGAATTGATTGTTAGTTGGTTGATTGGTTATTTTCCTTGAGAAATTCCTGGGGGTGGGGGTTGCCTTAGTCCACGGGGGCCTGTAACAAAATATCACAGACTCGGTAGCTTATAAACAACCAACATTTATTTCCTTTTTTTGATTCTTATTTTTTTATTGAAGTGTAGTCGATTTACAACACAAACATTTATTTCTTATAGTTCTGGAGACCAGAAGTCCCAGGCCAAGGCAGCAGAACTTTCCTTCCACGTCCCACCAGCACCCCAAAGGACTACCTCTCCTCCAGATTCACAGATTTCAAGGTGCGGATTTCCAGGCTCTCCCCTAGCCTGGAAGCCCTCCTGCACACAGTCCCAGGCCTCGCTGGTGCCCAGCTTCCTAAAAGCCCCACAGCTGCCTGGCTCAGCAGAGGCTGGAAGATTAGAGCTGGGAGAGGAAGGGAAGGGGCCTCACAGTCAAAGAGGTTGAGAATGGAGGGTCTGGAATGTAGACATGTAATGACCAACCCAAGGTCATTTAATGACCAACGCAGGGGTTGTAAAAAGTGTCCATTGTCAGTCTGTGAGCCTGTATTCGTCTTTGAGTTTTGAAGAACTCACAACAGAAGGCAGCACACCAGGGACACAGAAGTGGTGGCCAGCGCTTTTCCATCTACATCAGCGGGCCAGAATTGTTACAGTTTTTTTCCAGAAATAGGTTTGTTTAAATTGTTGGGGAGGACAGTGTCATTTCCAATATTAATTCTTTCATTGGGTAACAGGAATTCTTTGATGTAACTCATAAGACCTTTTTTTTAATAACAAACATACAAGCACCTGGGTCAATATATGTGGCATTTCTCTCATGCATAAGAACAATCCATTTAAAGGTGAAGAAATTCAATCTTCTCTTTTCATTATTTTTTTTTAAAAAGCAGTGGCTGCTTTTTTTCCATTGTCTTAAATAAGATCTCAGAATCAGAAAAAGTTGGCAGAGACAGCCGCCTACTTTCATACCATGAACAACCTTTGCTCACTCAGCAGTGAGTGATTTTTAGACTCAGTTCCCTGGAGCCCCGGAGGTTTCAGAAGGAGGGAAAACCAGAGGGCGTCAGGCCTCACTCCAGTCCTCTGGGCTAAGCCATGACCTTTTATTAAATTTGTTTGCATTTCACAAGATATCATGCAAACAGAAGTTTCCCTGGCTGAAACAAGTTTGAAAAACACTTCTTTAAAGTCATTCAAGGTCAGTTTCCCAGCAATTAATGTATTTGGTTCCCTAATCCAAAGTACTTATATCCTCCAACTCTAATCCCATAATCCGACCTTGGTGCTCTAATACTGATCTTCTACATTAAATGCTTGTGCTTTACATGGACGCTGAAGGACTTATTCCTGCAAACATTTTGAAGCACCATGATTCATGCTTTTCATTGCCAACGTCTGTGCTCCTGTAAGTGGGAATCGTGTTCTGTGTGCTCACTTGCTGCTCTGTTTTAAAGGACAGCAAGAGATGGTGAAAAGACTGTGGACCCTTAAAAACAACCGCTGTATCGGTTTTGCCCTGCGTGGAAGCAGCCGGGAGAAGGACTGGGTCTCCCCACCCCCGCCACTTTCCCTCCTCCCCAGCCTGCCTCCCATCCATTCCCAGTTCTCTCAGAATCAGGCCCTAGTCACCTTACAAGCCTAGATGCCTCTTCCTCGGGGCGGCCTTCTCCGGTCCCTCTCCCCAAACAAAGCTAATTTCCCTGTTCTGTGCTTCTCACAATGGTAAATATTTAATTACATATTAATTGTCTCTCTTACTAACCATAAACTCCTTGGAGATATGGTTTTCCACTGTGCCTCTACCACTTAGCATGGAGCCTGGCACAAGACAGATGCCTAATAACAACTGAGCAAGTGAATGAATGATCACTGATGCCTCCACATTTAAAGTATTGCAGGTAACCCTTCAAGCGTCCATTAACCCCTGCAATGAACAAGTAGTCATTCGGGCTGAATATGGTGAATACAACTAGCTATTTAACCTTCAGGAGTGTATTCCCTAACTGAGAAAAATGAGAAAAAAACATAGAAAAGACAGCCAACAATTATTGGTAGATTGGAGACTAGTTTCCTGGTTCTTGGTTCATGGAATGAAAAGTAAAGAAGCAATCGATTGGATCTGCAGATGCTTTTGAAATTGAGAGAAAGGAGAGAAGGGAGGTTTGATGCTACTTTTTGATAGTAGATAAAGAAGAGGGGAGGTTTATAACTGAATCTGCTGTACACCTGAAACCAACACTGTAAATCAACTACACTTCAATAAAAAATTTTTTTAAAAAGCAAAGAAAGGGGTAGGGTAGGAAGTGACTCTGGGACAGGAGTAGGGTAGCTACCATTGCAGACATGGAAGAGCCTTCTTCAGTCACTTAGCCAGTTCTCATTAGGCATTTACTCTGGTCGGCATCACTCCCCGGAAAGCTCATGGGGTTTTGCTAAGTGCAGTGGGGGCCACTGGAAGGTTCCAAGGAGAGAAACGCCAGGTTTAAGCAGAAGAATGACGATGAGAGGATAGTTTGTTGAGATCAGGAGATTTTTCTGAAGAGCAAGACAGCCTGAGGCCAGAAACAGGGACAGGTCATGGAGGGCTTTGCACCTGGGGTGAGGAGTTTGGACCTTGTGCTCCAGGCCTTGGAGGGCTGCTGGGGGTTTAACAAAAGCATCAAAGAGTGTCAAGATCAAAAGGGCTGACCTGGAGGTCCTATCTAATTCACAGTGTGACCTCCAACTTCTCTCATGACCCTGTTGTGGATTTATTCAACAACATTTTAACACATGTGAGACACCATGTACACACCCAGATGAAGGCACGTGGGCGTAAACACTCGTCTCTGTGGGTGTAGGAAGCAGCCGCCCAGGACCCAGGAATTAGACCCGTAAAGAGTTGGCAGCTTCCAACTCCATTTCATCAGGAGTGTTTTCTGCAACAGCCCCGCGGGGGGTGGGGGGGGATTCTGCTGTCACGCCTGGACCAAGTGGGAGGAGGCTCTTCCTCGGTCAGCCAGGGCAGGAGGGTGCCAGGGCGTGGTCGTCCCTGACCTGAGGCGCTGCCGCCCAGGGAGTTCACCTGAAGGCAAGGGGCTGACTGCTGACAGGGTGCCAGGAAGTACTGGTGATCAGAGAGGTCTTGCCTCTCCTGAAACCAGACCACATGGGCAGCTGCCTTCACCCACCTGGGAAGCCAGCCCTGGACATTACAGATACCCAACTGGAGAGCTTCAAACAGATCAAAAATGAGATTTTTTAAATTAACGCATCTATCTATACACTTACAGGTGTTTCAAGCCAGGGGAGCTTGGTTTTAATTCCCATTTTGCCACTTACCTTCTTTGTGACCCTGAGCTACTGATCTCACCTACCTGGGCCCCTGTTTCCTTATCTGTAAAGTGGTTGACTTGACTAGATCACAATTTTCCAGTGGAATAATCCCATAGGCAGGGGGAAGTGCGAAGGGCATCGAGGGGCTAGGTGGATGCGACACCCCCACCTCCACTGCAGGGCACAGACCAGATTATCCATACGATTTCCACAAGAAAACATCTATGCAGATAGAATAAGAGAAACATTGGGAAGAGCAAGAGTTCTCAGAAAGCACACCGCTAGCTCTTTTTGAGAAGGAGGAAATCCATCCAGGACATATTCCTGGGGCCAAGGCAGTGTGCAGAGTGGGTTTAAGTTTAGAAGGTTGCTTACAGTTTTCACACTGAAGCCCTGTAGCTTCCGACGATGCAGGAAGGGGTGTGGGCCATTCACCGAGCAAGCTTCGAAGCCAAGATTGGTGGGAGGCAAAGTGAGACACGAGGAGGAGGCCGGGCCACTCAGGTGCCCTAGACTTAAAAGGCCACAAAGCAAGGGCGTCTCCACCCGCTGTCCTGCTCTCTGGGGCGCCAAGCTGTCTGCCTCCCCGTCACACAGGGAGAGATTTCAGTTGCTTGGACCTAAATCCTTTCTGCTCATTCCCGCGGCTGGTGCCAAGGAACATTTCCACCCAGAGCTGTAAGGCGAAACTTATTTCCAGGGGCAATGCCTTGCCCATCGAGATCGGATGAGTTGGTTTTCTTTGTGAATGGGAGGAAGGTAAGTGTGTTGGGTGTTACTACCATGGTTTGCAGAGACAACAGGAAACTTCTAGTACACTTGTGGCCCGTTTGTGTTGAGACCCCTCCAGTCAGGGACAAGAAGCCAGGGACCAGGAACCAGGCTTATTTGTCCTGTCCTCCACTCAGCTGGGGCTCGGCCTCTGGGAATGCGGGGAGGCACTAAAGCATTGGGGTTAATCACAGGTGCTTCGGTGTCAGACAGCCTTGGTTCCAATCCAGTTCTTCTGGTTAATGTATGATGTTCTGCAAGTTACTTCATCTCCCTGAGCCTCAGAACACGCATCTTTAGAATCCACTTCCTACGGCCGTTGTAAAGATTAAAAGAGAGACGCTTGTTTCACCGATTAGGAACCTCTTAAATGCTCTGAGCCCTTAGCACTGGGCCTGATATTCCAGAAGCATGCTATTCCAGTAACATATCTCAGGAGGACAAGAAATGGAGGATTCTTTATTTTTCTGTTTATGAACTTAATTTTTCTGTTGAGTTTGCATTCTTCAGAATTAGCTGAAATGTAATTGCGGTCAATTTCCAGCCCTCTCTTTCCCTGAATTGCAGTTAAGTTCCTTCCACGACACTTCCCTGGCATTCTCTCTGCCAGCCCTCACCATCCGTCCACACAGCCACTCGTTAACCTGCAGTGCCCTCTGCCCGGCCCGTTCCTCTCCTGAGTCTCTCCAGGGAACCATTCTCTAGCTCCACGATATGCGGCTTCTCCGGGGTCTTGTCACCTCTCCTTCAGTGCCCCTCAGCCTTCCAATCCCGCAGACCTAAGTGGGATTTGGCTTGGCCCAAGGAAGGGAAGAGATCACAGAGCCTCTATGTGCTCATCCCTTCTGTTCTCTCTCCTGTATCCAGTCTCCACGGCCCCCTACGTCCTTCCAGGATTGTCCATCCTTACTTATTCCACTGGCCGAGGTTTGGAGGTTCCTTCCTCTACATCCCTCCTGAGTCATGAGCCCTAGAATGAAGTGGTTGCAGCCAGAACAGGGAATAAGTCAAGGTTAGAGAAAACACAGGTTGTGTGATGGGGGTGGAGTCATCTAGGTAATAAAAATGTTATCCAAACACATTCTCATTAAATGCTTTTAAAGGACCTGGGGCGGAAGTAAGGGCAGGCAGAGGAGGGCTCCTTCTTTCAGTGATGAGAACCCCCCAGAGATCCAGGGAGCAGCTGAATTGTAATATTTCAAGTTGGAAGCATCTTTCTGTACTGTTTTATTCTTTGAGGTCCACACACATCTATGTTTTTCTTCTGGGGAGAAAGGAAGAACCTCACATGAATAGCCCATTGTAGCTTTCTTTCCTCTGATGCAGCAGAACGGCTGAAGGTGTTTGCAGGACACCCAAAGACAAAGTCAAAGAAAATAAGCAAACGGGAAAGAAGCACCAAAGAAGGTCTCTTCCATGGCTTTAGATGCTAAATCCCCCACTTTGCAAAGTGAGGGAGAGAGGAATTCTAGTGTTCCTCCAGAGCTGCCCTGGGTCCTGAGTTGGGGCCACAAGGCTCACCATTGGCCACTCTGCTGTGGTGAGCGGGGTGGTGGCTGGCACACTCAGGGAGCACGCCAGAACGCAGCAACTCCCCCTACCTCCCCTTTCTGCCACCAACTCTTAGGATCCCTGATGTTACCAAGCAAGGTGTCTCAGAGATGGCAGAATAGAAACCCTTCCTATTCAGCTCTCTTCCCTCGAGGAACTTTCACACACACACATAAAGACACACACATACACATACACACACATAAACACACACACATAAACACACACACATACACACACACACACACACACACACACACACACACAGAGCATCCAAGTCCCTCTCCAGTTGGAAATATTTCAAAAGTGTAAAAAACTGGGTTGGAAGATTCCACAAAATTAGATAGTGGAGTGAACACGAAGGGTATACCTGCCGTCGGCATCTACACACAGCAGTGGTTCCCAGCTCTAGTCACAGATAAGAGCATTGTGGCACAGTTGCGCGGTGATTCTCCTCCTCTATGAATTTATGTAAAAGCTGTTTGCTTTCAGGCCTAATATTATACCCCAGTTAGTAAACCACGCGGGCATGCCATTCTACCCCCATCACAATCTCTTTGCTGTTTCTAATGCAGGTGATAGAGAGGAATGCGGACCCTGAAGTCACTCTGCTGACCTACCTACGAAAGAACTGGACCCTTTTGAACAAGGCCTTGGCCGTGTCTGTGTTTGCCTTAAAGCTCAGGCCAGCTGCAGTTATGAGAACTAATCAAACCTCCTCACCCTCAGACAGCCAGGCCCCTTGGCCTTGCCTTCTATTTGCTTTTGGCAATGGTTCTAAGGATATCAGGTTAATTGGGCTATTTGGATAGGATAAAGTTTCCCCAGAGTTTCTTATATCTTAATTTAATAGCCATGAAATAGAAGCTAAGCCCTTTACTTCAACACTAATTATTCCGTTAAGGGCCTTCCAGATCCCCAGGAGGGTGGTTATATAATAGAGATTTGTGCATGTTCCCTGCCCTGGAGGAAAACCAAATTCTCCAGATTCAGGAAAAGCATGTGTCATAGGAGATTACCTTTCTCTACGTTCTATTTTCTCACGACAGAATTTTCCTTACCATTCCATATTCTGAAATTTAGATCTTCATAATGGCAAACTTGTTTTAGTTGGTAAATCCAATGGATGGCTAATAGAAGCCAAAAAAAAAAAAAAAGACAGACATTACAAGGTTTGTTTAAAAGCCCACATAGTTTTTAATTAGTTGTCAATGTTTTAAAATTAGGAAGTCTCATATTTTTTTAAAGTGGGAGTTTCTCGTGGACAACGGAAAGACAGTCATTCCTGCTTGGCAGCAGTCTTGCTTAGGGCTGACTAGGCACTGTCTGTCGTCCCCCATTTAAAACGGGGCGCAAGCTCTCCAGTTACACCCAGCCCACCCCATTTATTTACATACCTCTCTAATAAGCATTTATAATTATGACTTAATTTAGATCAAGTCTTATGGTTCTTAAAAAAAAGAAAGTCAGCAATTCCGAAGTCCTCTTAGCCAGTTTAGTAAATTACATCCAATCCGTAAACTGTGTGGAAATGGACCACAATTAGGGAGAAGGATGACTAAAGAGAGGGGGTAGAGGCTGAGCACTGGGATTGGACCTGGACGAAGCGGGAGCAGAGGGACTCTCCTGTCGGGATATGACAATAAGGATAGGAGTTCTCTCCGAAACTAACAACACATTAAACTGCTAAACATAAGTGTTCCTCTTTCAATTACATGAGTGGAAGCCAAAAGAATACCTGTAATGAAACAGGATTTTCCCAAGGGCTTTGACATCCTTTATGCTACTAGATGCTTATGATAAGCCTGAGAATTTCAAGTAGGTATCGCTGTTCCCTCTTTGCAAGTGAGAAAGCAGGCAGGGAGAGGTTAGTATGTCCTGGGTCACACAGCCAATAAGATACAGAGTGGCCTTGACCGAGACTTGGAAGCAGATGAGTGACTTCTCAGACCTGCACCTCACCCCCCGGAAAGGATGTTCCTTGTTAGTGATCCCCTAGGAGGCAGCTCTGCTGGAGGTGGTGGGTTCTCCTGGGAGTCTTTCCTTGACCACCCCCTGCAGTACGCCTCACAGGGACCAAGTACGCCTGCGGAAGAGGGGGCTGCGGCGCCTGCACGGTGATGGTGTCTAAGCGGGACCTCGCATCCGAGAAGATAAGGTATCCTGCCCAGACGCCCAGAGGGCCAGGCTTCATTCTCATGTCACAGCTGAAGGTCATCTCGAAGGACCTTCCAGCTTTCTGATTCTAACACTCTCTGGGTCTTAGACCCCTCCAAAAATCTGATTTAAAAACTGTGAGCTTTTACAAAAACTAGTAACATTTTGCATACAGTTTCAGGGAAATTGTAGACCTCCCAAGGCCTATTTACACCTTCGAGGTTAAGAAACCCCAATTTAGGCCAAACATTCATTTCACAGATGAGGAAGCTGAGGCTCCAAAGGATAAAGTAACTTGTTCAAGGTCATGCAGCTAGTAAGTTGTGGAACAAGGACTTGATCCCATGTTTCTCGGCTCTGATGCTGATGTTCTTTCTACCATGGGGCTGGACCTGGGCTATAATTCCATCCTTTAATTAAGGGCCAGATTCCAGGACTTGGGCTGCTCTTAAATCCACTGGCCCAAGAAATCAAGAAATGGCCTCAGGGCACAGATCATCCAACTCTGCTGAAAGACCTTATGTAGAGAGTTTCAAATTAACAAGCAAAACAATTCTCAAATATGGTCAAAAGACAAAGGTGTACGTCTTACCTGTTACAGGACTGAAGTCCTAAATGACTAGTAGGTGGAGCATCCCCAACAAGTCCAGACCCAGCTCGGTCTGATCTGGGCTTGGGAAGTTTTTCTGAAGTTCAGAATGCTCATATTCCCCCTAAGGATCCCCAGTTCCTACAGATAATACCGAGGCAGCCTAGAGGACTCTCAATTCTCCCTCCTGGTCACCCCGCCCTTTCCCCATCCTCTAGGTTAAGTCACAGACTTGGGGGGTTTTCTGCTGCCCTTCTGGGGTCCCAGGTTCCCCATCAGGCAGAACTGTGTTACTCCTTTTGATTTCCCTCATGTTTCTCATATAAAGACACTTTTCTGTCACGGCGTGCCTGGTTCCCATCTGCTCTCTGTATGGGGCTGCTGTCACAACTGTGGAGGGTGTTGGAAGCATCAAAACCAGGCTTCACCCCGTGCAGGTAAGCACACATGCTAATTTTCTCACTCCTTAATTCTATCTTTTTAATCAATGCTGTGTTGACTGTGCCGCCTGGGGCTTCTAGGTTGTAATCCAGTAAGTAGAAGCTTTGGATGCATATTGATCAAGATAATAATACTTGTTAAGTGATTTAAAAGAAAGCTAGACATCCATCCACATTTCATTAGATGAACATCTTTCTTTTTACTTTTTTTGCTTGAATGATAACAGCATGATCAAAACATTGATGAATGCCTGTTAGACTCTGAGGCAGAACAAATAATGTACTCATGGAATAAAACCTCTCTGAGGCTAACAGCGTAAAATTCAGGATTATTCCCTGTGGCATGGAGGTCTTGGGAGTAAAATCAGAATTGAGCTTGACTGAACCAGAGAACCAGGACAATCGTTTCTCCAAATCTTAACCTGAAGCCAGAACAAAGGGGCTGGTTTGGAGAGTACCGTGACACGCGTTGGCAAAAACTCTTCAGTTCCTTTGTCATTGTCACAAGGGGTTGAAGAGTCATAGGTCCAGACCCACTAACTCCGCAAGTCCTTCCAAGCAGGAGGGACCACTTGAGAATCAATCCTAGGGAGGTCAGCAAAGGCAGAGGACCCAGCAGAGTTTACTAGAGTCTCTGAGAAGGTCAGAGAGGATGTTCACACCAAGGCAGATAAGCCTGAATCCTAGAATTATACCGCAGTCTGAAATCTAGAGCAGGGCTTGTCAAGCTCTAATGTGCCTAAGAATCAGCTGGGAGCTTGTTAAAAATGCAGAGTCTGAGTCAGGAGGTTTAGAGCAGAGTCCTGAGATTCTGCATTTTCTATAAGCCCCCTCCCAGGGTGGAACCAACACCGCTGGTCCATGGACTACACTTTAAATAGCAAGGATCTGAAACACAGTCCAAACTCTTGGACCTCTGAGAGTAGAGCTCCTTTTGAGCCAGCACAAAAGAATTTAAAGAAAGTAACAGGTCCATAGTAAATAGTCTCCAAGTTCATCCAAAAGGGGTGGCCCGTGGCCAGAACCAAGCTGGGAAAGACGCAGGGGTGTTCAAGAAAAGTGTTTTTGAAATTACACACACTTTCCTTGTCATTATTGATTTCTGGAGAATTCTTCTCCATCTGGGAAGGAAGGCTGCACACTGCTGATTCCCAACTAGAAGGATCTGGGCATCTCAGCTTGAGAAGCAAATGTAACAACAGAGCACAGCTTCTGAGTCCCCTCTTCCAGGAGCAGCGGAGGACAGGGGACAGTGGCCGGCTCTGTCCAAGGGGAGGGCGCGCAGCTCAAGGGAGCGGATTCCACTGAGACAAGGCGGCCCAGGACGTGGTGGGAGGTGGCGGCCGCAGGAAGGCAGGGCCTATGACCATGCCTGTGTCTTTCTAGGAGCGGATTGCCAAGAGCCACGGCACCCAGTGCGGCTTCTGCACCCCAGGGATGGTGATGTCCATGTACACGCTGCTCAGGAACCACCCGCAGCCCTCAGAAGAGCAGCTCATGGCAGCCCTGGGGGGTAGGTCTGACTCGAGAAAACCCACTACCCGCCCGAGGCCAGGGAGCAGTGTGTCCTGGGCTGCCCCACCCCCCGACAGTGCCACCGCCGGCTCGCTCAGGGATGCCCTCGGTTGTTTCTAAGGTGGCTGCAGTCCACCCAGGAGCAGAGAAGAATGTCCAGCTGCACCCCACGTGTCAAAGTGCTTGCTAGAGAACTAAAGACTGCACGGGGCCCACCTCAACACCCCACTTCTCTATCCAGTGACTTTTGTGGCTGTCTTCTTTAGGGCTGTCGTAACAAAATATCACAAGGTGAGCGGGTTAAAACGACAGGAATTTCTTCTCTCACAGTTCTGGAGGCGAAGAGTTTCAAGTCAAAGCTCTAGAGGAGGATCCTTCCTTACATCATCCTAGCTTCCAGTGGCTGGCAGCATGCAGCCCTGGTGCTCCTTCACTCAGAGATTCATCACTCTGATCTTTGGCTCCATCTTCCCGGGCCTTCTCCCCCGCGTGTCTCCCCTCCCTCTTCTTATAAATTCACCAGTCACTGGGTGAAGGCCTGCCCTAATCCAGTAGGATCTCATCTTAACTGGATCACATCTGCATCTCTGCAGATTTCCAAATAAGATCACATTCACAGGTTCCAGGGGTTAAATCCTTTAAAATCTGCAGTGGGTTGAAATTACTAAAAAAGAGTTCACAAACATATCCCTTTTGAAGGCTCAATAAAGCTCATGTTCAAGTGTCAACAATCCCTAAACAAGTCAAACAAGTCACCAGTTAGACCCACAAATTCTTGGGCTGAGACCTGAACAGTGAGCACAACACACCCTCCAAATCTGCC
Source organism: Vicugna pacos (assembly GCF_048564905.1). Taxonomy (NCBI): domain Eukaryota; kingdom Metazoa; phylum Chordata; class Mammalia; order Artiodactyla; family Camelidae; genus Vicugna; species Vicugna pacos. The sequence continues at coordinate 70,024,428 of NC_132991.1, read as the reverse complement.
AGTTGCTGGAGGATTTCCTTTACTCTCTCTGTTCCATTACAGAAAATCAGGTCAAGTCATCTAAAATCCTGCCTTCCTTAGGTCCGTCCACTCTTTGAGGTCCTTCAACAGCTCCTCACCCCTCGAGCATGGCCAAGCCTACCCCCCTTCTCCTGGCTTTCAGACCAGTCCAACAAGTGGCCTCCCAAACTCACTCCTCCTCCACAGCTCTGTGACTCCCCACTGGCCAGTCTCCTCCCCAACCTCCATCCTCCGCAGTTTCCACTTCTGCACCTTTGCTCATGCTGCTCTGTGAACCCCAAGTGCCCCTTCCTTATTCTCCATCAGTCCATTGTTTCCCCATCCTTCAAGTCCAAGCTTCTTTGTGAAGCCTTCCCAGATGAACTTCATTCCACACTGATCCTCCTCTACCCCGACCACCCCATGTCTTCATCCATGGAAACCTAAGGTCCTTACATTGTACCATGAAATAGAACTGCCTGTAGACCTCTTACATGCAGATTCCTGGGCTTGTCCCCAGACATTCTCATTCAGGAGAATCGGAGAAGGGCCAGGGTCTGCAAGGACCTAAAATCCACTGAAGGGCACTACTAACAATCTGTCCAAGGAGTGACACTTCACTCATATAGTGCCTTAGAAACAACCTATATTTTCTTATTTGGGGCCCTCTGTATCTTGCACAGTATCTAAAATATAGTTGTTGTCGATAGATACATGTTGAATAAATAATTTAATAGGTAGATGACAGTGAGCTCACCAGATGGACTATTATCTTCTTTAGAACAAAGAATAAAACTAGAATTGAGGTGGGAGGAAGGATAATTGTCTAAGAAGAAGAAAAAGGCAGTAAACCATCTGGCAGATACTCAAATACTCTCAAAAACAAAACACCTAGGTTTGTTTTAACTTTCTAAAGAAATCAGTGAAAATAAAGCCTACTGACAATTGTACTTCTTCTCTGATTAGGCAATCTATGCCGCTGCACTGGGTATCGGCCAGTTCTCGCCAGTGGAAAGACCTTTTGCTTGGTGAGTAAGAGACTGTGGGAACACCCCACAGAGCAGGAATGATAGTGACAGCTGGTCCAGGCTGGGACTACAGGAGCTGAATTTCTTAGACCACCTAAATAGACCATAAGGGAGACCACATGAGTTAGCTCCAGCCACCTCCCAGGAGTGCCTGAGTTCACCCGTGGGAAGGGTGAACGTTACACCACCTTTGATGCTCTGTATCACACCACAGCAAAGCCAGGTGATCTAGCCAGCCAGACAAGACATCTTCCAAGACTAGTCCAACAAGGCATCAGGACAAGACAGGTAGGAGGCCTCCAGCAAACCCAGGGAGACAAGCAAAGGCATGGGGTTTGCTTTGGAGAGGCAAGGTTAGTTCCAAGAACCCAGACCGGCTGGGAAGTATGAGCAGATACAGAAGTCAAAAATACAGAGTGGAATCCAAAATTTGCCCCAACTACAGAGGGCAGGGACTTTCCTTCACAAAATGGGGATACTTTACTGGGCTTCTGTGAAGATCAAATAAGAAATTGCAGTCATGCAGCAAAGTCTTGCTTGGCACTTAGTGAGAATTCAACAAATAATTACTACTGTCATTGAGGATGCTGTTGATGCTATGAATAGTGTTTGACAGGGAGAACAGACACCTCTGATCATCCTCCACTGAGAGCAGGATGGATGTGGGCAGTACCACCCTTAGACCCTGCAAGGGGGACCCCACACTTTGGAAGGCCCTTCACTAGTCCTCCTCCAGCCTTTCTTGAGAGGTCATGGGGCCAAAGTAACTTGTTCACTTTAAGCCTCTGCCCTTTTCTAGACCAGCGCCAAATATGATCTTGGCCCCATTCCCAGGCACAAGCCTCTTCTCCAAGTCCATCTTCCTATGGCAGATCATAAAAACCAGCAGGTGCACCCCAAGACCAAAGAGTGGCCATGATTGCCTATTTTTAGAGGAATTGGACGGAGCTTGAACATTCAGTCTGGGGTGTGTGAGGCCCCTCACAGTACAGGACAGAGCCAGATAGGAGGACCTCCATTTGTATTGCCTCAGCCCCACAAATAGTAGATGTGGGCCTGGAAGTAGACCAGGAGGTGTGTCCCACTCCCCAGAGCCAGGCAGGTCTCTGGTGTGTGTGTGTCTCATTTTCTGCCACACAGGGGAGCCAAAGTTGATGAGCTGAGAAATAAAATAAAATAGCTTGTAAATCCATCAAATTATTGGTGTAAATGGAAAAGCACTTGTGAAATACAAATAAAGGAAGGTAAAGGAAATCTCTCTCCCACTGGAACGTGGATGTTATCCACCTTTCCAGGCACAGACTCTGGGGATAAAGGCAAAAATATAGTCAGAGACCCACCCAGCAGCCAACAGGCCCCAGGGACCCTAATGGGTAAAAGGAACTGAGTCCTGGTAGGAATACTCAAGGCTTCTATCCACCGGGCAAGAGAAGACTGGCTTTTTCCATTGCCACTGACCCATGGCCCATCATGGAAGTGCTCAGAGTTTTGAGCGAGAAAGGAGGCACTACTCTCTTGGCCCCCTTGGTTTTGCTTCTTGTTCAGAATTAGGAAGATGGCAGCCCGAGACATTTGTGCAGACAGAGAACTGAAGTATCTGGAAGAAAAGTATTTTCCTAGAAACTTAGGAGGAATTACTTGAGGAAGAAGATACAAGAAGTAAGCTTGGTGGAGATGGGAAATGAGAGAACCAGCAAGTGGAAACCTACTTTAAAATTCATTGATTGCCCATTCATTCCTACTCAGTCCCATGCAGATCGCAAATTTCAGGGAGATCTGATTCCAAAATGATTTTCTTTTTTCTTCTTTTCTTCTTTTTTTTTCTTTTCTTTGTTTTAAGGTCCTTATATAAATGATAATATTCAATGTTGCTGAATCTTATATATGCTAAAAAATGGATAAATTGTTACTGCCTTGTTATCTGTTATCAATTAATTCTACCACTAAGAATTCACCTAAGAAAAAATTCAGAGATGTACACAAAACTGTACATCTAGTGAAAAGAAATGTTCATCATGTTATTTATTAGTTATAAGATGTAGGGAAAAAACTAAACATACATCAATAACAAATTTTACCAATATATTATGGGATAGCCAGAAGATGGAAAAATTACATCTTAAAGATGTTTTAATGATATGGAAAAAGATTTATGATATAAATAAATAGGGGAATAAATGAACAAAACAATAAGCAAATAAATAAACAAAAATAAATAAAAAGTATATTGTATTATAAATATAGTACAATATATGTTATATTAAAATATTATCAGTGGAACAGGATAATTATATTTATTTCTTTTATGTTTCTCCTTATTCTTTATTATTGTTGTATACTATATATTATATATTGTGTATATATTATATATTTTATATGTTCTACCTGTATCACTTTATTTGAAAAATAAAGCTAAAGAAGAAAGATTTTGTGAATATCCCTATTGCAATAGAAACCACCAAAAATGACTTTAAGAGTTTGGAGTCTCATTTAAATTGTGAAACCCTTCAAGGCACACACCCATTTACGTGCTAAGTTTTTCATCTCAAGACCTTTCACTGTCCTAGGAGTCAAACGGCTGTCCACAGAATGGAACAGGAAAATGCTGCTTGGATCCAGGAGAAGATGATCTCTCCTCACTAGGCGGGAAAAGTGATGTGAGTCCCTTGGTGTTTGTCCCCTCCCTGAAAGTATCGCTTAATGCCGGCCAAGGCTGAAACTGCGCTTGTTAGCTTTGCTAACAAGTGGGTTTAGAAACCCACTGAGACAGGAGGAAAAAGACCTGCCCAGCTAGGCTGAGTCCTGTCCTCGCCCGGCTCTCCAGGCAGAGTTGTCCTCTATCGCTGCCTCCGCCTTGCAGAGAGAGGGCACTGTGACCCCGGAGGGCTGAGGAGCCCGGTCAAAGTCCCAGGGTGTGTTCATGACCCCACAGCTGGGAAGCCCAGCCTGAAACACACCAGTCCCAGGTTTGCTCTCTGAGAGACACTAGTTTCCAAAAAAGATTCACTGCCAAGTTCTTAAGTGAATCACTTAAAGAAGTTAGAATACAGGGGAAATAGCCTGCTCTCTGTAGACACGGAAATGTAAGCGAGCAGGGCCAGCCTTATACAAAACTGAGCCCAGCATCGCCCTGCTGTATCTGTTTCCAGACTTCATATCTACCCAGTTCCCACTCTTGGCCTCGTCCATCACTTTATTTTGGTCTGAAGAAGGTGTGCAGTGGAACAGAGGGGTGTGCCAAGGACAGGGGGCTGCACCCCCCCCCACCACAGCCACTTCACAGAGAATCAGTGCGTCTTGAAGGAATCAATGCATTCTAAAGTCTGATTCTTGATTTTGTGGCCTCAGGAATTCAATCTGGGCAATGCTTGGGCTCTGGGGACCACCTGACTCACTTTAACCAAACCCAAAAGAATATGATATTTAAACTGGACCATGCCCCAATATTCATTTATAAAGAGAAATACAATTTTAAGGTAGATCTTATGATCACTGAGCCACATGTCCTTTCCCTATAAGAAAACATACGCAGTGAGCCACGTTGTAAGGAAAAGGCTGCTTGGTGAGCATGCACACAGAGCTGTTGTATAATCCTAAGGGGGATATCATAGAAGACCTTTCCCTATGCATCAGGTAGAGCTGCTGGATGGCAGGTGGCTGCCCCCTTGATGTCCCTTCCCTTGCTGCTCTTTAGGAGAACTTTAATTCCTCAGCTCTGATTCACTACACTTGTTTTCCATTTCATTCTCAGACACTGTTGTATTTCTAGGTTTTAGAGATACGCCACATCATTGTCCCCAGCTACTGCCAACATTTCTAATTCCAACTATCGCAAAAACTGATCATTCAGACGTTGGCAGGTAACGCCTCAGTCTGGGGTCCTACTTAGAACATACCCAAGGAACAATTGCAAGTTTTCCTTCTGGAACCTGGGAAGGCCTTCAAGACAAAGGAAAGAAGGGGGAGGGTTGGACAAATGTCAGGTCATTTCACCTACTTTTCACAATTACCCTTCAAAATAGGCATTATTTCTACTTAACCTTTGCAGAGGTTAGGTAACTTTCCCCTGGGGGAGTCAGAAGAGCTGAGGATAAATCCAGATCTGTCTGCCCCTCTGTCCACCCAGGCTGCCCCCTACACAGCCCTAAGGCCCGGCGTCTCACAGTCCTCTCCTGATTGGTCTTACCTCTTTAGGAATGTTTTCTGGGAATAAGTGTTTCTCAAGCTCAAACATATTTGATTCAGACAAGGTTACAGTTTGAGTAACTTTTCATAGTGCTTTAGTTTCCCAATAGGTAAAGTGGGGATAATAATTTAATTTCTTTGTACATTGTTGTGAAGATTAAATAAATTATTAATACAAGTAAAAGCACTTGAAACATAAGCACTCCATAAATGTTAACTATTGTTATGAAATCAAGTTGTGGGTGTGGGGGGGGGGTGTTTACACATGGGCATGTATGTTTAGAGACATTTTTTCACTTAAACTCCAGGACTTCTCAGAGATTTTAGAGTTTCGAATCCTGACTTGACAGGTGAGGGGATAGTGGTTGGGGTGCAGTGGAGAGGATTTCCCAAGCGTACTTGACCTCTGATTGTTTTTCATAGACTGTCTTGGTGTTGTACAGGGTACTGTTTGAACTATTTCATAGAATACTCTTTTCTTTAGTATCATATTAGTGTCAAACCAGTATTTCTTTTACAAGATTCTTATTTAAAAATATTTGATTTGAACTACTTTCCCATCCATGGAGAGTTGAAAAGTTATTACTGTGTTCATTTTGCCTAATTAATGTAAAGAATTACAAAGCTGTTTCCAGTTGAGCGGGGCTCACAGAACCATTTTCTTCTGCCCTTTATAAAGATTTGCACAGAGTTATTTGCGAAAGAGGAGTTCCAGCCCTTGGACCCTACCCAGGAGCTCATATTTCCGCCAGAACTCCTGGTAAGATGAGTTGGGTGTTTTGTGTGCTTGTTTAAATGTCACTGGTTATAAGCTCAGTTTTCTAAAACCATCCTTTCCATCCTGTAAAATTAGCAAATAGTGGAAATGTTTGATCAAATCAGGATGCCTGTCCCTGCCCAGCTTACCAAGACCTGGTGGGGGCCCTGCACACGTCTCCTGAAGCCTCTGCTGGGGCTATTTTTAAAAAGATTTCATCCTTACTCTCATCACTGTCATCTGCAGTGTGTCCCTATTGACTGTCCCAAGCAACCCCGTTTCTCTCAGCTTCTCACTTGGTCTTTCCAGCCCCTCCAGGACACTGACCCCAAGGAGCACTTCCAGGGCCTCCCTATTCCTCAGCCGTCCCTGTCAGCTTCTCTTGAACATCCAGTGGTCTCATTCTACAACATACCTACTTCTGAAGGGGTTCTGGTGTGTTTATTCATGGATTTAACAAACCTTAATTATTCAGCATATGCCGGGCACTATTCTAGGCACTGAACATACAGCAGGGTACAAAACTCACACAAAGACCTGCCCCTGAGGAGTTTGCAATCTGGTGGGAGAGACAGACAATGAGCAAGATGATCGATAAGAGAGATAGTATGTTAGCAAGTAAGAAGGAGAACAAAATAAAACAGAGCAGGGGGATAGGATGCAAGGGACTGAATTTTAAACACCTGGCAAGAGAAGACTTCTGCAATAAGGTAATGTTTGAGGAAAGTCCTAAAGGAGGTGAGAGGACTGGCCACAAAGATCCGTGGAGGAAGAGCAATCCAGGCAGAGGAGCAGCAAGTGCAGGGGTGCCAGGGAGGGGAGAGCTCCTGGCCCGATCAAGGGACAGAGCACAGGGAACCAGGGAGGAAGGAAACTGCAGGGCCGGGCGGCAGACCATGCTGGACTTGGGCTGCTTGCCTTTCACTCTGCATGAAATGAGAAGTTGTTAGGGACAACTTGGACAGAAGAGGGGTCCCCTCCTATTAATGTTGTAAAGGGGTCTGGGATTGTTCTGGCTGCTGGGATGGGAATAGCCTGTGGAGGGGTGAGGGAAGGAGCAGTGAGCCCATCAGGGCACTAACACCATCCTGAGAGATGGTGGTACAGGACCAGGCTGCCAGCATGCAAGCAGTGAGGAGTGGGTGGATTCTGGATACATCTGGGGAGAAGAACCACAAGATTTGCTGATGGGTGTGATGTAGGGTGTGGGAGAGAGAGAGGAGTCAAGGCTGACTCCCAGGCTTTGGGCTTCTGGAAAGGGGAGAGGCTATTTATGGAGGAAGGGAAGACTCTGGAGAAGCAAGGTATTTTTCCTTTGAGGGGTCCTTTTCTGGGGCTTGGAAGGGGACAGGATAGGAGGAGCTCAGTTTTGGACATGTTAAATTTGAGATGCCTATTACACATCTAAGAAGAGACATCAAGTACTCATTCAGGTAGGAGTTTGGATTTCAGAGGAAAAGATGAAGATACTAATTTAAGAGTATTAGTATAATTATGATTTTAAGGCCATAATACTAAATTATGTTAAATTAATCTATACTGAAGGGTCAGTGATAGGTGCCCCCTCATATTGTCACTTGTCTCCAAAGAACTACATATTAACAAGTCTTAAGCTAAAGGAAAAAAAATGTCTAATTATGAAAATTCAAGCATTAGCCTGTGTGTGTAGTAAGTATATTTTTGGGTCAAGAGGACCCCAGAACTTCTGAAATCTCTCTAGAGGAACATACCTCCACCCGGAATCTATCATAACCCAGGAAGACAGCTGTGTACACGTGCACACACCCTTGTCATTTGCACTTAGAGAATGACAGAGAACCCAGAAAAACGAACCCTGACCTTTCATGGAGAGAGGATTACCTGGATCTCCCCTGGGACCCTCCAGGAGCTCCTGGAGCTGAAAGTGAAGCACCCAGGAGCCCCTCTTGTCCTGGGCAACACCTCACTGGGTGAGTGATTACCACAGTTCTCACACTGTCAGAGCCAAGCGGGACTGCCTGTCCCCCACTCTGCTCTCAGTCTACAAAAACTACTTTGTAAGGATAAAAACCTGATCCTTCTTAATAAAAATGTTACAATATAATAATATATTATAAAATGTACTATTATATTGTATGTTCTAGAATTTAATAATTGTATAATCATTTATATAATATTATCATATATTTTATATGTACTACATATAAATGCTAGCATATATACTATATATACTTTTACATATAAATTGTATATAATATTAAAATTATAAATATGATATTATTACATTATAATATAATAAAATGGTCTCTAAAATTGGATATAGCCTGGGAGTAAGCAGTGTAAGCCCTTGAGGTGTAGAGAAAAAGCATTAGATTTCACTTATCATTTACCTTACCTCATCCTTTTTAATTTTTATTTTTGTTAAATAGTGAGTAAATAAAATAGAGTTTTATGAAGTAAGTATAGGTGTATTAACAATGCACACCCAGTTATGACTCAGGCCCAGTTTAAGAACCAGAACTTTACCAGGAACTTTGACTGCCCAGTGGGCCCTCCCAAACCACATCCTCTTCCCACCCCTTCCTCTCCAGGGAGAGCCTGAATATGATGTTGGTCAGTCTCTTCCTCATTTTCACAATTTTACTGCATATACTTGAGTCCCTAAGCAATATGTCACTTAGTTTTGCATATTTTTGAACTTCACATAAATAGACTGACACGGTGCTATCTCTCTGCAATTTGCTTTGTTCATTCAACATCCCTGAGCTGAGGTTCACCCGGACTGTTGCACGGAGCTGTGCTGGATACCACCTTGAGTCCAGGGCACTATTTGCCCATCTGTTCTATGCAGCTCAAGAACATGCAGTGCTCTCCACGTTTGGGCTCTTACAAATACCTTCATGTGTACCTCCTGGTGGCCACGTGCAAGTGTTTTCTAAGAACCTGTCATCCATTTTATTTCCTATTTTTATATGCATCAAGGGAGTATAAATAAATACAAATACTGGGAGGACATGTCTATAAAATGACTTGGCAGGGTGTGCGGCCACTGCTTTCACATTATACACACTTCCTGCCAGTTTTTGAAGTTAGCATCTGAATATTTTTATGAGAAACTTTCAATGCCAAAAAATTGCATTTTCTCTTTCCTAACTCTCTCTAAAATATATACTGCATTTACTTTTCAGGACCTGCAATGAAATCTCAAGGACATTTTCACCCAGTTCTCCTCTCTCCTGCTAGGATTTCCGAGCTGAGTGTGGTGTCTAAAACAAGTGATGGTGAGTGTCACGTGTTCTTAGTAAAATACCAATGAACCAACCCCTGCACTAAATGTAATACTTGCCAAATAGTCTGAAACCTCCTCATACATTTATCTTGTCTGGCTTGTTTCCAACTCTTCATCATTTTTCTGATGTGATTTTATATCGTCACCATGAAACTTTACTGTCAAAAGCTTTGCACAATATATGGGGTACTTGAATGATATCATTCAAGACTCCATAGCCACCTATAGGATTCTTGCCTGTAAAAAGCCATGGAGACCCAAAGACAGTAAACTTGCAGTGTCACTTTAATGGGAAGACAGCAAGAGGAAGCCAGCACTATCCTTTGGTTGAATGGTCAGTTCCAGGGAGGGAGGATTTTTACTGGAGGAAAACAGGTGAGATAGTGTCTGGCACTTAAATGCTACTTGTCTCATGGGGACAATAGCTAAAGGCCACGTGAGACAAAGTCCTGCCCTTGCGAGCACCCCCAGTCACAACATCCTCAGGCGCCCGCCTCGTGCAGATACTGCAGCAGGGAAGGTGGCGCTCACAGAGTAGGAGGGAAACGTGCCTTCAAGATGCACAGCAAATGCATCTTTGGCAAAAAAAGAACTTTATTTTACTCCTTTCCTCATCCCCCAGATCTCTCAGCATATATGTGCAGGTCCTAGCTGCATGCGTACATGTGCTAAATGACAGACAAATGACTTAATGGGAAAAACAAAGCAAAAATGAATGAGTGGGTCAGGAACTTGAATTTGGGATCCAGTGATAATACTGACTTCCTTAATTTAGGCAGCAAGGAGGTTGACTGAACCAAAAGTCTTACTCCAGGCTGACACCTAGGCCACCATATGTTTCTGGAGGTCAGCGGTGGGCAGGCGAGGGGCCCCACCTTGGCTGTGTCACTGCCATCCAGGAGTCCTACCTTCCCGGCCTCAACCATCATCAGCCAGACTTAGGCTGTGCTGCAGACCAGCCAGCCTGCCCTTCCCTGGCCTCACCGCACCTATTTGCAACAAGAGGGACCCTTCCTGGTTTTCCCAGCACTGCAGCCTCACAGCTTCAGCCCTGAAACAACTCAGGTAGCACACCTGAGTGCCACTCAGAAAATGAAGGGAATGGGCTTAGATTTATCTGAAAACTTAGAGAGACTAGGAAGAGGGCATAGTAAAATGAGTGGATTGCAAGTATAGACAACTGGTTTAAGCAGAAGGTCAAGATAGGAAAACCCTTCCCTTAGTCTTCACCCCAGGCGCCATTTAGCCCATGGCTTCCAAATTTGTCTTTAGCACCACAACCCTGTCCTCAAACAAATCTTAGCAAATGAAAAGAAGCTGCTCTGTTTGAAGGAGGGGCAATGTATCTACCTTTGAGAGGGCCAGGACAAGCGGAAAGTGAACTTGCGCAAAGTCCCCAAACTGGCTGGTGACCAGCCACCAAACCACACAGCTCCCACCTCCAATCAAGAACTCTGGTCATTACAGCCATTCCCTGTCCCCCTGGCCCACCACATGGCCCGTCCAATTGGCTATTTGTCATTTCACACTCTGAAGGCGAAGTTAAGCCAAATTCTAAAACCCGAGGAAATGAACAATGAACTTCCCTCGAGGCTTCTTAAACTTTAAGTGTGAGTACCCTCTAGTGGCCTCCAGGGACATTTCCCAGGATTCCCAAACTTTTCCTAAGGCCCAGAAGAGTGAAGGACACTGGGGGGGAGGGGTACACTGGAGCCAGATGTGCCCATCGCCACCATCAGCACCCCCCAGGGAGTAAATTTCTGTGAGGGCTTATGTTTATTTAAATTTTGCATGCTAATCCAGGTCACACGCATGTTCGGCTCAGTATACTTTTTTTTTCCCTCAAAATCTTTAGTATAGTAAGTGTTCCAGAAAGTTGCTGCTTCTTTAACCCACAGACCCACGACCTCAGAGATGCATGGAGTCAAAACAAATTCCACATCCTGAGAATCAAAGAAAGATAAAGCTCTTTTCAACTCCATTGAAATACACAATAGGTTTTGTGACCAAAGATAGAAACAAATATAAATGGACATACAGTAAATAGAATTTTCTTGGTACAGCTGTGCCACACCTGGCATAGAGTGAAGGGGGTAGTGTGAGCAATGGGAGGAGCCAAACAATAGCCCCAAAGTGGACTGTCTGGCCTCAATCTGAGTTTGAAATCAGTACTTATGAGGACTCAGGCACTAGAGAAGTCAGTTGGATTTTATTCTCCCCTGAGGCTGAACTGCCTTCTTCTACCTCAGTCAGTTGGACTTTGCAAAGTTAAAGGCCAAGCTCTACTGGAAATTGTGGTGATGGGAAGCAACAGATCATCATTGCCAGGTCTGGGCTGGGATCCCGTGTTACGGCGTGCCTTTGATGAGATGCTGAAGCAGAAACAGAGTGAGGACTCTACGTTAAGAGACATTCCAGGGCAGAGGAGCAGTTCAGTTTCTTTAAGGCAAGATTTGCTTAATAAGGAGCAGCTAGTGGTTCCCCCAATCGGTTAGGTGAGCTATGATCACTGAAGCAGCAGAGGGTGGTACGTGGGTATGCTGGCAGGAGTTGGGGAAGTATTGTGCCAAGTACATTTTTAATATTGATAAAAATAAAGCTATGTGGGAGGGTGAAATAGTCTCCAGGATAAATCCACAAGAGAAAAACCAAAGCCCAGCTTACAATTTGTTAAAAAAAAAAAAAAAAACACCTGACTAATTGCAGTTACAACCCAGCCCAGAAAGTAATGTCAAATCAGACTCTACATGTTAGTGATTCTTTCTGCAAACCTCAGGGGAAGTGAAAGATTAACTTTTAAAGTCCAGCTAAGTTATCTCCTGATGGTTTGGGTGGCTTCATTTCTGAAGATTGATCTGAACCCTTTATATCCCAACTACAGAGAAACCCAAAGCCAGCGCTAATATCCTGCCAATACTCACAAACACAGCTGCAAGGATTTTTAAATTCAGAATTACTTCCTTGCCAGGTAGCAAAGAACATTGCCCCCATCCTCCTGGATGCTCTCCCATTGCTCCTGCCTCCCCAGCCCCTCCCTGGGAACCCCTGACACCCCCACACCCAGTGACACTCAACATAAACCAGGGGCAGCTCCTTGCACCACTGTGTCCATTCTGATTGGCTGGTGCCCCTCACGGAACTGTCTGTTGAAGGTTTTGAGTATCAAGTTTACCTATAGAGATGGAAATCATTAAAGCATTCTTGATTTAGACAATGACCTAAGCAACTGAAAGACCTTTGATTTTTTTTAATGCCATCAGATTTATCCCCTCTTAATCACAAAACAGCTTTGCATAGCTTCACTGTGGTCAGTCAGGAAGGGTTCATGGAAAGTTCTAGTACAGTGTACCACCTGCTAGTTGTTACTGTCATTCCACTCTCTAGCCCCTATTTTCTTGTGTTCATCCAAAGAGTGTAGACCAGCCCGCGGGCTGCTAACCCTGGCTGCCCAGAAGGACTCCCTGGGGAGACTTTGATGAAGTCCTGCGCCCAGAGATTCTGATTCGATTGATGTGGGTGCAGGGCTTCGGTGCTGTTCCCAGTTCCAGAGATTCTCTGTGCAGCCAGTGTGGAGAGCACTGAACTAGCTTAAGGCCAAGGCCCTGGTGCCATGATTACAATCCAGCTGCGCCTCCCACGTCACCTATAAAAACAATTTGCTTTCCAGGACTGACAATAGGTGCTGGCTGCAGTCTGGCCCAGGTGGAGGACATCTTGGCTGAGAGGGTTTCCGAGCTCCCGGAGGAGAAGTCTCAGACATTCCGAGCCCTTCTGAAGCACCTGAAGAGCCTGGCAGGCCAGCAGATCCGGAACCTGGCCGTACGTCCTCCGGGTCCATCACTGGGCCCACCGCACCTATTTTTAATCTCACTGAAATGGTGAAATAGGCATTGGCAGAATCAGTATGCAAAAGGGTCTCAGCAGATTGAAACGACAGGCACAGTAAATAAAAGTGTAATATTTAACATATATTATTTAATAACATATTTAAAAGAAGACTCTACATCAAGTTCAGTAGAATAGCCAAGTGGAAATACAAGTGGGAAAAGAACATCATGGTTTTGTTAATGTCCTGATAAGACCATCAAAGAACCTAATTCGGTCTTAGGCTGCATTAACAGAAGCATAGTACCTGAAATAAGGAGGGGAACCTCCTCTACCCTAGACTGTTCAGACCACAGCTGGAGAATAATGCTCAGATCTAGGAGGCACATTTCAAGGTCTGGTTATTTTTGACCTCAGAATAAGGCGAAAGAGATATAGTTAGGTTTTCAAAATATGTATGCTCCCTCCCCTACATATCCCAAATCCTTGGGTTATGAGAAGTTGGGGGAGGATGTGTTTCCTTTGAAAAACTCTTCAAGTGATTCCATCATATTCCCTCCCTCTGTCAAGAATTCTGACTGACACCCTGGAAACTGGTGAGGAGATGGTGGCAGGAGAGTGAGGAGTTGGAAACCACAACAGAAAGAGGAATGGTGGGGGTGGGGACAGTCAGAGCCGCCTTCACATATATCTAGACTCCTGAGAAGACAGTATGATGGATTCCATATGATTACAAAGGGTCAAGGTTTGACCAATAGGTGAGAATCCGGAGATGCCAATTTCAACTCAGTGAAACAAGAACTTTAAAATCAAGATGCTCATAAAGGAATGGGGTTTCCCTGTCCTCACCCATGTTTCAGCCCAGATCAAGGCCACCTAGGTCGTCACTGTGGGTTCCATCACTACATGGGGAGGAGAGTGTTGAGTGGAATGACCAGTCATTTTCCTGCCATGTTCTGAGATGCTACAGGCTGGACTAGATCCCAGTGGAGTTTCCCAGAAAGATGAAAAGGGCAACTCTCCCTCAATGGTGTGGGTGCCCACACCTCAACATGGCCCATGATAAGTCTGGCAGTTTCAGACCGTGTGAGATGAGGCTGAGCAGGCTGGATCAGGATGGGCCCCTGAGCCTCATTGCTGGGGTTTGAATCCCAGTCCTGCTCCTTCCTGGCTGGGAGACCTTGATTAAGTTTCATAACGTCTCTTTGCCCCAGTGTCTCATCTGTATAGGGGGGATAATGGAACCATCTCCCTGGGCTGCTGTGAGGATCAAGTGAGTAAATACATGTGAAGAGGTTCCCCAGAGGGTGGAACATACCCAATGCTATGCAAGTGTTCGTTTCCCTCCATTCTTCAGCCGATTCAAAGCAGCAGGTGGGAGGGGCCTCCCACATAGTCCCAACTGAGTCTCATCTCCAAAGGAGACCAAGACGCCTCTCGCCGCTTTCACTACCAGGGAGGGCCAGAAGCAGGTGCCTCTGTGGCTGGGGTTCAAGCGACAGAATGACCAAGACTGTATCTCTTTCTCCTTAGTCCCTAGGGGGACATATTATAAGCCGGCATTGCTATTCGGATCTGAACCCAATTCTGGCTGTGGGCAACGCTACCCTCAATCTGATATCAGAAGGTAAGCTTCCCCAGAACACGCTGAACAGCACCTGAAGATGTTTTGTCTTTTTTTTTTTAAGGAATTGCTATATCAGGGGCCAGGTCTCTGGCTCTCAGTCCCCCACGGGGAGCTCAGGCTCCTGGGGGAAGGCACATTGATGCAAGGGGGTTGCAAGTGCTTCCTTCTGGTACCACTAGCCACATACCCCCAACCCCCCACCCATACCCCAGCTCAGTTAGCCTGCGTCGGCCAGGGGTGGTGTGCAGGGGCTGAGGTGAAGGCTCTCTGTGGCCTGAGGACTGCTCCCTCCTCCTCTTCATGACCCCCACCCCCGGCTGCTGTGTGAGAAGCCACTAGTCCGGTGAGGACACACAGCAGACACTGTGGACCCCGGAGACAGGAAGAAGGCGATGACTCATTTTACCTGCTCGCTGAGAGGGACATCCCCGCAGGGCTCCTCGGTGCTAGACCTCCCTGTGCCCCTCGTAGTGCTCAGCCGTCTCACTGCTCCAAGGAGGCTGATACTCCTGTTTCCTGGGCGCTAACTTTGTGCCAGGCTCTGCTGGACACTTTGCTCACAGCTCTTCTCATTTGTCCAACCATCCAGCTGAGGTGGCTTGCAGAGGCGGGCATGGGATGGGAAGCCAATCTGCCTGATTTCCAAACGGGTGTGCTTGACTCTTCTCCATCAGCCGCCTCCCCAGGGCTTCTAGACCCCTTTCCATGGCTTTTCCCCCTCCCTCACCCACAACCCATCAATACCCTCCTATGGGTTGACATGGGCCCAGGCACTGGGGTGCAGGGGAGCCATCACACCACCCCATGTGAACTTTGGGTTGCGTCTGACAAGGAATTACGTCACAGGCATCGTAACCTTCCCTGGTTTGTGGGCTAACACAGTTCCATCTCTGATGGGCGGGAACTAGGGGGCGTTGGGAGAGAGCTGCTGGCAGAGGGAGAGCTCTCTGGCCCCTGTTCAGCTTTGCACGGGCCCCCCCAGGAGGGAGGACAGGAAAGGCCTCAGGCCTGCTGGTGCATCAGCCTTTGTACTGAGTTCGCCAGGGCTGTGGTCCAGGATGACCCCAGCTCAACCCCCAAAGACCAGGAGAGAAGCCAAGCTCTGGGGCATCAGGACAGCGAGGATGGCCCAGCTCCGCCGCGGGGCGTCTGCACGGGGACTAGGACTGGTGGTGCTAATGTGTCCTTCTGCCGGGTGTGGGTCGTTACCTTTGGCTTAAGGTCTCTGTTTTCCCAGCTCTGCCAGAGCCACCTGCAGCCTGAGCTCCGTCCAGCCCCGGTGCGGCCAGTAGGTGAGCTTGCTGGCCCAGCAGCAGGGAGCCAGGGGTCCACAGGGGCTCCTTTGGGGCCCTCCTGCCTCCCTCCCGACTACACCTGCCTTCCAATCAGCGTGTTGTCGCTGTGCCTGGAGCTGAAGCCCTGTCACATTCACTGGGCTGTGGTCTGATCTCCTCACCACATCTCCTGTGGAGCCACAGACCACTTTTTAAAACCAGAGGGCACTGCTCTGATCACTATGTGGTGACAATTGGGCTGAATGGAAGTTTTGTGAATTGTTCGCTTTACCTTAAAGGTGTGGGTATCCAGCTTAGAAGCCAGCAACAGCAGTAAGAACAAAAAGCAAATCCAATGATCTGAGCTCTGTTGATAGTGGAAACAAACCCTGTCTCAGCTTAAGTTACGCCCTCACCGTGAGCATAGTATTGAACTGGTTAGATTTAGTTAACCAGCCTCTGCTGAAAGATGACAACAGGCCTGGCAGGCCTTGGGGGCAGGAGGAGACCAGGTTCACAGAGCAGGTGTGCTAACAAGAGTCAGGGTCTCAGAGCCGCCCCTCCCCTTCCCTGGGGAGGGGAACCGCGGAGCCTGGTCTGCCACGCACTCAGATCCACGCATCACTTTGTACAGGAAAAGGTGACCTTTTCTTCTCTGCTGCTGACATTTAAGGGTGTAGAAGCATCTCGCATTCCTGTTGCACTGTGCAGAAATGTCACTTTCTTCAACAGAAGGCACACGGCAGATCCCTCTAAGCGAACATTTCCTGGCTGGGTTGGCAAGTGCAGACCTAAAGCCAGAGGAAATCTTGGAGTCTGTGTCTATCCCTCACTCTCGAAAGGTAAGAATGCCGCCAGTCGCTTTTGAGAGTTGTTTTTCTCTTTTCATAACTGAGCCCAGTCATCTTTAGAAATTTGAAAACAGATGGAAGGAAAATAAATCTGCCCCAAAAACCTGTTTCCTGTCTGCCATGGCCTGGCGCGGCCCCGAGGCCCTCACCCACCCTCCAGCCGGCAGCTCCAGGTGTGGATCTGGGAATGTTGTTTCAGCTGTGGGGTGGGGCCTCCCCCGCCTGCGGTCCGCTTCCCTGACCCCCTCATGTCCAACATGGACTCTGGGAGGCAGAAATTAAAGTTCTCTGGCTGTGGAATGAGCTTCTCCACCTGACCCACGAGGAAGTGGAGGCTGGGGCCGGGCCTTCCCACGCCCCACCCTGACCACAGCAGGTCAGAGGAACAGGAGCGCCCAGCACAGGATCCGCAGGGTGGATGTGGTTTCCCAGCGGCTGCGGAGGGGACAGTCTGTCCTCACTCCCTGTTCCCTGTGCTGCTCCCCAAAACTGTACCTGAATCCCAGAGGACGGTCTTCCCAGAGAGGGGCAATACCACACACACACACACACACACACACACACACACACAGTGGTCAAAAGCCAGGAGTCAGCTTGGTTATGCAGGAAATCGTATATTAAGTCATGCTTTTAGCCATGAGTGATCTTCATTTATTTTTCCTTGGCAATGGAAACTGAAAAGTGTTCCCAAACCAGTGTGCATCTGTGTAAAGGCCCAGACAGAAAAACAGGCAGACCCAAACACAGCACCCTCGGTGGCCACACAGATGGAAACACATCTGTGTTTAAGGCACCGGCCGCCTCCCTTAACCCCATGTCCACACACCAGTGGTCATGGTGCCAAGGGTAGCGGGGCAGCCATCACCCACCTGATTCTTGCTCCTGATACGAGACTCCCTAGTCCACTGTTGGAAAGTTCTATTCAATGCCTTTATGAGCTTCACAAAATAGAAAAAGGATAGTCTCTACAAATGAAGAGATGCAGTTGGCCTCTTTTGTACTTTAAACAAATCGCATTTAAAAGCACTGGCATTAGAAAGAAAAGAAAAAGACAAATGAACGTAAATACAAAAGAGAAACAGACTCATAGACATAGAATACAAACTTGTGGTTGCCGGGGAGGGGGGTAGAGACTGGGAGTTCAAAATGTGTAGATACTGACAGGCATATGTAGAATTGATAAACAAGATTACGCTGTATAGCACAGGGAAATATACACAAGATCTTTTGCTCACAGTGAAAAAGAATGTGACAATGAATATATGTATGTTCATGTATAACTGAAAAATTGTGCTCTACACTGGAAATTGACACAGTGTTGTAAACTGACTATAACTCAATAAAATAAAATTTAAAAAAAAAGCACCGGCGTTGGGAGGGCTCCTCTGTCCTCACAGGGGACCAAGGGGTCTGGAGACCAGAGTTAATGGCACCTGGAAATAAGCACGTGGAAATGATCCAGGGTTTGCGTGCAGAGGCATCCTGGCTTCAGAGGGAAAGTGCACAGTGACCCCTGTTCCTTGAGGGGATGGAGCTTTAGGGATGGACCTCTGGGAGGACCTCATTCTCACTTTGAATGAGAAGGCAGCCCAGTGGTCCTCAAATTGTACCAAGTGCCCTTCATGTCCCTTTAGATTGAGTCTAAGTGATTAATCAGTGGCACCAAGAAGCAGAAACCTTGCTCTTAGTTTTGACATATCAAATAACTCCAAATGGTTTTTGCCTCCACAGTGGGAATTTGTGTCAGCCTTCCGACAGGCTCAGTGCCAGCAAAATGCCCTGGCTGACGTGAACGCTGCCATGCGAGTCCTCCTCAAAGAAGGCTCAGACACCATCGAGGACCTGAGCATCGCCTACGGAGGGGTTGGGGCTGCCACCATCAGTGCACAGAAATCCTGCCAGCAGCTCCTAGGGAGGTAAGCAACAAACCCTGCACACTGATGGTGGAGCTTTGATGTCAAAAAACAAGTGGAAGCTTGGCTCCCGCAAGAGTTGATAAAGCCCTGGGAAGATGGAAACTCCTATATGTAGAATCACTGCTTGTTCTTTCTGTAGTTTTGCTGAATGAATCCAACCTTATCTGACTTTGATTAATTAGGTGCTACTCTTTAGGTGAAGGATGTAACAAAAATGGCCCTGGACTTTGTTCAGCCCCATTGCTCTTGTACACATCAGTACTCCAGCAAACCTGGGCCAGGCAACATCCAAATGGTACCCACAGCTCCTGATGCAGGGAAGCACCTATTGCTTCCTCAGTAAAGGCAATGTCCAAGTTTGAGTCCTGTCCAGTTCATAATTGAATTGGCCCTGATGGTCTATCTATTTAATGCCTGCATCCAGCATGTTCTGGCCCTTGAACATGCGTGGTTCATGTAGCAATGGAACAGGTCCCATCCTCACACTGCCATGAGGCTCAGTTTTCCTGAAGGGCTTGATTAGATGATTTCCAAGTTCTCTTCCAACTCATAAATGAGACTCTGGGGTCTCTAACCCGTCAGCATCCGATATCTAGCACACGCCACATCATTGACACTGCTCTTTGACTGGTCCCTTCCTGCCTCCAACCCTACCAGGCGCTGGGATGAGCTGATGCTGGATGAGGCTTGCAGGCTGCTCCTGGATGAAGTCTCCCTCCCAGGCTGGGCTCCAGGGGGGAAGGTGGAATTCAAGAGGACTCTAGTGGTCAGCTTCTTCTTCAAGTTCTACCTAGAAGTTCTGCAGGAATTGAAGAAGCTAGTAAAGCTGTCCTCGGTGCCTGTAAGTGCTCTGGCTTTTATGTGCTCTTGGCAGCCATAGGCTCCTAACCATCCCGCTGCTTTTGCAAACTGTCTCGTGGGCAGCCTGTCAGTTCCCAGACACTCTTTCTTCAGGGGTTCAGCCCTGAAGGGCTGCTGTGTGAGGCTCAGGATGCCAGGCTGTCTTCAGTCAGCAGATGTTTACCACATGGGAAACAGGATGGGGCCCCTGTCTCCCATGTGCAGTTTTTTCCTTTTAAAATCAACTGTATTAAAATAAAATTAGACAATAAAATGTACCTATTTAAATTCAGAGAGTTTTGACAAATGTGTAAACTGATGTAGCCGCCACCTCAAAGTTCTCTCAAGGTGGAGACCATTTCCATCACCCTCAAAAGTGCCCTTCTGACCCTCTGCTGGCAACCCTCCCACCCCTGCCCCCAGGCAACCCCTGATCTGCTTTGGGCACTATAGATTAGTTTTGCCTATTCGAGAATTTTACATTCAATATGAAATGTAAAATAAATTTTATTTTTCAAAAATACTAAAACATTTACATGCTAATATTTAAGCAGCTTCTCTCCAGAATTTCTGATTATAAACTTCTGGAATAAGTGACCAAAGTGAAACATTGTCTCGCTCCCCTCCCCTGCCCTCCCCCGACCACGATTACAGCTGTCACCCCTACCTTGCACCTCTGTTCCGCCGCCACATCCCATCCCAACAGCCCAGTGTTCCTGAAGTGTCTGGCTTTCACTTGCTTAGATGGAGACCCTCACAAACCACATTTACAGAATAATTCTTGCCACCACTGAATTTCTGAATCAAGACACTCGATGTGTTTCAGTGATGCCCAGAGAGCCTTCCCAGTTTGACAGCTCTCCCAGAAAAGCTGAGTTGCTGAGGAAAACCATCAGGATTTGGGCTCTTTTGTGTACAGTGAGCTCCAGCTCATTCTGGAATAGCTTCGCCAGCCCCAAATTTCCTTGTTTGTCCTCCTGTCTCTGCTCAGCTCACTGACTGGCCTCTCCCTCCCCAGGCTGACTTGAGGGTCAGATTCACCCATTCAGCCTAGGTCTGCCGTATGTGGAAAGAGAAGGAGGGCAGGATACATTCACAGGAGTGAAATCCAGGGAGGCGACATGGATTCGGGTTATCCAGGCTACCTGAACCTCATGGTTGCTTGGCTACTTCAGCCAAGTCACCTTCACGTGAATCAAAGCCCAGTTTAATCATAGACTAATCAGCTTATCTTTATTGTTTTGCATCATCTCTCAGGGCAGCTGCCATTATCCTGAAATTTCAGACCGATTCCTAAGTGCCCTAGAAGACTTCCCAGTCACAGTACCCCAGGGAGTCCAAACGTACCAGGTCAGTGAGTTTAATTTAATGGAAACCTGGAAACTAAAAGACAACTGCAGCTGTGGGGACAAGCAAGCAGTTCAGAGTTGCAATCTTCCCTTCTGACTTTCTAGTTTTTGCTACTATGTTGGCCCTTTGCTTAGACCGAGTGTGGGAGAGGCTGGATCTAAGACCAGGCCTGCGCTGCCTACCGCAAGGCGAACTGAGGGCCGAACCAACCGGAAGCAGTTTGACCATCTGATTAGTAATCAGTAGTCTCTTCAAACTCATGTTCTTTGGGCATTTGTTTGAAGAGTAGGTAAGCCAGGCCTGGGGGAAGGACAGAGCAGGACAGTGGCAAAGTCCAGCCTCCGGCCCTGATTGCAAATGTTTAACCTCCAGTCAGCAAAACAAGGGCCCTGCAAGCACCTGCACCTTCTCTTCTTGAAGGACAATTCAGAAGGAATCTATTACTGTCTATTAGAGCACAAGTCCTCCCACCACCGCATCTCCACACACACAGACCTTCCCTGAGAGGAGTTCCAGAACAAGCACTTTCTACATCGCATTGTACTCCCAGTGATAGTTTTGTGCCACCTACAAGGGCAGCCAAGGCACCTTAGGCCAGATCTGGGTGGACTTCCTTGCCCTGTGCCCCTCCCTATCCCCTACCAGAGGCCCTGCTCAAGCTGATAAGCAGGTTTGGGGCTTAGATTTTTGTCCCCCACCCTCAGGAGTTACATCGCTTTAGGCCTCATTATCATAATCACTTTATGGGTGAATGGGCTGATCACTGGAAAGGTAAGAAAGAAAGACAGGGAGACCCTCTGAACTCTGGAAGAAAGGGGTCCGGGGATACCACTTGGAAAAAGATGCCAAAAGGAGAAGCCTGGCGCCCCTTCACCTGTTTCACAGTTTTGCCAAAACCTTGGCCCCGTCTAAAGCATTGCCACATGACTGAAATGACAGTTCCCCAATCTACTTACAGCATTAAATTGTCACGCTCATCTGACCCACTCCAGTGTTTGTTGCCTAAGGGCGAACATCTGGTTTCTCAGTCCTGAATCAGGAGTGTTATTGATTGGCCAGGCCACTTCTGAAGATTGAAGTTTTCCAGGGAAACTCTTGTCTTCCTCTGTAGAGTGTGGATTCTCACCAACCCCTCCAAGATCCAGTCGGACGCCCCATCATGCACCTATCAGGTCTTAAACATGCCACAGGTGAAGCCATATTTTGTGATGACATCCCCATGGTGGATAAAGAACTTTTCATGGCTTTGGTGACCAGTACCAGAGCCCATGCAAAAATCATGTAAGTAAATGAAAAGCTTTCAAAAAGCCTTTTAAAAGCACACTTGGGGATTCCCTTGTAGGAGTGTGACCATTCTCCTGAAATGTCTTAAGCCCAAAGAACCTAAAATGGAAAGAATAAAGAAAAGGTCACCAGCCCCAGAAGGAGGAAGGGAGACTACCTGGAAATGACCGTCATGAAAGAGAGAATAAAAATCACAGTTATGGGCCATGGCTTTCATTCTAACCTCACAACCCCTCATCGTCCCACTGCAGCCTCAGCTGTGGCTCAGAGGAGTAACCCTGAGTGGGACTGATACTCAGCTAGTGATGAAACATGGAACTGCTTCACTGCTGAATGGTAGATGGCCACCGTCCTGAGCTTCCTAAGGTTACCCCTTGCCACAGCCACGCTGGCCCCTCCCAGCAGATACCATGTTACTCCTGGCCCAGCAGGGGGCCTCCTGGGCCCTGCTCTATGGCAGGTCATCTCTGATGGGTCAGAGTCTATGGTGGACCAGTGTTATATATATCTCGATTCTTACCATCCCTCAAGTTTAGGTCCCTCAAAGCTTGCTGATGTCTACTTCCTAAATAATTCTCTTTTTTCAGATCAGTGGATTTCTCTGAGGCCCTTGAACTACCCGGGGTGGTCGATGTGATAACCGCTGAGGACATTCCAGGCACCAATGGTGCCGAAGACGACAAATTGTTGGCTGTAGATAAGGTGAGGTACAGAACATGCCTTCCCACGTAACTGTGTGCGGATCATCACCGAGAGACCACCTCCAGGCAGCTTTCCATCGCCCCCCAGCCCTCTCCGTTGCCAATTCTTCCAGCTTCTCTCTACCCCTAACCTTTATTCAGATGGATCTGCTCTTCTGGTATCAGAAAATAATATCGCAAAAAGAAAATTCGTTACAGAAAAATAAGTCCCATTTTTCCCACTGTGTGCTCTTGAGTCAATTTACTCTTACTTGAAAAATAAATGGAGGAACTGATGTGTATCAGGATAGAGAAATCTAGACAGGAGAGTACAAATATACAGCCACTCCCTGTCATTTACGCTGAACTCCCCTTCTCCTCACCACCTCCCACTGACCCTCACATACTCCGTTTTTAATAGTTACTCGTGTCATCTTTGATCTTTTCATTCAGTTCTACAATCATTCACTGAGCACTTGCTTTTGGAGCCAGACTACCTTGGGTCATGTTCTTGCTCACCGCTCACAAACTGTGTATCATCACCTGTAAAATGGTATCGTGATGACTGCAAAATACTGTCACCTGTAAAATGGGAATAATCATAACATGCACTTCATTGTGTTGTTGTGAGATTTAAATGAGCTAATACATGTAAAGTGCTTACAACACTGCTTGGCACGTGAACACTCTCAGTAGGTGTTAGCTACTCTTGTCACATCCCAGTGAGTGTCACACAGACTGTGTCTCCTCCAGCCATGGAACAAATCACTATTCTTTCGGTTGAACTCCAGATGAAGAGGTTGGCTATTACTTAAGAGCTATATTATCTGCTCGGGCTGCCATAACAAAATACCACAGACTGGGTGGCTTAAAAAACAGAAATTTCTTTTCTCGCAGTTCTGGAGGCTAGAAGTCCAAGATCAAGGTGTTGGCAGGTTTCTCCTGAGGCCACTCTTCCCAGCTTGCAGATGGCCTCCTCCTGTGTCCTCACATGGCCTTTTCTCTGTGTATGAGCCTCCCTGGTGGCCCCCCGCTAGTCTTAGAAGAAGACCAGCTGTATGGAATTAGAGCTTTACCACTGTGACCTTGTTACCTTAATTAGCTCTTTAAAGGTCTTATCTCCAGGAACAGTCACATTGAGGGTTAGGGCTGCAACATACGAATTTGGGGGTTGTGGAGGGAAACACAAGAATTACATTGTACAAAAAAAAAATACTGTCCTTATCTTTAAACTCCAAAATGACACCATAAAGGCAACACCTATGAACCGACCTTGACAGAGGACACAGCAGATGCAGGTCACAGCCAATCTCACATCCACGCTGGGGCTTACATTCACTTAGTAAAATGGCCAGTGGAATGATCTGTATTATTTGAATTAATTTTTTAATTAAAATTTAAAAGACTTTTTTTTAGCCAAGCACATGTAGTCGAAGGTGACTCCAATGTCATTCTCACTCTTCACCATGATAACCAAGACACCAGCTGTTGGTAGGTTGGCGCTCACAGTACTTTTGCCCAGAATTTTCTACCTGCCTCACACATGTACTTTCCGCAGGTCCTTTGTGTGGGCCAGATCATCTGTGCCGTGGTTGCAGGATCAGATGTGCAGGCCAAGCGTGCAATTGAAAAGATAAAGATAACCTATCAAGACCAGGAGCCGGTAATCTTCACCATCCAGGTAAGCAGGCTGCCTGGTCTCTCCTGGAAGAGTGACTTGTGGAATCACAAGTCACTTCATAAACTTCTTAGTGTGAGACTAAGCCCATGCTTTACTTTGTTCTTCTCACTGGTTTGCTCTGGAAAAATCCTCTTTGTCTGAAAGATAATTACTTATATGAATTAAAATTAGCTTTGGCTCCAAGAAACAGGAAGAAAAGTAGAAGTTTCTTTCCCTCTTACATTCAGAAAGTCTACAAATGGTGGGTCCCAGGCTTCTGCGGGTTCTAATGTCAGGGGTCTCAGCCCCTTGCAGCTAGTTGCTCCATCCTGTGTGGTTTCCAGTCTCCAGGTCACACTTTGGTCCACAATGGCTCCTGAAGTTCTGGCCATGAAGTCAGCAGAGAGAATGAGATGACAAAGAAGAGCATTTCCCCTCCCTTTAAGGACACTTCCCAGAGTTGTACATAACCTTCCTACGTCTCGTGTGTTAGAACCTAGTCACATGCCACACCCAGCACACCTGGAAAAGGGAGCTGGGAGATGCAGATTTCATTCTAGGTGGCTAGGTATGCATTAGAAATTGGGGATTCATGTCCATGAATGACTGAAAAATTGTGCTGAACACTGGAATTTGACACAACATTGTAAAATGATTATAAATCAATAAAAAATGTTTAAAAAAAAAGAAATTGGGGATTCTATTACTTGAGGAAAATGGTGATTACAGTTATTGGGAACAATAATGTTTTCAAGGTGGAGCCCCGAAGCAATGCGACTATCGTGATGGAATGCTACAGAAATTCCCATTCTCATTTCTGGGTCTAGATGGTGGAATGCAGATGCTGCTTCCAACAAAAATAATGAATTTAGATTAGAAAAGTCAGGTGTAGACTGGGGTTTGCAGGTCCTAACTCAATAAAGGACAAGTTCATAGCAATTGAGTTGAGAAAAACTTATTTCTTTGTGAAAGAAAATAAAAAATTTTCAAAGGGCTTGGTGAACCATTTGAGCCTTTTTGAAATATGTCTAAAAGGTACAACTTGGTCAATATTCAAAGTGTTAAAAAGGTCACTTTGTAAGATTAAATGAGTTGATATGTTTAAAGCACTTAGAACAGAACTGGTACCTAGTTAGCGCTCACTAAATATGGCATATGTTATAATAAGGTTATATACCCATATGACACATTTGTGTTGTATTCTGCAACATTGCAGAACTAATTTATTCTAGGAATTTTTTTAAATACATTCCTTGAGGTCTTCTACATGGACAATCATCATCTGCAAATAGAGAGTTTTTTTTTTTCTTTCTAATCTTTATACCTTTTATTTCTTTTTCTTGTCTTTTTGCAATGGCTAGAACTTCTTGCACTATGTTGAATGAAAATAGTGAGGGTGGGGGAAAAAAGAGAGCGGTGAGGGTGGACAATTGTCTTGTTCCCAATCTTAGAAGGAAAGCATTCAGTCTTTTACCATTAAGTATAAGAAACGAATATATGTATGTATGTGCATGGCTGGGACGTTGTGCTGTACACTAGAAATTGACACGTTGTAACTTACTGTACTTGAATTAAAAAAAATCATTGTTGGCCATTAAAAAAAGTATGATGTAGGCTATAGGCTTTTTTTTTTAACATTGTTTGTTGAGTTACAGTCATTTTACAATGTTGTATCAAATTAGCTATAGGCTTTTTAATACATGTTTATTCAGTTTAAGGTCATTCCCATCTATTCCTAACTTACTGAGAGTTTATTATGATTGTGTGTTGGATTTTGTCAAATGCTTATTCTATATCAAGGAATATGATCAAAGATTTTTCTTCTTTAGTCTGTTGATATGTTGGATTACCTTGCTTGATTTTTGAATGTTGTAATAGCTTTGCACGCCTGGACAAATCCTATGTGGTCATGGTCTTTCACCAAGTAATTTTAACTTAAGCTTAAACTGTATCAGTAAAGATGTACTTAATTGTTTAAAAAAAAAAAGAAAGAAAGAAAAGAAAAAGAAAGTTGATGGACTTAAGGCCATTGGCGAGTAGAATGCAGGAGACAGGTGCCATTGTGAAGCATGGAAAACACCCGGGCCTAAAGGTTAAGTGAGGATCAGCTGTCAGGTCAACCCTCAGAACCTCAGAATGAGATTGCTTCTGGTCTTCATATGTGAGTCAGGTCATGTTATTTTCGGGGAAAAAAAAAAGATCAAAGAGCTAGAAAGGCCCTTATGAGATGTACCAAATACACAAAGAAATGAGCAAACTTCCTACCGTTTCTGTTGGACTTTATTGCCTCAGAAATGCGTTAGGACTTGAATCCTCCCCCTCAGCACAGTCTCATTCCAGTACAAGACACAGGTCTGATACAAGTATTTTTCTTCAGGGAGAGGGGAGAAAGGGCAGGCCCCAAACCACACTCATTCTGCATTTGGACCCCTCACCTGTTCCCTGGAGAGCCACACGAAAAATGAGAAATGAGAAGTTACCATCCTGGACCATCCTAGTGTCCCCAGACCTCAGTTCTTAATGTTTCTCTAATCCTCACTGGTTTTCTCTCTACGTAGAAGGCATTTCCTCTGACGTCTCATCCCTGCGGCGAGTCTGCTTCTCTGCTCCTCACTTGCCTGACACCTTCCATGTGTCCTAGCAGATGGCTATTTTCAGGAGTTTACTGGCTTTTGAGTAAGAAAAAATTGCCAGTAAAAGAAAACAATAAAAAGAATTGGCTTTGTGGGTTTTTTTTTTCCTGTCACTCAGGATGCCATAAAACACAACTCATTCCTCTGCCCTGAAAAAAAACTTGAACAAGGAAACATTGAGGAGGCCTTTGAAAAAGTTGATCAAATCGTTGAAGGTAAGCGTCCCAAGAGAGTTCACAGACTCTTCGTGTGATTCTGTTCTGACGCAGACATTGAGAGCATGTGATTTCCTCTCAGAAAGACCGTCTTCTAAAGTCTTGGCACTTTGCCAAAGTTCTCTCCTGTCGCTTCCTTTCAAGTTGTGTGGATGTTGCTTGGAGGGTGGAGGGTACAGAGCAACAGAATAGAAAAAAAAAATCCTAGGTCTTTGATTGGTCAAGGGCAGAGTGAGGCATGGAAGCAGACACTTTCAACTTGCTATCCAAACCTCAGTCTCTGAAAGAGATGGCCTCAGTTGTCACAGGACAGATGCCTCATCTAGCAGTCCCTTGGTCAAGACAAATCCAGCTGGCCAGGCCACATCTCACTTGCTTTTGGGAAAAAAAATTGAGGGGGCCGGGGAGAGGTAACTAGGTTTATTTACTTATTTTTAATGGAGGTACTGGGGACTAACCCCAGGACCTTATGCATGGTCAGTATGCACTCTACCACTGAGCTCTACCCTCCCCTGTCACCTGCTTTTACATTCCCCAATGTGGCAGTTCCCAACCAGCAACACCTTCAGGGCTTCCCCTGTGCTTGCACTTAACAGGAGAGGTCCATGTTGGAGGACAGGAACACTTTTACATGGAAACCCAGAGAGTGCTTGTTATTCCAAAGACAGAGGACAAAGAACTGGACATTTATGTGTCAACACAGGATCCAGCCCACGTGCAGGTGAGATCCGGGGTCGCCTCCACACCCCCCCCAACTTCCTAATTCCGTCATGGCCTTCAGCCTCCATGGCCTCCCAGGTGGCTGCCATTTTGCCTGCAGAATCTTAGAATCCAAGTCCTGGACATCAGCAGAACAGCTAAGACCCCAGAACTTTTTTTTATGTTTCCTGGTCTTGTCAAGTAAATAAAAGAGCAGCCACAGTCACTTGCAGTGTATAGAGAACTTCCACTGGCTTCATGCTTAAATTGATCGGGATTGGACGGCAACCCAACGGAGTAAACGCATCATTTCATGTTTTTTTTTCCAGTCACAAAGCGCTCCAGGTTTCAGCGGCAAACATCTTCTTTAGTAGATTGTCAGGAGTTCGCTGGTTTTCACCCTGCTAGGACTTTGGGTGTAAGCTTTTGGCTAGGATTCCAGCTACTGACAGGAATCCAGGACTCTGACAGTTTTCCTTTTGGAAAATATCATTTTTCTGCTAGAAAGTTTGTTCCGTGAAGATTAACAATGTTTATGAACTCAACAGTGCTCCGTTAAGACAGAGCTACCTCAGTTTTTTATTAGTTTTTTTTCTGACGGTAGATGTGGATGAATTTTGCTGTGATGTGTTTCAGGAAGCATAAAGTCTTCTTTGCCATTTCACTCTTGTAAATCTTTCGCATTACCTACATTTTACAGAAAACAGTGTCCTCTACTTTAAACATCCCCATCAACAGGATCACCTGTCACGTAAAACGAGTGGGTGGAGGTTTTGGCGGGAAGGTAGGAAGACCAGCTGTATTCGGGGCTATTGCGGCTGTGGGCGCCATCAAGTAAGTGCACTTGGGGTCACGGGAGGCCATCAGATGCACAGAGCTGAGGGCAGATTAGCGGCCTGGGAGTCACTTGGACTGCTGTTAACAACCACCTGAGTGTCCTTGGGCAACTCAGCCTTCTGTCTCTTTTTCTGCAGAATTGTGGATAATACTATCCACTTTCTTAGAGTTAGTGGAAAAGTCAGATGCACATTGAACCTTGAACAGGCTAATTTGCTATAAAAGGGAAAAGTGGTATTATTAGTTGAATACCCCCAGGGCTGGGGCTGCCCTGTCCTGAGCTTCAGGGAAGGGGACCCATTTAGGAGCCGGGCAAGTCACCCGCACAAGTGGAGTGCCAAGGGGGAGGCTGCTCCCCCACTTTTCCCTCCTATCCTCAGCTGCAGACAGGGTGGGGTGAGGAAAGAGAGGCTGCCACCCTCTGCCTCCCTTCTCCTGGGAAGGGCTGGTTCTTCAGTGTGTGCTCAACAGACACGTGACTCCTCAATAAGAGCCCCTGGGCTCACCTCAGCCTGGAAGTCTCGCTCCTTCACTCTTTCTGCCGTTCATGGTGCTGGTTTTTCTGCTCCTTGTTCATTTTTTGTGGCTGTTTCTCTGTTTCTCTGTTTTTCAAGCCCCAATCATCCAGCAAAGTTCAAAGGTCTTGCTTCCTTCGACAACTTCAATGTAGTTCAAAGGTCCCAAAGCACTCAGATATGTGTCCCATTTTGCTGTGAGAGGTAGGAAATGGCAGGATCGGAATCCCATCACGTTTTTTCCATAACAAAACTTTATTCACACCCACCAAGGACTCAGCAAGGGATAATTCATTCATTGTATTCCCACCAGGTTTTGTGCACTTAAGATTCCTCAAACATGACTGTACATTGGAATTATCTGGGGTGCATTTAAATCCCAATACCTAGGCTGCCCCATATTGACCCAGGAATCAGTCTATTTTAAAACTTCCCCAGTGGCTCCACTGTGCAATCCAATTTGGGAACCAGTGTCTTAAGCTACAACCTTGCCTTAGCACACACCTGCCATGCATTAAGTGGTCCCCAGAGCAGTGTTCCCAAACTGCTGATAATAAGGGTTTTCTGGGCACATAGAAACTCCTGCCTCCCCATCCCAGACCCACTGACTCAGGATCACCAGGAAATGGACCTGGAAACTGTACATTTAACTGATGCCCCAGGTGGTCCTCACCATTAAAGAAGACCAGGAAACCCTGTTCTAGAATCATGGTTTTCAACATGCAACTGGAGACATTTGCATCAGAACCACTGAGGAAAATGCAGATTATAGGGCCCCTTCCAACCTATCCAATCAGGAATCTGCATTTCACCAGCACTCCAGATGATTCTTCTGCACTCCAAAGTCTGGGCACCTCTGCCCCAGATACAGAACCTTCTAGCTACCCAAGGGCCCAACCTGGCCAACACAGTAGCACCCATGAATGAAAACAAAAACGCTAACCCAGATATCCTAGGCCAAGTGCTTGGCCTTGTTTTTCCAATTGTCTTGTTAAGTTTGCATTTCTCTGTTCACACTCCTTCTCCTTTGTAACTGGTGGTGGGACATGCAAAATGAATGAATCCAGGTGAAGGTCAAATTTGAAGTCATGAGAACATAAGTTAACTGACATGTGACATTAATGCCTTTTGGCTAGATTTCCAAACACTGAGTTATAGAACACAGAGACAGTAGGAATTTAATCATACATCAGTTCATAACAGTGCCTAGCATATTATATGCACTCACTGAATGCTATCGATAAGTTACTATCTGAGGGATGGTTAAATGAATGGTTGGATATACAGCTGGGAGGGTGGACGGTAACTGAATAAGGTGAATAGATGGATGGGTGGGTAGACAGTTAAATGAGGAGATGGATAAATAGGTAGGTAGATGGCAGATGGGTAGATGGATGGATGGGTAGGTGGGATGAGTGAAGGATCTAAGATTTGTTTTCTTTAGAACTGGTCACCCCATTCGTCTTGTTCTTGATCGTGAAGATGATATGTTAATAACTGGGGGAAGACACCCATTATTTGGAAAATATAAAGTAAGTATTAAAGATGAAAATATTAAAGTACTTCATTTCATTTGAATGGTTTTATCCTTTTCTATTAATTCAATTTTGCTAAATTTTAAAAACAATAATCTTAGTATCTAAAATATTAAAAGAGGATGGATACTGTGTATTTGAATGCTCATAACATTTTGTGAGGAACTTTTAGTAAATCTGTTGTGGAATTATGAAGAAGCTGAATGATAAAAATACAATTTCCAATAATGATAAAAACACTATTGAAGGGATAGGATTTATGTTAGTGGTTCCTCAGAGACAGAAAAAAAATGAAAGAAGCTACAGATATTGTTATACCAAGACTTCTTGACTATAAAAATATTACTTTGTAGTAAAAATGTTTGGAAATAATTTGACCATTTTAACTGCAAAATCATTTTTTGCAAGTGTTTCCACCAAATGGTTATGAAAGTGTCACAAAAGCTCTTTGCAAATAGGAAAAAAAGAATCCACTAACTAGTGAAATAATTTAAAATTGTCTCAAACCATATTCATTGCATTTTTATGTGTTTATGCATAAACACTATTAAAAATAATTGCTGGGATCTACCTGACAACAACACTACTTTTCAAATTTGTGACTGAGTTGTAAGGACAATTCTAACATAATATTTCTACATCAAACATGCTTTGTTTGGAAATTGCTTATAGCATACACGTAGCTAGGCTTTCTGTCTGATTTTATCATTGCCTTAGATTACCAATTATTGTATTTCTGGTATTACTCAAGCCACAGCTTTGCATACCACACTATAATTTGATCTCTCCTATTGGCATTAGCAGTTTTTATAATTAGAAAGGAAAGGATCATAGTTCGTCATTAAATCTTTCATTTGCCTTCAAATAAAAGGGAAATCAATATTCACATCTATTATAATATTCTAGGCCCCAGAGCAATGCAGAAGCACCCTCTGGGATTGAGGCAGTTGGTGTTATGGTGGTTGTTGAGTTTCCTTGGTTTTGACCTAGACTGCATAAATCAGGCTTTAATTATATCACAGTTATGAGAGTAATACTAGTACTTATTAAGAGGGTTATAGACTATAAAAATTTGATAATTACCGTAATACAAAATATAACTTAAAAGAAACAAATAATCAGACCTTGAAAAAACAAATTTTATTTTTAAATAAATATAATTTTACTTTCAATATTATAATGTGTACGTGTGTGTATCCTCATTCCAACCTCGCTAACAAAGTTTTGCTTGATTATTCAGAGCTATTTGTAAATTAGCATATCAGATGTTTACGTGTGAATAAGTTCTTCCAAAATTCTTGAAAAGTTCATACTGAACAGTTTGAGAATCTCTCGGCTCCCTCATTTGTGGTACTATTTTGCTTAGCAATCCTTCCTTCATGAAAAGTCAAAGGTAAACTTCAGCCTAGCATTTGTCAAAATTACTATAAATTCTGAATGGTACATTTTGCTCTGTTTCCTAACTTCTCTGATTTATTATCCAGCATTTCCCTTGGAGAAGATGATTATAACCATATAGGTAAATGGTTCCAGCCATGTATTTATTCCTGTTTTCAAAAAGGCAAAGGGACCAGGGCCAATTCTTTTTTGGTAGAACTACGATAGGGAGTGGGAATTTTGTTTTCACTCTGGGCTGTGCAGACAAAATGGTCTAGGTGGGTGGGAAGGGAGTGTCCACTTCAGAAAAATGCAAGCTGCGTTCAGTGAGTCCCAACTAGTAACAGCGGCACTCACTCACATTTGTTACATCCTTCATCAGTTAAGTGCTCAGAGCTCAGTTAAGATCAGAGCAGTCATTCCTGTGTCCATTCTCTAGCCTGGGAGGCTTTCCGGAAACGAAGTGCACTCCAGTTCATTCGGTTGCGCTCTGGAATTCCAGAAGCTTTTCTACAAGGGGGAAAGCCACAGACTAAATTAGAAGGAAAACCAATAAAAGTGAAGAAGAATCTTCCAAGAACAAGGAAGAAGAGGGTAACAATTATATACAAGTAAGGGCTGTAGAATTCCACACTGACTGTGAAGCCAGAAAATTACATGTTGAAAGGAAAGGGCTCAGCAAAATTCAGGTCCTAAGAGGTCTTTGTCAGCCAAGCACCAAAAAACAAGGGAATATTCAGACGTGGTTCACAACAAAGCAAACGGGAGGGGTCTGTATTCAGTCCTGCCCCATGGTGGAGCTGGGCTGTGGCTCAAACTTAGCAGGTAAACGCTAAACCATCATTTGGTAACAGGTGGGATTCATGAACAACGGGCGAATCAAAGCTCTGGACATCGAGTGCTTCATTAATGGAGGTTGCACACTGGACCACTCTGAGCAGGTACGTGCATCAGAGACTGGCACCATCCTTGTGGGTGAATAGAAGGAAGAATTTCTAGATGAGTCTTCATGGAGCAGTTTCTTCAAGTACTTGTACCTAGTTCCACAAGCAGTTCAGCTCTACACTTGACTTTTAGAGCAAAGAAAAAAGTTTTGTCCAATGTACATGAATATCTCCTTTTACTTTAGGTAACAGAATTTCTTATTCTAAAGCTGGAAAATGCATATAAAATCCGCAACCTTAGGCTCCGGGGCCGTGCATGCCTGACAAATTTACCGTCCAACACGGCCTTTCGCGGGTTTGGCTTCCCACAAGGAACCCTGGTAACAGAATCCTGCATCACAGCTGTGGCAGCCAAGTGTGGCCTCCTGCCAGAAAAGGTAAGGTTATAACTGAAGTCTTAAACAAGGTTGCTGAAGAATCAGATGAGGTGGGAAACCAGCTACCCAAGGAAACACCCTGGGAGAACCACGCAAATTAGCCCTGGCTCAGAAGTCCAGATAAATTAAGAGCTACCTAAAAGAACTCACCTCCCCCGAAAGGTCTCCCTCCTTATGTGACGATTTCTATTTTTCTTTCTTTTTTTAATTTGTACAAAAATACTCTTTTTAAAATTCAAACCACACGGTAGTTATTAAAGGAAAAAGTGAACATCCCCTTTCTCATCCCCATCCCTGCTGGTTAAGGGTAACCACTGGTGACAGGTCCAAGTTTATTGTTCTGGCCCTTTCTCTCTTTACCCACCCATCAATCTTCATACACACAAACACTGACATAGGAGGCATATGTGCACATATGTGATTATTTACCAAAATGAGACCATAATAAACACATAATTCTGCACCTTACTTTTTCTATGTGACAATATGCCATGGCCATCTTCCCATGTCAGTAGAATAATCTACTTCATTCATTCTCATGACTGGATGTACTGTAATTTATTTAGCCACTTCACTATTGATACTCATTCAGGTTTTTACCCATTTTTTGCTATTAAAATGATATTGGTACAGATGTACAAAGGTTATACCTTTGCCCTACTGTGTATCTGTAGCATAAATTTACAGAAGCAGAATTGCTGGTGCACTTGAAAACTTTTGAGAGATACTTCAAAGGAATGCCCTCCAAAACTATTATTTTGTGCAAGCTCCTAGAAGGTACACAAAAGTTACAATATGCCAGACCAGAGAGGCAACCACTGGTAACTGAGATAATTGTTGATACACCCTTTCACTCCTCACACATTCCAAGCAGATCCCAGCCTACTTTTCCACTTCTATCCCGTTTCCCCAGCATAGTCCCTCTGCTCCAGCAAAGACTCTCCATGATTTTGAACCCCTTTGTCCTTAACTTTAACAAGGAGGACTACCAGGTCTGTGATTTGTGACGGTCAGGGTACTTCCTATAGACAAGTGAACACCTAAATATTGAGCAAAGAAGACAATGGTTACCCTAAGAGAAGTCACATAAAGTGTTCTATCGGTACAAAGATGGAGGACATCACATTAGCTTAGGGGAGGAGAATCAGGCAGAACTTTCTGGAAAAGGTGGCACTGAAGATGCACCTTGAAGAATAATAGTACAAAGAGTGAAAAGGTAATCTGGGCCAGTGGAACACCCAAACAATCCGAGGCAGCCTTTTTTTGGCTGTTTTTTTAATCTACAAAATGAAGACAGTGTGACTCACTGCACAGAGTTCCTGCAAGAACTAAATGAGTTAGCATTCATGAGAATATTTCTTTTCATACACTGGATAGTTTTATTCCAGTGTAACTGCTGATAATCATAATTCTCTTGTTGTCATCAGAGTGCGGATAATGAAAAACCTTGAGCTTGTCTCAGTGAGCTCTCTTTCTTCTTTGTCAGGTGTTGCAAGTTTCTAGGACATAAGACACAACCTATAATTGAAGTACATTTTTTGAAAGATTTGACTGCACATTCCTAAGGCAATTGGAAGGCTTGGAGATCTGTTATTTGTCATCAGCTACAATGCTCTTCCTCTCTAGAGGAACAAGTCTTCAGTTATAACAATAAATCCTTACTTTAATATATTATTTACAAACTCTCCTCCACCCTCTGAACTTTAGGGAAAAAAAGGAGAATCTGCCTCCTTAGGCCCCTCCATCCACCTGCCCTTCACAGATCAGTCACTACCTCTACCCTCTACTTCCAGGAGGGAGAGACCTCGAGTGGTGCACTGAAGAGATGAGAAATCACCCTCATTATTTCTGCAAAAGCATATGCTGATCAAAGAAAAAGAAAAAAAAAAACCCTGTCTTCTTCCCACTGAAGTTTATGCTTTGGTGGAGAGGCTTTTCAAATCTCTATTTTGTAGTCAGTTTCTGTCTTATCATTAACTATTGACTCGATTTCCCACCCATTCAGGTTAGGGAGAAAAACATGTACAGAACAGTTGATAAAACTATCTACAAGCAAGCGTTCAGCCCTGAGACCCTGATAAGATGTTGGAACGAATGTCTGGGCAAGTCTTCCTTTCATAGCAGAAGGATGCAAGTGGCAGAGTTCAATAAGAAGAATTATTGGAAAAAGAGAGGCATTTCTATGATCCCCATGAAGTTCTCAGTTGGCTTTGCTGCAACAAGCTATCATCAGGTAAGGCTCTTCCGTGGGTAAGTGACCCTGGTGTCAGACCTGCTCAGGGCCCAGTCAGCTTGGGCTGACTTGGGAAGAGTGTCATGTTTCCCAGGGCACTAAGCCCATCTCCCCCACCCCAACCCCCGCACCTGGGAGGAACATACAGAACTCCCCTGAGCCCACCCCCACCTGCAAGCACTTTCAACCCAGTGCAGTAGAGAATGCCTCGGTGGCAGAAAGCAGCATGAGCGAGCACGAGCCCCACCACGGCAGAACCGCCAGGAGGGAGCACTGCCCCCACTGAACCCCTGCTGCTCCATGAGGGGAGCAGAGCCCACAAGGCCTGTGGTGCTGTCCTTTCTGAGCTCAGGGGGCTCATGGCTTGGGTGGAAATGGGCTTCTGCTGGTCTCTGCCCCAGACCCACAGCACTCCTCTGTGCACCTGAGTCTGAGATTTAAAAAGTTGTTCCATTTGCCCTGACCAGCTGGCTGCTCTCCCAGCCGCCCCTCCCAGGAAACTGTGTCAGTTCTGCAGGGGGAATGGTAGTGGGGTGGGGTCCAAAAATCCTCCCAGGCAGATCTGTGAAAGAAAAGGCCAGTCATTCAGAGGCCCTACCCAGAAGGGAGGAGGAGGGGCGGACTGGGATGAGCACACCAAACAGCACAAGG
The DNA here is from genome assembly GCF_048564905.1 of Vicugna pacos. NCBI lineage: Eukaryota > Metazoa > Chordata > Mammalia > Artiodactyla > Camelidae > Vicugna > Vicugna pacos. The sequence goes on along the minus strand of NC_132991.1, from coordinate 69,987,867 downwards.
ACTGGTACAGAGGAGTTTCTCAGCCATCCCAGTGGCTCATAGGCAGGAAGGCTGTCAGAAAACTGGGAGAGGCTGGTGCCACCCCATTACTGTCACCAAAAGCAGAAAGTCAGCAACTGGAAAATCTTACATGCATTAGATCTAAATCTAAATCTAAACTTAAGAATGCGTTAGATCTCCCTTGTGTGGCTAACACTAAAACCATTCTTCTATTTATACCCAGCTACTGACAGCCAGTAGGTACACACACACACACACACACACCCCTCACACAAAAGCTGTCCTACCTAGGGACATTCTTCTTAGGGAACAAAGCAGTTGCCCCAAATCCCTAATCAACTGGAGCCAGATGGACCTGAGCAATTCTTGGCTCTGCCACTTACTAGCTGTGTGATATTAAGCAAGTTATTCAACCTCTCTGACCCACAGCTTCTCCAATTATAAAATGAGAATAATAATCCTTTCTCCTAAGATTGATGATGATTCAATGAGACACTGCGTGTAGGATCTGGCAGAGTTCCTGGAACACTGTGTACTATCCAGGGCAGCCCTAAACCCTTCCCCAGGAGATCTCAGACACACCTCTCAGGGCTGTGGCTCCTCTGGTGGGTAGGACTTTCTGGACTCCTGGGTCACACTCCTGTTCTGGTCCAGTGTGCTCATTTTATAAAGAGGCATGAGGAGGTTAACTGTCATGTATACAAGTCTGGACTGAATCAACATCTGGGATGTAAGAGATCCTAGGTAGCTGCCAGTGTGGTTTTTTTCTTTGACACCAAATGTCATGTCTTCTCCACCAATTCACCAATACCAACTAGGGTCCAACAGCTCAATTCAGTTCTGACACTAACTCCCCAGGGTTAGCACAGACCCCACAGATCAAGAGCTCAGTCCCACAAGATGGTCCCCACTTCAGGTGCCAGCCCACATAGGGTGCCCAGACTACCCACAGTTCTGCCCAGCCAAATCCAAATTCAGGGGTTTCCACTACACACCCTCAGGTTTGATCATACAAAAGAACAACTCACAGAGCTCAGGAAAGCACTTTACTTACAACTATTACTGGTTTATTGTAAAGGATCCAACCCAAGAACAGCCAAACAGGAGAGATGCGTATGGCAAGGTCTGGGAGAAGGGGAACCGAGCTTGCACACCCTCTCCATCAGGCATGTCACCCTCCAGCCTACGGATGTGTTCACCAACCGAGAAGCTCCCAGAACCCCATCATTTGGAGAGGGGGCTATAGGCTTCTTTACAAAGACTGGTTGATGGGATCATTGACCATTGGTCATTGAACTCAATCTCTAGTTGCTCTCCCCTCCTGGAGCCTGGGAGATAACGGCTGAAACACGGAACCCTCTGACCATGTGTTTGGTTTTTCTGGAAATGAGCTCCCATTCTAAAGTCATCTAGGCTCCCCCCATGAATGATTCCATTAGCATACAGAAGACAGTAAATTCCAAGAATTTTAGGAGTTCTGTGCCAAGAACCAGGGCCAAACAGCACTTTTTTTTGGTTTGGTTTGGTTTGGGGTTTTTTTTTTTAATGTTTTTATTGAAGTAGAACTGCTATACAATATTATATAAGTTACAGGTGTACAATATAGTGATTCACAATTTTTGAAGGTTCTACCCCATGTATAGTTATGATAAAATATTGGCTATATTCTCCATGTTATACAATATATTCTTGTGTCACATTCATTTTTTTATTATATCACATCTCCCCTCACCTGTGTGACTGCCCTTCACCTAAACCATAGCCTACTCTCTGCCATCACCCATGGGAGCCAACTTCTCATCTTGCCACCAAAAAAAACAAATTTCTTTAAATCAAGCACCGACTTTGTCTCCATCTGAAAGGCCTCCAGCTTCCCCACAGAGTTTGAAACTGGCACACCCAAGTTGGGAGTTGAAGTGTGTTATTCCAGGTCAGCTGATGACTCACAAAGCTGGAACAGCTACTCTCTAAATTAGGGATGAGAGGCAGTGTCCTCAGAGGGAGTGAAAAGGCCCACAGTAAATAAGCACTATTATTAGCACCTTCAAGCCTTGATGGCCCTGAGCTCCTCCCGGCCATCCTGAAGCTCCGGGACACAAATAGACTAGCGTTCTAATTCCTCCTCCTCCTGGAAAGGAAAATACCACATTTCCATTCGTCCAATCTAACAAATATTTATTTAGTGTCTCTGTGATTCAGACCTGCTCAAAGTTCTCTGCAGGACTCAGAGATGAACACGACCAGGTGCCCTTCCCCTGGGACACTCTCATGGGAGAACTGGTCACCCTAGCATTTGTTTCCTGTGACTGTGTAACAAAGTACCACAAGCCTGGTGGCTGGAAACAACAAATGTATTTTCTCACAGTTCTGGAGGCTAGAAGTTCAAAACCCAGGTGTCGGCAAGGCCATGTTGCTTCCGAAGTCTCCAGGCAAGAACCCCTTCCTGCCTCTTTCAGCTTCTGGAGGCTCCTGGTGATCCTTGACTTGTGGCCACAGAACTTCAATCTCTTGCCTCCGTCTTCACAGGACCTTCTTTCAAGGACACTAGTCAATGAATTTAGGGCCCGCCCTAATCCAGCATGACCTCATCTTAACTAATTATACCTGCAAAGACTCCATTTCCAAATACGGTTACATTCTGAGGTTCCAGGTGGACATGTACATGGGGTGTGGGAGAGGACACTGTTCCACCGAGGACACCCTGCAGGAGGAAGGACTGAGAAAGGGGCGTTGATCCTTGCCAGAGGGGAATGAGAAGTGTGCGGGGGAAGTTTCCCCAGAATAGAGACCAGGGGGTGTGGGTCTGAAGGCCGGGGAGCAGCACGGGCAAGAGCACAGGTCAGCAAGGAGCAGTCCTGAGGCCAGACTCAGGAGCCAGGAGGGAAAAGACAGGGATGAATCTGGGAATGTTCAAGATACCAAATCCCAGAGGGCCTCGTATTGTAGCAAGGAGCCAGCTTTCCATTCCAGACAATAGGGAGTTTTTGTCCACCTTGCTCAGTGGTGGACCCTTCTCCCCTACAAGATCCCTTTCAGTTGTTGTTCGGGGGAACCCCTCCCCGGGCTCCACAGAAGCAGCTGGATCTGTTCTCCCCAGACCCCTTCTGCCACATCCACTACCTCCCAAAACATTCCACACAATAACACCTGGTGCCCTGGCTGGTCCCCTACTACATTGTGAGCTATTTGAGGAAGAACCACGTCTTACTCAGTTTTACAGATCTGCAGCTGAGCACAGGTTGGCACAAAACATGTGCAAGTACTTACAAATGGCTAAGGAGCTGGCTGAGCGGTCAGCCAGAGAGTTAAAGCAGGGGAGTGACTTTCACATAGTTGGAACCAATACTCACAGCTCCTGAGGCATCCAAAGGGGCTCCTCCTAAAGCCAGGTTCCGAGGTAGGAACGTTCTCTACAGGTGACTTGAGTGCAAAACAGAGCTGAACTTCAGCATCCTACCAGGAAAGCTTGTCTCTCCGACACTCCCCGCTCCGTGAGATCCGTGTTTCGTGACCTCATTTCTGATACTGGCCCTCCCCAAGTGCGGACTTGCACTAAGCTGTGCCTTTCGGGGTTTTCCCTAGGCGGCCGCGCTCGTTCATATCTACACCGACGGGTCTGTGTTGGTCACACATGGAGGCAACGAACTGGGACAAGGTATTCACACCAAAATGCTACAGGTGAGAGAAACAAAATTCACCTCTCTATCCACTGATGACATGGTAAACATCTGGCACCAATTTTACAGTAGATGATGGCTCCCTGTATTCAAACCCTAAGAACTTGCCGATTTAGTTGAAAAACGTCTTACATGTCAAACAGAATAGCTGAGGTGGTGGAAATCTCACACATGTGCAGATCCTCCCAGAGCCTGGCCAGGGTTTATGGGTGGAGGAGGCTGTTAGTGAAAACATCACTGATGGGCCCCCACCCCCACCCGGAGCACTGCGGTGGGTGCTCTGTGAAGGCTTACCTAGAGCAGGAGTTTCTCAACTTTTTTATTTTTGAGACCAATATGTGTAATTTTTAAAGTATGGGCAACAATATTAGGGGGCTAATGTATTGTTCTAACCTGCAGTGATGAGAATTTCATCAACTGTCATCATCCTATGATTTTTAAAGGCTATTTTAACACACACACATATATATACTCCAAGCAGGAAGAGATAATCCCGGGAGGAAAAAGAGTAATCCTTTAAATTGAGTAAATTTAACTTTAGGACTAATTTACTAAGTTGTTACAGCGCACATCTACAGCTTTTGACTATCCAGTCTCTCAGCTCCTTTGGAATACACCTTCCACACTCCATATAGTTCTGAAGAACTCTTCAACTCTGATACTTTTTAACCTCATCTCCCTTCTTGCCCCAACACCTGCCACAGGTACAGGCATAGGACCTCAGTCTGGCCAGTGATGGTTCTTGAACCCCACTGCTGTGGGGATTGGTCCAGGAAGAAGACCATGGCCAACCAAGGCCAGTCAGCGTCCTTTCCTGGAACTGATACATAGATGCTAGGAGAAAGGAACTATTTTCCCTTTGTGGTTGTTTAGCTACTATGCTATAGGCTACAAGTTGTCAGAGGCAATTCTGTGCCATGGATGAAGCCTGTCTACCATTGGAAATGACACGGCCATTGCAGAATGAAGCAAATGTGAGAGGTGGTGAGAGCCCAGATGAGACCACAAAAGCCCCTAGATACAGACATACATAACACTAGCTCCTCCATCCTTCCCAGTTAGGTGGGCCAGTAAATTCCTTTTGGATCGTCATCACCAAGAACTATTCAAATTGTCCTTTTTTTTTTTTCATTTTGCATCTTTCTGGGGAAACTTGATCACTGAACAGCATTCATCTGAAGACTGGCATTTGGGAACAGGTACATACCTGCAGACATCTACAGAAAGTGTCTCTGCAAAAACCAAAAGACATCAGCAGCAAAAATAATGCTTTTTTTCTTTTCTTTCCTCCCCTCACTTTCTTTCTTTTTCATTTCTTCTCGATCAAATATCTTAATTTCCGCATAAGTCTGCTAGAGAAACTGGAAGGAAAAAAGCAGAAAAGAAAAAAATGAACAGCACTTACTAAAGGAGTACAAGCAAGTGGGAACAAATAGAAGAAAAGAGGGAGCTCAAGTTAAGGTGGGAATGAGGGCAAGAAAGAAGACAGGCCCTCAGAGTCACTCCAAGATCGTCAGATACCAACACCAGCAGATTTAAGACCAGACTCTGAGTCAGTCCATCTAATTTCTGTCTCTCTTCCTGCCACTACCACCAAGTAATCTCAACTTGGCCTACTCTCTACACCTGTAAATTTATAGAAAAAGGAAATCCTTAACATCCTAAACACAATCAATTTGAATGGAAGAACTACTGTGAAATATTACCAAGAAAATACTTGAAAAATCAGCATGAGGCCCTACTAAAAAGTGGTTTTGATAATTATGACACACTATCTTAAGTTTTAAAGGATACTGTGGATATAATTTTAAAAATAGTCATTTCTTAACTAAGAAAAATAATGACTCAAATCTTCACAGAAGTCCTTACCAGACTTGAAATTATTTCTTTTTCCATAGGTGGCCAGCCGTGAATTAAAAATACCCATGTCCTACATGCACATCTGTGAAACCAGTACAGCCACGGTGCCTAACACAATTGCCACAGCAGCCTCCGTTGGCTCAGACGTCAATGGCAGAGCCGTGCAGGTACCTCCTCCTGGTTGTCCTTCGCTGGCTGCTTTCTCTACATCTCTGGTTTTCTTTGCTGGATTCAGGCACAGTGGTTGGCTTCAGAGAAGTCATCTGTGTCATTGAACATAGGCCTGGGATAACCAAATGGTCAGAAGAGTATGTCTGTTGGAATAGGCTAAACTGGGGTGACAAATAGACCCAGAATATAATGGCTTGAACGCAACAGAAGTTCTTTCTTGCACACATAACAGTCCAGAGGACATGTTCGGTTGTCAGAGCACCCAGGTTGATAGCGATTCCTCCATCTTCAACGTGTGGCTTTCAAGGTTGTCCTGAGCATCATCGTGTCAGTGACCCAGAGAAGGGAAAGAGCATGGCGGCCAGACCTGGGAGGGATGCAGGTCACCTCCCGTCATCATCCATCAGCAGAACCAGTCTCAGGCCACATCCAACCGCAGGGCAAACTGGAAAAAATGTAGAACAGTGGGAAACCATAGGCCCAGATACTATGGAAGGAAGGGAGAATGAATTTTGGTAAACAGGCAGTCTCTGTCCCTGGGAGACACAGAAAGAAGAAATTTAGGTACCAAGTAATGCAAACTGTGCAAGTTTCCCATAACACAAACAAGTTCTTGCAGGCAGGTAAGCAGGCAGAACCCCAGCCAAGTAGATATGGTGCAATTAAAGTGTCTACATCAGTGGAGTTCCACCAGAGTATTCATCTTTTTTCTTGGTACTTATTCTCTAACTGATGTCTTTAAAAAGCTGCTAAATTTTCATTTCTTCAGAATAAAACCATGACTTCATACGCCTTAATTCAAAGATCTGACTGCATGTACTTTTGAAGCAATCAGTATCTATTTGTCATGTTTCTGTTATATAAACTGTCCACTTTTTCCACTGAGACATTGTGGGGACATACTCCCTCACTCCCAGGACACTGCATTTATGCTACCAATAGGAACCATTTTCAAATCCATCTTATCTTTGCGGGAGGACACCTCTTAGAGGCTCATAAAACAGAGACTCTTTTTACTCAGAACCAATGTGTAGGGAACCTCAAATTCAAGAGATCAAATTTTAGGTAGAATCAAACACAAGCTCAGTGTGTATGGGGGTTGTCAGCCCAGACTAGGCATTAATCCATCTTCTAGGGTTTTAAGTGTCTGTATTAAGGATCAGAAATGTTGTGGATCTAGATTATTACCCCAAAATTTTTTTAATAATTTTCTCACTTCACACCCAAAGCCAAGGCCTTCACTGCAGTAGTTTGATGGTGAATGGATGAACAGGCAAAAGGATTAAGTGTTGAACAGTATTTCACACCCAGAGGGGTCCTGGCATGTCATTGTTCCAAATTGGAGAGCACAAAGTTGAATGAAAATGGGATGTTTTGTTCCGTTTCTATTAATGGCTGGAAAATACAAAAGAAGGTGTAAATCCAAATAATGGAGAAAAAGAGAAGTAATTAAGAATATGAATATTCTTAGCAAGAGGATCTGAGAATAGAAATTCAGCTGAGCCCATATTTTCACAGGAAATGAACACAGAACGGGAAACACCGTCTGTAACTAATACTCTTCTCAAGGTCAGGGCTGTGTTGGTGTCGCCTCTGAGTTCCCAGTGTGTCAGTATCAAGCAACCCATAAGCATTCACTGACCCGATCAATTATCAACTAATAGTCTTCCACACAAATCCTAACCAGTGGGCTCTTCTCTAATGAGGATTCACTTCTTTACTCCCTCAAGAATGCTTGTCAGATTCTTCTGAAACGCCTGGAGCCCATCATTAAGAAAAATCCAGAAGGTACCTGGGAAGACTGGGTAAGTGTACCACTCTGTCTGTTGCTTCAAATGAGAAAATGATCCAAACCAGTGCTGAGAGTGCCATGGGAGGGTACAGCCACCCTGCATAGGGTCTCTGTGAAAGGGCAGGATCACCAGGTTGAGATGGCTGCTCCATGATGTATCTCAGGTATGAGCGGAGAGAGAGCACAGGGAACAGCATCACTGAGAGGGAACAGAAGTGGATAAAGAATTACCAGAGGCCTTACCCTTTCTGCCTTAACAAGAAAGAAAAGGAAAAGACTGAGCTTTCCTAAGCCACAAACACACGCACACAAACTGAGGTTTTGAGTAGAGAGGAAGAAAACTAAAAGGCCTGATTGCTATTCAGTGTGTCTCAAGGGAAATGACTTGTTTAGTCCAACTTTGCTATGTCCTATGTCTTATTTATTAGGAAATTATCTCATACTTGCACACATACTTACCAGAGTTCTAACACTTAAAAATAAAGTTCCAAATACCTTGTGAATTAGCCCCCACATCATGGATATGTAGCAAGATTCTATTTTATTTACTTAATTTCGATTTATGAACTCAATCAGAAGGTAATTGTTAGTGTACCAGCTGAGGAGAAGAAAATATTAGGATGGGTTCGATTATTGGTAACGTAACGCCAGCAACAATTGTCATATGTCAATTTTGATATATAAATTACTTTCATTTTCACCTATCAGATGGTATGTTTATTTTATTCTGATTAAATATGCCCATTCTGCAGATAGAAGCTGCTTTTGAACAAAGAATCAGTCTTTCAGCCACTGGATACTTCAGGTAAAAATTACAATAATATCTTGACTTGGCTTTGAAAATATGAGGCAATCCCATCACCCTGAGCCTCAGTTCCCTCATTTGTACAAGTTTTTATTATGGGATCCCTAAGGTCCCTTCTGGACCCCAGATTCTATGACTTAACCTAAGCCTTTGAGCTATGTCCAAAAAAAGATTAAATAATAAAAATATCCCCATTTAAAAAATCCAACATGATTTACAGTATCTAATGATTATTAACTATTCTTTATTGTGAGTAATAAGATTATCAATAGAAATAGAAATAGAATATCAATAGAAATAGAAAGAAAACTTGCAACTCAATTTTACAAGTCTCCCTCCCTTTACCATAAAACCTCTCTGTTTTGAAGTTCCTTGCTGGGAGGGATCAGATGGCCATCACCAGTTATCATTTGTGTGGTGCAGCCTTCCCTGGCAGTGGGGGGCCCCAGTAGATGCATGTTAATAGAATGCAGGAAGCATATGACATTAGTTTTACGGTCTAATGCAACAATTCACTAAACTATACACACACACATACACATACACAAAGAGTAAAGCAAATCTTCATAAGAAAGGAAATAATGGTCAGCCCAGTGTCCTGCACATAATGAGTTCCAAATTCCTGAGTTCAGTTATCCAAGAAGAGGTCAAATCTGCCCTCTAGTAAAGTCCATCTTCACTAATAACTGCATGGAATTACTGGCCCTTTTCCACCAGCTCTGAATTACCATCAGTCCCCTATGAGTTTGGTTTGCACAATCTAAGGGGTCCTTCTACGACCCCTAACAAAAAATCGATTGAGGATTTCAACGTGCAGATCTAAAGCTCAAACCTTAAACCCCCAAGACACAGACACCATGTGAAGTCCGGACCAAAAGAGTGTTGGCTTCTCTCTTTTTGGCATCCTAACTGCAGCACCAAAGCATCCTCCTTAAAATGCAGGCAAACATCAGTGTTGCTATAACTAGCTAGACTATAAATGCAGGTAGCAGCTTACATGAGCTTAAAAGGCAGTTGCAATGGATATCAATCAGATGAAATGCTATCCTTAAAACTTTAGTAACATTTAAAACAAATCAACATAATTTGCACCCCCATGCCAAGCTAAAAGCCTCTATTTCTTCCATCAGGGGCTACAAGGCCTTCATGGACTGGGAGAAGGGGGAAGGAGACCCCTTTCCCTACTATGTCTATGGAGCAGCCTGTTCTGAGGTTGAAATTGACTGCCTGACAGGAGCTCACAAGGTGAGTCAAACGTAACTGTCCTCCCGACAAGTTAAAACAACAGCAAAATTGTGTTTACATTAATAGCCCAATTTCATCATGTAATACTTGTACAATAAGAACAAGATTCTTTCAATTCCGTGGGATTGTCTAGTGATCCTGCTTTAGCCTGAATTTCCACTTAAAAAGAAGGAGTCAAGAAGGAGTTGCTTATGACAGCCGAAAATGCATTACACTTTTAATTCCATTTCAGACAAAATTATTTTCCAAAGTTTCTTTTCTTCCCAAAAAAGAGTTCCATTCCTAAAGGAAGGTCAATATATGTATCAGACTAGGTAATTTAGTAAATTGTTTTGAGTAAGCATTTTGAAAGCATATAGCAATGTAATACATTCTGAAAGTCAATTATTCCAAGGGTACCCTTGTCATAAAGAAATAAGTTGGAGGGGAGGGAAGGGCAGGTAGTTAAATTAATTTTTGTCTTTGCTATTTAACTAAGCATCCATGAAACCACCTATTAGAGACCAGGAGTCATATTTAACCAAAAGCCAATAACTTCCACCATAAAGGATGAACCCTAGGTTCCATTCTGGAAACAGAGAGATTACAGAAACCTTAAGCAGACTATAGTATAATCCAAAGTGTAAGGAATTTTACAGGGTGGTCCAATGACACATCTGCATTCCATACACAAATTATTCCAACAGCATCTTGAACCATCTTGCCCCAAAATAGAAGTGGTCGGTTCGTGTAAAATAGAAAGGACTTTGCAAATATTGACTGATACATTTTATCAAAATATCTTTTATTGCCCCATTGTTGGTTACCTTGTCCACCACTTAAATATTATATAAATAAGAAAATATACAGTAAATGAAGGGATATCTGGAGAGCATTCCAGTTTATCCTTAGGACACATTCATATTATGTCTCCATTTTCATTCTAAATCATCATGAAGAAGCAAACTCATGAAATTAGGACCACAGATTACACACATGATTATTTTAAAACTGTGTTTCTAAGTGTTTTCCACATCATGGCACACATAGACAATGATAATATTTGCATAACACACTGTTGCAAACAAGGAAGCCATGGTGGCAGGTGACCAGCTTGGAGGTCCTGCCCCAGGCCCCCTCAAAGCCAAGGGTCAGTGTCTCGGCACCCCTCTACCCCATTCAAGGCTCCAGACTGGGTGGGAAGCTGTTTTTAGAAATCAGCTGGTTGCCTGATCCTCCACCCTAAAGGTGGTGTTGCCAGATTTAGCAAGTAAAATAATAGGACTGCTAGTTAAATTTGAATTTCAGATAAATAACAAATAATTTTCTGGTATAAATATGCTCCGTGCAATATTTGGGACATATGTATTTTATCTAGCAATTTCACCTGAGGATTTGGTGTAAATCCTTGAAGAGCACCTCACTGGAATCTTCCATAATTGGGGTACAAGAAAAGTTAAGGTTTAGTCTTCCCTCTTCCTTCCTTATTATAGCTTAAGGTTCAGTCATTTCAGTATCACTTTGGTCCCTTGAAATTGTTTTTCCCTTGAAGAGGTAAAACTTCTTTTAATCAAAGAGGAACCAGAAAAATTAAATGACAGGCCTCATGCTGATGGCTATTTGTGGCTGGTGAACTAAAATATCTGAAGATTCAGTTAGTGTACAGCCATCTCTTCCTATTGTCCAATGTATCAGGTTTCAAGATGGAAGTAAACTGAAAGCCCACTGAGTTGTGTCTAATGTCCTGCCCTATCCAAGTTGAAAATGGATGGGCGAGTCCTAATGCCCATAGTAGGTTGTGTGAGTCAAAAGAGAATTTCTCATCCAAAGGGCTAGAAAGAAATGAGGAGCCCAGGTATTAGTCCTACACAGGGAATGACAATGTGATCAGAACAAGTACTGGACATGGGGGCAGAAGGGAAGCCCGGAGACATTCCTGCGCTAGACCACAGGCACTAAGGCTTTCTGTGGCTCCTTCACAACCTGCATGCACATAGCCTGTGACACAACAGAAGGGCCAGATTGATAAGTGTGATGCTTCTCAGGGAAGGAAGTAAACTGGTATCAATATTCACCCTTAATACACCCAAGATCTTGTAAATCCCCAAATTTATACATGCCACTGTGGCTACATAATTTCCTCAGTAAAACAACAATAATACCACCTCCAGTGAACCATTATGAGGGCTAGATGAGCTCAAAATTATATCAGAACAGCAAATCCTGGTTGAGAATCAGGTGAACAATCAGGCTCAATTATTTACTAAGTGACACTCAAACACACCATCGTGCCATGGACTTTGGAGTCACTTACGAGAAATCAAAACCGTGAATGCAAAAGATCATCTGGGGTCATCAACAGTCCTGGTACTGAATTTGAAGAGCTTAGCTTACCACCCCTAACGGGGTTCAGTACAGTGCTAATTAACTAGCAGGAGTTCTGGAATAAACCAGGGCCATTTGAATGAACCTTAAAATAATATTTCTAATTCAAGTTTTTATGGTCAGGTAATTTTCATTTTTGGCAGAAAGTCAGAACGGACATCGTCATGGATGCGTGTTGCAGTCTAAATCCGGCCATTGACATTGGGCAGGTAGGTGCTGTCCCACCTAGACGGATGTCACTTTCTGAAAGTCACTGCCAGGTAGGTAAAGTTTTTCTAAAAAGCACACGATATCACAGAGCTTGACATTTTCCCCCTTCAGATTGAAGGTGCGTTTATTCAGGGAATGGGCCTTTATACCACTGAAGAGCTGAAATATTCCCCCGAAGGTGTCCTATACTCTCGGGGCCCAGATGAGTACAAAATTCCAACCATCACCGATGTCCCAGAAGAATTTAATGTCTCCTTGTTGCCGTCATCACAAACCCCACTAAGCATCTATTCATCCAAGGTAAGCATCAAAACCTACTACTGTGCAACATGATGGATCAGGTATCATGGTAAATGAACACCAGTAGACAAAATGAAAAATAAGGGTCAACCATTACCAGGACCCAATTATAGACTGTTAAAGTTTGGAACCGAATCACCTACAGAAAAGTGCAATTCAGAGAAGGTAAATGATCCCCACCCCCATGGCAATTCTGGGACCCAGGGTTTTACACCGAAAACTCTAGAATTCAGCAGGCAGCTTTGATTTGATAACACTTTCACTTAAGACACTGTCACTGAAGAACCTTAAGACTAAATTATTAAATGGGATTGAAGGCATGATGCGACTGAAATCTTTAGGAAGCAGTGACAGCACGGATAGAATCCTGGACAAGGCTTGGAAGACCTGCATTCCTGCCCAGCCCCACCATCTCTCTAAGATGTTAGGCAAACCACTCACCTCTGAGGGCTCACATTCCTCAGCCATACTCAGAAATGGATCTAAAGCAGTGTTTCTCAACTACGGAGGAGGGCGTGGGAGGGGTCAGTTTTGCTGGCCAAGGAATATTTCACAATGTCTGGAGACATTTGTGCTTGTCACAACTGGAGGAAAATGTTACTACTAGTGGTTAGAGGCCAGGAATGCTGCTAAACAGCCTTCAGTGCACAAGACAGCCCCCTACAAGAAAGAACTATCTGTCCCCAAATGTCAGTAGTGACAGGAAACAAAGACAGCAACCCTTAGTAATCGCTAAAGCAGTGAAATCGCAAATTAAGATATAGGCCAGCATTTGTTTGCATTGCTGAAAGCAGATTATGTGAAAATTACACTCGTGGTAAGAATCTCACATAGGTTTGAGATGGATTGTTAAAATTTTCTTTAAAATCTTTTGGGTGACTTCTTACTAGGGGTAGGAAATTGATACTTTTTTAAAAAATGAGTTGATAAATACCTGCTGGAATCTTACCATTTCCAAACTGGATCTCATTTTCAGCCCAGAAACCTCCTCTGGGCATGTGGTAGGCGGTGGGGGGGGGTGGATTTGAAAGGACAAGCAATCCTTAGCATCTTTGGATTCTTATTGGGCTAGAAGTCACTCAAAGGGGAAAAGGCAAAAGGAAGCTCAGAGGCAGCTTTCAGGCAACCAAGAGTAACAGAGCAGGCCCGTGAGTCCTCGCGGTTGTGGCCAGTCACTCATAGGCAGACCCTCAGGAAAACCATGGGTTTGCAGGTGCCCCGTGGAGCGTACTATGTAGTAATAACAGGGACCTACCAGGTACCAGGTGCTGCCCCAGGAGCGTTTGCACTTCCTGAACTTCACGACATTCTATAAGGTAGGGATCATTGCCAGAACTGATAAGAGAACAGAGGCTTAGAGACATGATCTCACGCAGAGAAACACAGGGAGTAAGGGCCAGGATTCAGACTCCATCTCTCTCCAGCTCAGGGGTTGCAAATTAGGGGTACATCAGCAGAAGCCAGCCCACAGATTTGTTTTCTGTGGGCTACAGTGTTTTCAAAAGTCAGGGAATCTTGGGGGTGGGAAGGGACAGACTGGGATTTCAAAATGTAGAATAGACAAACAAGATTATACTGTATAGCACAGGGAAATATATGCAAGATCTTGTGGTAACTCACAGCTAAAAAAATATGACAATGAATATACATATGTTCATGTATAACTGAAAAATTGTGCTCTACACAAATTTGACATTGTAAAATGACTATAACTCAATAAAAAAATTTTTTTAAAAGTCAGGGAATCTTACATTAAAATATGAATATCTAAATTGTCATGAAAAATTGGAGGATCTAGTCCTTTGGGCTGTATTCTTGGAAGGCAACAATTAGCTAGAGCCGAAGAACAGCTGCCCCTTAAGGCAGGCCATGGGGTCATCTCTACTACACCAGAGTCCCCACTACTCCTTATCACCCTTCTCCTGCCCATGCCATTCGTTTTCATTACCTAACTGTTCCTTACAGCTGTAGGATAGCAACTCCTCATCTGGCACCAAAGTCTGTACTCTTTCTTCTAGAGACCTTGCCTCCTCTGACCCTGGAGTCATAAGGAGGCATTTTTCTCTCTGCTCCTGAGGTTTGGCCAGTTCTATGCATTGACTGTGCTTTTTTAAATAGGGTATCGTCCCCTCACCACACACACACACACACACACACACACATCTTCCCTATAGAACAAAGATTTAACTCAGACAAGATTTTAAAAATGGGTAGTTCAGGTGATACTGGGATTTTTGAGTACTCAAGCTTCATTCAGTCAGTGAGTCAGTCAACAAACAATTGCTGAGAATTATTGTGTGCAAAACACTCTTCTAGGAGTTGGTGACACAATAGTGAACAAGGCCTGCCCCTGATCTACAGTGGCTTGTGGTCTAGTATAGAAGCTTCTAAAAGAAATGTGCTTTCTTGCAGGGGCTGGGGGAGTCGGGGATGTTCCTGGGGTCCTCTGTGTTCTTTGCCATCACTGATGCTGTGGCTGCAGCACGTAGAGAAAGAGACATAGCTGAGGACTTCACAGTGAAGAGCCCAGCAACCCCAGAATGGGTTCGAATGGCCTGTGCGGATCGGTTCACTGAGATGGTATGGAATTGTTGTTTATTTTCCTAAAAGGTGATTTTTCTATTTCCTGCTTTTTAGATCACTTAGGTAAATTTATAACCTAATCTGTGTCTAATCAAATTGTAAGATCACATGATAAGATATAAACTAATCACAGTGTAAGATGATAAAAATAAATCACACAAATACCTCTTGTATATGTAGTAATTTTAACTTTATAAAAAAAATTTCCCCATCTGTTATGTAATTTGATAATTTGGCAGCCCTGAAGTAGGATAATTTATCATGCTTCAAAAACTAATGGCTAAATGTGAAAGAACTGACTGATTTCACCGAATGGTTACAAGTATTCCCTCCCTCTACCCTACCTAATCTATCCCATTCTTCAACAAAAACAAACACAAAAACTAACCCAGGTCATGATAATGTCACTTGCCTTGTTTCCTGTGCAAACATAGAGACAGTCTGTCATTCACTTAGAAAACGCGTGATCTCATTACCCGCTGCTGCTTTCCACCTCGTTCCATTTCATGACCGTGCCTCCCAGCCCAGGAAAGAGGACTCAGGAGCCATCTGCCAGACGCACATGCACACAGCCATCCCAGCCTGCTGGCTGTGGGTAGATCACTGAGCCCACCCTGTGCCGATTTCCTCAAAGTGTCCCTACATAAACAGCAACGGGCATTGACTGAGCATAGTACTAAATATTTTACCAATTACCTCAGTAGTCATTCCTACAACTCTATCAGGTAATTACTATTATTTTCTTCATTTTACTATTGAGGAATTTGAGCTTTAGTAATTTGCCCAAGATCAAGATTCAAACTCGGACCATCTGGCTCCAATATATTGCCTCCCTCCTCGAGAGAAAAGCATTGATTCTTTACTTCTTAAAGGAAGTGTGTACTTTCATACTTATATTTAAAAGAAGCCCAAATACTTAACTGACCTCTTCAAGATAGTCAGCCATTATATTCAATATCCTTGTAATAACCTCTAATGAAAAAGAATATGGAAACAAATATATGTGTATGTATGACTGAAATATTATGCTGTACACTAGAAATTGACACCTTGCAAACTGACTATACTTCAATAAATTTAAAAGAAAAAAAAAAAACAGTCAGCCAAAGAGTGAAAGAATAATGTGACCCAGGATTTAGGAATGTTGCTTAAAGGGATGTGTCACAATCACTGATTTCCTTCTCCTGCATGATCCAGCCTTCTTCCCGTCTCCAAATCTGACTCAGCATTTCCTGCACTCCCATAGTTCTGACCACCCTGTACTTCCCTCCAAGTCTCCCAGAGATGGTTCTGCCCCTCAGCCTGCCACTCACCTGATTGCACTGTTTACAGAAAGGATTCCAATCACTTGCCTTCGGCCAGTCCCACCTCAGATGGCCAGGGCCAGGGGACCAGCCCTCCTCCACTGCAGGAACACCTCTGGGCTGACTCTGGCCTGGAGAGCCACGTCTCCCATTCCCAAAAGCACTAGTGACGTGCGGAATTATGGGATCTCCACCCCGAAAGCACAAGCACTTCTGAACTTTAAAAAAATGTTCTTGATCACATTTTGCAGTAATAAATATCCTTTTCTGGAATGGGGCAGATTAGGGAAACCAAAAATCACAACAAAAGGATACTTCTAATTTTCCTTTCTTGCTTGGGTTTAACATTTGTAGTCTACAAATGTCCCAGCTTTTAGAAAATTAATTCCTTTATTTGCAAAATATCAGGGCACTTTTAATAGTCCAGTAGTCTGGCAAAGTCACTCTGTCACATGTGGTGGTAAGCGGTGAATCACTGATTTCATTCACCGTCTGAAACAGTGTGTCAGCAACCTGGCCCATGAAATGAGGCCATTATTTTCTCCCAAGCCTGATGGTTTCTTTTTTCTAAATGTTTTAATTGAAGTATAGTTGATTTATAGTGTTTCAGGTGTACAGCAAAGTGATTCAGTTATACATAGATATATGTATATTCTTTTTCAGATTCTTGTCCATTCTAGGTTATTATCAGTTATTGAACAGAGTTCCCTGTGCTGTGCAGTAGGTCCTTGTTTATCTATTTTATATATAGTAGTGCGTATCTGTTAATCCCAAACTCCTAATTTACCCCTCCTCTCCCCTTTCCCCGGTAACCCTAGGTTTGTTTTCTATGTCTGTCAGTCTGTTTCTGTTTTGTAAGTAAGTTCATTTGTCATTTTTTCAGACCTCACATAAAAGTGGTATCATATCATACTTGTCTGTCATCACATATAAGCAATATCATATGATACCTGTCTTTCTCTTCCTGACTTCACTTCCCTTCAGACCCCGTCTCCTCAGCTGTACACCAACAGAGAGAGGGCAAGCAGAAGCCAGCCTTGAGTGGGGACTCCCAGGGGAGGCAGAGAGGAGGAAGTCCTCACTCTCAGTTCAACAAAGAGAACTAGAAACACACAAAATATAGATTCTTCTGCCACTTCCTGTCACAGGAAATGGCAATACTCCTCCATCCATATAGTAATACAAACCAGCAACTAGAAACCCAGGAGGTGGCCTGACATTTCTCGCTCTCACGCTCTTAGCCAGTCCTTTACCACACCCTGTTAATTTTAACCCCTGACAATCTCTCCCACCAATCTAGTTCCTCCATTTCTAACCACTATGTAATTCATTTATTAGCAAACATTTGTGGAGTATCTAATAGGGTAGCAGGCATTGTTCTGGGTGCTGGGAATACAGCAGTGAATGAAACAGAGCGTGATCTCTACCTTGGAGAAGCCTACTTACCTTGGACTCTAAGCCAACTACCATCTCTCTAGCCTTGGTCAAAGCAGCCTCCTAGCTGGTCTCCCTACACCCATTGTAGCCAGAGATGTGTGGTATGACCAACATGATCATATCACTCTGGCATGTATACCAGTGAAAAGTTCCCGTTGCTCTAAGGATAAAGATAAAACTTTTTAACATGCCTTACCAAGCCCATAAACCTGCAAAGTCCAGCATGGCCAGCCCACACCCACTTCTCCAGCCACACGTGGTCCCCCACCCATCCTTGTCTCTCCACCCCAGCCACTCTTGCCTTCTTCTGTCTGTTCCTCATGTCAAGGACAGAGGCCTCCACCAGCTCTTCCCTCTGCTTGGAACCATCTTCCTGCCTTTTCTCACCTGGCTAACCCCTATTCACCTTTCCTACTTTAATCAAATTCAAGGAACTAAATGAGACATTCCTTCTTGCATAGTTCGATGTACCAGGGGCAGAGTGGTGAACCAGACTCACAGGCGCCTGCTCTCAAGTTGTTTACGGAATAGCAGAGGGGAAGACAATTACTGTGAAATACAGTGCTCAGGCTGACTCTGGGTCATCCCTGTGTGTCAATAGAACAAAACTATTCTAACTTAGCCTTAACCTTCTCCTAAAGTCAAAAGGGTGAAAGATGTGGCCCCACTCTGACCATTATTCATGCATTCATTCATCTGGCCTACTTAATTCAGTCCTTCTGCCAGGCACTGCTGGGAACTAAAAACATCGTGAGTCAATCTCCACCAGGCGGAGCTTACATTCTGTTGGGGAAACCAGACAGTAAACAAACCCACGACATAATTTCATGTGGTGATAAATACTGTGAAACCAAAGAGAAGAGTCGGAGGCTAGCATGAGATGCAGAGATTGTTTTAGATTAGTTTAGATAGTTTACTAGAGAATTTTTTCTAGAGTGTTTACATTTGAGCCTGAATTGAGTTACGTGTGGAAGCCTGAATGAAGTAGGGGAGCAAGAGTAAAGCTGAGAACGGTGTATGCGAGGCAAAGAAGAGCTAATGCAAAGGCCCTGTGGCAGTTTCAGGAGGTTCAAAGTAGCCTGGGACTAAGTAGCCCTCAAAAATGGCCTTCTCTGCAAGTCTCTGATCTTGCCTCCCTGGTAGGAAGATAAAAACAAAACTTGCAACTGAAAGGTTACAGTTGTTCTCTGTGGCAGAGAGACAAAAGAAATCTGTGGTCACACCACTTACCTTCACATCAGCAGCTGAAACCTGGATTGTCATTTTCTACCCAGCAGTATCACAATCCAGTTCTGTTGCCGGAAGATCGGCACCCCCACCCCCATCCCTGAAGAGCCAAATAATTCAGAGACAAGGTCTTAGAGCTTAGAAGAAAAGAGGCAGCTTTATTGCTTTCTGGGCAAAGGGGACTCCCAGCAGGTTAGTGTCTTCAAAACTGTGAAACCACCTTGGGGATGGGGCAGGGTGATGTGATGACATAGCCATAGCTTAAGCAAAAACAACAATCAACAGAATCATTCTCTTGTCACAAGATATCTTGGCCTCAGGATGTCCTCAGGCAATAGTTCTACAGAGACTGGTAATTGTAACTTTTCCAGTCTTCATTTCTCAAACACCAGCAGCATGTTTCTCTTTTTGGCAAATTAGCCTGTTTTGCAGGGTTACATTTCCTTGACCTTCCTGGAGAGCGACTCAGAAGCCAAAAATGATTATAAATTTTAATTGCCAGAGTAAAGTAAAAACAGTAAACTCAATAACTTTAGCGTCACCAGTGGGCCTGGGGCTGGGAGCAGTGACCCGTCAGTCAGGTTTGCTGACCGTTCTAAGAGCAAGCAGCAAGCATGAAGCCAAGAGTTAGTTAGCCTAAGTGTGGTCATTTTATTATTCCTCCTTCAGGGCCACTTCTTCAGATCTTTAGAAATGACAGTTCGTTCACACAGTCCTCACACAGACCTGTTTCTTTTTCTTTTCTTTTTTTTTTTTAACATTTTTTTTATTGAGTTATAGTCATTTTACACAGACCTGTTTCTTTAAAGCACCTTGGAGCAAAAGTGAGCCTGTCTTAGAATTTACTTATATTTGACTAAACTAGAGCGTGGTTCTTTTTAATTGAAATATATAATGATTCACACTGGCATACAAAACTGTACAATGCAAAAAAAATTTTTTTTGAGAAACATGGATACTAATTCTCTTTGTTTTTGGCCTTTGAATACTGTCGTCAAAAGACAATTTGTTCTGACAAGTAACAAGGTGGAACAGTCACAAGTCTGTGTACCAGAACATGAACACTGGAAAGTCCAAAACTTCCTCTTTTAATAACCTTATAACCATCAGCTAAATAACAACTTGTCTATAGCAGCTTCTTAAACAGAAATGATGGTCAAACATTCAGTGCATTTCCTTTGGAATTAAATAAAATAATGCATGTAAAAACACGGTATAAATACAAGTCCCTCTGTAAATATTACAGTTAAGGTCTTCACCAAATACCCATAACTGTTAATAACCTTTTTCAAAATATGCCTCTGCCAAAGGCTTAAAAAGAGTTTTCACATCAAATCAAGTTGAACTGCTAAGGTGGAAAAAAACAGCTCTTAAGGCTTGGAAGCCTCTTTTTCACAGATAGTAAGCTTTAAGCATAAGAAGAAGCAAGCATTAGTAAGAAGGCTGGAGCATTTTGGTTATAAAAAGTTCTCTGCTTTGAACAATCACATCAAAAGTTGCTTACCTGTGTGGGTTTGGTTACCTTGATCGGGTTGTAGATTGTTGCTTTTATCCCTCGGCCCTTTCTCAAGTGGTTAATTCCTGATCAGAACACTGTCGCTGGTGATAGTTCCCGATCTGAGCCCAACAGAGCAGCCTGGCTCAACCAGCTATGGCCAGAAACCTCATTTCCATACAAAATTTCATTTTTGGTGATGGGAGAAAGAAAAATGTATTTCTTGGAGAATGTATTTTATATAGTCATTTAAAATTCCACAAGGGGAAAAAAAAGGAAG
Source organism: Vicugna pacos (assembly GCF_048564905.1). Classification (NCBI taxonomy): domain Eukaryota; kingdom Metazoa; phylum Chordata; class Mammalia; order Artiodactyla; family Camelidae; genus Vicugna; species Vicugna pacos. The sequence goes on along the minus strand of NC_132991.1, from coordinate 69,967,117 downwards.
TTTCCTTTAAACGTATACAGAAAATGCCTAATTAACACTTTCAAATTAGTACTTTCCCTTAGAAACAGTGACTTCCTTTATTAAAAAAAATCTTTAGGATTCAAAGACATGAAGGGTTTCACAGCCTTAAAAAGTAGAAAAATGCTGCCTTGGAGAATTTGGCTTTAGGACAAATGCAGAAAACTTGTTACCTCGTTATCATTAGTAACAAAAAGTATTTATTAAAATGACTACACAAACGTAGAAGGTAGGGGCTGCCATTGTGGGAGGCCATGTAAAGCCAATTAGCAGATTCCATTTCTTGGAAAAATCAGATAGCTCAGCTCAGAAACAAGTTTATAAGCAGATTTCAGCTCATCTCACACTTTCAAGGAGCAGCTTTGCTTTTTGCGGAGGAGAGAGGGAATTAGATTTATCTATATTTATTTAATATTTATTTTTTAAATAGAGGTGCTGGGGATTGAACCCAGGACCTCACACATGCTAAGCATGCACTCCCCCACTGAGCTATACCCTCCTCCTCTAGGAACAGCCTTATAATGCTGACTCAAAAGGAATCCTCAAAACCACAACAAATGGCTGTGTCATGTGTTAGGTGGGGACCTTACTTTATAGTAACCTAATGGGAAGGAGTCCTTTCATTCTAGACCAGTCCTCAATTCCAAATTGCCATGCCTGACCTGCCTTGTTATTCTATAAGGCTGGTAAGTGTCTTGTTTCTGAAGACCTTGACCTTCCCCACTTTGAAACTCCAAAAACAGCCTCCTACCACCTACTCTTCCCCTCTCTGCATCACTGCCTTGACATCCCCATGTTTCATTCCCCCTCCCTGCTTCTTTTGCATTTCTGGAGGCACAGCCTGAGAGTTGGCAGCATTGAAAGTGCCACCTGTTTAGCGCAGTGAAGGAAGCCCTTCCTGCCGGATGAAAGAGGAGAGGCACACGAGCATTCCCGTGCTGTGCGCAGCCTGCTTTCCCCGCGCACTGCTCTTGGCTGGTTTGTGCCCAAACGCTAGTCCCCAACCCTGTATGCTGTGAGTGCACACACAGCCTTGCATGCCCCTGAGCCCCGGGAGATGTACTGCCAGTCCTACAAGCCGGCGTTCTGTTTCCTTATAGTTTTGGAACCTACCCCAACGCTATGAAGAAACACGCAGTCTCCAGGCTGTTCTGCTGACAGCTAAGCCACAGACTCAGGGCCGGACGGCAGCACAAACACACCTCCACCACATGGGCTCTGTGAGCCAGAGAACAGACGCAGACTGCACAACTCCGGAGACACTCAGAGTGCAGGCTGTCCCGGCGCCATCCTCAGAATGCCAAGCCTGTGGTCCTGCTCCCATGAGATGCACACACATTCATTCATGCGTGAACACATGCACATGCACCTACATACACCCACGTGTACACACGCACATACACTCAGACAGGCGTGCAGTCGCTCATTGTTTGCTGATACATCTCCCCCTCCCTGCCTCTCACATTGTCTTGGAAGAGATTTTGTTGTGAAACTGGTTCCACATTGAACGTGCTTGTTCCAGGATGGAGGGATCTGTTCCCCACAATATTTCGTGACGCTTCACACGGTGGCCTTTCCTACTAGTGACAGAGGATTATTTGCTGTTAGTGAATTTGTATTTTTTTACCTAAAAACTCTCCTACCTGGTCTCTGAAGATTACTCCTTTAGCTGGGAGAAGCAGAGGAAGGAGAGGGGTACGGATAACATCTGAAAAAGAAGCTGGAGGCATCACTCAGATTAAGAGAGGGAACAAGTGATGCAGAATGGGAAAGGGGAAAAGGCAGCCTTCTTATTGGGTCAGGGAAGGGAGTTACGATGTACTTTTTTTAGCTTCAAGGTTAAGATATGATCCCGGAGTCAAAGGGACCTGGGTTGGAATCCCAGCCTTTGGTGATTCATTTGACTTTTCTGATCACTTAGTTTCTCTATAAAATGGGCAGAGAGGCTTGTGGAGAGAATAATTCTAGTTACTTTACTGTGCTGTTATAAAGACTGAATGAGAGACATGAAAAGCATTTAGCAGTTGTCACACACAGTAAGTGGTCAATATACACTGATGACGACGATGCTGATTGAGTCAGAAGTCCCCAGGGCCACCTTCAGCTTCAGTGATTCAGTGACGGGCTCAGAACTCAGGGAGCTGTTATATTCATGGTCATGGCTTACTGCAGTGGAAGGATACAGAGTAACATCAGCAAAGGTAAAGGCACACAGCACAAAGTCCAGGGGAGAGTCACACAGACAGCGCATAGTTTTCCCAGCAGCAGTGTGTAAGAAGACACACAAAGTACTGCCAACCAGGGAAGCTCACCTGAGCCTTGGTGTCCAGGATTTTTATTAGGGATCAGTCATATAGGCATAGATCACCTGCATAGCTGACCTAAGTTCCTCCATGTCCAGCTCTTCCAGAGGTCAAACCATATCACATGGCCCAAGGCCTCAGGTAAATAGACACTCTTAGAAGGCAGGATATTGAAGGGCCTGGTGATATCTCCCGGGAGCTGGATAAGGGCTAAACCTTTCTTTGAAAGGTGCAGGGTTTGGACAGTGGAGCCTCCTGAGTTCATCCTTTACTGCACAACGATGAGGATGAGCAATCCTGGGTGGATGGTAACTACCACTGACACTAGGCCTTGAAACCGGTGAGACTGGGCCCAGATAGAGCTCAGAAGATGTAACTAAGAGTAGAATCAGTCTTGACAGCCATAGTGAATGTATGGCCTTAATTATAGCTATCAAGAAACAACCAGGGAGAAAGAGGAGGAAGGGGAGGGATGTGATGGTACCAAACAAGGGAGAAATTAAAGGGAAGATCAGCAAAGGCCAATGAAGAGCAGCTTAAGCTCTAGGGCTGGAATCTTTGAGACCAGAAAAAAAAGTTACGTCCTCACTCCAGGATCTAGAGAGTCGGTGAGACCCAAGAAAGCTGGGATAGCAAGAGAATGAGTATCGATCTGAATCCCAAAGCAGAAGGAAACCCAAGGAACCCAGATCCAGGGAGAAGAATAGGAAACAGGTTTTGGAAGAGACTAAAAGTTCCCATCACCTTCAGCAGAAGAGTTGACCTGAATCTACTTCGGATTAGACTGAGGAGCTTTGTCCCGCAACCAACCCAGCCCAGGCGGAAGACAGCCAAGTAACTCCCAAAGCAGGGTTAGGTAGAGAATACGGGAAGTCACCGAAGGAGGGCAAACTAGCCCTCCATTTGCATTTCAATGCAAATTAAGAGCAAACAGTAAGAACAGAACTTGGAAAGATACCCTGACAACTTAGGAGTTGGGCTGTGTTTGTGTTGGGTTTTGGTTTTTTGTCTTCTTTTTGTGTTTTTGCGAAATAAATATTAGGAGACAAGCTTTCTGGAAGCTTCATAACTTTTCGTTATTTATGGGCAGTTCACGTTTTTAACACCTTTGTAATTAAAAGTCAACTCTTCAAACAAAAACATGAACACAGTGGAGAAGAGGAAGGTATAGTCTGATTTTCAGCCAAACCTAAGAGGGAGAGTTCTTAGCAGAGACAGGAGTTGAGGACCAAAAGGCAGAAGGACAAACAGGTCAAATTCTTGGGGCTTGTAGCCCAGGATAGAGAAATGAGCCCAGGGTTTAACAAGAAAAAGCATCGTACCATGTAAGTCATTTGGCTAAATGTGTACACAGATCAATGATCAAAGGTGTTCTCAGATCCCTGCAGAGGAATCTGGGTCCACAGGGTCCAGACAGCTCTCAGCCTACCATTTTCCCCTTCCTGCCCTGCTCCCAAACATTTTCACAGGGTTTATGATTCTTTTTGGGATTCATATCTGAGAAGCAGAGAAGATAGGTAATGAATCCATGCACCGTCTTACTTAGCTGCATTACAGTAGCAGAGACCACAACCCTGACCCACTGTCTAAATTTCACAGTTGTCACGTGAAAGGAATGGTACAGTCCCATTCCCCAGAACAGCCCTACCTCCTCCCATCAGAAAAAAATTTCAAAGCCTACAGATGTAATGTCATTTTTCTGGTGAAATATTGCAACAGTAATTTGATATTAAGTATTTGATTTGCTTGCTTTCTTAGATCCCAAGAGATGACCCTAAGACATTTACACCCTGGTCTATCCCTATAGCGTAATACTGCTGTCATTTCCTAAAAGGTAAGATCAATACGCTGAAAAATAATTACTCAAAAAGACAAGATCAGGCAGTCCAGTGGCTTTCAAACTGTGTTCTACGGGTCCTTAAGGATTGCACAAGTGTGTAAATCAAGTTTCCTTTCAAGTCTTATCCAACATTTTAACCCTTCAATACTATGTATAAATTTGGAGGCTGATAAGAGAAAGTCAGGGTGTTTTACTAACATAGCAGTTTTTCTTTTTATTTTAAAATAAAATTTTAAATGAGAATTCCGTGCTGTAAATCAATTATACTTCATTTTTTTTTAATGAGAATGCTGTGGATTAAGATATTTGAAAGATCCTGCTCCCTAATTCTTTTGAGAATCATAACTTGAGGGCAAAACGCCAAATTAAAATCTATTGATTACTGCATTTATAATCAATGCGTGCTATTTGGAATAGTTGCCGGTCTGTATTGATTGAGTTCAACTGCTACAGTTTTGTACTGCTGCTTAACACAAAATGCAAAGCGTGGAAGGCTCTGGAGAGTGACCGCCAAAACTACCTGGGAAACATATGCTGATAAAAAGATACATATATTTTTATTGTTAGAAAATTAAACTCTTGCCTCTCTGCACACTTTATGGACAACATTAGAAAAACTGAAATCGCAAGAGAACTACATCATAGATTCAGAAAAAAAGTAATGTTTTTTCATCAAAATCTAATTTTCCAATTAAATATCTAAACCCACAAGTATTAACATGTATCCATTGTGCTTTGTCAGATGAGAGCTTTCATTGATAGTTTTTCTACATCAGACTAAATAATTGATAAGATTTTTGTTTCTCTTTTCACAATAACAACAAAGGTAAAAGTAGGCAACATTTAAAATTATATTTTAAATCATTATAAAGTAGTAATTTAAAAACTTACACCCAGATATGGAGAGCAGGATGCCTGAGTTCTTTATTCTGTCTCTCTGCCTCTCTCTTTCCAAGTGTTAAACTTAAATGTGGATAGGAAGGCAAGTCCAATGAATGAACTGGGTTGTCAAGTTTTTGTATAGACTTTAAAATAAAGACCATCCTCAGGTTGTAAGACAAATGTAAAACAAACAGACAAACAAAAAAAGCTCTTGCCACTTTACCATTTACAACTATTTCTATGTGTCAGAATTTTCTCCATGCTGTACAATTAAAACAAAATGCAGATATAATTTGCATTCTGAGTCTTGACGTTCATCCTTTACCTGCAATTTCAATATTTTGCACTCTTCAAATAGCATGACTGGGGTGGGGATAGCTCAGTTGTAGAGTGCACGCACAAGGTCCTGGGTTCAATCTCTAGTACCTCCGTTGGGGGAAAAAAAAAGTAGGCTTATTTACAAAGTAGCATGATTGTTCTCATACACTTGCTTCATAAGCAAGCGTTGAACATTGACATTATTAAATTTACACTAAAATCATATATGTGTGTGCATTCCCTGTAACATTTTAAACCTCTGATAAAAATATGTAAAAACCTCTGACCTCATCCAACTTTTTATCTTATAAATGAAGAGATGGAGGCCAAGGGAGAATAAGGAACTATCTAATGTACTTATTCAAAGCTGTAAAGCTTATATGAGGAGGGTATGGCTCAGTGGTAGGGTACATGCCTAGCACGCACAAGGACCTGCGTTCAACTCCCAGTACCTCCATTAAAGAAAGAAGAAAGTAAGCCCAATTACCTGCCCCCAACAATAAAACAACAAACCTATAAAGTTTATAATCCAATTTTTCAACTATTTATTGTTCTCTTCATATGCAAAATTTGAGAGATTTGCACACTTTTATAACTATTCTCTTTTTTTTTCCAGGTGTTTCCGTTTTTCACAAGTGAAAATATGGCTTGTTAATCTAACTAGATTCCAAACTGATATTCTTATACTGTTGTGGGGGAAAAAATATTACACAAGATTTAGAGACATTATTCAGGTCTGATGACACTAACAAGACGAATCATTACTTAGAAATGATAAACTTAGATTTTTAGCCTGGAAGCCACCAGACAAATACTGCAGTTTTCACAGCAAGGAGTGTAATGCTGGTGTGTTTCTGAAGATGCCATGTAAATACTGCTGTGAGAGCAAGTTTTTCCTTTGTGTGTCCACCCAATCTCAACTGAACTAGTTACACAGGTCACAATTCTAGAATGAAAGGCGCTTTTCAGTAGGTGAGCATGTGATTACTTTTCCCAGGGAGATGTTTGATTTGGTGGCCACAGGTAAGGAAACACAAAGGTTCTAAAAGTTTTGTGTTTTGTTTTTACTGCGGTGTAGCTATGGACCTGTGTTTTATGTACCTTTGATGGCAAAGAAGTATTTTCCTCATGTCAGTCAGCTATTCAAGTGGTTAACGTTATTCTGGAATTTGGAGGGGAAAAGTAATGTAAAAACATTTTCAATGTATTCTCACCAAAAAAGAAAATTATTTTTTTAAATTTGTTTATGAAAATCTGGTATCAGTTTCAGAAATAATTGCTCAGTTTGCCGTATACTGAAGTGGGTCATACGGAGCAAAAGAATTCTAAATGCACACCTTTAGGTTGTAGTTTCAAACCTGCAAGACCCATCAAATTCCATTAATCTGTGTTTTAGAGGCCTTCGGGGGAAGAGAAAGTAGCATATGAATTAGGCCTTATTTGACCTAAAAGTCAGAGGGGAAATGATGTTCTATCAGCCAGAATTCACATGACCAGTCTCAACAAGCCTTCATCTGCAGGGACTCCTGGGGTAAATGAAGGAGGTGAGGCTGAGCTGAGAGCACTTGGGGACCGGTGAGTGAGGGCAATGATTAGGCATGTAGTCTAACCTGGAGGAGGCTGAAGGTCGTGGGAGGCAATGAGCATGTCTGATTGAAGGGACTGGGACACAGCTGTCCACAGGCCCATCCGCTGACTGGTGGCTCCACTGGGCCACAGGACTCCAAGGGAGGAAGTGGAGCGGGAGCACAAAGAGAAAGGAGACATGAGCAGAAGGGTCATGGGCAGGACAAAAATTCCACAAGACTTTTGCCCATATGAGCAGAAGCACTGGGGAACTTAGTGGGAGGAGCCAGAGTGAAATAAGTTGAAAGTAATCAAGAAAAAATGTTTTGGCTCTTGAAAATAAAATCCTTAATTGTGTGATCTAATATGAATGTGAGAAATTTGTTTTATTATTTGTATCATTTTAAATGATGGTGAATAAAATTTGTGTAGTTTTTCCTACTTTGGTCTATTAGGGCTAAGGATGGTTACTGGGTATTTATTTTCCATTTGTCATGGTTGAGAACTATGAAGCATTAAGAAGAGAGGACTCTGAGCAGACAGGGTATAGCTCAAGTAGCAGAGCACATGCTCAGCATGCACAAGGTCCTAGGTTCCATCCCCAGTACCTCCTCAAAGATAAACAAACCTAATTACCTCCCCCCACACCAAAAATAATAATAAAAATTAAATAATATAATAATAAATAAAATCTTTTCAAAAAGAATAGAGAGCTCTGAATAAAAATTATTCATCTGAGTTGATGCACTAAAATCTAAATGTATGAATATGAATAAAATACATTTTTAAAAAGATATATTTGAAGCTACATACTAAAAACCAGTTATTTGGGCTCCATAAGCATAGTTAAAGGATAAAATGCACTAAATTTTTTGAATATATTCACAGTGTTCAAAAATATGAAACGGTATACAGTGTAAAGACTTGCTCTCATACCATCCCCACCCAGCCGATTCTTACACAAGCACAGAGTGTAACCATTTTTATTAGCTACTTTTTACATTTTGTTTTCCTTCAGGAATAGCCAGTCCCAGAATGCCCAGCCACCCTTACCAAGATGAGAGCTCCTCTCGGCTGGCCCCGCACAGGGATGGGACACAAAGGCCAAATGTCAGGATGTGAATGGAAGTCTAAGGCAGCAGGACCAGTAGCTGGTTCCTGTCCCTATTACTCCTGCTGGACCCGTTGAGTGAGATGCTGCTCCCCTTTCTCTGTCTACATGATTCCTCCACCTTCCCCACATCAGAGAGCCCTCGTGCCCACCATAGTGAAGAACTATAACCGTTAACACTCATCTGGGTCTTGTTGACCCTCCTCTTTCTTCCCCCTGGGTCTTGGGTGCACAGGAGGCATTTGTACACTTGCTTTCAGAGCCTGGGTTCTCTGAGTGGGTTTTCTCTCATTAAAGGAAAAACAATGTGCTCCTCACTCCAACCCTGAAACAGTGAAAATTAACACTTGATCAGACGCATATAACTGGGTAGACCAGTAGCAAAAAAGGTATGATTTCTGATTCTTAAGATGCCTAAAAGAAGTCCAGAAATTTGGGCAGAAATAGTTGGAGACAGAAAACAGAGGCACTGAATGAGTCAACGTTAAATGAGTCAACGTTAAGAAACCACTAAGTGCAAAACGAGAGTGTGCTTTCCTTGGCACAGCCACCAGCTGAGGACACACACCCCCATGCTCCCCTCACTTCATGCTGGCTTGACGTCAACCAACTGTCTTGCTCCAAACCATTCTGCACATAGCTGCCAGGATAATCCTTCTCAACATCTGTAAGCACCCACCCTCCCCGGGTAAAAGAGTAGCAGCCAACAGGCCAGTTCCTTCTTCCAAAAAGGACCACACTAACATTGGCATAGTGGTCACCTGCCGTTTTTATCTGCCTGGGGTCTTCTCCTTTGGGAAGCCACCTGTCCTCCTCTCCATATGTTCCAGGAGGGCTGTTGGGAAAGGCAAGGACAAGCTGTGCCAGAGTCTCTCTGATGAGAGTCAGACTCTTGAATGAGGTCCACAAGGTTAACAGGCCCTGGAGCAGACTGCCTGGATGGCCGGGCCATGGAAAGCACACGGGCCCTGCGGCTGAGATCCTCAGAGGAGCCCCTGTTCCTACACATCTGAAGGCTGGCTTCTTCAGCTCAGCCCTCGATTCTGTGAGCTACAGAGTATTTTTCCACTTGTATTACTCTCCTAGGGCTGCTGTTACAAGTGACCAAGACTGAATGGCTTAAATACTTATTCTCTCACAGTTCTGGAAGCTAGAAGTCTGAAATCAAGGTGTTGGCAAGGCCATGGGTTCCAGGGACAAATCCTTCCTTGCCCTTTGGAGGCTCCTGGCATTCCGTGGCTTGTAGCTGCATCACTCCAGTCTCCACCTCCATCATCACATGGCCTTCTTCCCTGTGTATCTGTGTCCAAATCCCTCTCTCCTTTCTCTTATAAAAATAGCAACCACTGGATTTGGAACCATGCTAATCCAGTATGACCTCATCTGAACTAATTTTGTCTGCAAAGACCCTGTTTCCAAATAAAGTCCCATTCTGAGGTTCCAGGCTGACATGAATTTGGGGCAATTATTATTCAACCCACTATGCCAATAAGCCCCCTTGTTGAGACTAACAGATACAGTTTGGGGTGAAAGTGCCCCTTCCTCCTTCATGCCCTACTGTGCCTGGTTCTTCTTTCTCTCACCATCGATTTGTCTACGTGTGCATCCTGCCTTTCTAGACTATGTCCCCACTGACTGGTGGCAGGGAGTGTCTTTTACTCCTTCTTTACCACAAAGTCTATCTCAAACTGATACTTACACATGTTTGGCTAAGGAAGAGCAAACAAATATGCCCTATTCAGACAGAAAGTATCTGTGAAACCTACACTGTGCACCTCAGATACTCATGAGCCAGAAGATCTAAGGAAGGTAAAAAGAAAGAAACCATAGTTCTTTGACAAAGAAACCTACATTGTTATTGGATTTTAATCTGTTGGAGTCACTATTTATGTTACTTTCACATGTTAAGAAAAATGTTCCAAAACTTGGAAATAAGAGGGGAAAATACTGTGGGATGTTTCAAGGTCATACTCCAGTATTAATAAACCCATTAAAGAGTAATGTAATGTTCTAGGGCTGCCCTGTCCAATATGGTGGCCACAAGCCACATGTGGCTATTTAGATTTTAATTTTAATTAATTAAATGTGAAAATCAGTTCCCTAGTTGCCCAAGCCACCTTTCAAGTACTCAGTAACCATGTGTGGCTGGTGGGTACGATACTGAACAGCACAGAAGAGACCACATTCATCATCCTGGAAACTCACATTGGACAGTACTCTTCTAGGGCAATGTAGCTTTATGTATCTACCATTTATTGGGATCACACTCTGGGTCTTGAGATAGGTAGTCTCTAGAAGCTGGAAAAGGCAATGAAATGTATTCGCCCCTATCATCTCCAGAAGGAACACAGCTCTGCTGACCCTTTGATTTTACCCTAGTGTGACCCACTTTGGACATATGACTCCAAAACTGTAAGATAATAAATCTGTGGGGTTTTTTTTTAAATATGTGTTATTTTAAGCCATCAAGTTTGTGGTGATTTGTTACAGCAGCAATAGGAAACTAATACAGATGTTAACTTGTAGAACATTGATAAACTGCAAATGATTTCCATATAGTTGAAAAGATAACCCCAAAGGTTTCAGGGTTGTTTTTTTGTTTTTTTGTTTTTGTCCTGTAGGACATTCATCAGTTTTGTTTTAATTTTTGGTTTTTGGTTTTTGGGGGCTAACTATGTAATCTTATTCTGGTGTTCTTTTTTTACATATCAGTTTTTCATATTTATCTTTGAACTTGTGCTATCATGTTGGCTCCCTCATTGACTGTATCTTTTACCTTGCTCATTACACATTATATAAGAGTCATGGTTTAATTTTTTAATTTTATTTCTTTATTATTATTTTTAATGGAGGTACTGGGGATTGAACCCAGGACTTCATGCATGCTAAGCATGCACTCTGCTGCTGAGCCATATCCAACCCCCCAATGGTTTTAATATTTTTAAAGTTAGACATTCATACACAGCTAGCAAGGAAAAACAAATAGACACAGGACTCTGAGATTTTCCCATATGTCAGAAGAGCCCACACAATTTATATAGTGATGAATTTGATTAGCATAGTTCATTTACAATTTAAATGAATAAATTTCATATCCTACAACAAATACAATTTGACTAAATGTAACCAGTAGATGATTACATTCCAGGGAGAAGATATAAGGAACTTTGTCTTCTCTTTGAACAAACAGCCCAATGTAATTAATATTAAATGTATAACTAAGGAGGAACTTCTTTATTTTTTAAACAAATATTACAAGAGCAGAGTCTGTACCAACGTAAATAAAACCTTTTCCCACCTGTTCAATCTGTTAGTTCCTTGTGCTCCAGAAATTGCTGGAATTCAAATGTTCTCCGAAGGCTTATCCAAATCAGTACACTGAAAATGCAAAGTACCTGATTTTTTCCTTCCCAAGCCTTTCGAACCCCATTGTGACAATAGTTTTTTTTATATTTTTAACCAAAGACTAGATGAATCAAAGCTTAGGAGCTTATTATTTCAACATCCTATTCTCAAGTTGCCCACAATCCATAAACACTAAGGAGATATGATGGACGTACAAACAAAACAAAACAACAAGACCCTGTCCTCTCTCCTGCTCTCCTTTTCCCCTCACTCCATTAAGCACCTGGAGGAAGCAGCGGTAGACATATCATAACCACGCAAAGAGCTTTTTCAACATTCCCCTATCTAGCTTTCCATCCCTACTCTATCCTGATATACCACCCCACAGAGGTATTGCCAGAATCTGAGTAGTTTAAAAATCTATAGGAGGAAGAAGAGAAGTAAACAAAACACACTGTAACAGGGATACAGCAACTTAGAATCTAATGGAGTCTCACTTTCCAGCCCACCACACTTCCTTTCCCCCAGAGCCATCTTCCTAGAACACTGACAGCGCAAGTGGCATGCTTTGATCATCTCCAGTTGTTCTCCACTGCTGACCGGATTGTCACAAACTGATCTAAAGCAATTAGGCAATTGACAAATACAGCAATTGACATGTTCTTTTAATATATATCAGCAGCCTCCACCAGTTAAGAGTTAGGTCAGGCATCTCACATGGCAAGTTCATTGTGAGTGGACCCGACATTCTGATGGCAGAATCATCTAACCTTCTGACTGGACAAGTGACAACATCCTCTGGAAAAAAGGCAGTCAGAACCAATAATGCTCATAGCACTGCCCGCTGGATTCCTCCTCCTTATTCAGAAAAGGTTCATAGGTCTGGTGTCAGCTTTCTAGGCAACCACCTTACCTTATTTCTAACATCCCCTATGCCAGTTAACAAAACCTTAAGATGGAGTTTTAGAAAATCGCTTGAAATGTTTAGGGAACCAATTTTTAAGTGTGAATTCATGATTTGGATTCTTCAAATGCAAATTTACTACACCTGGCTACATCTAGGGTACACATAAAAATTAACTTATGCTTAAATATATCATATAGTTTAATACTAAATTTCTAAAGTATTTTAAAGTAAATTACTACACAGTAAATGGAACAGATTAAGAACAAACTCAGCATTGCTTCCTAGATTCATCTCAAACAAATCCCCACATCTCTGCCACCCCACACCAAACACACACAGACACAGACACACATGCTCTACACTAGACACACCAAGCTGCTTCCTGCTCTTAGAATTTGGCAGCTACTGTCGCATTCAGGCATTTCCATGTTCTGCTTCTTTCTTGCCCCTATTTCTCTATCTAACCAACCTCTTCCCTTTCTTCAAGACCCACTTCAAGTATCTCCTATTCAAGATCCTTTGGGAATCCCTTTCTCCCCAGCTGTGGATTTGGTCACTCTCTCCTCCATGTTCTAATGGTATCTGGTACGAACCTCTACAGCTGCACATTCACAATGGTATTGTGTTTGTCATTACTGTCTGTGTCCCTCACTGGAAAATACACACCATAAGTATCATGATTTACTGTCTTCGGATCTCTATTACAGTACACCTGACACATGGTTGGGATTGACAGGGACTGATGTTTGGGACTGAGTGGATATTTATCGAATAGGAGAAATAAAAATGGAGGTCTTAGAACATTTCATTGTTAACTCTTTTCTGCCTAGGAAAAGCAGAGACTTTCCTAATATGTTCTCAGCAAATGCATTTCTCAAAGACAAATTTGTTTTTTTTTCTTTCCAGACTTTCAAAATGTCATAAAACACCAAAATTCCTTTTTTTTCACCTTTATGTGAATTTTTTTTTACATTTTTTATTGATTCATAATCATTTTACAGTGTTGTGTATGTGAATTTTTTTTGAGCTATAGTTGAGTTATAATATTATTTTAGTTTCAGGTGTGTAATATAATGACCCAACTTTTATAGGTTATACTCCAAGTTATTACAAAGAAATGGCTATATTTCCCTGTACTATACAATATATCCTTGTTGCTTATTTATTTTGTATATATTTAGTTTGTATCCCTTAATCCCCTACCCTTGTCTTGCCCCTACCTCCTTCACTCTCCCCACTGGTAAACACTAGTTTATTCTCTATACCCGTGAGTCTGTTTCTGTGTAGTTATACTCATTTGTTTATTTTTTAGATTCCACATATAAGTGATAACATACAGTATTTGGCTTTCTCTGCCTGCCTTATTTCACTAAGCATAATACCCCCTAGAACCATCCATGTTGTTGCAAATGCCAGAATTTCATTCTTTTTCATGGCTGAGTAGCATTCCATTTTATATTCATTCATCTGTTGATCGACACTTAGGATGCTTCCATATCTTGGCTATTGTAAACAATGCTGCTATGAACAATGAGATGCATGCCTTTTTGAATTAGAAAACAGCAAAGTTCTTAATGTTATTTCATAACACTTTGTACTTGACTTCTTCATAGAATTTATGTATTTTAAAATGTGAGTTGAATTCAAAGTAATAGGTGTAGACAACTGATGGAGAATTTTACTTTAACACTTTCTGTAACAAGTCACCTAGTGCTGAGAAGCTCTGTTGTGGGTGTACTGTATAACATCCTCTGAGGCTACAGCCTTCTGCACTGGTCAGGTTCTGAAAAAGGAAGCTATGTCTTAAAGAAAAACATTTTTCACAGATACTAACTACTATATACAGAATAGATAAACAACAAGTTTATACTGTATAGCACAGGGAATTATATTTGATATCTTACAGTAACCTATAATGAGAAACAATATGAAAAGGAATATATGTATGTATATGTATGACTGAACTATTATGCTGTACATTAGAAATTAACATAACATTGTAAACTGACTATACTTCAATAATAAATAAATAAATAGAAATGCAAAAAAGAAAAAAGAAAATTTTTTTTATCCCAGAAAGATCTGGAAAGTCCTCCAAGACAGTTTTAATATTGCATTTTAAGAGTAGGATCTGAAATGCATCATAAAAAAAAAGGTTCTACTTTTTCTCATCAGATAGATTGACATTAAGCTTAATGGTAGTCCTTGGCCTTTTGGAAGAATAATAATCATCATCAGCTTACTTTGAAAGTAAAGCAGTGCTTCTTGCTCACAAAGTTTCTGTGTAGAATTATAACATCCATGTGAAAATATTTTGCAAACAGTAACACCCTCTACAAATGCAGTCTACCATGACCAGTGTATCACCACTAACAGCAGCAGAACACACCGAGCAGTAACAGTAGTAGTAGTGACTAATGCTAGTAGCAGTAGTATTACTACTGCTGCTCCTGGTACTATTATACTACTTTTAATAATAATAATAATAATAATAATAATAATAATAATAATAATAATAACAACAACAGCAGCAGCAGCAGCAGCAGCAGCAGCAGCAGCAGTAATAGTAAAGCAGTGACTAAGTTCTGTTTTGTTTAGTTGCTTTTTCATTTTTGGTAAATAACTTTATAGCACACAGAGATCCAAAAAAAGTAGAATTTGGTTTATAAAAAGACATCAAAGAAAGATGGCCATGTAAACATGCCAAGCAACAGTTCAACATACATTTGAGATAATTTTCTAACACAGAAACACTTAAATCTGGGTTATCAGTCAGTTTTTCTGTCCTTTAGCAACAAAGAAATTTCTTTTGCATTTTGATATATTAAAGTATGTGAATTAAAATTAATAAGCAATACAGTCCTTCCTAAATAATCCTATACATAACAATTATACCAAAACTGCTATCACAGTTAATCTTGTTGGGTTTTGGTTTTTTTTTTTAACGAATGCCTTGAATGTTACATAACTTAGAATGTAGATATTATGGTCATCCAAAATATTATTTACTTGGCAAGTCACTTCAAACTATTTTCTGAATAAACACTAGAGGAACAAAGAGTTTTCACCTTAACCTATCATCATTCCTATGTAGAGCGATTGAACCTCTTGAATCCCTAAGCCTCAAAAAATCTAAATAATAGAGTGTGATTGCTTAAAAGGTAAAATAAGCCTGTTAAAAGGATAATTCATTTACCAAATTTTACTGAAATATTCACATAATTATTTTTCTCTACATCTACTATAATAAATATTAATAGTAAATATCCATAATAGTCAAATAACTATTAAAATCATTGTATGCAGCAAGTGAAATTGTATATATGATATGTAGCAACTATTTAACACATTTTCATCTAAAATGAAGTTATCTGAAAGCTCACTACACCTTAAAGCTTCTTTATTGTAAGAGTTTTGTGAAGCCCATGAAAATACTTCTAGCCACTCACCATAAAAAATTAATAAACATTAATCTCAGTTAAATCGAGTAGGGAGACCAGAGGGGGGAGCTCTCACACCCTGCGAGGATAGCGGAGTTCCACAGGAAGAAAGACTCCTTCTTTTCTGACAACTCAGCCAGTGAAAAGCCCTGGACTCTGTTTATTCTAGCCCTCCCCACTTCCTTTCCCCTCTATAAAAGCATTCTTCTTCCCTTGCATGTAGGGCCTTGCACATGGCTCGCCATGGTTGTAGACCCTGAATTGCAATTCTCAGCTGATCCCAAATAAATCCATTTTTGCTGGAGAAATAACTGTCGGTCTATTTGTTTTAGGTCAACATTTTGGTAGCCCATATGAAGACCAAAGAAGAGCCCTGGTAATTCTCAGGCTGGTGCAGTACCCACAACGGAGCCCGTTAAGTTCACTGCTCTTCTCGCTGACCCTGGAGTTTGAAGGGATCTCTTTTTCCTGGATTCAAGTTTCCACCCTCTTTACATTAGAAGCTCTCCAGCCCTTATTCAGGATCTATTTTAAGGTTCTGACTTTATGGTTAAGGCCTTATTCTATATATGAGTACTCATTTGGCACTTTGGTCTGATTTTGAGATCAGGCTGTTTCAACTGAAATCAGCTTTTAAAAAAAGGCCTTCAGCCCATTCCTTCTGGAACAGGGGCTGCTTCACTGAAACTGCCAGTTCAGCCTTCAGCACATTTGTTTGGAACAGAGGCTGCTCTATGGGAATTGGCTGAGAGGCCTTCGGTCTGGCTCCTCTGACACCAGGATGCTCCCTTACAATTGGCTGGTGTTAGGCCTGCTGTCTGAGTTGTAGGTTGGTTGAGATATCTGAACTGTTTAAGCTGTTTGAATTGAGTTGTTTGAGCTGTAAGCTGTTGGTAAATTATTCTTTTTCTCTGGAGAAAAACCACTGAGAAATGGGATCCCAGTTATCTAAATATTTTGAGGCCACCCCCCACCCAGGGTAGCTGATTTCAAGTTTAAAACCCGCTGTCCTCCCTCATGAACATTTCTGACTAAATGGACTGACCTGACCAAAGGCAACTCAGAATATTAATGGCCGTTATGGGGAACTTTTGAAATCCCCAAACTTAATTTTCTTAAAACCAAATTGTACTACAATAGCTCTAAAATATCTAGAACTGAATGAAATGCCTATTTTAATCAGTATTTTGAGGCTTCCAAACCTAAAATTGCCTCTCTGCAAGACAAGATTTTAAGATTAACTGAGGTAAACAAAGAAAAAATGGCTCCTAAAGCTTCAGGCTCTTCTTCCTCAGCTTCTCTGTCTCAGGCGCCACCTCCAGTGCCATCTCCCTCCCTTAAGTGTCCTTAGTTCCCCATACTAATTCTCTCTCTAAACTTCCCTTTTTCTCTGAAACTCTCCACACTCCCTTTCCCTCTGAACTTACCAGAACCTGTCCCTTTAAGATTAAGCCTTCTGAGGATCCAGAGGCTAAACCCTTAATTTCTTCTTATTTTTAATGGATGTACTGGGGATTGAACCCAGGACTTCATGCATGCTAAGCATGAGCTGTACCAACAAGCTATTTCCCTCCCCCTCAAACCCGTAATTTTTTATATTCCCTGAAATAAAGCTGAACTGTGAGTGATAGTCAAGGATTTTCACAAAGTAATCAAGGATATTCACAGATTTGCTGGGGAATTTAATATAGTCATTCAAAGTTATCAACCTAGTTTCTCTGACTTATATCAGCTAGTTCATATGCTTGTCAGTGAAGGCCAGGCCCACTATTGCATGAAAACAGCTAACTGAAAAAAATCCTAAAAGATCTCTGGAATTACAAACAGGAAACCAGCCCACTACCACATTATCAGGCTTGGAAATCACTAAGGGACTTCACTGAGCAGTTCCTAGGGCTTTCCCAAAGCCTATTGATTGGAACAAAATTCAGGCTTGCACACAGAAATCTGATGAACCTATTCATGACTGTTACAATTGAGTTCAGATTATTTTTAAAGAAAAATCTGATTTTCCTTCAGCTGTTGATTCCACCCAGGTGGCTTTTAACCCTAAGTTTATAATGGGTTGAACCAGCACCTTTCCCTTCAAGTAAAAAATGCCACAATGGAAATTATGTCCACTCCAGATTTAGTTAATCTGGAAAGCCAGCTCTCCTACACTCTAGATGAGTCACCTCAAAGGAAGACTGCCAAAATCTTCATCTTCAACTCCAGCAATTGAAGGCCCCTAAACAAAACCAAAACCCTCCTAGTTTCTGCTATTACTGAAAAGAACCAGGACACTGGAAATGAGATTTTACAAATTCAAGCACTTCAGACACCTTCAGCCCTCTAACCACCCCATCTAGCAACCTCCCAATTCTCAGCAATGGGGCTCCAAGGAATTATAGGGGCTCTTCCCAATCTCTCCTCTTAATCAGCTTGGAGAAACATTTCTCCTGACTGGGGCTGAATCTCTTCTAGCCCTAACTGACATCTGAGCCACACACTCAGTGCTAAAGCCTACTGTTATAAAGCAGCAGCTGCCTTGGAGTACTTACACAGTTCAAAGAGTGGGGGTCTCTAATGAACCTCTTGAGGTCTCAACCTATTCCCTTTTGTTGAGGCCCCTTGAGACATACACACACCCTTTTCTCCTTAGTTCTCCTCCTCTATCCATTTATTAGGCCACAACTTCTCAGAGAAGTATCATGCCAGAATTTCTTGCTCCCAAAAGGGGGAACTAATTCTAGACTTTGAATTATCCAAGCAGCCAACCAGGTGAATTGAATGACCTTTTGAAGTCTTTGATTTGCTCTGTCTCTCATGGCACTAGAAGTGATTCTGGAAACACTGATCATTTGTCCAAATTGAATCAGGAGTTACCATCCTCCTTACGGGCAAAATCTCCAACTGAATACTGGCAAAATTCACAGCACACCTCCCATCAAAATTCAAACAGATCCTTCAAAACCTCCTCACAGAATTAACCAATAACCTATAAGTAAAGATGCCCTTCAATGCATAAAGCCCATAATAGAAGACAGCAAGGCTCAAGTCCTTCTTATCCCTTGTACTAGTCCCTGTAATACTCCTGTATTACTGGTGAGAAAACCTAAGGGCCAAGGGTAGTTTTGCTCAGGACCTCCAAGCAATAAACAACTTTGTTATCCTTGACACCCTGCTGTTCCAAACCCCTACACGTTATTAATATCCATTTGCACCAGAGTAAATTCTTCAATTGATTGATGGAGTGAATGCTTTGAAATTCTGATTAAGAAAGCTAGCCAATACCATTTTGCCTTCACTTGGGGAGAAAAGCGATTCACCTGGACAATAAATAATGCCTCAGAGTTTTAATAGACAGTCCTTATTTCTCAGAAATCCTGAAGGCTGATCTGGGTGATATTAAGTTCCCAAGAGGTTCTACTTTGTTGCAATGTGTGGATGACTTGCTTCTTTGCTCTCCTTCTCAAGCCTCTCACAGGAAGGCACCACCCACTTGGTAAAGCTTTTAGCCTTAAAAAAAAAAACATAAGGTCACTAGGGAAAAACTGCAGTTTACTCAAACCCAGCTTCGATAATTATGGCATCTGATAGCAGAGCAAGGGTTACACCTAGATCCAGATAGACTTCATGGTGTCCTAAGTTTCCCAAAACCCAAAACAAAGCACCAACTGCAAGGTCTTCTCAGGCTACTTGGTTATTACCAAAATTGGATTCCAAATTTCTCTCTGATGGCCAAACTTCTGTATGTTTTACTAAAGAACACCAATCCCAATCCAATTTTATAGGAAGAACCAGACAACATAGCTTTTAAGGCCTTACAGGAGAATTTGATGAGCCCACCTGCCTTTGGGCAGCCCAGTCATCATATCCCCTTTTTCCTTTTCTTATATGAAAAGGGAATGCCCTTGGGGTATCCACCCCAAAACGTGGGGATCTCCATGAACGCATAGGGTATTATAACCAGAAATAGGATGCTGTGACGGGGGATACCCACCCCTTGACTTACAGCCATTATAGGCTTCTGGTTAAGGCCACCAAGAAAATAATTGTGGGATCCCCTTTGGCCACTGTGTACCTCATACAGTAGAAGCCCTCCTCAATTCTCATCACACACATTTTTCAGACGGCTGCCTCATCTGTGAGGTCCTTTTGTTAAATGACCCTCACATAATTCTTTTACATTGTAATAAACTTAATCTTGCAACTCTCCTCCCTTCCCCGCCAGCACTGACAAAGTCCCTCACCACTACTTAATTTTTACTGGTCACCTCTGCAGGAAATACCTTTAGGTAACACTGACGTCTCATGGTTCAATGATGGCTCTCATTTAGCAGGTGACAATGGCAAACAGTGTGCTAGGTGTGCTACTGCAACTCCTTTTGATGTTGTGGAGGCAGCATCTTTACCCATGACTACGTCAGCCCAACACGCAGAATCACATACACTCTTACACAGGTTTGCACTTTAGCCAAGGGCAGAAATCCCATTATTTTTACTGATAGTTGATGTGCTTTTGGAGTACTTTTATGATTTCGGAATGTTCTGGAAGCAACATGGCTTCCTTATTTCCATCAGGAATAAAATTTAAAATGTCTTCTATGTCCAGGAATTATTGGATGCAATACTTTTACCTGGCACTTTAACTATTATTAAGATTCCGTGGCATTCTAAACTTGAGTCTCTGGAAGCTAAGGGAAACCACCTTGCTGGCATTTCCACAAGGAATGCTGCCTTTGAAGGAACCAATAACAGCCAAACCTCTGTCATGGTCCAAAGGGTTATTTCCCCAAATGATAATTTAGGAAAATCGGCTAGAGAAGCCCAACAAATGGCCTCAAAAAAGGAAAAACAAGATTGAAAATTCAAGAGTTGTTGGTTTCATAAAAAGAGAAAGCTCTGTTTTGGACCAAATAACAACCTAGTCCTACTGGAGCCTCTAAAATTCCCACTCCTCACCATTGCATCTGCACTAAACCATTGTTCTACTGACAAAAGGAGAGCCTTCATAAATCAGTATCGGTAGGGAAACACTAACAAGGCTGCAAAAAGTATCTATCTCCTTGTTCCACTTGTCTGAAATACAACTCAGGGATTCCTGTCCATACTGCTCCCAGACAGACATTTTAAACTGCTCAATGGACTATTCAAACTCTAGCGAATGGATTTCATATAGCTTCCATCATCTCATGGCTATAAATGTGTTTTTGTCATGGTCCATATGTTTTCACACTTAACTGAAGACTTCCCTTGCAGACAGGCAATTGTCTCTTCTAAAGTCCTTTTGGAAAAGTAACCTCAACCTGGAGAACTCTTCTCCAACTTCGTAGTGATGGAGGAACTCATTGGACACACTAACAGCACTATTAAGACTCAATTGGAAAAAAAATGTTTTTTGGCCTCCATATACCTTGGCCAAAAGCACTACAGTTGGTCTTTCTAAATCTAAGCTCTATGCCTTCTAGTTCGGAACTCATAAACTCTCACCATTTGAGAGAGTCACAGAACACCCAATGCAACTGGATCCTGCCTCTTTTGATTCGCCACTTATAAAAGGAGAGATACTCCATTATTACTTCTATGAAAAATAAGCATGTTTTGGTAGAGCAGTCTTTCCACAGGCACTCTTAGAAAAGACCTTATGCATCAGACCTTGAAACCTGGAGATTTTGCCTTTGGGTAAAAATACCTCCAGAAGACCTCACTGGGTAGGGCCTTTTAAGTACTACTAACCAACACTTGTGCCACCGAAGTCCAGGGAACAGACTCTCAGATTCACATGACACACTGAAGAAAGCACCAAACTCTGACTGGAACTGCAAATCATCTGTGACCTGAAAGTAAAGATTTTCCAGAATTGAAGCAGATGACATTTAATGAGACAGCTTTCCCAAGATATCCAGACTGGGCCTGTTGGAAGTTTGTTGCCAAACCTTTGATGAGGACTTAATACTTCAGATAATCTCCAACATCTATTATCTTGACAACATACGGACATTAGATAAGAACTGCTTCAGAGCTCTCCCTCAAACATGACCTCAGTAGGTTTCCAATCCTTGTGCTTTCCCTCCAAGATGAGACACTACACCCGGGAAAGGTCCTTCCCGGCACTGAGGGTCAAAATGCCACTGAAACTGGGAAACCTGACCCTCAATCAGTGATGCCTTCAGAGAAAGACCTTGATCAAAAGGGAAAACTGTAAAACATTAATAAGCAAAACCTCAGAGTTGGGAAACCAGGAGGAGAAGTTCTCATGGCCTGGGACAATAGCAGAGCCCAAGGATAAGAAAGAATCCTCTTTTTTCTTAGCAACAACCTCAGCCAGTGAAAAGCCATGGACTCTTTGTTCACTATAGCCCTCCCCACTTCCTTTTCCCCTCTGTAAGAGTTCTCCTTCCCTTCCTGTGCCAGGACTTGCATGTGGCTCACCATGGCTGCAGAGCACTAACTATAATTCTCTGCTGATCCCAGATAAACCTATTTTTGCTGGAGAAATAATGGGCAGTCTATTTGTTGTAGGTGAAAGACACACATATATAGCACATGGATGTATGAGTGTGAGTATATGTGATATAGTGTCTAACCCAGGTTCATCAGCTGTTCTATAATCTTCTATTCAAAGCATGGGAGTATAAATACTTTTCCCAGGTCATTTTCAATGGGAAGCAATGTGTTTTTCTGAAACAGGCCCTTGGCATCTTCCTAGTTATTGGAATAAAGACTTATTGTTACTTGCCCTTGAAAGAGAAACAACTATCTACTTCTACCACCAAAGTTAAAAGCAATATCAAGTTCACATGTTGCAACTAGCACCTTTCATCTAACTAGGTCAAAATTTTTAATCCAAAAGTGGATTGGGGATCTTGCAGCAAAGGCAGAGTGAAGAGGTCAGCAAATCTTCTCTCCAAAAAAACTATAAAACTGGGCAAAATTGTCCAAAACTACCAATTCAGGACTCTAGAAATCAACCAAAGGGCACCAACAAATTTAGAAATGTTTATTCATGAAAAACTGCTAAACCTTGGATAAGAATAGGGGCTCTGCGGCATTCTTGTCTGGAAGGAAATAATAAAGATCAGAGTGGAAATTAATGAAGTAAAACAAAAGATAGAAAAAAATCAATGAAAACTAAAAATTTTGTTTCTTTGAAAACATCAACAAATTGATAAATATATCAGTAAATTTATACTGACCCCCCCCCCCAAAAAAGAGAAAGAAAACACAAATTACCAGAATCAGGAATGAAACAAGAGACATCACTGCCAACTTTAGAGATACTAAGATGATTTATAATAGAATATTATGAATAACGTTATGCCAACAAATTAGATGATTTAGATGAAATGACAAATTCTTAGACATAATTACCAAAGTTGACTCATGAAGAAATAGAAACTCTGAACAGATCTAAAACAAGCAGAGGCACTGAAGTATTATCTAAAAATCTTCCCACAGAGGAAAGCCCAGGCCCGTGTAAATTTCATCAAATATTTTGAAAATAATACTAATCCACACAAATGTTATGAATGCCAGAAGTGATTACTAAAATATGCTCATTCATGAAATAAATCATGAATAAATCAACATAGGGAATCCAATCTGGCCTATCAATCATGAAAGTTCCAAAATACTTTTTAATCATAAGATGCTGTCTTGAATGTTGCTAATACTGTGCCAAAACCTTTATTATATACAGCTGGAGTCTTCAAGTTTAGCCAGTTTAGAATTCTTAACTGAGCACTGAAAGTCTGAAAAATAAAGTCTTGTAGAGCACTAACAAAACAAAAGCCATTATGAGGCTGGGCCTTGTCTTATGAGTCATTTCCACCAAGATCTGATTTATTCCTCCTCTCCTTAAGGTCATCAGTTACACTAGTACAACATTTATCAAATAGGAGCAGAATGTATTGTTAGGAACTTCAATCAGTTCAAGGATACCAGTAACAATGCTACAAACAAATCTGGAGCCCCAGTTATGAGAGTTAGAAAAGTCTTAACTATCATGTAAAGCATTGGTACTGTGTTTTACGAACAGGTTAAGTGACTCGTGAAATCACAAAAATAACGAGGGACTAGATCTTCCTTTAAATGTCTATTGTCCTGCAAACCTACAAGAAAACCAGCTTGAATTTGTCACCTTTTCTCCTCCATAGTCAAGTCTATGATCGTGATATAAGTACCAATAATTTGGGGGAGGGAAAAAAATATTCTGAGAAAGTAATTTTCCATGAAGTAGGTACAGGGAGTAAAGGTCGGATTGTTAAGGAAAATAAGTCAATTAATATAGACTAATTTACCTAAATGTTTGATAAGGAAGGGAAGCAGGGTCCAGAAAAGGTGATTTTAGCGACAAACATTGCTTTTGAGGTTTCTCTATCTAGTAGGTAGGAGGAGCGTAAGGAATCAGATAGAAAGGCAAACTCCTAAGGTGTAAACAGAATTAAAAATGAGGCTAGATCCTGGAGACACTCTGCATCACTATTTGTACACGTTTTTAAATGTCCACAGGGCTTCACACACACACACAATCTTATCTCCCCCAGCTCTCTGTTAATACATCCTCTAATTCAGTGGTTCTCAAATGTGGTTCCTAGACCAGCTGCATCAAGTATCACAGGGAACTTGTTAGAAATGCGCATTCTTGGGTCCCACACCAGATCTACATAATCTCTGCGGGCGAGGCCCAGCAATGTGTTTTAAGAAGTCCTCCAGGGGATTCTGATGCTCTCCAAGTCCCCAGAAACACCGCACTCAAGAGGGAACTACAGAGACCACTGCCAGGATGGCAGCCACAGTCGGAGGGTCGAATTTCCTTCATACCCCTATCAGGATCTTCCTCGCTCCTAAAGGAAGGAGTGCACGACGCCACCCTGCCAGCACCGCAGAGCAACGTTGCCCTGCTTGGGACTTAGCCTGAGCAAGTACTGCCAATCCCGGCCGGAGTGGAAGCCAGGTATGGGACCCTTACCAAACTCGACCTCGGCCCAGGAAGGACCCGAGCTCCCCCGCCCTCGGGCTCCGACTTCCGGCGCTGGAAGAGGGGGGTCGGTGGGGAAGGGACTCGAGGCGGACGTGTCCAACTTCCTCGGCCCTGGCAGGGGTGGTGGGGAATATTCATTCTCCCAAACCCCTCCATGTGCTCGCTAAGAGGCTGGATGACACGGCGGTGGAAGAAAGATGGGTTAATCTAGGATAAGTGTTTGGGAAACCTGGAATCCAATAAGGGTATAAAGAAACCTTGAAAATCCTTCTCGTTTTCTTTGCCTCCTTTCCCACCCCAGGCCCCAAAACCGCGATCAGGGAGGGGTGGGGGAGGACACCGGAGGAAGAATTCTCGCGATAGGAGGCCGGCCGGGGCGGGGGCTTCACCTCTTCCCTCCTCCTCCGCCTCCTCGCGTTAGTTCCGGTCGCAGAGGAGACACTACCGCAGTTGCTGCCACCTCGGGGATTTCTGGCTCTTTTCTCTTCGCCTTAAATTCGGTAAGGCGCGGGATCCGCTGTCTTGGGCCGAGGTTGTGGTCCCTCGTCGCCGGGCAGAGGGTGAGGGAGGCGGCAGGTCTTGTGCCCGGCTTGGGTAGGCCTGGGCGGAGGCCGCCGCAGGAGGCCAGGCCGGATCCGGGGCCTGGATTCCGGGGTCGGGGCTGTCGCCTCAGCTGGGAGGCAGAGGGGCGGCTGCCCGGGCCGGAACGTGGGGCCCGAGTGTGCCCCGGGGCGCCAGAGGCAGAGGCAGTGGGGGAGGCAGGCCCCTCTCCGGCCCTACCCGGCCTGGGTAACAAAGCCGCCGCGGCCTCTGTTGGGTGATGTACGCGTGGTGGGTTCCGGCGGGCGGGGCGGAGGAGCCGCCACCACCACTACGGCCGCCTCCACCGCCGCTGCTTTCGCTGGAGGGCGGGCGGATGTACGGGGCGGCTGGGCCCCCGGCGCGAAGCGCCTCGGCGCCTGTGGTCCGCTCGTTGCGGCGGCCGCCACCGCCAACGACGGGGTCAGTGAAGAAGGGGCTGCCAGCGAGGAGCAGCCCCCACGGCGCCTGGCCGAGGCCAAGGGGGTCCTGGGCGGGGGGCAGGTTGTCTGTTGCTCGGGCGGGAGGCCCCGGAGGGGTTTGATAGGGAGATAAGCGCCTGGGGAGGAGGTTTGGATTGTAGGGTATAGGGCGAAGGAGGCTAGGCCTGCTCTCTGCTCATTTTGCAGGCTGGAGTGGCTGCAAGCGGCCGCTGCGGACATGGGCATGATTTGAGGGTAGGGTGTTGCTGCTCATAAACAGGTCCCGCAACTGAGGGCATTCGCCTTTCGACAAAGTCTTTAAATTGACATACATGTTTTGGATACCTCTTGACTATGGTGGTCGTCTCTGTTAGTCCTCTGTGGTGCTTAGAAGTAGTGGAAGATGTAGGTGAATTTAAAGAGGAACCAGGAAGAGGGTAAACTGCTTATGATGGGCGATTTTGCCACCATTCTCTTGCTCTGTAAAGTCATTTGAAAGTGTACTTCACGTTTCATCTTTAAAGGGTTTTTGTCTGGAGAAATGCAGGTTTTGAACTTATATATAATTCAGGCAAATGTAATTCTTTGTGCCTGCCCAGGTCTGCTGCTAGGCTGAAAGTGTATGTTCTGTGTGGTTTATGTGTGACTACGCTCAGGTTTGATGCTTTGTTTCTAAAATGGATGTTATGGCACTGGTATTTTTAAGGCCTTATTTTTCCCCCTCCAGGGTGTCTTTTATGAATAATCAAAAGCAGCAAAAGCCAACGCTATCAGGCCAGCGTTTTAAAACCAGAAAAAGAGGTAAATATTTATGTTTTAATAATCTCTCTCTTCAAGCTTTCGGGATAACTTTCATGTCTTGGTTTCTCCGGCAGACTATTGCTTACTACTAAAACCTGAAGTGAAAATACCAGGAAGGAACTTGAACATCTTCTAGTTCACTGCCATTTTAGATATACCCTTAGTATTTCTACTGCTTTTCCAAGCCTTTAAGATTTTTGGTGTCAACTTATATATATCTAAACAGGCTAGTGAATTATCTTTTTACTGTGAAGATGAAGGGGCTCTAAAAAAAGCATGTCTTGTGTTTTCACTAGCTAAATTTCATTTAAACAAACTTTAGCTTGAGGGAAAGGGTTAATTTAATAAAAGGGTTAATTTAATAAAATGTGATTACTAGTTTGACCCAAACTTTGTGAAGATTTGTGAGAGAAAAGTCAAATTTTAACCCATGGAAGTTAATATTGGAACAGAGTTCACATTGCAGTCTTTTGAAACTATTTCCTCACAGACTTAGTAAGAAAAGTACAAGAATTATATTAACTACTTAATACAGTTGGTACTTAGATGAGTATTGAATTCTGTAGTAAGGCACTGCACTAGTTATACAAAGTTAAATATGTGGTCTCAGATATATTTTATATTGGGTTTAATATTTTCCCCTCAAACTTTACAGTGTTGTTGCTCAAAAGCACATATTGACCTTATCTTACAGGAAACTTTGAGGAAATAGAGAACTGGGTTGGCTACTGGTTATAAATTGTGTTTTTCTACCCTGTGTGGCAGACACTTTGAGATATGTATTACAAAATCTTTTATAATCTCTGGTTGTCATCTGCCCTACTTATAGCAGGGAGACCAAAGAATGATTTGATTTAAGCCAGTAAATTTTCTCAAGAAGAGGAATAGAAGTTGGGAACAAGAGGAATTCAGCAGTAATGGGGGAAGTCTGTATCCCAAACAGTGGATTATTGGTACCGCCTTTGTGTAAATATAGTATCAGGTAGTTTTATTGTTGTTAGTACTGGGAAGAGATGTCACTTCCCCAGTTCCAGATTGAGATCACTCATGGCCTCCTAGTTCTTAATGATTGGATCCTGACTACAGTGAACAACCATCCTCATTTGCCTGGGACTGAATAGAGTCCCTAGGACATAGGCCTTTCAGTGCTAAAAACAAAGTCCTAGGCAGACAGGGAAGAGTTGGTCACCCTAGTGCTGTGTGGAAATCAAGATATCATCTAACTTAGATAAATCAAACCCTATCCTTGAGTGTGTGATACAAACTCAGTAAAGGCTAGGGTGTGTACTTACCCATGGCATTGTTCAGCGTGCTTTCTATTTTATTTATGTCATTTAATACCCACAACAACTTTGAGGGGAGGGCATAGCTCAACTGGTAGAGTGCGTGCTTAGCATACACAAGGTCCTGGGTTTAATCCCCAGTACCTCCTCTAAAAATAAAAAAATAAACCTAATTACCTCTCCCCCCCAAAGAAAATTAAAATTAAAAAAAATTTTTTTTCAAATACTCACAACAACTTTATGGGATAGATACTAGTCTTAATCACCATTTTACAGTAGGGAAGTTTAGGCATGAAGAATGAGGTTAGTTGTTCAGCTTCAGACAGTTAAATGGTGATCATGATTTGAATCAGGCAGTTTGCTGCACAGTATAATCTCTTCATGGCTCAACTTCTGTGGCCTTCAACTTCCCTTCTGAATAATGGGAACAAATATCTACTGAGGGTAGATTTACTGTAGTTTTTGTCATATATTGAGTATTGAATAAATGTACTTTGTAACGATACCTTAAGTACTAAGTGAGTGAATTTTTTTTTAAAGTAGAGTGTTACGAGCATTTAAAGAAAATCAAGAGCTCCAGTTTTTGAACAAAATTTCACTCAGGAATAAAATTTACCTGAGGTGTAGAAGATGTCCTAGATTTCAGAAAAGCTCAGAGGCAATGGAAGAGCATTCCAGGTAGAAATTATCTCCAGGCAGTAGAAACACACTAGCTCATTTAGCTGACTTACGAGTCTTGTGTGAAAAAATAGTGGGAGAAAAGCCACACACGTCTTGTGATTAGGCAGTCCTGCCTTGCATTTGCAAAGGTGCAACTTGCAAGGGATGTGCGTTTAGTCTTCTGTTGTGTTTGCTCATATTTCAGGTCTTGGGTAATCTAGGTAGTATTTGTTTTCTCCAGCTGTTGAAATCAGTGAAATTGTGATGAATGTGGTTAATGTATTCAGTAGTTATAGCTTCATAAAGTTGTGATTTCATGGCATTTTGGTAAACCTTTTAATCTAAAACTAAATCTTTTGGGGTTTCTCCCCCCAGATGAAAAAGAGAGGTTTGACCCTACTCAGTTTCAAGACTGTATTATTCAAGGCTTAACTGAAACTGGTACTGATTTGGAAGCAGTAGCAAAGTTTCTTGATGCTTCTGGAGCAAAACTTGATTACCGCCGATATGCAGAAACACTCTTTGACATTCTGGTGGCTGGTGGAATGCTGGGTAAGTGTCTGGGTTTTGCGGGGAATGTGATGTATGGAGATTATGTAGAATCCAGAATATGAACTATTTGACAGGCGTATCAAGTTGGGGTGGCTTTGTTTCTGTTTGTTTTACCCCCTTACGATTTTTCCTTTTTTTTTCTTCTCAAATTATGGTAAATTTGCAGATTGCCTTGCTCTGTCTGGCTTTATATTTGAAATCCATTACAGAACCATACCATTTGGGGAAGACTTTTCTGTCTGATACCTAATTCCCCACAAAATCCCCCTCAGTGATTTTTCCAACTTGTGTTTGTACACTGCCATTTAATGAGGAAACCACTGTCTCTTGTCCTGTGTTACCAAATACTTCTATACAGTCAGTCCGCCATGTCCAAAGGTTCCGCATCCATGGATTCAACCAACTGTGGATCAGAAATACCGGGTGGCGGGATGGTGTTCAGAAAGTTCCAAAAAGCAAAACTTGAATTTCCCGCAGTCTGGGCAACTATTCACATAGCATTTACATTGTATTAGGTATTATAAGTAACCTAGAGACAGTTTAAAGTATACAGAAGGATATGTGTACGTTATATGAAGATAAGCCGTTTTATTTAAGAGACTTGAGCATCTGCAGATTTTGGTATCCACGTGGGTTCTAGAACCAATCCAGGATGACCATATATCTGAAGACTGTAATCCTGCAGTTGTCAGTATATTAGCCACTAGCCACATGTGGCTATCAGTCACTTAGAATATGGCTAGTCCAAATTGAGATGTACTGAAAATGTAAAAATATACATTGGATTTTAAAAGACAGTATTAAAAAGAATGTAAGATTTCTCAGTAATATTTTGAATACTGAGATGTTAAAATCATATTTTTCATGTGTTGAGTTAAAGTATATTAAAGTTAATTTCACGTTTTATTTTTAATATGTCTACTAGAAAATTTGAGATTACATTATATGGCTCACATTATATTTCTGTTGCATAGCACTGCTCTTACTCCTGCCTTTACCCTCAACAGATATCTTAACAGAATGTGCTACTTACTTACGTACCTTCAAATGGTGATAGTAATTTCATTTCCATAGCCCTTTTAAGGTATTTCAAAATGTTCTTACAGTAACATTGTATTGAACCTCACAGTCAAGCTGATAGCATCAGAACTCTATTTGTATACATGCAGAATGGAGGCTTAGACAGGCTTCTCTGGTTTACATGCAGTCAAACAATTGCTTGGTGGTGGAACTGGGAACTTAATGTTCATATGTTCTGATGCCTGGTCTAATGAGTATCCCTTTTATTGTAGTACCATTTTGTGGTAAGAAATGGGAAACGTGTCTATTTTCTATTCATAATGCTGTTACCAATAAGCCACTTTTTAAAATTCTTTTTAAAGAATCTGTTTTAGTAATGAGATTTTCAAATATAGCCTAAGAGACTAGGTTAATGAATTTCTGATGTTACCCAACTTCAGTTTTTAACAGTCTTCATCCATCTATGCCCCCACTGACTTCATCTCCTCTCCACGCCCCCCCCATATTTTAAAGTATACATCAGATATCATTTTATGCATAAATACTTACAAATGTGTCTACAAGATAGTCTTTAATTTGAGGATTTGTATAGCCCGGCCTCTTGGAAGCTTCTAAAAGGTGGTTTCCTATATGGAACATCAAAACCAACTCTGAACATCTCCACTTGAGTGACAGATTTGGCACTGCTGAATTAATCCAGTGA
This sequence comes from Vicugna pacos, assembly GCF_048564905.1. Lineage (NCBI taxonomy): Eukaryota > Metazoa > Chordata > Mammalia > Artiodactyla > Camelidae > Vicugna > Vicugna pacos. The sequence continues at coordinate 69,936,402 of NC_132991.1, read as the reverse complement.
GTTCCATTGGGTTGCTAAAGAGGGTTATTTTGTTTATTCCAGTAAATTGTTTTCACTTTATTCATACATATTGAACTATTGGGAAATTGACTTACAATAAATAAATTAAAATTACCATTTTATTTTATGAGAATCTTTACAAATGGTAAGATTGAATAGTTGTACACAGATGTTGAACTATACTGCTGTACACCTGAACATTAAAAATAAAAACTGAATTTTTTTTAAAAAGTAAGTTTGAAATAATTACTAATTTTAAATGAAGGTCTTCACAAATTTTTTGTGAAATATACCTTAGCCCCAGGTGGTACACTGGCAGATGACATGATGCGTACAGATGTCTGTGTGTTCGCAGCACAAGAAGACCTAGAGACCATGCAAGCATTTGCTCAGGTAAACTAAACTTCATGTAATTATTGCAGTTAGCTATTATCCATCTGACTAGTATTCAAGGAATAATCTACTTTTAAGAGGTCACAGGTAGAAGGTTAAAGGAATTTGAGCTGAAGGTTTAGAGATGTTCTTGGCACAGTATGATGATATAGAAACTTAAAATGTGTTGAGGAAAACAAAGTAGAAAAAAATTGAAATAGCTCTCCTTTTCCTATTTGTCCCTCTAGAATTAATTCATTTTTAAGAAAAAGTCAAGCTGAAAAAGGAAAATCAGTTCCCTGTAGTGATTTTCATCACTGAATTATTCTGCATATAGCTTTTTAAAGGTGAATGAGTTATAGGGAGATTAGCTTATTAGTCAAAAATCTCATTTGAAAGTTTCATACACAGTTATGCTTGTGTTACTATAAGCAAAGAATTCAAGTACATCTAACCTGAGGTATTGTTTTCTATGTCATTAGGAAAGTAGAACTATATTTTATGATCTTATTCTGTTAATATCCTACAAATGTGTAAATGACTTGTATTTGAGCAATAATTAGTCCATGCTTTATTTAATATTTGGCAGTAAAAGTCTCTTGCCTGGTGGTGATTAAAGTGTTAACAGTATTGTGGTGTTTGGGAGCTGGCAGACTTCTCAAGCTAATTAAACATCTGATGAAAGGTTCACTTCTCTGCTGTTATAGAGATACTGTGGGAGAAATCTCAGCAGCCCTGACCTAGATCTTTTAGGAATCTGACATTTATACATATGGAGTTATCATTCAGTTCCTTTACATTCTTACAGGTTTTTAACAAGTTAATCAGGCGCTACAAATACCTGGAGAAAGGTTTTGAAGATGAAGTAAAAAAGGTATGAGCAGCAGTATGCTTTGTGAAAAACAAAAGGTTGCAATCAGAAGGGAATGCTAAATCCTAATTCTGCCATGGATTTGAGATAATTTTAGATATTTAGGTAGGCTGTCTCTGAAATTTGGGGGTATATCATTTAGTTTAATTGCTGTACACTGTATCTTATCTCTATATCCAATCAAGTGGCAAAGGGGTAAAACTCAAAGTGGGGTTGGTTCAGAAGACAAGAGGGTAGCAGATCAGAACTACACACATTGAGAAAGAGAAGTTTAACACCCTTGTTCTTTGAGTCTTAAATATTCTACATGTAAGTGCACAGAAAACTTGGTAATGTTAATAGTAAAATTTAATGAGTACAAGGCACTGTTCTATTATTAACTTACTTAATATTCACAAAAACCCTGTGCGACAGGTTTTATTGCCCACATTTCAATATAAGGAAACTGGGGTAGAGGTTGAGTAACTTGCCCAAGGTCACTCAGCTAGTGAGTATTAGAACTGAGATACAAACTTGGATGGTCAGACCCCAGAGCCCACATTTGTAACCAATATGGTAAGCTTTACTGCTGCTCTTTATATAATGCAGTTGCTCTTTTAACCCTTAATTCTTTACTTTTATAGCTGCTGCTGTTCTTAAAAGGTTTTTCAGAGTCGGAGAGGAACAAGCTGGCTATGTTGACTGGTGTTCTTCTGGCTAATGGAACACTTAATGCATCCATTCTTAATAGCCTTTATAATGAGAATTTGGTTAAAGAAGGTAATAAACCTTTAATAACCTTTAATTGGCTGAGGGTCAGGTAGATAAGAGTATAAACGATGAACTGATAAAAAAGATACGTAGTTCATATAGATTTGACTTGTGTAATAGTCTTAGTTTTTTGACTATCCTTAAATTTAATTGGTTCATTTCAACTCATTAGTCATTTAATGTATACTTTGGACATCTAGGCTTAAGGGCTTTCTTTAGACATACAGCATATATCCAGGATCAACTATCGCTTTGCTTATATATGAAACTAACATTGTAAATCAAAACTTCAATAAAAAATTGTTTTAAATTCTATAAAAAGGAAACAGTTTAACTTGACTAACAATATACAATTAGCGAAATTGGAGTTTAATGGTAAGCAGTGGCAAGGGAATATTCTAGTGTTAAGTTTGGGGATAAAGTGAATAATCCCGTGTGGTGGAACCTTGGAAGGAGGAAATGGGGAGATAACAGTAGTTGAAATCCAGGAAAGTATTTCTGTTGAGTAAGCTCTTGTGTTCTACAGGGGTTTCAGCAGCTTTTGCTGTAAAGCTCTTTAAATCATGGATAAATGAGAAAGATATCAATGCAGTAGCTGCAAGTCTTCGAAAAGTGAGCATGGATAACAGACTGATGGTTTGTAACTTTTTATTCTTCACATTCTTGCCAATACTTTAGGAACATGTAATAGACAACTTTCCCATTTTTAATCTGTGAAAGGAGGAAAAGTGTTTTTCTTAATCTGATTTGAAGACCATTTAACCAGGTCACATTTTCTTTTCAGGAACTTTTTCCTGCCAATAAACAAAGCGTTGAACACTTCACGAAGTATTTCACTGAGGCAGGCTTGAAAGAACTTTCAGAATATGTTCGGAATCAGCAAACCATAGGAGCTCGTAAGGAACTCCAGAAAGAACTTCAAGAACAGATGTCCCGTGGTGATCCATTTAAGGATGTGAGATATTTTTGTTTAAATCATCTTTATATGGCTCATAACATTTGGGGATTTTGTAGGGTGCAAGCCAATGGAAAGACCTTCTGTTCCCGTCTTGATCTTTTCTTAGGTGGTTTGCTAATATGTAATATAAGGTTTGAATTGGAATTCTATCCCTTCTTATTCTGAAAGTTCTGTGATTGTATGTAGTCATTGCTAGTTGCATGGAAAGATGTTCATGCTTTTGTAAAAGGTCTGCATTTGATGTGTGGAGTATATACATATCAGAATGTATTTCTGTACTACATTTGGGTTCTTTTGCAGATAATTTTGTATGTCAAGGAGGAGATGAAGAAAAACAACATTCCAGAACCCATTGTCATCGGAATAGTGTGGTCCAGTGTAATGAGCACTGTGGAATGGAACAAAAAAGAGGAGCTTGTAGCAGAGCAAGCCATCAAGCACTTGAAGGTATTAAACTGTGCCTTGATAAAACATTATTCTTCTTTAAGTGGGGATAAGTGAACTGTCAGTGTACTTTTTGTTCTAAAATGGTGTATCACATCCTGTGGTTCCTGGGAATAAACCAGCAGTAAGTAGACAAATAACATATTAACTATTGATGATAACCTTTTGAAAAGTCTGACTTTCTTTGGCTCACAGGTTAAAAACAAATACATGTTTAACATTGAACTATAGTCAATATCTCATGATAACCTTTAATGAAAAAGAATATGAAAATGAATGTATGTATGTATATGCATGACTGGGACATTGTGCTGTACACCAGAAATTGACACATTGTAACTGACTATACTTCAATTAAAAATTTTAAAAAGAAAAATTTTTTTAAGTAGCTTAAGCTTGCAATTTGGTGTTTGCTTTTGAGGGAATATTGGAAAATAGAAGGATTCTTTTCCTTTTCCCCCCCTTTAAAATATTAACATTGTATTGACAGTTATCTGGAATCCTTGGTGTAGTATTGCTTTTTGGCTTAGATACTTAGATTTTTCTGCTTTTCTCTCCCCCCCCCCAACTTCCGCTAAATAGAATATAATTTACAGTGATTGTAAATGATGAGGTATGTTCTGTCTTTTAGGAATTTTGTAATGGATGGTCATTTTACTAAGTGACTCGATCTTTTCTCCCTTCCCTTTAAAAAGCAATACAGCCCTCTACTTGCTGCCTTTACAACTCAAGGTCAGTCTGAGCTGACTCTGTTACTGAAGATTCAGGAGTATTGCTATGACAACATTCATTTCATGAAAGCCTTCCAGAAAATAGTGGTGCTTTTTTATAAAGGTAATTTAAATTTTGAATTTTGTGAATGAATACATTTAATAAAAATCCTAGAAAACTCAAAATAATTCTGAGTAGTCCTCTAAACATCACCCTAAAATATTTTACTCTAATCACAGGACTGAGTTGTCTGCTTGAATTGGGTGCTTTTTAGTACATTACCATAAAATCATCTGTCAACCTTACTAACAAGTTAAAATCTAAAGCCTTCTTGATGAGGCTTCAAACTTCACTTCCTGTACTCCACCAGTCTCCTTCCCCAGACAGATGATTTTGTTAGTTCCTGTGTTTTAAACTTAAAGGTCTACCTGCATCCCCAGAATGAATGAATGAATGAATTTATTTATTTATTTATTTGTTTATTTATTCCCTGTGCTTCAGTGATTATCAGCTTGTGTTTAGGTTTCTTTAAAGTATCTATACCCCCTACTTCCTTCACTCTTTAGACTATTTAGAAATAAATCTTAGAAATCTTCATTTAGTTCTGGGAAAATTAATAATTAAATTTTAATTGTAAAGTACATGGACTTTTTGCTTTTTAATAAAATCATGGTTAACATTTTCACACCTAAAAATATGAATGAATGATCTATCAAATACCCCTGATTATCACAAGATTCCTCAACCTTGGTAATACTGTTCTGGGCTATATAACTCTTTTGTAGGTGACTGTCCTTTGCATTGTAGAGTGTTTAACAGCATCCCTGGCATCTTCCCAGCAGATGCCGGTAGCACCTCTCCCCAGTGTAACAACCAAGAATGTCTATAAACATTGTCAGATGTCCCCAGGGGGTAAAATTTCTTTCAGTTGAGAGGATATTGGTTTAATAAGGTTGATTTCATGGTTGTGGTTTCATAAATTGGCCAAATTTTTAAGTTTTTTTCTTTTCTTTATTTATTTTTAATTGAAGTAGTGTTGATTTACAGTGTTTTGTTAGTTTCAGGTGTAAAAAAGTTTCTTGATATAGGGTTCCCATTTTCATCTTCTCTCCTTTTCTTTAAAAATTAATTTGTTGAAGAAACCAGTTAAGACATTGTAAGCAGCGAAGATAATTGTTTGTATTTTACTTTTCAAAGGATCTTTTTTGCCACATAGGCATTCGCACCTTAGGAGGTTTCTAACTCTGCCTTAGTTAGAGAAGTACTATGTGAAAACTCCCTGAATCTAAAGGCTGTTCTTTTCTTTACAGCTGAAGTCCTGAGTGAAGAACCCATTCTGAAGTGGTATAAAGATGCACATGTTGCAAAGGGGAAAAGTGTCTTCCTTGAGCAAATGAAAAAGTTCGTAGAGTGGCTCAAAAATGCTGAAGAAGGTTAGTGTTTTCATTTGTGCAGTTTATTTGGTAAAGCCTAAAGACTAATTTTAATGTAGCCAAAAATGTGTCCATGCATGTTTGCCTTTCATTCAGATACCATTTTGTACCTAGAGTACAAATTTTTGTTCATTTATAACAGACCTGCAAAAACTCACTTACTTTAAAAGGCAGGTGAGGTTCAACCATAATGCTAACATTCTTAGGAAAATTGGAAATTTTGAGAATATTTAATAAATATTTATGAATTTTGAGAGTTAATAAAAGTCCTTAAAAAAGCTTTAAAGTTATAAATGGAAACTTTTGCTTTCTGATATCATGTAATGCTTGACTACATTTTCCCCCTTTTCTAGAATCTGAGTCTGAAGCTGAAGAAGGTGACTGAATTTTGAAACTACACCCTCAGTAAAGCAAACAGGAGTTGTAGATAAAATGTCATGTCTCATGTGTCCTGGTTCTTACATCTTCCTACCTCCCTATATCAAGCATGATATAAGGGCTTTCATGGCAAATTTTATTTTAACTGTTTCTATGGTTACTGGAAATGTTGGCTTTAGTTTCTAAAACCATGTTTGAGGTAGCTATAGGAGCTATAGATTTGAATCTAATGTTGCATTAGTCTTTTCAGTTATCTTCTACCTCCTGTATTTTCTACTGTAATAATGTAATTTAAGGCCTTCCACAATGAACAGTTCACTTTATTCCCTGGGTTTTCTATATGAACAGTTTTCAAGATATGATTTGGTTAAAAATAATTTGTTATAAAAATTCTGTTTGCAAATTAAACTGTAAAAGTATCCAAAGTCTCAGAAAGTAATGATTTGTGTCATAATTTGGTATGCCCAAAGCCCTGCTTATCAATGAAAATCTCATATACAATAATTGAATTCATTAACATGAATCTTGAGTATTTGGACCATTGCTTGCATGTTAATATTTTCTTGCATTTTTAACCCCAAATGTGCTTGAGCCCAATTGTTTGCTCTCTGATTTTCATTCCTTAAAATGAAGCCATGGAGAACAAGTGAGGTCTTTGGGAAATTGTATGTGGCAGAGGTGGTGGGAAGAAGAAAATAGAGCTTTTTCCCATTGAGAAACTTCTGCATTCATTTTGTATCTTTCCAGACAAAACATGGGTAATTCTTTTCATACAACCATCTTCAAAGAAAAGTCTTGTCATCTAAAGTATTAAATTTATCATACACTTAGATTGGTAAGAAAGGACTCATAAAATAGTGTGAGAAAAGCAAATGACTGTTCTAAACAACTAAAATGGTTGAAAGAAAAGAAACAACTAAATTGTTGTCAGCATGTTCTAATTGGGACTCTAAATATAACTCCCATTTCCTGTTGGCTTAGAGTATTTGTTGTAAAGAATGAAGTGCAGTGATAACCATATATTCCTACTTGGTCATACTGGTCCAGCTTCATTCTCTTCACAAATTTCACTAATGATTCAAGCATCTGGCTATTAACTTACCTAGTTGCCATTTTTTAAATAGCCATGAGCCAAATATCTCCTATACAGTTGATCTATTTATTTTAATGGTTGCCTTTTACTTTCCATCTTTCTTTTCTTGCTGCTACCCATCTTTATATGTAGTTGTTAGAAAAACAAAATGTGGCCACATTTTTTGGTGGAAAGAATTCATGTTAAAAACGAGTATTTTCACAGTTTTTTGATTGTTGAAAGAAACGAGCTTGGAATAATGCCACCAGAGACTGCATGGAAATTGCCCCTTTCAAAGGTGCCATTCTTAAGAGCCAAGAATTTCGTGTTTAGAAACTCATCTTGACGGAGTAACATGTAATATAGTTTGAAATAAAGGTATTATAACCTTATGAAGAAGAGCATTATAACTGATACCATTGTGAGTGGGGTGAAATTGTTAAATGAATAACTTTGATAAAGCTTTCCTGCACAGGCAAAATGTATTCACTAGGTTTCTACGTAGTGATCTGCTTTTACTTTGTAACTTGTAGTCCTTAAAAGACTTTTTTAAAAAAAATAAAGTCCATCCTTACACTTAGGTTTATATAGGTCAGTCTTCTTTTTTAATTTTTTATTTTTTTGTAAATTCCATGTTAATACCTGGTGATAACTGTATGTTATGCTTTCAGATGTCTCTGCTGTATAAGCATTAAATAATTGCTCTTTTCATTCTCATGACTCCCAAACTGTAAACACCTACACGGAATTCTAATGTAGCGGAAGCCACATTAACATTTCTGCAACAAATCATTGCATGTTACTGCAGTACAAAGTGTACCCTGTTTATTATATACTGTGTATAGTGAAAGAGTGTGTAGTCTTCGAGAACTACATTATGATCTTTGTATGATCATAGAGTTTTATCCTTCATAATGATAAAGTAGTGTTTACTTACTACAGTGTTTGGTAAATGGGTAAGTCACCTGTGACCGTGTAGTGTAAAGAAAGGGAATGCTTCCTAAAAAGACTTAAAAGATTTTCATTTTGAATTTTAAGTGGCAGTTTGAAACTCAGCTACTAGTGCCAACTCATGGCCTCAAATATGTAATTCTTGGTACACATGTTAAAACTGTACTTGTAATTATGATTGGATAAATGTTAATTGATTTTCCTAACTTGGTGTCAGTTTCTAAGGATAAGCCTCCTCTCAGATGCCATAATTAAATGTGTGTTTAGAGCTGATCACAAGTTTCTTAATTATTCTGGGAGCATTGTCCTAGAGGCATTTATTATGTTCTTATGAAAACTCCAAATACCAAAAATGTCACAGGATATTTTGACATAACATAATGATGGTGGGGAAAGGAAATGCACGTGACTACTTCTAATTCAGTGTTTCTTAAAGCTTTTTCTCATCAATCCCACCACTGAAGCCTTTTAAAAACTTTTTTTTAATAGTGCCCCAATAAATTTTAATACAGATAAGCTGTATATATATTGTATCTGCTTTATACGTGAAAAGAGTAAGGTTTTACTGTCCTACTTGGGGGTGAAACCACCCCCATTCAGAATGCATGCCCTAATATATCTTTTTTTAAACGGGAGAGGACCTAGTGATAAACATTTGCATTGACAGACATACTTTATGTGTATCCAATCCTGAAGCATTTTTTTCTGCTAGAGTCACTGGCAAATAGAGGAAGTTTGTTTTCTGCCAGTCACCGTCTTTTAACAGTTCTACACCCTTCCCACCACGGGGAAGTCAGACATGGCATTTCCCATTGGCTTTGGAGGTCTTGACAGATTCTTACTTGATTATAAGTGTATCATAAACAGAATCATCCAGGTTCCTTCTCATCTATGAAAGTCAGTTAAAATCGTAGGCAAATGGTTTGTTTTAATTGAAGTTCTTGGTTATAGCACTGAAATGGTATTGAAATTTTACTGATGAGTCTGCTGTCACGTCAAGTAGGCTGCTGGCAGGAACTGATAAGAACTGTTGGTTGGCTTTAAATGTAACATAAATGCCAAAAGTTTTAGTGTACATTATTACTTAGACTACTGAATTACCTTTGTAAAAATGTCTTCAGATGCTACTTACAGATGCCATGTAGAATAGGCTAATAAGCATTTCTGTGAAAATTCTGGTAAACTGCCATGCTGATTTATTCATGTAAAGTATTAGTCCTCTAGTGTTGATGTAGAGTATGTCTATTCAGCCTACTGAGGCCTAACGGTTTAAAATACATTAAGAAGTAAGTAGGCTTTATTTAAGCGGAATCCAGAAGATATGATAAATGCTTTTGACATAAATAATGAATTTATAATTGGCCTCTGTCTAAAAACTTGAATTGCAGTGGATTTGTGCCTGAACACAATCTTACACAAAATTGTATGAAACTTGGTGTGGATCAGAAAGGCTTCCCTAACTATGGACTATTAGCAGCCACATCAAATCCAGGCATTTTAATTTTCCAATGCACTTATGATGCTTTTATCCTTATTCTAAGACTATCGTTTCACTGCTTAATGAATTGAAAAAACAGGATACTTTACAAATTCACGCAATCACTGTCAATTTAGTAGCGCCTCCCAAGCTCAACTGCTTGTGCCTGTTTAGTGCTCTAGAGACAGCAGCAACAACTGCTCAGTCCTCTGCTTTGTAGACTATCTAGAGGGACCGACATCTTGTTAACTACAGTATGTTCAGAATGTTTATGGCTGTATTAGTGCAGGTTTAGGAACTGCATTAAGTGTGTGTCATGAATTTGGGGTGCTACAGTTATCACATATAATAGAGCTGTTTCATTTCAGGGAATTTCCAGTCAGTGTAACCATTTTTAAATAACCTTAGGATGAAAATAGATTAAACCATTTTTTTAAGCTGAAATCCTGAAGGCTGTGCTTCAAGTTGACTCACAGATAAACCTATGGGGAAATAAGTGACTCACTCACAGACTGAAGCCTCTGTTACTTCAGAAGGATGTTCTACATTCTCTGGCATCTTAAGAATAAAATATTATCTCTGTAAATACACCTCATTTCCATTCTAGTTAGGACTGATGGATCCTGGCGTGGCAAACAGCTGAAGAACGAAGACAACTGGATAGCTGATAATCCAGCTAGTGCTTGGCCCTCTGGACAACCTCAAGTACAGCCATCCAAGCCAGTGATAACATTGCTGCATTATTTCTGTTTAACTGTGAAATTTGCTTCTTATCTGTACCCTTGAAATTGAATAAAATTTCATGAGACTCCTTATTAATGTAAAGAGAAAAGCAATGATTTGCATTGGTTGTATACTAAAAACCTGAGTGCTGGATTGAGTTAAGGCTCAGTAAATCCTGGTCCTTTCTGATTTGCCTTAGTATTAAAACACCATCAAACAATTTTTTCTCCTCCAGACCACGTTTGCTTTTGTTTGGTTCATGTGTACTTCAAACTCACCCAAATGTACACATTTCAAAAAATGCCAGTGTTTTACTTAATAAAATAGTAATGCCATCTTCCCTCAGAAAGCTTCAAGTCCCTTTTCCTTTCAGCCATCACATCTAACAGCTCAAGTCCTACCCATTCCAGTTAAGAAATGACTTCTCTCCGGTGCCACCACCCGAACCCAAGCCAACATCTATTAACAACGCTAGGGTGGTCTTTAAATGCAAGTATAATTTAACAGTCTGTAGTTTAACAGACTTTTCACCTTTGCCTGGAGGGCGCTGCATGATTCTTCAACTTACTCTGCCTTCCCTCATTCACCACTATATATCCAGTATTCAGAAGTACTTGGCAGGTAGTAAGCATTGAATAATTAGTTGCATAAGTGAAGAAATAAGAAATCAGTGTTTTTGTGAATTAAAATATTGAAGGCATGAAAAAAGCTGGTGGATGCTTGCATGTGGAATGAAGGCTGTTCTGTGAATTACAAATATTTAAAAATTTAGAAGTAACTTCTTCAAACAAGATTAATCCAAGATATTTCTGTTCTGTTCAATGATTAGGGTTGCTATGACTGATGTGGCCAGGATGGGATGAGGCTATCAGTCAACAAATAGGTGCATGTTTTCCGGTGCTCTGCTGAGCTTATGGGCTATGGTAGTGAGCAGGACTGGATGCAAAATTCAGGCCTACAGGAGAAGGTAGGTAATCAAGAATGAAGTGAGTGCAAAACAAGGACGTAGGTGCTGGCAAGTTGAAGTCCACTTCCAAGGGCTATAATCTACCATTCAAATACTGAGAGAAGCAAATTACACTGAACAAAATATGGTTTGCAAGCCCTCAACATCAAAATAGTGCATGCCTACCTGAAACACAGTCTTACAGAAATCTGCTAGCTGTGTGACTGGGCAAATAATTTAACCTCAGCCTTTTCTGCAATATAATTGTGTCTGTAAAATAAGAACTGTGATAATCAAATGATGCCCATCTCAAGTAGTGGTTGAGACGTTAAATAAAATAGAGGTACTTAACACAGTACTTGTCACATAGTCAATGAACAGTGACTATTAGTTTTCTTTGGCAAGGATGTGTTCATGGGGGAGCTAAGAGTCCTGAATGTAGGTTTCTTGACTGATCTGAACTGGCAGAAGGTAATGGAAGTCCCAAAAACCACCATCTTGCCTGCTTTAGCAACATAGTAGAAAGACTCATTGACAACTGAAAGCCTCATGGCCCCGTAGTAAGAATGGAAGTAGTGTTTTGTATGTGTGCTCAAGCATTCAGAGTAACTGTCCTCCCAAAACCTCATTCTCATAATAATGTAAAAGTTAAAAAGCCACAAAGACAAAGAACAAGAGAGAAGAGTTAAAGTTAATGGCATATGAAAAACACTCAACTGTTGGAAGAAGGGAAGCAGATAGATGACCAACTGGCTTGGTTTTAGCTTTCTCTGAAGCCACCATGCTGCAGCAGAGCGCTATCAAGATGTGGACTGATAACTGCAGGACTCAGGACTAAGTCTCAAGTTGGGATCACTAGTTTTTCTAAGGATGAGGATAAGAAGCAGATCTGAAAATAGATGAGTTTATTGGGCTTTGTAAGAGGAATAAGCACCTTCTCCATCCCCTCCCCTTAACTTAACCATCAGCAGAAAACATTTACCTTCTGGAGAATTTGAGGAGAAAAGGTTGGGGCTCTGGACTGGTTGATATCAGACACATGAGAATAAGAGCACCATAATAAAATTCAAAACAAAAATCAATAAAATGGACAGACTCCTAGCATTATACCCCTGTGTGGCAGAGGTCTAGTGGTCCCTGATATTTATTCCCTGCTTTTTTCTTAGAATCCCCAACTTTTAGCTGGACACACGACTGCTCAAAAAACATCTGCCCGCCTCCCATGTAAGTAAGTGGGGCCATATGATTAAGCTACAGACGGTGGGATGGGCCATTTCTAGTGCCCTTAGAGGAAGTTCTTTCTTAGTTGTCTTCTTCCTTCCCTTTATCCTTGCTGCTAGCTGGGAAATGGGCATGATGAATGGAGGTCAAATAGGATTCTTGGACCATAAAGATCAATAACTATTCGCTGAGAATCTCAGAGCAACAAAATAGGAAGAGCCTGAGTTCCTGATGCAGACATTCAGCATTCCATCCCTGGACAACCTACATCTGAACTTCTTCCGGATGATGAATAAAACAACTTATTTAAATCAGTTTAATTGTAGGTCTCCTATTTATATACAAATGAATGTAATCCTGAATGGTTATTTTAAAATATAAAGAGAAGTTGCAAAAGAAACAGTCATAATAGACTCAAAAAGGAGAAAATCTGAGTAGATCAATCATCATAGGAAAAAAAAAATCAAGTGGCATTGTGCCAGTTATGAAGTTATCTCCGCTTCAGACATAGGCTTTGTCCTGTGTGATGCTGGGGCCGAAACTCTGCAAACTACATTTCTTGTATGTCATCTGATTTCTAGTTAGGCTCTACCTATAGAGAGTTCTAGGAGCCTGGAATCATGAAGGAGGAAGAAGGACTTGATCCTTCCTGTTTGCTTCCTGTTCCTGTCAGTGTCACCACAGCAGTAGTCCTTCACCCTAGCAGTGGCACTTGGTTCCATTTTGCAGTTTTCCCACACTACAAGAATCAGGCTTATTTTGGTCACTCAGAGACAGCAGTACCAGCCAGCTGGAATTTCCTCTCAAAGCTCTACCCCCAGCTCTGTGAAGTTCATTCTGAGTTCAAGGCTCCAGTGCCAGCCAAGTAAGGGTCCCTCTCCAAGCTAAATTCCAGCTCTTTGGGCTCTCTTCCAAACCTCTGAATTTTAATAATCCTAACATCTTTTCCTTTTTACCCCCAGCCATAGAGATGATTGCTGCTTCTTGCAATTAGTACCTTTGTGATACATCAGTATCCCCTCTTTGCCTTTTCAATTCTCTAGTTCTTGCTTTAAAATACTTTATATTAAATCTCTCTGTTAAAACCATTAGATTTAAAAAAATAATAATAATAAATAAAACAATTAGATTTTTTCTTGTCTCCTGACTGGAAAGAATTAGTACTAGGAGTGGTCCTAGAAAACCAGACTCTGAAACAGGGATTTGGTTTATATTTGAATATACTGCTGAGGTTTTTGCACACTGGGAATTAGAATGCTAGGAATCTATGGCATGGAATAGCATCACAATTAATCAAATTATTGAGGAACACTTAATAAATGAAGTGTTTGGAGGACCAGGTGCCTGCTGCATTTGGCCATTATTGCAATAATGAGCTTTTACAAGGATGGTGGCTGGGAATGATTGCATCTGGATGCATGAGACACCACAGAGGCCAGAGGCAATGAGATGACATATTCAAGGTGCTAAAAGAAACAGAATGCCAGCTAAGAATTCTATATCCAGCAAATCTATCCTTCAAAAATGAAGGAAAAATCAGCCATTACGATGCCTGGCACTTACCAAATTTTATAAATTTAACAGTAGAGTAAAGAGTAAACAAGATGCAGGAAAACTAGGAGTTCATGGTGGGTAATACAGATCAACAAAGGTTCTAATTGCTAATCTACATGCAAAATGAAAATCCCAAGTTTTGCTCTCTAGGATAAAGTACCAAGCATTTTGTTTGTTGGTTGGTTTTAACAAAGTCCAAGGGACCCTTACTATGCTCATTTTTCTCTCCATCCATATCATTTAGCTGCTCTGGTAATGGCAGAATAACTTATTCCAAAAAACTCTTACCAAGAACAAGCAGAAGAGCTGAATAAAATGTAAAATGTAAAATATATAAGTTGGAAACATTGGGGAGTTACCAACAGTGATGACCTGAGGGGCCAACATCCCTGAGAAAGATAAAAGGGAGGCCCAAAGAGGTAGTAACCCCTCAAAATATTAGGGCATTACCAATGATGGCTGAGAGGTTGAGCAGAATTTTAGGTGGTTTTGTGAGGTTGGTGAGGGAGAGGGTGTTGAAGGCCTGCCAATGAGGACCCCAGATGTTTCACTTGGGCTCCTGTGGCAGACACCATTGGTGTCCTGCCCACTCACCTAGAGCCTCCACATCATGGTGTCTGGAGGTTAATTCCCAGCTGCCACTGTCTCATATGCATTTCTTTGTGCGAGGGCTTCCTTTGGCTCCCAGAGTTTCTCTCGTGGTGTTTGGCAGGCTGAAATGCTAAGAACTTATTGCCCCCATCCCAGGAGTCCTCAGCATTGCACCTTGAGTAGAATATTCTGAGCTTCATGTTCTACGCTGGCTCCCAGAGTTCCACAGAGGAATTAAGCTCCAGGTATCCATGACAGAAACTTCTTGACACTGCATCATGTTGTGGCTACCTTCCCTTCCCTGTCTCACTTCACTGTCTTACTGGTGTTTTCTGGAATCACCTCCCAAATAAAGTACTTGCATTTGAATTCGTGTTTCAGAGTTTCTGCTTCTGGGAATTCCCAAGCTATAGCAGCTGGGCCAAGATGGTCCTACAAGATGGGATCCTCAAGATGGGTTTGCTGATTGGATCACCCACTGACCAGACCATCACAAGGACAATGTACAGAGTACTGATAATCCCTGGGATGCCATAGCACCAGCATGGAGACACTCACCTGAGATGAGTTGGGATAGGATGCAAATGGAAGGGGTGTGCCGGCTTCTACAACATCACTGACAGTGGAGAGATGGCAGTGGGTAATTACAAAGACTGAGGTTTCCTTTGTTGTTGGAAGTGCCATATATGAACTGAAGGAAGAAAATCACAGGTTCAGGTCAGCATCTATCAATTCATGGCCAAAAGTAGAACCAGAAAGGCCCTCACAGCAACATTTAAAGAGAACCTCATCTCTTGCAGCCAGTGCCTGGGCCCAGTACTCAGTTGTAAGAGTAGCAGAGTTCTAAAGAAAGCTACACTGACAGCCACAACTTGGACTCTGGTAGGGGACCGGGGCTCTGTGACCTGGGATGGGATGTGCTTGAGAACCTCGAAGCCCCAGATTCCTGAACCCTCTGACATGGCACAAGTGGCCCACTCTCTCTTGCTAGAGCAGAGGGCAGTGCCTTACGTTTTCCCTGACAACCATAAAGAGGCCTCACGTAAAGGGTAGGATCAGACAGGTGGTAACTGGAAGCATTTGGAGCTGCACTTCGCACTGTTGAGTCATTGGGACAATTTTATAGTTAACCTAGGCTACGAGGGTACGTGCTTGGAAAGAGGATGTGCAGTCCTAAGCCAGGATTTATGAATAAGTAACTAGTCTCATGGGTGCCAGAAATACGTCAGTGAAGGTCTTCATCATTGTTTGGAGACTAGCAGAGCATAAGAGGCCACCTGGACCTGATGATCATCAAACAATATCTATTAACTACAGAGCCCGTGATGACAGATAAGAGATACTACACAGTACAGCCCCAGGCAGGGTCAATGGAAGGACAGGAGAGCTGAACAAGGCTGAGATGGCATCAGTTATACTAACAGCCTTACAGCATGGTACTGGAAGTTTCCACGCAGAGGATGTTGTGGGAAGGCCTCCACCGGAGTGTTGGGCATGGATCTCTCCAGGTCTGCAGCAAGGCCATGCTGTCTGTAGCAGAGAACTAATCACCGTTTGAAAAATGGCTTCTGGCTTGCAACTGAGTCCGAGGAGACAGTGAACACCTGAACATGAGACGTCAAGGTGCTCTGTGACCAGAGCTGCCCACCCTGAGCACCTGTTCTCAGACACACCCATCCCCAGGCCCAGACCCAGTCATGAGGTCAGTGATTTCATAGGAACCTGGGCCAGACCTGCCTGCTGGTTTTGGAAAGTCTCCTGGGGAGGTAGGGGCGGCTATGGTTCACCCTGCGGACTTAAAACCTGGTGGAGGACATTCCGGGAATATTAATCTATGTGAGCTTTCCCGGAGGCTGACATCTTGCTTAGGTCATTAGCACCAAGACCCAGCCCCACCCAACAGCCTGTAGGCGTAAGAGCGGGAAGCCTCAGGCCAAACAACACACTGGGTGGGAACGCAGCCCCACCCAGCAGCAGGCTTCCTGAGCCACAAACGCCTCTAGACACAGCCCTAGACACAGCCCTACCCACCAGAGGACCAGGACCAAGCTCCACCCAGCAGTTGGGCAGGCAGCATCTTGGGGCTTCTTCCTTCCAGTACTGGAATCCTGTCTGGGGAGCCTGATGTGGGGCTCAGAACTCTCACTCCTGTGGGAGGGCCTCTGTGACTTAATTATCCTTCAGCTGTGGATTGCCCACCGGTGGGTATGGGGCCCAGTTATATCAAGAGCACGTCCCTCCTACCGTCCTGCTGTGGTTCCCTCTTTGTTTCCAGTTGAAGATGTTTTTTGCTAGGTTCCAGCCTTTTTTTTTTTGATGGTTGTTTAGCAGTCAGTTGTGGTTTTGTTGTAGTCACCAGGAGAGGTGAGCTTGTGGTCCTACTGTTCCACTATCTTGATCGGAAATCAGCAATTCATTATCTCTAACCTCCAAGGTATGTTTGTCATTAAGTCATTCTTTAGAGTGACAGTCAGGAAGCCCTGACTGTGCAGAAGCATGAAGGTTTTCATGGAGCACTGTCTTGCAACACAATCTATGGACAGGATCCATTTCAAGCAGGTCCAGGGAGCACAAGTAGGTCACATCACGGACCTACATTGCACCAGCTCTTCTCTCTCGTCTCATACCTTTGGTCTTGGTGTGGTGAAGGGAGGGAGTGAGCAGGTGTTCCAGGCCTGTCGTGGACAGGCCAGATCAGCAGGTTGGTGTAGCTGAAAATGTACTGCTTTTGCGTTATAGTCCCACTCAGGGGTGGCTCTGCAAGATAGTGGTGAGGGAAAACTCTCCCATGGGGCAGAGCTTTGAGCTGTCTACCTGGTCATTAGCATGTTTTAGAGACAAAAGTGGCCTGATGTATGGATATATGTGTATATGGACTCCTAAGCATCAGGGGCAAATAAATTAGTGGGTAAGTCAGGGACCTGAAAGGAATAAAACGGAAAGAAGGGAGACAAAAAGGCCTGGAGAAAAAGCATATGGATACCTCAAAAGTGCAGGAATGCAGTTTAGAGCTGAGTAGGGCCACTTCAGATTCTCCAGGGATTGAATAACACTTACAAATGGTAAAAGCTAATGTTTAATAAACACTTACGTTAAAAAAAAAAAAGCATGTGGATAGACTGACGGGAGTGGGCTGGAAAGGATATCCCACAATAAAGAGAATATCACAGTAAAGTGACTCACCATAATTTTTTGGTTTCCCAGTACGTATACACGTTTACACTATACCATAGTCTATTTAAAGTGTGCAACAGCATTAGGTCTAAAAAAACAATGTACACACCTTAATCAGAAAACATTTACTACTGGGAGAGTGATGATAAGGTGGTGCGGAGAGCGTGGGAAAGCATGTGAAGGCACTCTTCATAGCAGGCAGAAGTGGGGACAGAAAAGAGCTTGTGACTGGGGCAGTGAAAATAAATGATTGGCTCTTATCAATCACTTACACCAAAAAACAAAACACTTTACTACTGAAAACCGCTAGCCATCGTCTGCACCTTCTGTGAGCTGTAATCTTTTTGCTGGTGGAGGGTCTTGCCTCAGTGTTAACGGCTGCTGACTGATCGGGGTGGTGGTTGCTGAAGGTTGGGGTGGCTGTGGCAATTTCTTAAGATAAGAAAATAAAGTTTGCCAGGTCAATTCACTCTTCCTTTCACAAAAAATTTCTCTGTAGCATGTAGTGCGCTGTTTGATAGCATTTTACCCACAATAGAACTTCTTTCCAAATTGGAGCTGATTCTTTCAACCTCTGATACTACTTTATCAACTAAGTTTATATAATATTCTAAATCCTTTGTTGTCATTTCAACAATCCTCACAGCATCTTCACCAAAAACAGACTCCATCTCAAGAAACCACTCTGCTCATCCATAGGAAGCACCTCCTCATCCGTTTAAGTTTTACCATGAGATGGCAGCAATTCAGTCACATCTTCAGGCTCCACTTCTAATGCTTTTATTTTCACCACATCTGCAGTTATTTCCCCCACTGAAGTCTTGAGCCCTTCGATGTCATCCAGGAGAGTTGGAACCAACCTCTTCCAAACTCCTGATAATGTTGAATTTTTGACCTCTCTCCATGAATCACAAATGTTCTTAATGGCATCTAGAATGGTGAATCCTTTCCAGAGAGTTTTCAATTGACTTTGCCCAGATCCATCAAAGGAATCACCATCTATGGCAGTTACAGCCTATTACTTCTTAAATAATAAGAGTTGAAAGCTGAAATTACTTCTTGGTCCATAGGCTGCAGAATGGATGCTGTTAGCAGGCATGAAAACAATATTCATCTTGTACATCTCCATCAGAGCTCTTGAGTGACAAGGTGCATTGTCAATGAGCAGCAGTATTTTGAAAGGAATCCTTTTTTCTAAGCAGTAGGTCTAAACAGTAGGCTTAAAATTTTCAGTAACTGTGTTATAAAACAAATGTGCTGTCACCCAGGCTTTGCCGTTTCATTTACAGAGCACAAGCA
The DNA here is from genome assembly GCF_048564905.1 of Vicugna pacos. NCBI lineage: Eukaryota > Metazoa > Chordata > Mammalia > Artiodactyla > Camelidae > Vicugna > Vicugna pacos. The sequence goes on along the minus strand of NC_132991.1, from coordinate 69,917,477 downwards.
GAGTAGATTTAGCATAATTCTTAAGGGCCCTAGGACTTTCAGAATGGTAAATGAGCACTGACTTCAACTTAAAGTCACCAGTCGCATTAGCCCCTAACAAGAGAATCAGCCTGTCCTTTGAAGTTTTGAATCCATGCACTGACTGCTACCTATTAAAATCCCAGATGGCTTCTTCTTCTAATATAAGGCTGTTTGTATCTAACACTGAAAAAGTTATCGCTTAGGGTAGCCTCCCACCTTCATTAACGATCTTAGCTAGATCTTAACTTACTGCAGCTTCTACATCAGCACTTGCTGCTTCACCCTGCACCTTTGTTATGGACGTTGCTTCCTTCCTTAAATCACACGAACCAACCTTTGCTAGCCTCAAACTTTTTTTCCTGCAGCTTCCACATCTCTTTCAGCCTTCACAGAATTGAAGGGAGTTGGGCTTTGGCTGGATTAGGTTTTGGTTTAAGGGAATGTAGCAGATTTAATCCTCTATTCAGGCCACTTAAACTTTCTCCATTTCAGCAATAAGGCTGTTCCGCTTTCTTCTCATTCACGAGTCATAGCACTTACAATTTCCTTCATGAACTTTTCCTTTGCATTCACAAATTGGCTGTCTGGCGCAAGACGCTTAGCTTTTGGTCTGTCTCAGCTTTTGACATGCCCTCCTCACTAAGCTTAATCATTTCCACCTATTGATTTAAAGTGAGAGATGTGCAACTCATCTCTTCATTTGAACACTTAGAGGCCATTATAGGGTTATTAATTGGCCTAATTTCAAAATTGTTGTGTTTCAGGGAATAGGGAAGGCCCGAGGAGAGGGAGAGAGATGGGAACGTCAGTCCATGGAGCAATCAGAACACTTAACAATTAAGTTTGCCATCTTATGTGGGTGCGGCCTGCGGCTCCCCAGAACAACTACAATAGTAACATCAAAAATCACTGATCACAGGTCACCATAACAATATGATAATGAAAAAGTTTGAAAATTGTGATAATTACCAAAAGGTGACACAGACACACGAAGTAAGCAAATGCTGTTGGAAAAATGGTGCCCACAGACCTGCTTGATACAGGGTTGCCACATTCAGTTTCTAAAAATCACATTGTTTATTTTAGGCTTCATATTATTGCACAATTAATAGACTACAGCATAGAGTAAATACAATTTTTATATGCACTGGGAAACTAAAAACTTTATGTGACTCGCTTTATTGTGACATTCATTTTATTGCAGTGGTCTGGAATTGAACCCAGAATACCTCTCTGAAGTATATCGACAATGAAGCAATCCTGCCTCTCCCAGCCAGCACGGTACAGAAGCCTAGCGTGGAGCCAAAACTCCCAACTGGGCACAGCAGTGATGAGAAGGCCTTCCCCAACCCTGGGTGTTAACAGCAGCCAGGTGGAGGTCTTGGACTTCCACCCCCCAAACTGGCAGTAAAGAGGTGGTGCTCCCTCTTATCCCACCAGGATGGTGTCAGAGGAGACCTGGTAAAATAGAATACTTAAATAAGATCCAGAGTCTCATAACACAAATGCCAAAAATGACCAAGTTTCAATGAAAAAAAATTACTTATCATATCATGAATCAAGAAAACCCCAACTTGAATGAGAAAAGATAAACAACAGATACCATGATAACACAGATCTTGGAATTATCCAATAATGATTTTAAAGCAGTCATCATAAAAATGCTGCAGTGAGCAATTACAAACACACTTGAAACAAATGGAAAACTAGAAATTCTCAGCAAATAAAAAGGAGACATAAGGAGGAACCAGATGAAATTTTGTTAACTGAAAAACACACTGGGGGGAAAACCCTCAGTGGATAGGCTAAACACAGAAAGTGGGGGGGGGGGGATGAGGAAAGAACTGATACTCTTGAACAATACAAATTATCCAAACTGAATAATAAACACAATGGATGGGGGGTGGGGGGGATGACCAGAGGGTCAGGGATCTGTGACACCATAATAAAACATCTAGTATTCATGTCACTGGCATCTCAGAAAGGAGAAAAACCACAAGGCTGAAAATAGTCAAAGAAACATGGCTGAAAACTTCCCAAATTTGACCTATATATTTGAGAAGCTGAGTACAACCAAATAGAAAAAACCGAAAGAATTATACAGCATGACACATCAAAATTCTGAAAATCCAGCCACCCACTGCCCTTTTTTGTAAATAGTTTCATTGGAATACAGTAACATTCATTCACAAAGTGGTCCAGCTCCAAGGAAAGGGTTTTTTCCCCCAAACTCTATTGGAAAACTTACAACACATATAAGAAAAAAAAAAATACAGTGAACCCTTACTGATCCATCACCCAGTCTCAAGTATTATCTCATGGCCAATCTTGTCTATGCTCACCCCAACTGCTTCCTCCAACTCCCTTGGATTTTTTTTTGAAGAAATACCAAGATATCGTAACTTTTCTGGGAATCCTGTTCTGTGGCCATTGGAAGGGAAACAGTTTTCTCTCTTCTACTGTGAGAATATAAGCCAGGGCTGCAGCCAACCATTCTTGCAACCATGTGGAAACTTCTAGCGACTTTCTATGTCATGCAGAACACAATCAAGCCTTTATTACAACAATCTATAAAACCCTACATGACCTGGCCCCTTTGTACTAACCTTATCTACTAACATCTTTTTTTCAAACACCCATTCAGCTTCAGCCACACTGATATCCTTACTGCTGCTCATTGATCACACTAAGGATGCTTCTGCTTCAGAGGCAGTTTCCTCTGTCTGCACAATCTTTCCTGGCTTATCTACATGGATCTCTCCCTAACAACTCTGCTCAAATCAAAGTTTATCATTCATTCATTCAACCAACATTCACTGAGCACCTTCTATCTACCTGGCATTGTTACAGGCTCTTGGAATACAGTGAACAAATCAAAACATCTTTAATATCATAGAGTTTACCTTTCAGAGGTGTAAAAATAAATGCCCACAGAGAAAAATAAAACAGAGAAGAGGCATATGGATAGTCTTGACAAGGGAGATTGTGGCAATATTTCAAGTAGTCAGGGAAAGCCTTACTGAATTAAATACCTGAAGGAGAAAGACTGAGACGTGCGTATCTATAAGAGGAAGGACAGTACTTGGTAAGTTTGAGGAACAAGGAGACCAGTCAGGACACAGCCCTGCATCAGAGAAGAGACTCAGCAATGCATTCAGAAAGATGGAGAGACTAACAGATATTAAGGTGATTATAAGGACTCTGGTAAAACTGATACAGAAACACTTGGAAGGTCTTGGAGATGAATGACTTGATACTCAAAAGTCTCACTCTGGCTATTAACAGACTGGGAGGAGGTAGGGTGGATGGTTTTCTTGATGGTGTACATTCTCCACTTCTGCCTTGTCCATACCCCTTTGCTATGTAATATTGTTACGCCCTCCCATGTAGATTCTGGGGCCCAGGATTGTTTGACCAATAGGGTGTCAGCAAATTGGCTCTGGGACACCATTCCTGAGGAAGCAGGGTAAGCCTCAAAGCCTGAAACTACCTCTTTTAAATTTAAGAAAATACAGGCCCTATAGGTTTGTGTCATCCACTCTAATGTATCTTTCAGGTAAACACATAACCGATGCATTGTGACTCTCATATGTTAGCTAGCAATTAGTATAACTGAACATCCAAGTCACCACCTTCAATGGCAAATGACAAAACTCAACATTTAGGTTACACTATAGTATATAATTTAAGGTACCTAAGTAATTTAAAATATGCCAATAATTTAGGGTCTACTCTTTAAAAAATTCAGAAATCCTCTACATACGTAACCTTGATGTAATTTTTGAGTGGGAAGTAAATTAAGACTATTGCATAGGCCAAAGAAAAATACCAGAATATGCAAAATTCCAGTCAAAACATGGGTTCCTTCTCCCAGAACAAGTAGCCTATGTAGACAGGCCACTATTCCAACTGTGCTTTTCATATATTAAACTAATTTCTACTCCTAACTCTGAAGTAAATACTATAATCTTCTGTAATTACACAAGTACAGGAACGCAGAACTGTAGTGACATTCCAAGGTCCCTAATAAGGGCTAGATTTGAACCTAGGCAGTTTGGCTCTGGAGTTGGGAACCTTATCTTGGCAACAAGTATAGCATGGCCTTCAAATCTGCTTAAAATCTCTCAGCCTTAATATACTTTCCCCTCAAAACAAACCCTCTTTTCAACAAATGGTGCAAGAACTGGGTATCTACATGCAAAAAACTTAATCTATAGGCTTAAATCTCCTTCACAAAGATTAAATAGACTTAAATGTAGAACACAAAACCGTAAGATATAAGAGAAAACCTAGAAGTCTTGGGGATGACACTGACTTTTCAGAAACACCCCCAAAGGCACAATTTATCAAAGAACTGATAAACTGGACTTCTTAAAAATTAACTTCTGTTCCGTGAAATACAGTGTCGAGAACAAGCCAAGCCAGGCTTCAGGGAAAATAAAGACAATATGTGATAAAACATGGTCGTCCAAAATATTCAAGGAACTCTTAGAACTCAACAATAAAAAAATAAACCACCTGATCAAATTATTGTTCATTGCTGGTAGGAATGCAAAATGGTACAGCTACTTTGGAAGACAACTTTGCTGTTTCTCACGAAACTACATACTCTTACTATTGGATCCAGGGATCGCACTCCTTGATATCAACCCAAAGGAACTTGGATATTTATGTCCACAAAAAAACCTGCAGCACAGATGTGAACAGCAACTTTATTTATAGTTGTTAAAACTTGGAAGCAATCAAGATGTCCTTCAATAGGTGAATGAATAAACTGTGGTACATCCAATGGTCTACTGATTCAGTACTCAAAAAAAAAAAGGAACTACAGATAGTGGAAGACAAAATTGCTACTGAAAAAGAAAACAAGATGAGTCAATTTTTGAGTTGAAAACACAGCCAATTCCTCCAGATGGCCTATGAAAATGCTTGAATGCTACTTGTCTAAAAAGGCCAGAATCTTAATCAAGGAATGAACTTTTAGAATTTGCAACCAGAATTCTTTAGTTCCAGATAGTCCTGTCTAGTACACAACTTTTTCACTGGACCAAAACACCTTGAAAAATATACGCCTGTATGGGTTGTGTAAAAGATATTTATGACAAACACAATAATGAAGGGATAAAGACAAACTAAACAGGAATGTTTCAGAAGACACTGGGATAAAACAGCATTAGATAGTAATGCTAAATCTTTATTATGGAAAACATTTCAAGCTCACTTGAGTTTTGCGTAAGTATAAAATAATTTGTTGAATGAAAGTTGCCATTATTCTACGTGGTGATTTGGGGATAAATTATTTTTTAAAAGTGTGTGTGGGGAGCACTACCAAAGTTTAGATCTTGCAAGCATCTTTTCAGAATTTTAAAATAAACTGTAAACTAAAAAGAAATGAGCTGTAAAGCTATGAAGACATAGAGGACCCTTAAATGCGTATTACTCAAAAAGTGAAAGCCAATCTGAAAAGACCACATATGGTTATGATTCCAACTATATGACAATCTGGAAAAGGCAGAACTATGAACATTAAAAACTTCAGTGGTTGCCTTTGGTTGGGAGTGGGGGGAGGACGAATAGAAGGGATTTTTTAGAGCGGTGAAAACACCCTGTAAACTATAATGCTGGATACATGAGAGACGCTGATAATGGGGAAAGGCTGACCATGTGTGGAGCAAGAGGTATATTGGAAATCTCTGTACCTTCCTCTCAATTTTGCTGTGAAACTACAAATACTCTAAAAAGAAGTATTAAATATGAATAGGAATAAAGGGAGAACAAAACTTCCTTGGCTAATCTGTAGTTCTTTGTATCCTAAAACTTAGTTTCATTACATTTGGTTTAGAGAAGGGGTAAGTCCTAAAATGGAATCAAAGGCAAGGATTTCCAAAAACCTCCAAGAAAGAGACACACCACCAATCTCATAATAACAGAGGTAGAATAAAAATGGTGTTAGAAACTGTGTAATTCATATAAATTTCATAAGCACAAATTTATTCTCAATAAATCAGGTTATACAGTAATTACTGAAAAAGATGTTCATTATTTCGCTATTTACTTAAATCAAGTCATCCAAACAAAACACGGCAATACAAAAATGTAAGAAATTTACAAAAACTGTACAAGATAACTTAATAGTTAAAAATTAGACTGATACAGTCCGTACAATCTCTTTTAAGAGAGCGGAACAATTAAAGATTTATATAGTTTTTTTCAGGGGGTAAAAGAAAGGATGCTTTAAGGCTTCTTTAAGAGTAATCCTTTTAGCTGGATCATACTCCAACATTTTCTCAATGAGGTCAAAGAGAAGCTCATGTTCAGCATCCTGAGAAAGCATAAACTCCTGAAAGGAAAAGAAATACAGTCAATAGCCTTTTCTACTACCATTTACTATAATTTCATTTCTCCCCCATTAAGAGGGGTAACTCAAGGTTTTGACCATTTAAGCAAAGACCCAGGCTTACCTTCAGGGGTTTACAGCGCCTTGAAACGTATCTGCCAGCAGAACTGTGTTCATCCCAGTCTAAGCGATCGTGATGGAAGTATTTACGTTTCCTAAGAGTAAGTCAATATCCATTCTGAGTGTATGAGTGCTGAGAACGAAAACTTAAAACATCTAGCAAAGGTGACTGATCTATCAATTAAATCAATGCCTTTCCAGAGATTTAAAAAGCAGCATAGAAATATTAACAGGCTTCCCCAGCAAGGCAGTCTACTATTTAAAAGTGATAAAGCATTAGGTCTGACTTCACTGTTTTATAAAGTTCTGACCAGAACACTTGAGCAAGTAGTATTAATGATGGCACTTACTCTTAAATAAGACATACCTGGTTTTCTGTATCATATGTTTTGGTAAAGGTCCAAGAATCCTTTCCATCATTGCCAAGTGTTCCTTACTATCATGTGTCTAAAATAATAAAGAAAAGTTTTTAATTATCTCTACTTGCACACTACACTTTGTTCTTATTTAACAGAGCTGCTAAATTTTTAGTCCATAGATTATTACAAGTCACAAGGAAGGTGATCGCTGAAAAAAGGCATACGTTTAGCAAGTTATACAGCACAAGAAAAAATTAAGGCCTACAGAACAAGTTCACCAGTAACTTCCCTAAATAAAACAAATGTAACTTTCTGTAATATACTGAGGAATGTTTTAAATAAAATGATATATTACGAAGGAAATACAAATGCCCAACAGTGTCAGATGACATGAGATTTTTACTTCTTTGTATTTATCCACAATTGATAAGTCTTTAACAAGGAAGAAAAAAGCACGACCTAAACGTGTGTACTTTGTGTTACAGTGTTCATTCACATAATAGCAATTTACTTTTGCAAAGCCACTGAAACAGATCATTGTCACTTACTGGAAAGACTGTAAATCCAAGGTAATATTCAATAAGAATACATCCTATGCTCCAGACATCGCATGGCTGGGACCATCCTAGAGCTGCAAATCAAACCAAACTGTTAATGAAAAAATCCTCAATACTTCTTACTAACATGTTTTTAAAAAGTATATAATCTGATGTTTGAGCTGGAAAGAACCTAAAGGAATCACCTAATCCATGTTTAAACATAATACAATAGCACAGGATATAATTAGGGCTCTGGAGATATCTGATTTCAAGCCCCAAACCTGGCACACTCTTCTGGGAGTATTGATTAAGGAAAAGCATTTTTTCCTGAGCCTCCACTTCCTAATTTATAAAATGGGAGCCATCTATACCACATGAAGACTGACTAGACAGGAAGTGTATGGAATATAACAGGCATTAAATGGTTATGTTTTAAAATCCCACCACGTATTACAAACAGGCAAACTAAATTCTAGAAAGGTTAAGCCACTTACTCAAAGTCGTAGGGCTATCTGGAACAAATAAAGAGTTTAAAATCCTTAATGTGTTTTATTATGCTAAGCCCTAAAAGGGAAGAAGATAAAGTCCCACAAAGAATAAAACGTAGAACTATAAATAAATTTTAAAGTCAGCTTCAATAAAGACATACACCGGTTCTCAAAGCACAATTAACAAACACTTACCTAAAATAACTTCAGGTGCCCTATAATGTCTTGTAGATACCAGTGTACTGTGATGTTCATCATCGTATGTTGCACTTCCAAAGTCTACAACTTTAATATCTGGATTTATTAAAGTGCGTTCATCACGTTTCTGAAAATCATAAATGATGATTAAAGACGCATAATACTAAGAAGGCATAAAATATTCATTTGGAACTGTGGAGACAAAACATCAAAGACTCACCATTTTGGGATTATACGCCTCTGTGTAGTCAGACTGTACAAATAAGATGTTTTCAGGCTTTAAATCTGTGTGAGTCAACTTATTACTGTGCAGAACTGAGAACAAAACAGAGTAAGTTCCTGTATTATAAAAGTCAAAACCAGAAAATCTAACCTAACAAAACCCCAAAGCCCTATAACAAAAATCCTCTCTGGATGCCTTCTCACGTGTCCAAAGAAGTGGTCAACATTCAGCAGCCCACTAGAAAACCATCAGGACCAAATAAAATCCACCACTCTTCTAAAACGTTAGTTCACTGACAGTTAACTACTTAAAAAGTAAGAAAGAAGTATCTTTCCCTTTTGAAGCTGAGATTTATCTTTCCTTAATTTTAACCCACTGATTCTAGATTATTATTTTTAGAAGCCAGAAAGGCTAAATGACAGTCTTAGACACAACAATATTACTCAACGAAATGCAATAAACTTACCAACAGTTTTGTAATCGACACCACCTTTCTCCTACCTACTCTTAAGTCAGGCTTCCAAGTCCTATATGTTAGACCTTATTTTTTCCTTAAAGATCCAAACTGATCTGGCATTAAAATCAGTCTCAGTAAACTCAAGTTTCTGGAATATACTGCCAAGTACTTACAATTCACAGACTTGCATATCTGATAAGCCATCTTCCTGATGTGATCCAGTCGAAATGGCAGAAAACCATTTTCCTTAATAAAGTCATACGTACTAAGTCCTAGTAGTTCAAACACAATGCAAACGTGACCATGATGCTCAAACCACTCCAACATCTGGACACAGCGGCTACAAACACATGAAAAACAACCTGAGTACAGCCTCTCACAATTCCAATCTGAGGCCATTTTTGAAATTTTATTTTGATACTTACAATGCACTGCTGGGGTCTGTTGTATTTAAGTGTTCCAGAACTTGTATTTCTGAGCGAGCAGCTTCACAATATCTATCCACATTTTTAACTATTTTTACTGCCACATGCCTACCTCCCCTGTTAAAGAGAGTAAGTCCAAGTTAGAAAAATGATAAAGGTAATATCCAATTCCATTTCTCTTATCACTGTTCAAACTCTACTTCTTCTTCTCCGACCCACTTTTTGAAATTTATGGTGTAGTGTTCAGTTTTGTCTGATTATACATAAGTACTCTAACTTCAAGTCCATGGTAAGAAACTAGAATGATCTTCGGGCATTCGGTAGGGTCAACATGTCAATGTATGTTGAATGACATATATTTCTTTCATCAGACCACCACTCACATGATGTCCTTTCAACTAGGTATCAATAGCTTTAATTTCACAATATTGGGATAGTATTGTTGCTGACAGAGGCAACCGGTGTTCCAGGTTCTTGTCCCGTCCCAGAAAGAATTCAGAGGCAAGATGTAGTCGTTAAAAAAGGTAAAGTGAGGATGTATTAAAAGATGGATAGTACACTCTCAGGGGGAGAGCGGGCAGGCTCAGGTGAGTGGCTGCCCTAAGTTTCTTTGGCAAGTTAGCTACATAGGGTGTAAAAATGAATGGGCGGAATATTCACTGGGGAGGGAAGGGTTTGGGATAGTATTCCCTGATGATCATCCCAACTCCACCTTCCCGAAGGGAGGAGGGATTTCTGTCCTTATTTAGTCTGGATTGGAAGTGTCAAGGCGTCAGTACATGATGGGTACTTCTGATCTACAAGGCTAATTTTATTGAAATGAGGGCACAATGAGCAAAAGGTTACATTCGGACACTAGAAATTTCTGCCTTTTCTCACCTTTCTTTGTTCTTCTCCAGGCCACTAGTCACCCCAAAAAGCATGATCCCTTATCAGACCCAAGGTTCCTGATTTTCTTTCTCTGCCCAAGGATCCCTGTTGCTCACATGATGTGTGGTTTCCTGCATTTGGCTTGTGCCCCTCCTTTCTGCCCAATTCCTGCCATTTGGCCTGTGTCCTCCTTTCTCTGCTCATATCTAGCTATCTGCCTGCTCTAACAGTATCACCTCTACTGACATTCAAACTAAGACTTAAAACAAATGTACATAAAACAGTTTTCCTCCTATAGTACCAGACACTGGTAAATATTTCAATCTTTCTTTAGTCCAGGTTACCAAAGTGGGAGCAAAGTTTAAAGCTCTAGTTCTCAGAACATTACCAACCAATGGTAGGAAACCTCTTCTAGTAATTCATTTACAAAAGCTTTGCCATTCCAAATGGGAAAAAAATTCAAAGAAGAAATTTAAAAAGTAGAGAAAAAATTTCTTATACTATCTTATTTTTTAACATTTTAAAAAAATTTTAAGTGTAGTCAGTCCACAATGTTGCCTCAATTTCTGGTGTACAGCACAATGTTTCAATCATACGTACGTATACATTTGTTTTCGTAACCTTTTTCATTACTTTTTCATTCAAACAAGTATAAACTTGTTTATCTATTCTATCTTACACTATCTTAAGAAACTTCATTCAGAAGTTTGAAGGGCATAAAAAGTTAAAACTTGTGACATCAAATGAAGAGTTCTCAGCCCTAGGTGTATCATCAGGATCAACTAAGTTACTTTCTAAAACTAAAGGTTCCTAGGTAACTACCCTGAAGGCTGGTTCAATGCCTGGGGTAAGCAAAGCTCTATGGACTCCTAACATAAAACAAACAACAGCAAAAAAAAAAAAAAACCAAAAAACAAAAAAAAAAAACCAAAAAACAATGGCCTTAACAACTGTGCCTAGTAGGACAACAAAATACTTCTTGAAACAAAATCTGTTCTCAGCTTGAAATTAGAGGTTTACACATACTATTAATAGCTACTGCTCAAAATACAAGGGGCTAGTAACTTTTACTGGGAGTTTGTTACACCTAAGTCAAAAACCACAGCTAAAAGGATACAACGACATGTCTAATTTATGGTCAGACTATATCCTGAAGCTAAATTAATTTTCTATACTGTTCACCTTCCCAAGTGCAATCCAAGGCCAGGAAACTTACGCTTTATGATCAATGCACTCCACAACTTTTCCAAAAGCTCCTTCACCTAAAGTATCAACAATTTCATCTAAAAAAAGAAATAAAACTTAGTTATATCAAGAAGTGGAAACAGTTTACTTATAATAAAGGCTATCAAATGCAGATTATTCTAGTTGATACTACAAATTTCCTCATCACTAGACATTTTATTGGTCAACACTGCCAAAAAAAACAAAACAAAACTATTTTTTAGGTATAATTCCATTTTTAAGCTAATTTCATTAACTTGATTTACTGTTTTGGAAGTTCTGCATAACAAACATTAAATTTCTAAAGAAAGTAAAAACACAATCCCCCCCCACCAAAAGAAATGGAAAAAAAAAAACAAAAAAACAAAACAAACAAAAACAGAGAAAGAAAAAAGATTTCCAAATCCCTGAAATCTTAATCTATATAAAGATTATGTTATCTGAAAAGTTAAGAAGTGTTGAAAAATATTCTATACATCTTGCACTTAGTACGTCTCCACTCTGACAGATCAGGTGACCCTCCTCATCATCCTCTACACTCCTGGTTCTTTTCCTTCGGTGACTCTTCTGGAAACGTCAAGTGGGCGGCACCAAGATCATCCAGCCAATCAATATACCCGAGTGAATTCAGGGCAGAATACGAAATTCATTCAGCGGGGAGATATTCAGGCATTCAGATACGCGCCAGGCCACAAACGGTTGGCAGGAGCAATTTCAAATTCAGTCCCCAGAAATTCACAGGGCACATAGTTTATGTTAACAGGAGAAAAACATGGCAAGGAACAGATTTTCAGATAAGATACTCAAAGTGGCAAGGCAACAAAACATAATACAATTGTTCTTAAAAAAAAAATGCTTAGTTGTAGCATTCACTGAAACATAATTTTACGTTTCTAGTGTTCTAATTTAATGTTGCAAAATTGTAGGATGTAATATTTACTTGTCAGAAGTAGACCGTGGCCAAATTAATTTCCTAGCTATCTAAGAAAACAAATATTAAAACAGTAAATAAAATAAAAATCTTAATTTTGGGGAGAAAAAAATATTTGGCACACAATTACACTAAGGTATTTAAAATGTCATCTGAATTTGACCTCCAAATGAACACATAACCCATAATCTTCAAATCTGTTAAGTGGTTTAGTGGGAAAAAAAACTAGAGCACATGCTTTGCCAGAATAATCAGAGGCACGCATAATCCTCAATTATACAAAAATAAAAATCCTATTCCTATTTGTAAATAAGACTTTATCAAAACAAATCAGATTTCTTGTAGTACCATAAAAAAGTCTTTCAGAATATCTTGTAATCCCTGCTATAAGCTAACCTAAATCAAATTACCTTCACTATTCCACTGTAATGACAATTAGTTGCCAACTACTAATAAAATCTTACTATATAACTAAACATGTACCGTATTTCAGGAATTTCCTAATCCAATGCACAAACACAGAAAGAATCCTGCAAGTTAAAAATGAGATGACTTCATCTTATACAGAACTTCCTCAAATGATCAAACACAAATTCAAGTTTTCCTGTTCCACATGGGAAATAAAATTTCCAAAATATTTTAAAAGAGCTCATACCCCATGTGAACGATGATGTGAAGTACTGTGGTGAATTCTGTGTTTGCTTTTATAACTACTTCTGCCACTTCTACCAGAGGACTTGCTACTATGGTTCTGATATCTGCTTTCATGATCTCTATGGCGATGTCCAAGTTCACATCCTTGACTGTAGTCATTTCTGTACTCATCAATGTAGCGTCGACTATGATAATCTTTCTCATTTATGGATCTGCTTTCCAAATAATGGCTAGAAAAAGAAAATGCTTTGTGTTAACACAAAATATCTTCAAATTCTCAATCTCTTAAAACGCTAATTGATTGATTGATTCAGGTGCTGAGGAATGAACCCAGGACCTTGTGCATGCTGAAGAGTCACTCTAGCACTGAACTACATCCTCCCCTCCCAAAACAGTACTCTTAATAAAATTTCATGCTTTTCCCACCCAAAAACAAACAGAAAAACCACATACAACTTTGCAACCATCACAAGCCATCATTGGAAACAGAAACCAATGATAATCAGTTTTTTTTTAAATTGATACATTAAGTTTTAACTGTAAAAATGTATCTTCGCCCCGTTTTACTGAGATACAACTGACATGTAACATGGTAGGAAAATGCACTTTTATATTGAGACACTTTAAATACCCTCCTTACCTATCAGATGTTTTAGAGTGATTATATTTGCAGCGCTTGTTCTCCCGTGCACTGCTATGTGATCTCTTCCTTCTTTTGCGACTGCTGCTGCTCCTCCATTTTCCATAATCCCAATCTTTTTCATCCCAGTCAGGACAGTAAGTTCTCTTTGAGTGTCTCATCTACAAACAAGACAAGTTTCTCCAGTTAAATTGTAACCCACACGTCAACACTGTTTAATCTAACTCTTCCTTGCAAATTAACTGTAGTTGTGACGTTTTAATTGTTCTTTTAAATTTAAGTTCAAAAGTCACTGTCACCCAACCGGAAATCACCGATAATCCCAATGATTTTGTTGTCCCAAAATCTGGAGCCTGAACTTTACACGTCATGTTCAAATTTACTGGAAGAGTGTAAGGGGAGGGAAAAAAAAGGGAATCTCAATTTATCAACTTTGGGAAAAACCCTTTCCCGGCAGGAACACACATTTATTACACGTAATTCACTCATTTACATGTGTATCCGAAACCTGACTCCAGCTTAAACGCAATTTTAATTTTCTTCTTCGCAACAGAACCATCATTATACTTCCTTAAAGGGGGTGAATCAGTCAAACTAACAAGGCCTTTCATTATACACGGAAGCCAACTATGGCATTGGTAAACAAAACCACCACTCCCCAGCGCGTCCTATATATAACAAAACCTAGTTTAGACTAAAAACAACTTACGCTATCAATGTGCGAGCCACTTTCCTTTCAGAAAGGTTGCGAACAAAAATGCCCAATAACTTGAAAAAGACATATAAAAACGACTTTTCATCAACTGCAGTTCACACGAGAACCATCCGCCCGGCTCCACCTCGTCGCTGAACACAACTCTGATATAAAAAGCTCCAACTGTTCCCAAGAAATGAGGTAGGAGAGGCAAATTCCTACGCCTAGAATTCCCGGTCGCCTGACTTCTCCCACCCACTCCTTCAGATGTAACATTATTTCTCCTTCCCCGGGTTCCTAAACCCGATTTTTGTTAACACCGCTACGGGCAAAGACACTCGCCGTTTTCCCTCAACCGTTTAAGACTCAACAAGGCATCAGTGGTATCGCTGTCTTCTCCCCATCTGTTAATAAACAAGTTCTCTAAGGGCGTGACCTACACACATTCCAGAACCCAAGGAAACGCCACCCAGGCCGCAGCTGGGCCGCCTCCGCCCCGCCGCCATCTTACAGCTCGGCGACTGCTCGGCCGCGGGCGCAGACAACATGGCGCTCGCGGGCGCCCGGGCTCGGCCCTCCCCACTCCTTCTGGGGAGGGCGAACATTCGAGAAGCTCTCCCTGCCGCGTAAACCCTGCAACTCCCCTCCGACAGAGTCTGGGGGCGTCTCAATTCAAACAGAAGTTCGCAGCGTCGGGCTCGGCAAAGCATGGGAAGCGAGCGGGCCACCTTTGTGCAGCCAGGGGCGGGGGGGTGCCGGGGGAAAGGGGGTCATCGTGCTGGAGACTGCGGGCGACCAACAAGCCTGGAGGGGACCGTCACCAGCGGTCTCGAGGCACGGAAAAGAGGCCCTGACCCCTAGCCCGCTTCCTCTTGTGTCTTACCGTGCTGGCCAAAGACTCCAAGCCCAAGGAGACGATGCTTGCAAGACAACGACGGAGAAACCTCAGCCGGCTGCGACGGGCTCCAACAACAAGATGGAGCTGACAGCCGCAGCGTCCGGACTCTCCGGGAAAACACGATGACACAGCAAGCGCGTCTCCGCCGCGGGGAGGGGCTTGGCCGGCGCGCCTTGGCCGCCTTGTGCGCAGGCGCGGGCTCGGAAGCGCTGGGGTAGAAGGTGGAGGGAGGAAGAAGGGAGGTTGTTGGCGGCGGCCATGTTGGCCTGGGTCTCCGGAGTGTGAGAAAACAGAGTAAGTGTTGGGGGAAGATACTCGTCCATGCTCTTTAAAATTCGCGCATGTGAACGCTAGAAATAAGGGAAAATGAGGGAAGCAGATACAAAATAGCCTGTGCCCTGATGCAACGACTAAAACAATGCTTTAAAAAAAATGAAGCCACCTGCATCGAATAGAGCCTGATTAGTTATTGTCTAGATTTGGGCTTTTGCTAAGGTTTTGAGACCTATTTAAAACTAGTAAAATCTTTAGTGGCTGGGACCCACACGCACTGAAACTGAATTGGAAAGGTTTTCCCCAGGGTTTGAAAATTTGAAGAAATGTGAGCAAGAGCCTGGAGACAGGAAGTGGGGACTCCTCATAATTACGCAACATTTTCGCATTAAGCGAGCCTCTGCGATGTAAAGCTCAAGTAAACTGTGAAAGAGGAACATGGAAAGTCATTAACAGAGGACAGAATTATCATGAAGCAACTTCTGTACAAAATTCAAGCTGCAATTTCATACAACAAAGTAATTGCTGATCCTGACCCCCCCACGCTCCGCCCCTTCTCCATTTTGTCACCTGAAAAAAAATCCTCACATAAGGCATTCAAACTTGGAAGAACACGTAAAATTATCACGCGTTACGTTAAAGCATAATTTTCTAGTCTTATTTGCACAGGAGAGCAACATAGATAATCAGCCCAATACGGATTCACAACTACTGTCTGGTAGAGGATAAGGAATACACATTGCCAAATTTCCTCTTCTGATTTGCTTTTCTTAAGCCGCTTCTCCTAACAGATTTGAAAATGCTTTAAAACCATTAGTGTCCAAATTGTTACATGGGGTCAGGATCACTAAATATAAGGTAAATATTTCACCTGTGAGGGAGAAATTCCTCACAGTAACTTGTAAAATGTATAGGTGTTCAGTATGTGTTTAACAGCATATTTAAGTGTTAGGGAAACCTAGGGAATCCCAGTCTTTGGAGTTTAACAGCTAATCATGGTCATTGAGCTAAACTCTGCATATTTCTCAATCCTAACAACAGTCTACAAGATGGGCATCAACCATATTCTCTTTCAGAGAAGAATTGCAGTGAATGACTTTGTGTAGAGAGAAATTTCTTTAGGAGAAAACACAGTAAAACTACAGGGTGAAAGACAGAAAAATCTTGAACATATTGCCAAAACTGCTTTGCAGAATGGTTTTAAATGTAGCAAAGTTCACATCCAACTAATTACTGATTTGGGATAAACTGAAAGTTTCATTAATGAAATTAGCTATTTTAGTGTCTCAGTGCATGTTATGGGTTGAATGTTTGGAGGACAATGCCGTCCCTACCCCCACCCCCTACACACACACACATATGTTTAAGTCTTAACCCCTACTATTTCAGAGTGCGACTGTACTTGTAGTGTCAACTGAAAAAAGTGCACCAAAAAAAAAGGTGAGAGCTGTGAATTAAATGAGGACTATGGCCCAGGAGGCAGCTTCTCAGATTGCTCTGAAGAACTGCTCAAAAGAGGTAGGTGGAGAGGTCAGTATTATATGATTTTAGTGAAGGGGGTTACATGCAGTCAGGCACACATTTTGGCAGAGGTTTGCTGCTAGTCTTGAGGAGCAGATGTCTCCTTTGGAGACTTGATAATGATTTTAGTGCTTTTCTACATGTGAGGAGGTGCAAGACACTGGGCTCATGAACTCTTCTAAAAATATTGGTCTGAAGGCCTGTTTTGCCAGTTTTTCCCAGAGCAGAGAGTGCGTCATTCCTGATCTCCACCCTGAACTCCTTTCGGGGTGTGTTGAAGATCAGTGACTGTAGGGGCTAGTGACTTCATTCTTATAGAACCAGATGATAGGGTCTGTACCAAAGTAAATTATGATTAAATGAGGTCATTAGGGAGGGCCCTAATCCAATTTAGCTGGTGTTAAATGAAAAGAGATTAGGATACACACACACACAGGGGAAAGATAATGTAGACAGGAGATGGTCATCTACAAGCCAAGGAAAAAGGCCCCAGAGTAAACAGCCCTGCCCACACCTTGATCTCCAACTTCTAGTCCCTAGAACTGTGAGAAAAATTTCTTCTGTTTAAGCCACCCAGTTTCTGGTACTTTGTTATGGCCACCCTAACTTAGTGTGTAACATTAAAAAATGTTATTTGGGTGGAAACTGAACTTGTAACTTTATTTTTTAATGAGTGGAGTTGAACGTTTTTTCTTTTCTCTTGTGACTTGCTCATTCATACCTTACTGGTTTTTTGATCATACAGTTCTCTTTTGTCCTTTTAAATTGCAAAAAAGTTTTTTATTTTCATGTAGTTAAACCTAGTCCATCTTTGCTTTTGTCAAGTTTGTAAACTGAGAAATTCCATTCGTCTCCAGAGGAGTTCTTTGAAATGTTTTAAGTTTATTGTGTTTTCTTTAAAAAGCAGTTCTTTTATCCATGTGGAATTTTGGTGTATCCTGTGAGCTAAAGTTCTTTTTGCTTTTTTTCATCCATGTCATTTATCAGTTATCCTAACACAATTTATGGAATAACTTTTCTTTTTTAAAATAATTTTGGATACTGCAGTAATTAAACTCCTATATACACTGCTTTTTATATTCTTGTTCTATTATTTTATTATTCCCTACACCATCAGTTTTAACATTTGCAACTTTATAAAGATTTGGGTCTCAGGCCAAAGGGAGGGGAGCAAGTGGGGACCTAGCAGTGGCCCCTCAGCAAAAACTTATCACAGGGGTGGGGAAAACAAACACGGCTCCTGCTGATTCCCCTTGTGGATCTCAGTTTGCTTCTTTTTATGGACCTCTTAATGGACAGAACGTAATCCTCCACAGAATGTCTGAATTCTTGCATTCTTTGCCCTCCCATCACTGGATTGATTCTTTTTTTTCCGTTTCTTTAAACCCAAACTCCCACCTCACGTCATCTCTACAAAGTGTTCACAGTGAAACACATTTGGTCTGTTTTTAGATTCTTGAAGAATTAGTCTTTTATCAAGATGTTTAATGTATTTAAAGCTGGGAACCCATTGGGAGTTCACAAGTGCTGTATATGCTGGGTAGCGAAAGAAAAAAAAAGGCTAAAACCCCCACAAAACACTTTTTTTTAAAAAAATCAAATTTGCCAAGGTTTAGCTGCTCATTTACATTAGCGTGTGTGCATTTGTTCAGCCCCGTGGTGGTGAGTTTTGTTTCTTTCTCTTAAGACTGGGGTACAGTGGGCATCAGGGACTTTGCTAAGCCTGGTGAATTGTGTTGCTAAGGGCACAGGGCCCCTTCAGCCCCCAGAAAATCATCCTAACAAGGAGGGAGGCATCAACTACTCTGAGAAGAGAAATCAGATTTTGTTTTTTGAAATCGATTGGGATCTAAAGCTTGAAATAAATACTCACAATTTACATAGGAAAAAAAAAGATTGGGTTAATTCCTTTTTCATTATAATTTTTTTTTAAATTTCCATTGTCATATATTCTTCTAGATTTCCTTTAAAATTATTATGTGGCGTTCCCATCCACCACCTGAACCACAATTGGTACAAATTGAATGGAAAAGAACCATCACTTTCCTTTTTAATTCACTAGTGAAATAGTAACTAATCTATTCAGTTCACTAAACTGATTAAAAGTTAAGTCCTGTGTATTAAAATGTATCGACGTACATCTCTTTTAGCTCCTTAGACTCCTTAATGCTCTCATAGAGTAGGCATTGTCCTGTGCACCTTTGTTTCCAAATCTGGAAGCAGCTCAGTAAATTACTAGCTTTAGTTTTTCAAACAAAAATACATATCTTCCGAAATACCCAACATAAAAAAAAATGCAAAAAAGAAAAAAATACATACACTCCCCCCCCAAAACAAAACAAAAACCAAAATAGAGAAAAAAAATGCCTTACATAGGTAGCTAATAAACATGCTAAATGGATTTGGAAATTTCCAAGTTCAACAAGGTATAAATTACAACTATTCAATTTGCTGTTAACTAGAAGGTCTGCAGGCCTTCTACTCAAAAGAGAGCTCCAAGATTTAATAGGACTCAAGAATTCTAAGGGATAGGTCAGGTACAATTCTAGAGTGGTGAAGGAGGTTTCAGATTTTGTTTGATTATATTATCCCTTAAACTCATCCAACTCCCTTTGCTGTGAAACCATAATTATCTGGCAACTTCTGATAGTCTGGATCAAGGGTTGCCAAACTTTCTTAAAGGGCCAGATAGTAAATATTCTAGGCTTGCCACTTGCCGGCCATTTGGTATTTGTCACATCCAATCAACTCTGCTGTTGTAGCACAAAACAGCCAGAGGCATTACATAAACAAATAGGAATGAGTTCCAAGAAGATGTTACTTGCAAAACAGGTAGCCAGTCTGAGAGCTGTAGTTTGCCAAACTCTGATCTAAATGGGGAACTATATTACTTTTGTTTTAAAGAGAATTTGAGTTAATCAGCAATATTCTAGTCTTCTAAGTAGTTCACATTTACTGCCAAGTAATACATGGAACAGAACTGCTAATGTGATCAGTGAACAGGTCTATTCAGTATGAGTGGATTTTGATCCTCATGGTACCTACAAGAGGCCCAAGGTGGGCAGCCAGTATACCTCCTCATCTATGAGATCCTTATGTCTATAACTGAGTAGACCTAAGAATGAGCTCTAAGAACTAAAAAGTCATCATGTTGGCACCACTAAAAAAATGGCAGTTTGGAATAAAAATTGAGGAATGTCAGTCAGTAAAAAAAATCTTGATAATCAGTAAAATCCTCTCAAGGGTGGTGACAAAAAATTCAGTGACATGTTTAGAAAAGAAAGATATCAAGTATAAGAAGTGGCAAACCAAATTCTGGCCCAAAAAAGCCTTAATGCTAATTCTAGATACTAATGATTAAATTTAAGTGATCAAATTAGTATAACTGGCCCCTTGGTTTAGTGGAAGGTATGGAGGGTACTGATAGTAACAAGAGTATAACTACAAGATAACTCCCAAACTGCAGTTAAGGAAGAATCAAAACATTAATTATATCAGCCATCTGCAGAAATGATACAAAACAAGAATTTTGCTATCAGTTTCAGTAATACCCAAAATCTAATTTAGGTGATTTAGACAGTGAGTGGGGCATAATTCTTGATCAAATCAATGGGAGAGCCTGCTAAATGGCCTGATTAGGTTAGAGCCCTGCTATGGTACGGGAGCAGCTTCCATTTACTTGCTTCAGAACACTTGTTACATGCCAGAAGTGTTACACATGTTATTTCATTTAATCCTCACAATAGTCATATGAAGGAATATTATTTATGGATGAGAAAATTAAAGCTTAGAAATGTTAACTTGTCACTAGTAGGGGGCAGAGTTGTGGTTCAGACAGACTAGGACTCTACAACGAATTGTATTTTTCAAGTGGATTATCTGTGGAACTCTATCCTGCAATGTTTTAAAAGGTATACTTTATTTTTATTTTTTTTTCTGCCACTGCCTACTCCTAAAAGATACACTTAAAAAAAAAAGTTCCATGGGCAAATCAGTTGGGAAATTCTGAGTGTTTACTGTACTCCAGGACTTCTCCAAGCCTTTATTATAAATTTAAAGTCCAGGGAAAACAGCAAATGGATTGACTGGCCTTTCTAGGCCATCTCTTTATCTGTCCTTCCTCTTTCTAACTGTACCAAGCGAATAAATTAATAGAAAATAATACTTCCAGGATGTGAACTACATATGAGGATATAATTAGGTGCATCAAAAATGCCTGGACTTGAGACTCAGCATTTATCCTTTTTTTTTTTTTTTTTTGGTTGGGGGAGGTAATTAGGCTTATTTATTTACTTATTCTTAGAGGAGGTTCTGGGGATTGAACCCAGGACCTCATGCATGCTAAGCATGTGCTCTACCACTTGAGCTATCCCCTCCCCATCCCCAAGACTCAGCATTTAAGAATGAGTTGTTTATATGTAGAAACAAATCTAAACAGGTTTTTTTTTTTAAATTAAACTTGAAAAAATACATTGGATAATAGTTACAGTAAAGAACATGCTATAAGAATAAGAGTAAAAACTGGCTCCCTTTGTTACCACCAACTCATAGAATATCCTACTGGTAAACAAGCAGCCGACGATGTAATCTCTTGACATAATTAACACTGGGTAAACCAAAATAGGTGTGATTCTTTAGTAGTCTGCCAAATATTTTTTCAGGTCTATTATAGCTACTGAGCAAATGGGTTGGCATGAATAGTTATGTCCTTAATGTGTACATCATTAAGAGGTCGATATGTCTTCTCATTGACTGGTAACTTCTCCAGTTCATCTAGAGTCTCCAAACCATCTATTACCCTGAAAGAAAAACAATATCATGTTTGAACATTTTTTCTGAGATTGAAACATAATATCCAGATACCTATAGCAATTATACTCTCCCTAAGAAAAAAGAACCATGCCTCATAGTTCTTTGAATTCCCTAGTTGAGTGTATGATAAAATGCTGTTTTGATTTTCTGCCATAGGTATGGGCCAACATTCTTATGCCTTTAGACAGCAATAGCAGTGGGCAGGAATATTTCCACTAATGTATCCAAACACTGTATTCTGCCTCATTCACACAAAATAGCTAAAAGTGGAGCCAATATAACCAGTCATAGGTTTTCTTTGCTATAGGAAATACCTAAAGAAAGTATGTAAGAATGACACCATCATCAGTTCTGCCCTACCCTGAAGGTCCTGAAGTAAGTGGCCACTTTGCACTTTATTGTTTAAATATGGTGTTTTATTTTTTGCTTCTGGACAACTAAAAGCAATCATTAAAATAGCAGAAAAGATAGTTAAGCCCACTTCCAGCAAGCTCATTTCTTGTTTTTGCAAGAAAAAACAGTATTGAGAGCTGTATTTCAAATATGTTCTTGAAAGTTAGTCTGAAACATTTGCCAAGAAAATGTGGCTTTTTAGATTGTACCTTTTAGTGCAATTCAAATCAATTGTCAAAACATAATGAACTTAAAAAAAAGGTAACAGCAGGGAAATGTATAGCTCAGTGGTAGAGTGCACATTTAGCATGCACAAGGTCCAGGGTTCAGACCCCAGTATCTCCATTAAAATGAATAAATAAATCTAATTACTGCACCCCAAAAAATAAATAAATAAAAATAAATTCTAAAAGAAGTATCAGATTTACATTTTATTTTACATTTCCACTAAAATGGTACTATAATCAAAAGCTTTTGATTTTACTCCCAAATGTAGGACAATTAAGGTCTTTAAATCGTTAAGTTTTAAAGGCTTTCCTACCTTCTAGATCAGTAACAGAAACAGAGGATACAGGAAACAAATCTCAGGCAAAAAAAAAAAAAAAGAAAGAAAAAAAAGGGCATGTAGCACTGAGGTAAGTCTAGTTAAGTATCTGGGACATGGGCCCCTTTGGGAACCAGTGGAAAGTGTCTATCATTTTCCCCAAAAAACTGTGTGTGCATTTACACAAAACACAATTTCAAGGAGTTACTAGACCGAAGGTTAACAATCCTTGTCCTAAAGTATAGTTTTGTTACAAATCATGTAAAATAAGTCCTGGTAATTACTGATCAGTAATTCTGAATGGTAGGTTAGGGAGAAAATAAAAGGAAAGGAATCTAGATTATCCATATACACACAAAAACTATTACAGGCTGTAAAATTCCTCTTTGTTGATTATTATTAATCTATAAATTAGACATGATATGGAAGGAGAAAGAAAGTTGCTGACTCTTGTATTTTTAAGTAACCTAGGTTGGCATCTGAACCATTGTTTTAGATAAAACAAACCCTAGAACTGTGCCTTGGTTTATGGAGTATAGTAAATATTTGTTGACAAACTGACTTTCTGTTGATTTATAAAAGCAATTCCCAGGTACAGTTTTTGTAATGGATATTCTGGCAGAGACTGCTGAACACCTCCCTAGGATCCAGTCTCCCCTTCTTTTTTTAATTATCATTTTTTAATCTTTATTTTTTTTATTTTGGGGTTTTTTTGGAGGGGAGTGATTAGGTTTATTTATATTTATTTTTAGAGCAGGTACTGGGGATTGAACCTAGGACCTTGTGCATACTAAGCATGCAGTCTACCACTTAAGCTATACCCTCCCTCCTTCCCTTATTCACAGAAGCCTGATTTTATTGAGTCCATCCCAGTCCATCTTTTTTAAGCCACTGTAATTCAGATCTGTTAGCTGCTGCAATATGCTATTCTTAATGAAAACAGATAAATTACTGCTAACTTGCATAATAACCCTGAAAAGAAGTACTGGCCCCTCTTTTACAAAATAAGGAAACTGATTCTGACAGAAATTTTAAGTTTCCCAAGGTCACAGGGCTAGACTTAGTGGTAGACTTAAAGAAAACCATCACTAGAATACTCACTTTCCGAACACAGTGTATTTCATGTCCAGATGTGGCTGCTTGCCATAGGTGATAAAGAACTGAGATCCATTGGTGTTTGGGCCATTATTAGCCATAGATACAACACCTCTAACATTGTGCTGAAAAAGAGACACCATACTATTAATTTAACTGTGTCTTTACGTAAGTATCCCAAAAATAGGACTAAAACAAGACATGTACTCTTTACTTTTCCAATATTTAAGGGATCAAGAAAACATTTAATCAGCTTCTATTAGGGCTAGTCCAAATATTCAGTTTCTGTATTATCTGTATCTCTGAAAACTTGTATGTAAATTGTTTATATATCAAATCATATTCCACAATTAATTTCATTTTCACTTTGGAAAAGTACAGCCACAAACACTTTTGGCAATAGCAGTATATGATAGAAATAATCCTTACATTTATATTAAGTAACAGTGTGCTGGCATGAGACAAATGATCAGGCAGACAACAAAACCAAAATCCCCATAATCTCTTCACACATACAGTGGACTCTGGATAGTTTCTTTATCTGTAAAACAAGGGAGTTTGGACTATTCAGGGGTTTATTCATAATTCAAATGCTCACAAGGCTCAGCAAATAATAAATTGATAAGTGGGCAGAATATAAACATGCCCAATTTTACCCATGCCCATGAATGTAAGAGAGTGGTGGGATCTGGCAAAAGGAATAATGTATCTCTTGCCTCATGACATTTACAATATTTTTGGAACCAATGGCCATAGAGAATGCATCTGTGGGTCTTCCACCCATAGGCAGTTAGTTCATAACCCCAGCACTGGATGATCTAAGGAAGGTCTCGTCGAGCTCTAACATTCATTATATAAGGGACTATGTACACTTTACTGATAAGATTGAAGACAGACAGAACCACATTACCGAGGGGTGCCCAAATATAAGTAACTCAATGATTAGCTATTCGTCAGGGGACCCAAATGAGACAAGTCACAGAGATGCAGCTACATTGAAATATTAATGCTTTATTGTCTCCCTAAAAGGTGACCTCCAATCAAGTATAGTATTTGATACATACATAAGAATGTATGTACCACTTACAGCTTAATAAAATAAGCACCCATCAACCTGTTTCCAAACTATAAGAAGTAAAATTTATCAAACTGTTGCATATGCCTATGTGCTCCTCTCAGCTATCACCTTAGCCTCTCCAACAGGTAAACATTATTCTAATATCTTTATACCTACTTAAACAATATATTGTTTCCTTTCACTCATTTCTGAGCTCAATAAAATAGCATCATACTATTTGTAGCCTTCTGCGAAATGCTTTCTACACTTAATATTATGTTTCTAAGATTCATATATGTATATAGAGCTTTTACAACTGAATATATTACAATTTGTCCATTTAAAGATCAGTTGACATTTGGGTTGTTTTTAGGTTTTTGCTATTGCAAATAGCACCCTAGGAACACTGTTGTACATGTTTCCTGGTGCACACACGCAGGAGTTTCTCTAAGGTAAACACTTGGGAATGGAATTTCTGGGTTAGAGTATATGAATATTCAATGCACATTCTCAACTGTGGTATATAAGAAAATAGTTCTTAACCTTGGCTACATAGGAATCACCAGAGACCTTTAAATTATAATCATGGTCCTAATCAGTTCTACTGACTTTTTCTCTAGATTTAGGAGGTAAGGCCCTCATCTTTTATATTTTTAAAACTTCCATAGGTGAATCTGTAGCAGCAAAGTTTGAAAACCACTGATATAGGATGGCAGATTAGTATCATGGAAGCAGTCAATAATTAATGCCTAAAAAATTGTTTTGTTTCCAATTCAGGAAAAGGATGACTTCTTAAACAATTTATCACCTCCCAACCCAAACTTTGTAACAATATTTCTTTATGATAGAAAAGCCGAAAGATAAACTACTCTTGAGTTCCCCCATCCAGAGAAAAAAACTGCAGTGAATAATTTTCAGAAGTTCTGCTGAGTATATTTTACTATAACTGAAATATAATATACTAAATTATATATTTTGATTGATGAGAATTGATCTCTTTTTTTCTAATTATAAAGTTATCATTCTATGCAGGTACAAGTTTGAAAGATCACAAAATAAATTATTAACTGATGTCTTCTCTGAGGAGTGGAACTGATTTTTTTTTTTTTAAAAAGGTATGTACTAGTTTCTTAACTTTAGAAAAAAATTTCTTTAAAAAGTTTGAAAAATACAAAAAAAAAAACCCAAAGGAAATATAAATATCTAATTTTACCATGCTGAAGATTTATTTATATGCACTTCTTTTTAACCTAGTTGAGATCTACCACAGACAAAGTTAATTCAGGAATATTCAAACATTTAACAAAAGATGATAAAAGTTGGAGATTGATAATGGGCAATATTGCCACCAGGAGGTCTGATAGTCTCTCCTTCCCACTCTCAAAAAAGACCAATGATTCATGTCATTCAACATGAATTTTGTAGGGAGTCATTAAGCCCCTTAGGTATATTACTGATTTAAAATTTCAGATTGGACCAAAAGATGAGCTCACTTTGTGTCAAGATCCGTGTGATGGTGAGATTCCAGTATATATTAGGCTAGAACTGCCATTTGTATCTTCTTCCTGACATCATTTATCAAGTGTGCAAAAACTACCAAAAAAGTATATTTGTTTACTAATTATTTTAACTTGTATTACTACAACATATGTATCAAAGTTCCCATAAACAAGGCATGAAAAAATAGATTTTGAAGTATTTCAGATATACCTTAAGATATTCACTGTATTCATCCTCAAACTTCTTGCCCCAGATACTGTTACCTCCTCTTCCCGTACCTGTATTACCAGACAAATAAATGAAAAGAAGTATTTAATTAAAGTTGAAAAAGGGTTCATTTTCTAAACATAAGGGCTAGTTTACATAGTATAACTCTTAAATACAAATAAAATTTGATATGTCCTCTTACTTCCCAAAATTTAACTTTAAATATTAGAAAAATAAAATGTCTCTACAAAAACCAAAAACTCTCCCTCCTTTATCAATGTTTTTCATATTTTAGGGCTCAGTGCTAGTAGCTTCTGCTTAAAAATAAGTTATAAAAACTCCACATTCTTTTATTTTTCTATTTTTTTTGTCTATTCTCTTCTTCACACTGTGTACCCAATTCCCTAGATATTATTGGAATAACTTACCTGTCGGATCTCCCGTTTGAACCATGAAACCCTTGATATTTCTATGAAATATACAGCCATTGTAGTAATTACTGGCACAAAGAGCCAAGAAATTCTGAAGAGAATAAAAATAATGATTGAGATATGATGTAGCAGAAACACATTTAAGATAAGGAACCAACTGTATTTATTGAAAACACCACAAAAGCATATTTAAACTATGTCTTTTTAAGGCAGTACCTTAGACAATGTCACTTCCCTGCCTAAAACATTTAAATAGCTTTCTTCTGCTCTTGGACTAAAACACAAAGTCCTCAACAGAGTCTAACAAGGCCTGCATAACCTGGCCTACACTTCTACATCTCAGAATGACAGTATACTCTTCCCTGCTGCTTACTATGTTAACCCCATCAGCCTTCTGAAAATTCATCTAAAAAAGGCAGACTTTCCCACCTTGAGGCCCTCGTACCTGCTGTCTCTATGCCTGGAATGTTCTTTTTATAAGTCTTTGCATGGAGATGCCTTCATTACGTTTCACACTCAGTTTTTAAAGTATAACTTCCTTGGCTAGGCTTGCCCTCCTTTTAAATAAATCATTTCCCATTATTCTCTATCTCAATACTTCATTTTCTTCAAAGAATTGTCAACCTTTAGAAATGCTTTTTTTCTGGAAATAATTTTTACCCCACCTCCCACCCCCAGCCAATCTTCCCGGGTAGAATAATAGCTCCACAAGAGCAAGGAATGTCTCTTGTCCATCACTGTGTTTCAGATACGGGCAAGACAGTCTTTCACAAATAAATTGTTGAATTAATGAATATACATAGCTGACTCTTTCCTTCCATCCTTGTCATTTAAAAAAGTGAAATAATGTATGGAACAGTTCTATTACCTAATATCTAATGATTATTTACATTTCCTGAGGAAAACAAGCTAAAAGAAAAAGATACCAGCTACTCTATGGTTAGAGAAAAATTATCTACCTTTTCTTTGTCCACCTTTGGTATCAGAAAAGGAAATGGAAATGAGGCCAGAAATTATGATTGGTGGTTTTTCTTGACAATGGTTTTTATAGAAAAGGTTTTTTTATGTTAAGTTAGATGACTCAATTTCAAAATAGTTATCCTGTTACATTAACTCATTTTTCATATGTACATTATGGTACTCACTTCACATGTTTTGGGTGTCCTCTCACAGAAGATTTCTATTTTAATATCACCTACGTCTGTATGCAATGTCACCGACTAAAAAAGAGAGGGAGAGAACGTGAGAAAAAAAATGAGATTTCTTCAAGTGACTTTATGCACAGTATCATCTCCATAACTAGATACTAAAGATGATAAACTGAACAAAAATAAAAAGAAACACCATTACAGAGATGACCTGTTCACATAGTAGCTCTGAGAGATAAGTTGTATTTCTTCAAAATTTATGTCATCAGTAGAAAAAAAACTCCAGAAGATAAATATGAATACTAAGGTAAAATGGTATCTATGCTAAAAATTTAGGAGCAAATATTGTGATGGAAATAATTACATTAAATTTGAATTTTTCATAAATAAAAATATTTTTATGTTAGCATTACTTATTTAAATGGCAATTCACTAAATCATTAATATTTATTGAAAAACAGTGAGACAATGAGCTAAATGAATTAGGAAAAAAAATTTTCTAATGAAGGTGCTGGGGATTGAACCCAGGACCTTGCACATGCTAAGGACGTGCTCTACCACTGAGCTATACTATACACCCACTAAGAAAATGAATTTTACATAGTTTTCATCATTTCCCTCATGTAATTTAATTGTGAGAGATAGTTAAAAGACAATTTCTTTCTACACTAAAGACAACAGACATAAAAAGTGTAAGTGTTCCCAGATCCTAAATGTGCAGAGGTAACCATAGGGCTCTTGCTTGCTTGTTTGTTTAATCTGTTGTTTTGATAGCTAGAATACTCTTTTTGTTGCTCCATTCCAGAAAGGGTAGAAAACTATTCTGAGGCTTCCTTTTTAATATCACTGCTTTTTTACAAAAATATCTAGTAGTGAGAGTTATGACTAGGTTGAACAGAGGGCAGGAGTATGAGTGTAAATGTGTGTGTGGTTGGAGGTGGGGCACAATGCTTTTCTTCCAGTTAAGCTCTAGTTGCCCTCCTTAGATCATGTGCAAAATTGTTCAGTTAAAATTACCACACCTGGCTACACTCTTCCACTCCTGCAACACCTTCTTCCTATCTCTATCCACTTTGTAATCAGTCTTTTTCCATAAAAGGTAAATAGTGTTTTAAGTGAAAAACAAAGATTTAAAGTTATTTCGCTTATTTCTGGTTTTGTTTAGAATCATTTTACACTGTATCCTTTCTCTATCTTGTCATTGAAATTTCCATGCAGTTTTATTTCCCTTGAATTTCTAAAAATTACTTATAATGAAAGACATACAATTCTATAAAACTTACCATTTTTCTTCTGATAGTTTCAGGAAGTACTTACTGTTTGTTACTTTCTCAATTTATTGGGATAAGTTTAAAAATGAGTCTCTACAAAAGAAAAAAAATAAAGTTCATTTCCTTAACTCAAACATGCTCATCTTTTACTAAGTATTTAAAAGAAAAACTCTAGAAGTACACGCTCCCCACTCCGACCCCATCCCCGGCAAGTAATAAAAATCCGGTAATGGAAACGGATGAGGCTATCCTACACAACTTAAACCCCTCAACCTCTTACTTCCCCTGTTCACTCTTCTTTTAAGAGCCTCCTTGCAAGTTCTCTAACAAGGCGGGATATTCCCGCCTTGGGATCTAGGCACTGGGGGTTCACTTTACCTAAAATGGTTATTTTCCTCACCAAGCCTCTGCTCAAAAGTCAGGTCTAACTGACCTGATTAACTCCATTTGAAGCTGCCTTAATTTCCTTTACCCACAACGCTTAGTACTAATACACTATATGCTTTATTGTCTTATTTCAACACCTTACCCGTCCAGGAAGCTCACTCGAAAAACAGCACCCTGCAAGCATTTGAGTTAAGTGAATGAAAGAACAAGTGACTTTACACCGTACCTACTTAACCACTTCGATTAGCACAGCTGTTGTTAAAACAGCAAAGATGCAATCGCGGGTGCCCCCTTGGGTCTGTATTTTCGAAACTAGTTTCTTCAGGCCACCGGAAGTCGAGAAGGGGACCCATTAGCGAGAACGCCCCTCGCCTGCTCGCCTCCTTCTTCCTCCCCGCCTCCTCCCTCCTATCGCAAACCAAAAGGACCAGAACTAGGGAGACAATGTAATTTATCCCCACCAGAACACTTCTGACCGTGAAAGGGGGGCTCGCTTAATAATTACACTAGGACAAGAAGCGTAATTCTGAGCAACCTCTAGAAGTACCTCGAACTCAGATGTAAAACGGAAAAGTCCACTTCCGCCTGGTTCCTCCCTCCCCCGCCCACTTCGCCAAGAAGTTCCGCGCAGGGCCGGATGTAGCGCTCGCGCAGTCTCGGAACTGGTGAGTCTTGGGCGAATTACGTTTCAATGTGGATAGCTAAGGGCTTGGCGGTAGGCTGTGGTCCGTGTAGGCCGTAGTTATGGGGGTGCTGTGGGGGAAGGCGGCCGGGGACGAGCCAGGCGGAGAGAACCGGCTGGCCGCACGAGCGCATAAGGCTCTAGAGGGGACAGGGTCCTGACTCACGGGCTTACCGGCCATGCCACCTGGGCTCTTCATTGTCCTGGAAAAGGCCTGAAGTGGAACGGAGACAAGAGGGCGCAGTTTTAAGGCTGTAAACTAAGCCCTGCTAATGTTTTGTAATAACAGTGCTGACTTGGCCAGGCATTGTTCCACGGTTTACGGTTAAATTCTGCGACAACAGTGTGAGCTGGGCACTATTTTTTCCATTCTTCAGAGGTGGTAACCGCGGAGGTAGAGTAATCTGATACAAAGCTCTGGCTCTGGGAGTCAGTCTGGTTTTAGAGTCATTGTTCTCACTGTGCTCTGCTGCCTCTCACTGTTGTGGTTTCACGCTACGCAGCTTCGTAGGAAATGGGGGAGTATTTTATTATTTCCAACGGTTCGTTTATATGTGACAGGAGATAATTCAGAACCAGCGTGGTGGCCCACTAGAGCTTCACTTCGGCGCTTGCCAGACTAAGAAGAGTCTGGAAAGTAGTGTGGTATAAGGACCCTTCGAAAATCTTCCATGATCCTGGCTCGAGCGGTTGATGGAGGCTCTGCATCTCTCCGAACCGCATATTTAAGTACTCACATTAAATATTAAATATTTTTGCTATAGAAATACTGAAAAAAATGCTTTTCAAATCATTGGGCTGTGAATATTCCATGTTCACAATTGATTATGCTTTCTTGTTATTTTGCATATTATTAAATGCTTTTTTTCAAGAACAATAATGTTCGTAGATACTAAATTTAAGAATGGAGTTGACAGTGTTGTCTTTTATTTTGGATATAGCTGTCTAGAAGGCTGACAGACTGTGTGGGCAGAATACCCTGCAACTTAACCTCCCCCACCCCGTGAGCCAGCCCTTTGTGTGGCAGGTGTTGATTCAGGGGCAGCAGCTGCTGCCCTTTCCTGCCTGGACCCTGCCCATTCCTAGAGTGACCCACTTATGCATCCCATGATTCTGGCTGCTGATCTATAGTATGTTTACTGTTTTTGATAAAGCACTTTTTAATGTCAAGATATACCACCCTTAACTCCACATTCTGCTCTCATGGGGGAATGGAGAATGTGTCAATTTGTGCAGTGAGCATTTAGTGCTGGCCTGTGATGATGATACTGAGATACAGAAAAGAGTTCCTGTTCTCCAGTAGCTTTAGCGTCCTGGAGGAGACAGACAAACAGGAATATAACATTATAAGAATAACTAGGACAGAAGCAGGTGTGGGGCAGGGAATGGGAGACACTGAAAAGACAGGTTTGTCAAGAAAAACTTTAGGAAGTTGAAGGGAAATTAGAAAAAAGGGTAATACTTAAAGAAGTAGAGAAGGGAGGAGGTGGTTGAAGCAAGTTTGGGGAGAACAATAGTAAGGTTGAATGTGGGCCAGGGAGGAGGGGATGGACGTAAGTGTGTATTATGTACCAGGCTTGTGCGAGGAGACTTAAACATACTAATCCATTTACTCCTTTTGGGTGGCCTGTGAGGTAAATTTTAGTATCTCTACTTTGTAAATGAGAAAACAAGCTTGGAGAGGTTAAATGACTTACCTATGATACCATGTGTAGGCAGTGTTTAAACCCAGGTATGTGTGGCTACAGCTCTTTTGCTCATGTGCTTTGCTGCCTCAGAGGTCTGAGTTTTAAGTGTACATGTGTTCCATTTTCTGTGTTTTCACTTCAGATACTCAGTTTTACCTGATTTCTGTATGTTGTCATCTCGTGTCCGCCTGGTCCCCACGACAGTCCGTTCCCTGATCTGCAGTTCTTCCCGTTCCTTCATGGATTTGAAAGCTCTCCTTTCATCCTTGAATGACTTTGCATCCCTCTCATTTGCTGAAAGTTGGGACAATGTTGGATTACTGGTGGAACCAAGCCCACCACACACTGTAAACACACTCTTCCTGACCAATGACTTGACAGTGGAAGTGATGGAGGAGGCGCTGCAAAAGAAGGCTGATCTCGTTCTCTCTTACCATCCGCCTATTTTCCGACCCATGAAACGCATTACCTGGAAAAGCTGGAAGGAGCGCCTGGTGATCCAGGCTCTGGAGAACAGAGTTGCAATCTACTCTCCTCACACGGCCTATGACGCTGCTCCCCAGGGAGTCAACAACTGGTTAGCTAAAGGGCTTGGTGAGACGCTTCTTGTTCTTGCATGTCTAGTATTTTTCCTGCCAATGCTTTGGCATTTTAGAATGTCTTTCCAATGTGTTCTAACTGCTTTAGGGGTAGGGACCATTATTCTATTTTTATATGATATATTTAAAAATAATCTTGCTGAACTCTGGCAATTAAACTGTGTTTGAAAAATGAAATTTTTATCCTTAATGAATAAGGAGAGCATAGGAAATCTTCATTTTTGACTGAGTTTTGTGATTCCTCACTCATGTGGCACAGTGCCTAGCACTTGGGCAGTCCAGAAATGCTGCTTAAATTAAATTAAAGGCTCAGGCCTCTTTAGAATTTAATTCACATGTCAGTCAAATGGACAGTTTTAATTGAATGCTTACTTATGACCACAGTGAGGGAATTCAACAAGTGTGTTTTAGTTTTATTTTTAGGAAGTCTTTTTAGTTTACTCATTTGGGGCTGAAGCTTTTATGATGATATAATCTGGATTAATGTGGTCAAGCAGATAATGAGCATTTGCAGTTTGAATCATGGTTTACATGAGTAAATTTAGTGAGCAGTCACAATTCTATATGTCCTTTAAAAATTCATGAGTCAGAAAAAAAAATTTCATGAGTCAGTCTTTCTTGTCCAAGTTTTTGTGACATTTAAGAGTCTTCTGGAAAATAATTCTGAAAATAAATTTGATTTTGTATGTCTGTAGTAAATTCTAAATTATGGGAGCTATTGGATGTCTATGTTAGGGATATGTATATGTGTGTGTATTATATAAGCATCTGAAAATGAGTCTTTTGAAAAATACTCATTTCTTGGAAGTTTTGCCCATAATCGTTTATCTTTTTAATTTAAAAAAAAAAAACTCCACAAAAACTCCAACTCCTGACAATTTTTCTTCTAGGAGTTTGTACCTCCAGGCCCATCCATCCTTCCAAAGCTCCTGACTACCCCACGGAGGGAACACACAGAGTAGAACTCAATGTTACACACACCCAGGACCTGGACAGAGTCATTTCTGCAGTGAAAGGAATTGCAGGTGTTTCTGTCACTTCTTTTTCTGCTAGGTACAATGTGCTTTCCTCTTTTTCATGTTTGTTCATTTGTGAGGATCTTCTTTATAAATTCCATGACCCTGTTATTTTAGTTTGCAACAAATTATTTTCCCTGGGTGGGTTTACAAAGCAGTATACTTATTTGCATATGGGTTCTTGAGGAAGAAAAATATGAGACCTTTTCAAAACAGTAAAAATGATAAGTAACACTAATTGACTATTTTCTACGTGGGAGGAGCTATACTACACATCTTACAGTATATCTAATCCTCCTGGTGATGTTGAAAGGCAGTTATTTTTCCCTTAGGATATATGGATAAACCCTAGTGATATACTGATGACATAGGTTTACTTTTATCTGTTACCAGCAAACCATGATTCCCAAACACGTGAAAGGAAAAAAATACATTAAAATGCCTCTTATAAGCTCAGTCATTTATTTAATTAAGATTGAGATACCAAAATTTTGCCTCCTAGGAGATTTTCTTTTAGGCTAATTTTTCCTAATGCCTGCTGAAGCTTCATAAAAGACAAGTCAAACAAAGCTAGGACTTAATAACTGTTTAAAAAACAACGAAAATGACTTTTTAACAAAACGGAGATTTATATCATGCTACACCAAAAAGTGACTGTTTAATGAGTAGTTTTTCAATGTGGATGTCTTACAGTAAAATCATTTTAAATGTCCTCTAATACTACTGGGGTATTTCAAGAATCTCAGGGAAAATTAGATTCCAGTCATAGATGTTTTTTAACCATCCTAAAATACTGTGTAAATACTGAAATAAAAAGAAAATTATTCTAATAAAGCATGAAAAATTCAAATGACAACAGGTCTTCCTTGTTGCCTCTACTCAGTCCCAGGTATCTTCAACTCATCTTTTCCTGTTTTCAGAGAAGTGGGTACCTTTCCAAGCAACTACAGGGAAATGAAGACGTGAATAGTTTTGCTTTATTCATTGTTTTCTTAATTAAGTGCTGTGCTGTATTTGCCATTTTTAACTTATGTCATAGAAATTTTTCCATGTAATTATCTCTGTTAAACTGCTATGTAGTGTTTCTTATTATAGATGTACAGTAGTTTCTTGAAGCGTTCCTCTTCCTAACTGATGGACATTTTAAAGAACCCAGATGCATATTTAGTTTAACTCCAGTTTCTCCACATTACAGATAATATCTGGGTTTTACCGTTAGGTTGGGGCCCAGGCACTGCTTTTCCCTTGTTTTTTCAAAGCTCTGCAGATGATTCCAATGTTGAAACTATACTTCTAGATTATCTTTTAATGTGTCTTTTAGTTCTAGAATTCTGTGATCATATTTAAAGTTTATGGTTAAATACAAAACTTTCTTGATGCCTTCTTTTTGGAGAGGCTTTGGGATATTGCTTCTCAGAAGGTGATTCACGGACCCCCTGAATCATTATGAAAAATGCAAATTTTTAGTTTCATCCTAGGTCTATATAATTAGGAGGGGTTTGCCTGAGAATCTGTCCAGGAGATTCTTGTATTCAATGATGTTTGAAAATTAACTTCTCTAGGACTTTAAAAATTTTTTTCAGTTTGTCCCAGCCCCATTCATAGATGTCACTGGATCAGTAGAAGGGTCCAGCAGCTGTTATTTTAAGAAACTAGCAGGAGATTTCTGATGCACTGCTAGGACTAAGAGCAGTTCTGTAACAGGGGTTTCAAAGTGAGGTCCCTGATCCAGCATCATCAGCATCACCTGGAATTTGTTTGAAAGGCAAATTCTCAGCCCCAGTGAGGACCTACTAAATCAGAAACTCTGAGGCTAGGGCCTAGCAGTCCGTGTTTTAATAAGGCCACAAGGTGATTTTGATGCATGCTAAAGTTTGAGAAACACTATTCTAGAAAATAGCTTGGTTTGGAATGAAATCTAAGTTCCATATAAATCTCATCTATTACAGGATGTTGTAAACTGTGGATTGTTTTAAATATATTGCTTATGATTATCCTAAGCCAGCAAGTGACTTTTTTTGTAGGACTGATGATGAAGAACAAACACGACTCAGTTTGAATTGTAGTCAGCAGGCTTTGATGCAGGTGGTGGCTTTTCTTTCCCAGAACAGAGAGTTTTATCAGAAGACTGAAATTCTCTCACTGGAGAAGGTAATAAAAATGTCTTATATTACTGTGCATTTTTGTTTGACAAGTTCATATGTAAATCATTAGATAAATAGACTATTAACTATTACCTAAAGAAGCACAAAGTGGTGATGAGGGCATGTTATACCCTCAGAAGTATATTGAAAAAGGGAGACATTTCAGGAATAGAAAAATGTTGGTACTTGTCTTAGTCCATTTGAGCTTCTATAACACGTTTGGATTGCTGTAGCAACAGAGTGGATGTCTTAGAACACGTCTGGATTGCTGTAACAGGGTGAATGGCTTATAAATTACAGAGATATTCCTCACAGGTCTGGAGGCTGGGAAGTCCAAGATCGCGGCTCTGGCAGCTTCGGGCTGGTGTCTGGGGAGAGCCTACTTCATAGTTCAAAATGACACCTTCTCTCTTGTCCCCAAATGGTAGAGGGGACTAGGGATCTTTCTGGAGCCTCTTTTTTAAAGCACTAATCCCATTTATGTGGGTTCCAGTATCTCCCAAACTTGACTTAAGTATCTCCCAAAAGCTACACCTCATACCATCACCTTTGCGGGTTACGATTTCAGCATATGAGTTTGGGGGGGACAGAAACTCCCAGACCATAGCACTACTTCTTCAGGATTAGAGACTCAGTTCTAAGTTCAGCCTCTTATACCCTTGGCCTGGACCATTTTATTCACTCCTTTAACTTGACAGCCATTTGTTTGATGTTTCCTATGTCTTCACTTCCTGGCTCAGAATGCTTTCTTAAGATTAAAAAATTGAAAAAGAACCCATATTTCTGGCCACTTTCTGGACATTTTCCACTTACTAATCGCACAAGTATTTAAAATCCAATATATACAAGTATTAACTGTACCGCTGCTTTAAATACAACTTTTCTTTTTTCTCTTCTATTGGTGGCATCATCATCATCTACCTTATTTTACAGGTTTGCCCAACTCTCTCTTGCCCCCGTAAGTCCAAGCCCTTTTGATTTTGTCCCTAAATGTAAAAAATGTTTCTCTTCTCTGTCTGCAACCACAGTAGTTGAAGCTCTCATCTTCCCTCACTTGGGATGTGAATAATCTCCTACGTGGGTACCTACAAGGGACAATCCAGGCTTTTTAGCTGGGGCAAAAATTCACAGGTCATGACCTCTGTCTCCAGCCTCTTCTCCATCCCCATCCCTTGCTCTGCACACCAGGTCTTCTGTCTGCTTTTGCATCTGCCCTCAGTGTGCTCTCTCACACCTTGGCACCTTTCTGCGTGTTCTCTCTGTTTAGAATGCCTTTCCAGATCTCACCCTACCCCTAACCTGCCACACTGCACTTGACTCACACTCCTTTTTTAACTTTTTTCTGGTCTGTCTTCGAGGTCCAAGTCCTTGTTAGACTCCACTTGCTCCAAGTACCCACCTCCCAAGTCTCATTTATTTTGTCATTCCTTTGTGCTCCCATAAAAGACAGCACTTATCTTGTATTTAAGCACCTTTTATTATGATTTTTAAACATCTGTCTTCCCAGGAGGCTATGAGCTCCTAGAAGTCAGAATATTTTTGTCAGGTTTGCATCCCCAAACTGTAACCTGGAGCTGGCTATAGTTAAGTTCATGGTATGCTTGTTTTATTGATCTCAGCGTTTCTGTAGGCTTGTTTTCTAGGACTTTTGTTTTCTAGGACTGATGATGGACAGTTTTTATAACCTCTGTTTCTCTTCAGCCTCTGCTTCTACATACTGGAATGGGACGGTTATGCACACTGGATGAGTCTGTCTCCTTGGCAACTATGATTGAGCGAATTAAAAGGCACCTAAAACTGTCTCATGTTCGCCTTGCTCTTGGAGTAGGGAGGACCTTAGGTAAATATGTCCCCTTTATTTGTCCAGTATGTACCTACCATAATGTGGGGCAAAAATTCAAACTCTTGGTTATATCAATATAAGTGATAGAAGACTGGTTAGCAGCACACAGAAGATGACTGGTTTACTTTATCGATGAGGCTGGGCTAGGTTATGCTGTGCTATATGTCTCATTGGCCTAGACAAGGCTTATTTCTCAGTCACACTCCACATTCATCTCAAGTCAGCAGGGGAAGCCTGCTCATTGTTAACTGGTCACTGTTGCAGAGGGAGGGTCTAACTGTCAGTTAAACATTCTAGCCAGGAAATGACACATATTCTGTTCAACTCGTTGTCCAGAATCAGTCCTATTGCTCAGCACAGCCTAGTGAGGACTTGAAGAGAGCCTTACCACAGTACAGGAAGAGAGCTGGAAATTGTGGCCGCTCCAGTTACCACGCAAATCTCAAGTTTTACAGTGCTGGTGATACGTCACAGTGAGGTGCTGCCAAGTGAAACGATCCACTATACTTTCTGAGTCTTGTAGCCAGTCTTTCCTTCTGACTCTTCCCAGTACTTTGGGGAACAAAAGGAACAGACAGGACATTTGTTGGACCCTTGCCGTGAGCCTAGCACCGTACCAAGTGTCCTGCGTGTGTGAGTTCCTGCTACAGAGGCGGTGAGCAGGGTGCAGGTGTTATGAGTGTGGAGTCTGAACACCTGGGGTTCAGATTTGTCCTGTCTGCTGTGTGACTCTGACAGGTTATTCAACCCCTCTGTGTCCTAGTAGCCTCATCTGTGAAAACTGCAGTAATAATAAAACCTGACTCACCGAGGAGGTGGTGTGGTTCATGTGACAAGGCACAGTGACTGCCGCAGGTTAAGGACAATAGGTGCTAGCTGTCGTTAGCTGCACGGTAGGTATTATTATTCCTGTTGTACAGGTGAAAAAATTGAGGTTCAGAGAGATAAGTAACTTATCCAAATTCCGCAGTTGGATCAAACAACACATGAGAGTTCGTTTCC
This sequence comes from Vicugna pacos, assembly GCF_048564905.1. Taxonomy (NCBI): domain Eukaryota; kingdom Metazoa; phylum Chordata; class Mammalia; order Artiodactyla; family Camelidae; genus Vicugna; species Vicugna pacos. The sequence goes on along the minus strand of NC_132991.1, from coordinate 69,878,786 downwards.
AAAGAAGATGGATGGTGGAGACAGGCTTTGGTTTCTGAGCAGCTCCAAAGCCCCTCTTTTGAAATACCCCTAATGAAGCATCCATTCTAGAAACCTAAGTGCTAAACACTTGTTGGATTCTGGCTTGAAAGTTTCTGTATTCCACTCTTCAGAGGATACTCTTTTAGGATAAATATGCCACTAAAAAAATGTGGCAAATCCACTCACAGTATCCACTGACTAGCCCTTTCAGTTCCTCAGCTTCCTCACTGGGGAACAGAGGTGGTACCTGCCTACCTCTCACTGTTGCCTGGAGACCCACGTGAGGCTGCTTTACTGAGCAGCATTGTGATGAAGCCTAAAGCCTAGGGTTAGTGATGAATACTGTTCAGAGATGCCTTATGTGGTCTTGTGCAGCAGTGTACGTCCAAAGGAATGATAACCCTGCCTTGGGCTAACTCTGCAACCCGAGGAATCGTCTGTTCACCTATATAAAGACATATATATATATTTTAATTTAGTAAGCAAAATTCATACACAGGTGATAACACCAGGAGTGAAATCTGCACTACGTTTAGGATTCTCGGTACAAATTATGATACTAAAATGAAGGGGAATTGTAAAGTATTGTTCTCTTGTCTCCTTTATCTTAAAGAGTCCCCAGTCAAAGTCGTGGCCCTGTGTGCGGGTTCTGGGAGCAGTGTGCTGCAGGGGGCCGAGGCCGACCTTTATCTCACAGGTAGGACAGCCTTTGCATCTGTTTTCTACCCTTTCCTTGTGCATCCCTTCCCTACCTTGATTCATATTTTTACAAGTTATAAAATAGCACATTTTAGGACAGCACCTGGCATGCAGATGAATCTAAATGGTGTTCTTTGAACCTGAACTCAACAGGGACTATGCCAAAATTGGGGACATACCATGCCATATTCTTTGAGGAGGGAAGAAGTAACAGTCTCAGAGCTAGGTTCTCTGAAACACTGCTGTTCAGCATTTATTTAACCTGTCTTCTTCCTAAACATGACTTCTCTCAGATTTCATATGTAAGTTAATGGGACACTTTTCACCTTGTCGCCTTAGGTAGAAAATATTTCCTCTTACTCAGTCCTAAAGACGATCATCAGTTTCTATGAGTTCTGGCTCCAAAAATTTTTTTTTTGCCTCTTTGGACTTTAGCCTCCCTTCACATAAAATATGAGTTTAAAAGAAAGATTCTCTTTCCCAGCTTTTCCATCTCTGACATTCTCTTGTTTGAGATGCAGAGATCTGTGCTTAGTCAGAGTTGCATGGAATGGTATTGAAAGCACTTAGCAAGTGTGTAACTGAGTTCAAACTGCTTCAGCTTCATATCAGTGCTTCCCCAGAATGACTGCTTCAGCTTCGTATCAGTGCTTCCCCAGAATGAAGCAGAAAGTGAAGATGCTTGCAAGTGGGCTTCTGAGATTGTATCTGACGCAAGAAACCTGCCAAAAGCCAAGTAGGCAGCGTGAAGGAGTCGTCTTTCCTGAATACATCCTTTACCACTCTCAGTTCAGAGAATATGAAAGAAATGGATCCTTACATTTTTTCCAGACTCTCTCCCTTTCCCTGGAGGCAGATCTCCTCACAGCCATGGCCCCTTACACTCTCCGCTTTTAGGAGTGCCGGTCCTCACAGCCCTGGTCCCTCAGGTACTTCGGCATCTCTAAGCCCCCATCCCGTCCGCACAGAAGCCGGCATTCACCGCCCGCTCCTGTTCCTTCCCAAACCCAGGTGTTCTCTTACTGCTCCTGCCTCCCAGGAACCTAAGCCCTCACTGCCCTGTTTCTGAGCTCTTCAAAGCCTGGGTTTTCACTGTCCTGCTTCTGCCTCTTAGGAGCCTAAGTCCTCACCGCTCCACTCTCTCAGGAGCCCATGTCTTCACGCCCCGTTCCATTCAACCCTCTTAGAAGCGCGGGTCCTCAAAATACGGTCCCTCTCAGACCGTTTTCCCTTGGGTGCCAAACTCACATCTGCCCCCATTCCCTAAGTCCCATCTGGAGCCCAGGTCCCCACAGCCACGTCATCTTTGAGCCCCAATATCCTCAGTCCCGTGCCAAGGGCTTGATTCCTCACACAGCCCCATCTCCTCCACAGCCTGGCTGTTCGAACACTGCCCACTGTGGGTCTGGGTCCTGCCTCTTCCTCCTGCTCTCCTTCGGCTGCCAGGGCCCAGGGCTCCCAGGCCGTGGCATCTGTCTTCCCATGATGTGCAGAGCCTGCCCCCAGGAAGCACTCCTCTCAGTGGCTGGTCTGACTGCTCGGCCCCAAATCCTTGTAGAACTTTTCCGTTATCTCCATCTAGGCATCATCTACCTGAAGTATTTCATCAAGCCTCTCATCTTAGTCTTCCACACACTCCCCCAAAACTAACTTTCAAAAGTACAAATATGGTGGCGTATAATACTATCCTGGCTAAAAACCCTTTGTTGATGTATCTGTCCTGGTGAAGCCTGAACGTGTCATCCTCTTTCATGCAGCCTTTGCTCATGCAGTCTTCCCTGGCTAGGATGCCTTTTCTTTGTTTCTTTCTTGTACTTCTAGTGATAAGCTCAAAGATAGCTCCTCTGAGAAGCTTTTTCTTGACCATGTCCGGCTCCTGCCCCTGATGGTCATGCCTTCCTCTCCTGATTCCTGTCTCTTTGTCCTTAACCTCCAATACGCATTTCTGTTGGAGAGCGGTTGTTTGGCTCCCAGGCTTTCCACTTTGTCCTTGCAGGTAACACCTAACTGGCCCATCATTCCTCCAAAGGAATTCTGTACTTTGTACAAACACTTTGTACATTTGCTGCTGCTGGCTGCATTTCCACCTCTGCGCCTCCTGAGGGTTAGGAGACAAGGGTTTAAGATTCCTTTTCCCACTTCTAGAACTAGACTCAAGGGTTTTAACCCTCTGGCCATTCCTTTGGCTACATCTGAGCCTCTCCATCACTCAGCCTCTCCTGCCACCCACACCCATGCCTTATTATCTAGCACACCCTCTTACAAAGGCTGCTGCACTTGAAACATTGTCACACCCCCAGGTATAAAGGTGCAGCATCTAAACAAGCCTGATGTAATTGCTTTGAACCAGTTAAAAATGTATGTGACCATTATCTGCTTTCTTTTCTGTCCTTCTCAATATATGAGATTTTTATAAGCCCCCACATTTATACCAGAGTGAAATAAGTTTTCAGTATATAGGCAGTTTGACATCTTACAGTGCGGTGTGACCATTTTAAAATTAATTGTAACATTTTACTTTGAAGGACTTTTAGAACCATAGAAAAGTTGCAGTAGTATAGTGAACTCCTATATGCTCTTCATCTAGATTACTAAGGGTTACATTTTGCTCCATTTGTATGCTCTCTCTCTATGTAACATATTATATATGTGTGTATACATTTGTATATCTATATATATTTATCTGTTTACTCCCAAACTTGTAAGAAATTGTAGACATGACCCCTAAATACCTCAGCATTATATCTCCTAGGAATAAGGACATTCTCTTATATAATCATGTTATAATGATCAAATGCAGGAATTTAATATTGTTACAATACTTATTTAATATACAGTCTATATTCAAATTTTTCTGATTGATCAAGATTTATAGCATTTCTTTTTTCTAATTGATATCCAATCCATGATTACACAACGCATCTGAAATAGTTCTCAAATTTGTCTTCAGAGCGTTGACATTTTTGAAGAGCATAGGTCATTTGCTTTGTTGTGTATCTTTCAGTTTGTAGTGTCTGATTGTTTCCTCATAAATAATGACTTTTTTAAAATTAGGGTTTTTTTGTTGTTGTTGTTATAAAACAGTATGTGCAGAAGATAAGTACACACAGTTCCAGAACATTAAAATGTCCTCCCTTTCTGGTTACTTGGGGAAATAGAAAATATCTTTTTATCTGGCTAACTTTAGATGTCTATGATCTGTAAGGCATCACTTTGAATATAACTTCGAGGATGGGAAGCCCCAGCCAAAAGATCAAAGGCAGGCCTCTGCTGATTTCATCACCCTTCCTTTGAGCTTGACAGTTAGGTCCTTAAGGGCAATACCCTAGAAAGACCAGCAGATGGGGAGCTTGCTCCTTGCAGGTATAAACAGTCTCACTTGCTTTTTCTTTTCCTTATCTGCCATCCTGAGCCAGGCTTTTCTTTCCTTTGTCTTCACCTATTATTTTAGTCTTTATGGATTTCCCCACTTTGATGCCTTCTCCAGCCAGTGCATTTATAATAGTCCAGGCAGCCAGATTGTCTTTCCTAAAGCATGACTTCTCACTGGGCCACCTTAGTGTCTTTTTCTCCTTTCACTTTACCTCTATGATTACTTAGATTAAGATGTCTTAAAAAGTGCTTGACTAAACACTATTCCTTATAATGAAATGACACATTGGGGTGGGGGGAGTGTGGGGAATTGAAGATTGGTGTAGGGGGACTTTTTTTCCTTAAGAACCTTTTTTTCCCTTGTTTTTTATGCCTTTATGTCCTTAAGTATATTTCAAAATTAACGCTTTTTATGAACAACCCAAACTGTGAACAGTATATTTTTTCTCTTAAATTAGAAGTCACCAGATTTGCAAATGGTGTTCTTTAAACTTCAAAACACTTGAGTTTTCCCAAAATATTTTCGTAAAAGATGAGACCCTTATCCACCAGTAACTTCAGAATTTCTAGCAGGTTTGCCTAAGTCAAAGGAAAACACCTTGTTTTTAATTTAGAAAATAACCTTCAGCTCATTTCATCTTTATGAATTAGAGGATTGATGCTGAAAATTTTGGTACTCACAAAGCATGCAGGAGTGTTTGGGAAGTAAACCTACGATTTTCTTAAGGTATTTTTAATTTAATACTTACATAAGAAGCTTTCTGAAAGCTCCATTTTACTTAGCAGTCGTTAATTTTCATTGTGGATACACTTTGAGTGGGTGTTCTTACAGGTCTAGTTGTGGCAGTACTAGATACTATTGGATATGTGAGTTTGGATTCTTGCCTTGGATCCACCAAGGAGAAGGAATTTGGTATTCTCAGTGGGGTGGTCTCCATCTCTTTTTAAATTGGAGGACGTGTAAGAAACATGCACATAATAACTTTCTAGATTTATATGTAAAGTTCTGCTATATTACATTTGCCTCTTATAAAATGTAAGCTTGATATTTCTACTGTTATGGTTCAGCATTCCACAGACTCTCTGTCTAATATTTAAGTATTTGCTCTTTCCTTTGTTGGCAGGTGAGATGTCCCATCACGATGTTCTGGATGCTGCTTCCCAAGGAATAAGTGTCATCCTCTGTGAACATAGCAACACTGAGCGAGGCTTTCTTTCTGATCTTCAAGATATGCTGGGTGCTCACTTGGAGAATAAGATTAATATTATCCTGTCAGAAACAGACAGGGACCCTCTTCATGTAGTATAATGTATATAGGAAAAACAGGATAACACAGTCTACAAATTGATTGGCTCCCAACTTGAATGGATAACATGAGTCACTGGGGTTGGTATTCTTCTGGAAGAGTGTCTTAGAAGGTACATTATTTCTGGTTTCTTATCTGCTTCACTGAATGTACTATAGCTCATAAGGTAAAATCTATAACGTAACTACCATTAAAGAACAAATACTTATAAAAAACAGAATATATTGTATAATATATATTCATTATAAAATCTAGGAATGTTGGACTAAAGTCTGTTTACTTAACATTTTGGGGAATTAGCTCAAGTAACCATCTTTACTGAATTGTAGCTGAGCTGTGCCATTCTAGATCTCTTTTTAAAAATATACTTTAAAACCTTGGGATTAGAGCACCTACTTATAGGTAGTAGCCTCCAGATAGTCTTGTATGTTCCTGTTCCTAGATCACTAATCTCCCACCTAAGTTTCAGAATCATAGTGAGATTTATCAGGATGAGTTTTTTAAATATACATAATCATTTTTCATATAACTATTGCTTTATTGCATTTTGGGTTTACTCACCTGTTATTTTATTATGAAGATGGTTATAAATTATTATAAAGATGGTTAGCTCTCAAAATAATACTGGTTCAAGATTACTATACAGTCTTAATTCTGTGCCAGGCACTCTACTAGGTGCTTTATGAACACTTTCAGTCCTTCATAAACAAGCACGTAGGTATTATTATTTCCATTTCACGGGTTAAATCAGTTCCCCGAGGCCAGCTACATGGCTGGGAAGGGAAGGAGTCAGGGCCCGAATTCAGGCAGTCTGGCTCCAGAGCCTGTGCGCTAACCCTCGTGTATCTTTCAAATACATTTATGATGGAATTGTTATAAGAGGTATGGGAGAAATCCTAAAGGGGAAAAAAATCCATTTAACTGTAATTTTCTCTGGGTGGTATGCGAGATTTTTCTTTTTAATGCTTTTATACTTATTTCTGATTTCTCTACTGAGCATATTACTGTGATAATGACAACAGCAAATCTTTTACAATACTAAGATGAGGAAGCATAGAATTTTATATTTCTTTTGTAAGGCCCTTTTCCTACCAATCTTTTGTCTCCTGGAGGATTCGGGAAACTAACTTACAAATTCTTCTTGGTAGTTTGCCTATAATACCGATTCACCATAGAAATCACCAGTAGGAGTGAGCCTTATGAAATGCCCCCCAGAGTTGGAGGAGCCACCAAGAAAGGTGGGAAGAGGACAGCTAAGTGTCAGAAGCCAGGAAGTAGAAAGCTTCAGTGAGAGATGGTCACCTTTGTTGAAGCAGAGTAAATGAGATAGCAGCTTTGAGAGACTATCTTAATGGTATTTCTTTACTTATTCATTGTTTGCTTTCTGTGTGCTGGGCCCTTAGAGATGTGGAGAGGGCAGGACAGAAATTTGTGACGATTTCAATAAACTCTTAAGTAACTATGATAAAGGTATGCAGAGGGCTTATAGGGAAGGTCTTCTGGGAAAAAGGGGTAGAATAAAGTCAAGAGGGACAGCTGGAACAAATAAATGCATTAAATAGAGAAACAGCACAGTACATTGAAAAAGCCCAAGTAATTAATTCGTTACCTGACAGTGGAAATCAGGAGGCAGGAAAGGTATGAACAGAAGTGATGATGAAGAAATAGCCTGAGGCCAATGGCTCTCAAACCCTTTTTTCTTTATAGGACACTAAGTGTGATGTGATTTCATCTGTAACTGTGACTGCTGACGGCAATGAGGAGTTGAAGGTTGTAGATGAATTCCTTTGGTAGAGTTTTAGAAGGGGTTAGGGGATCAATTTGTTTATGATTGGACACACTTATTGCCACATAGTTTTAAGAATGACATTATTACTGTAATATATTTTTAAAGTTTCTTTATTGGCATGTTAGCATTTCTAGATAACTAAAAACACCCTCAAACACATCCTTTACAATTTTTTAAAAATGAAGTGTCACTCAAGATTATTCTTTACTTTCAGCTATCAGATTTTCTGAACTGTTAATTTTAACGTGTTGATTGCTTAGTGGTTGTCAGACTTTAATGTGCACAAGAACATTTGGAGACTGAGTTAAATGCAGATTGATTCAGATGCTCTAGTAAGGCCCAAGCTTTTCTTAAGACTCCCAGAAGCTCCTGATGCTGCCATTTTGAGGACCACACTTTGGGTGGCAGAAGTAAAGGTGGTGACCTGAGAACTCTGGAAGACTTACAGCCAAAGGGATATATGCCAAAATTGTGAAAATCTGGTAATGAGCTTAGTTATACTCATGCTCAAAGTTTTATTTTCCATAGCATTAGTTATTTCAAATTTACTTTATTCAACACACTAAAGATACTGTAACTTTTAATGCTATTAAAACCTCAGCTGGATATTTCACATTACATCTTTGTATCCTCTCAGCTGTCTAGCACAGACCTTTCTGCCTAGTAAGTGCTCAACAAACATGAATTTAAATCATTAAACAATTTAAAAAATTTAATTGTGGAAGTCTCTCATGAGTGAGAAATCAAGTAATTACAGAAAGCCTGAGAAAGTCATTTACATGACAGTGTTCATCCCTTGTTTTTTAGAAGGGACACAACCTATGATGAGGCAGACTCTCATGACTCACTGTCATCTCTGGCAGCTACTCAGGACTAAGCTGGAAGAGTTGCCGCATCTCCTAGGATGCAGGAAAATACATTCAGAATAATGCTACTGGCTCCAGGTTTGAATTAGCTAGAGGGGGCAGGTAGTACAGCTGACTCTTGGACAACCCAGGGGTTGGGGGTGTTGACCCTCCGCACAGTCAGAAATCCAAGTCAAACTTACAGCTGGCCCTTCGTAGGCTTGGTTTGTCTTTATATACCCGTGGATTCAACCAACCGCGGGTCGTATGGTACTGTAGTATTTACTGTTGGAAAAAATCTGCATATCAGTGGACTCACACAGTTCAAACACGTGCTGTTCAGGGGTCAGTGGTAGACTTCTAGAGTTTTGTTAGTAATTTTTTAAGTAGAATCTATTAACTGTCCCTCAAACTTACTGATCTTTTAGATGAATGAAATGTTCATGTATTAAAGCAACAAACATAATGTTTAAGAAAGTCCAGTTTCTGGAGTTTCACAAGAGCTGGTGTGGCCCTTCCTGCATAAGGAGTTCAGTATCGTGCCAAGTCTGTAGAGTGCAACTGTCTGTCCTACATCCCCTGTTTCTTTTTTTGGCCATTTTATTAAAAGTATCCAGAAAAATTTTTCAAGGTTTCAGTTCTGTTCCATCTTGCCAGAATCAAATAACAGCAGAAGTTTAGAGCCTGAGCAGTCAAACTGATAGAGCTTAAGCAACACTGACCTTGACACAAATTAATGAAGAACATATAATTCTGCCAAGATCATCATCAGAACTGTAAGATGCAGTTGTGAAATTTTTGAAGCACTCCAAGATAGTTTTAGTAAAACAAAACAAAACAAAGCAAAAACCAGTAGCATAAATGAAAAATAAGTGATTCTATCCAAATTGGTTTCTTTATTGATAATAAAGACTATTCACACATACTGCTTGCAAACAGTATAGACACAAAAATTATAAAAATAAACCAGTTGATATTTAAGGGCAAATGCAAAGTTTTGCACATTAGGTCATTAAAGATTTTATATACTTTTTACACTAAGTTATTATAAACTAGATATATTAAGCAAAACAAAAACAAAAACACAACAACAAGGTGCAAACCAGCAAGTGTCATATGCTACCATTTGTGTTCTTCAAATGAGATACAGAGACAGATACCCTTAGATGTGCATAGAATACATCTGGAAGAATGCTTAAACTGCTGTCAGTGCTGCCTAGTGGACTGGATTTGGGAATGGTAAGGAAACTCATTTTTCATTGAATATCCTTTGGTACAATTAAAAACAATTAGAATCATATTCAAGTACAAATTTGTTTAAGTATTTTGATTAGTAATTATATTTAAGACTAAACCCCTTAATATGTGGATTTACCAAAATTATTTCATTATATGACATAAATATTAAAAAATTAGAGCATTTTGGGAAATATTTTCATGAAAGGGGTTTACAAGATAAGAAATGAGTGAAAAATGCTGATGCAGTATATTACAGTGATATTTTAAAGAATTTCATTTCCAAGTATGAAATACTGCAGGGAGTATGTGAAGACTGTCATCTGACTACAGGAGCCAAGGTTTGCCTTTTTTTCCTTCCTAAGAAAAAAGGCTTGTGTGAGTATTTAAGGAGGCTTGAAATCGTCACTTTAAGAAGAAAACTGAAATGTCTTAACAGTGAATTTTAGGCCTACTTGAGAGAAATCAAGATTAATTTAAATTAATATGCTACTACTCACCTGCTTGTTATTCAAGAAGAAAAATATGCTGATATACAGGAACAAATCTGTATCTTCTGTTGTCTTAGAAGAAAATGACTAACGTGTAATTCAGGATTGTGTTTCTCTAGCCTGGCTTCTCACTTGTATCATGAAGGTGATGGCACAGACCTTAACTGTCCTGAGTAGCACGGTATGTTGTTGTTCTGTGCTTTCTGGGGTGGGTATACACCTTATATATTTGTATGTTTTTCCCACTTTCCCAACCGAATAGTGTCCTGCTCCCTCTTCTTCTACCAGTATGTAGCCTAAATCCAAGAGGAGAAAGCTGGATCACCTACTTGTCCCCAGTCTCACACCTTTTGTTAAGCCATTTCAGAAACAGTAAGAGATGACCTTCTTTCTCTATTATACTCATCAGTTCTGACACAAGGAATAGTAAATAAAGTAGATTTATGTGATGCCAATGTCTTTGTACTTCCACACTCTGGAACAAGCACACTTGCAATCAGCTCCAGGAGTGCTAAAAGGCCCTCAAAAAACTAGGAATAATATCATCTCTGGTATAAAAGAATTCAGAAACATCCAGTTCCAAATAGTCCCTGAGCACACCCTGTTCATTCCAGCAAGAAGTCTCCAGAGAGGTAATGAACGAAAGGCACATTTTCTCCAACTTGAGGACCGCTGCATAGTACTAGAGATGGCACACCAGCCAGGCTAATCAAGGTTCTAACTGATGACATTCCCCCCTCCCAACTTTAAATCTTATACATTGGAAAAAGAGTCTAATGTTGAATGTAAACACAACACTTCAGACTAGAGGATTGGCAGCTGGGGTACAAAAACCCTTCCACAGAAGATTCAAGAGCTTCAAAACTCCTCCTCTTCCATTTCCAGGAAATCAGTCAGTGTTCCATTGTCAACAGGAATTAATAAATATTCCACTCCATCAGTTCCCTAAAAGATGTAAGAATACCCTGGATTTTAGTCATTTTTAAGAGATATATTTGAATCCTATTTTAGGTTAAACAAAATGGATTTGATTTCTTTAATATTTTATATAAATATAAAAGTATAAAAATTAAGGCCCAAGGGCACACAGGCATACATATATATATATTTAAATACACTGAGTTCATACTTAAACCACTTTATAGTGGAAAAGAAGACTGGAGGATGAGTAGGTGAGGTTTTTTTTCCCCCCGCCTTCCTGCTCTTTCTAGAACCTTATACCACTGACTTCTCTGTGCTTTTACTCCCCTTTCAGTTGGATCCTTCCCAGTGGCTGTGGGTTCAGGTATTTCTCATTTTAAAATTACCCTCACTAGACTGCTGCTTCCTCTCCAGCTATCGTATAACCATGGCACCTTTCCAGAAGAGCTGTCTATAAATGCTGGTCTTCATTTCCTCACTTTTCACTCGACCCAGGCCAACAGAGCTACTGCCACTATGATCATGTCACCGAGAGCTTCTGCTTAGACTGCCAAGGAATTTCGTATTCCTAAGTTCAGTTAGATATTTTCAGTCTTTGTCTTTTTGGCCTTTCAGCAGCATCTGACACTGCTGACCTTTCTTTCTTAAAATATGCTTCTCTTGGTGTCTGTGATATCTTGTTTTCCTTGGCTCTCTGGCTCTTTCACCCCTGCAGGCTTACCTTCTCCTTGGCCATGAAATGTCACACTTCTAGGGTTAGTTCTTGGCCCTCTAATCTCACTGTATGTCCTCTCTCTAGGTAGTCCCATCGATGCCTGGTTTCAGTTATAATCTGAATATGTAGGAATCATACATAATCTTGTATCTCTAGCCCAGATCTTTCCTCTGGTTTCTTACCCCAGGAATCCAAATGCCTATCTGACATCTCCACTTGGAAGTCTCAGAAGAACCCCAAAATAAAGTAAGTCCAAATGCACTAAGATCATGAACTCATGATGTGTCTCCACTACAATGCTGCTCTTCTAGTTTCCCATCCAGTGATCCTTCCATCGCTCTGGTGATGCAAGCCAGAAACCAGGAGTCACTCCTGACACTTTCCCTTTGCTCTCACATCCAATCTATCATCAGTTCTTGTCAATTTTGCCTCCTAAGTGTATCCTGAATCCAGCCACTTTTCTCTCTTTACCCTAGTCACCCAGATTACTAACACCTTCCTAGCTGGTCTCTGTGCATCGACTTTTGGCAATCCCCATCTCACCCTGCCCCATACCACTCTCCATACCAGAGTCAGAACAAGTTTTAAGTGACTTCCTGTTATTTTAGAATAAAAATTAAAGCCCTTTCCTTGGCCTAAAAGTCATGCATGATCTAGCTCTTACATCATCATCTTTACAGCCTCATTTGTGCCCCGCTGGCCTTCATTTTGTCCTGGGGCCTCTACATGCTGTTTCTGCCAGGAATGCTCTTCCCTTCCCTCTCTGACTAGTTGTCTCCTAGTCTTCCTTTAGGTCTCGGCTTATGGTCTCTTGATATCCATAACTAGGTCACATCCACCTACTGTAATGGCTCTTTCAGAACCATGTCCCTTCTGATCACAGGACTTACCACAGTTAAAATTTTACGTGTGTGTGATTATTTGAGAAATGTCCATTTCCTCCATTAGGCTTTAAGCTTTGTGAGGAGATAAGTTAGGATTTTGTTTACTACTGTATCTTGATGCTTAGTGCAGTATCTGATGTAAAGTTAGTGTCCAATGAATACAGACTGGATTAATGAATGGGGCAGAAGGAAGAGAGGGAGAAGGGAATAGAATTATTTGACTCATTTCTAATGGCCTACTACTCTGGACTAGAAGTCTTAAGTCTTCTGCTCTGCTCTGAAGCAGATACTTCTACCTTATCTCTTCCTACACAACTCAAATGGTCCATCTGCTTAAATGGATCCTTGTGACCCATCACAGAACCTCACTTTCATGATCAGACATACTTGTCCTTGAGTAAATGAGATACGCTATTCCTCGCATACAGTGTTGTAGCAGCAAAGTCTCACCTTCTTTGTTCTTATAAGCTTGTGGTCTCTAAATTCAGTGAGCTGGGCCCGAAGTGTCAGATCACTATTGACAAGAAATGCCTCCCGACACTGCTGGTAAAAGTCTTGAAAAGAAAGTCCTGGAGAGTTTGAAAGGAAATGTGAATATAAGTCAGTATTTAAGACATGACCCCATTTATGGATACCCATACTGAAGAGCAGAAAAAAGAAACCCCAAAAAACAACATACTGTTACCAAAGTATGTCAAAGCAGTCAGTACTGAAGTAACTACCTCTGCAAGAAGCAAAACTACGAATACTTAGGTGTTATATATACTGTGGCTTACGTTTTTTAAAGAGAATTGATTAGTTCAAAGCAGTCAACTATCAAGTATAACATAAGCCTGTGGGCAGTTTAAACGTGAATAAAGTTGACTTTTAAAGAGGGAACTAGTAAGTCAAATGAGAGCTGAATGATTATTAAAATGTGTTTAAATTAACGTTATTTTTACTGAAGGGGATGAAAATCTACGATGCCCAGCATATGAAATATATGTAATTGGTAGACACAACATCCATAGTTAGCAAAGGAAATAAAAAAAAAATTGGCTGGGTTTGTCTTTCAATTCGTATTGACAAGCAGCCTGTTCCGCAGTGTACCTGTAAGGGCTACTTGAAAGTCTATGATATGTCAGACACACTGATCCCAGAGCAAACCATTTATTCACTGCTGGGAAAAACTGCAGTGCTATTAGTAGATTCTAGAAAAAGGAATTTATGGGATGAAACAAAAGTCACAAATTTAATATCATAAATATTGGATACCAATGTAAGAAGCGTTATCCTGGTTATCCAGCTGATACTTTATTAGTAGCCTGAAAATCCCCCTAAGGAAAAAACAGACAAACAGGAATTCAAAGCCAGAATGTTAACATCAAAAGATAACAGCTAACAGTAAAATACACAAAGAGAATGTGAAACATTTGGTCTGTCTGTATTATCTTCTGTTCCTTTCTCCAAGGAACGTCATATCCTGGTCTACCTAAAAAGGAGAAGCTTTATTTCCTTTTAAGGAAAACCTAAGAGTACCATTGACCCGTGAACATCACAGGTTTGAACTATGTGGGTATATGCAGATTTTTTTCAACAGTAAATACTTCAGCACGACATGGCCTGTAGTTAGTCGGCTCTGCGGACGTGAGTAGCCGTGGCCATGCCAGGCTAACTGTGAAAGTTACACACAGATTGACCCCCATGTTGTTCAAGGCTCAACTATTTTCTTTTTAGACAACAAGTTCACTACAGAAAACCTGAAATAAGTAATAAAAACCAAGGAAACAGCTGCTAGCACTGATGTGGAGATCACATTTGCGTATGGCTCCCTTCTCAAATCTTTATGGAATGAAACGGTGAAAATATAAAGTCATGCATTTATATATGATATTACCATTTTATACCTCACTTTTTCACTTACTGATTTCCCATGTCTTTAAAAATTCCTCCTAAACTATTTTTAATGGCTGTTCATCCATCATACCACAGATTTACCACTTCCCTACTGGTTTTGGATGTCCACATTACTTCCAATTTTAATTAATAAAAAATGACTCCAATTAAATAAAACTGTACATAAATATTCTTTCATATTTTAAACTGCTTCCGTAGGAGAGTACACCAGGTAGAATTATGGGGTTGGAAGCAGTGCTACACAAACTAAGTTTCCCAGGAGTCCTTGAGCGTGGTGAAAATTTTAAACCTTTGCACTTTCACTTTTATGATAGTCCAGAAGATAATTTCTATAAGCATATTTTTGATCATCTATATGACCACTTTATAATCAAGTACTACCACTGACTACACAGCTAAATTTTGGTGAAGGTTTTTGATCAATCACATTCATACCAAGTAAAGATAAATGATATTGGAGCATACAGGATGACCCATAATTTCAAAATAGTTTAAACTTTTTATAAAAAGGACTGGAGGCTAGCACACAGCTATTCAGATATGCCAAACTAAAACATATTTGCATTAGAGCAGTCAGTGTCATATTTTTGTGCTGTGCATACTTGCACTGCATGGATGCCCAGCTTTATGTGTAGCCACTTGCCACAGTCCATTTGCAGTTAAGTCTAAAATTGGATGAATGCTTTTTCTCTTCCCAGTGCCATCAGAAATTTTACTTAGATACCCATTTAATGCATATTTCAATATTAATGCATTAATGCAATGATAATCTTCAAGTATACAAAACCAGCTTTACAGAGTAACAAAATTCATTAAAATTAGCATTCGAGGGTTAACATGAGGGAGTCTTAATGATGATACAGTTGAGTATCTTGATTGTGGTAGCACTTATATAAGGCTACACATGTGACAAAATTCACGCGCACACACATGCACAAACAAGTGTACATATCAAAGGTGAAATCTGAACAGGCTCCATGGCTTGTGCCAGTATCGGTGTGTCGACTTTCCCACTGCTCTGTGGTGTGATGCTGGCAGCGCGCTGGCTGGGGAAGGAGTGCTCAGGACCTCCCTGTACGTTCCTCTGTAGCCTCCTGTGAAGCTACTAAAAGCCTTTTCAACAGGTTAATTGCGCAGCTTATTTCTTGCTCGCTTACACTATATTCAACTTTCTCCTTAGCTTTTATTAATTCAGATATGCCTCTTTCTTAGGCTGCTGAAGGGCTTCACTGCAGACATTATACAAAGATATTGAAAAGCATGAGCTCTGGGGCCAAGCAGATCTGGATCAAAATCTCTGTGCCCTTTACTATCTACCTTAGAGTGACTGTGCGGATCAAATGAACTATTTCACATAAGAGCCCTGTGTTCGAATCATAATGTTCAATATGTAATTAAACAACTATGGGGGGATAAATTAGGAGTCTGTTATTAGCAGATGCAAACTACTGTATATACTGTATAGCACAGGGAATGATATTTAATATCTTGTAATAAACCAAAAAGGAAAAGTATGAAAAATACATACACATAGATAACTATCACTTTGCTGTGCACCAGAAACTAACACAACATTGTAAATCAGCTACTTCAACAAATAAAATTAGATAAGCTACAAGGGTATGTTACACAGCACAGGGAATATAGCCAGTATTTTCTGACAACTTTAAATGAAGTACTGAATTACTGTGTTGGACACCTGAAACCAATACAATATTGTAAATCAACTACACTTCAATTACGAGAAAGGTTCCTTTTCAAAAAAAAAAATAAAAAGGACTATCAAATTTAAGTAAAATCTCAAATCCTGCTTTTTCCTCTATGATGGCTGAGATGCTTTTCAGAAATATAAAAATCTATTAAAGAAAAAAAAATTGATACTCTGCCTAATTATCAGGCTAATTGGTAGACTACCTAATGCATAACCCAGTACTGGCAACTATTATTACTACTATTTCTCTTAATCGTGCAAACTGAGTAAGGATTTTACCATTGCCATCAAAACCTCGTAGTGCGTATCTTAAAATGTATAGAGCTTTTTAAAAGAAACCAATTTTCATTCTTACCTCGCGTTAGGGGTAAGGCTTCGTAACACGTGAGTTAGAGAACTAAGTGGTAGTGATCCAGACTGTTTCACCAGAAGAGAATTTTCATAGGAGGTTTCTTCAGTATAAGGACTATATGTAGTAGTTTCATACCAGAGCCAGTTATAAAGACTCTGCTTTGCGTGATCCCACACTACAGCACACAAGCAAAAAAAAAAAAACAAAAAACAAGAATTACTTATTATTTTCATGTTGTCGTGTTATTAGATTCCACTTTAGGAAAGAACGAGAAAGCATTAAATAAAAAGTGAATCCTGAAAATTTTTCATTTCTGCCATTTCCCCATCCAAATCACAATCGAATTTCATTGTCAATCGACATCTAAATCTTTATTTGTATATTAAATACAAGTCAGAATATATTAGCACTGCCAAGACATTCTTGTAACATTTTGTTTTATAGGATTATCACAAAGTCACTGAATTAAATGCATAAAATAAATTTTGCAATACCACAGAGAAGAGTAGAAGGAAACCAAAGTAATGGTTGGGTCTCCTTCGTGAAACTTTAGCTATAAAACACACCCTTTAGTATCTAAATTTTTATTTCTAAGAATTACATTCTAAATCAGATTGAGGACACATATTTTTGGCAACCATGTCTTTAAACAGGCAACAAAGGAAAACTGTACTGCAAAACAATAAAAATCTTGTGACTTACAACATTGAGAAAGTGAATTTTGTAAGACTGGTATTTCAAGAAGGAAAAAATAGTAATACTTCAACTTACTGAGAGGAGCATTGAGGTGATCAATAGATGCTATAAGGTATATGTTACGTAAAGATGACAACTGTCCAATAATTTGCTGGCTTTTGTCTCCTCTCAGCATTTGGCTATCCAAATTGTGGATAAGAAGGAAGAGTTCTAAAGAAGAATCTGAAAGGAAAGAGAATTCAATTATTATTTTCAGCGAGTACTTGTGAAGTCCTTACCACATGCAATGCCGCTGTATTAGAACACAGCAAAGTAGTACAGGACAAAATAACTATTGCTTGGGGGTATGCAATTTATTGGGGAAGATATGTTAGTCACTCATAAGATAGGCAAGACATTATTATAGTCTTAGAAAAAAAGAAATTCACTGGAAATTAGTAAGGACTGGAGTGGTTAGAGACTTAAGTGGAATGGTTAGCACCTGAATCAGACCATGAAGAAAGCAGTTTTAATCAGGCAAGACACATACTGAACTGAAAGTGAATTTGTACATATTGAATTGCAAGGTGGGAGTGGAGTGGGGACATGTCTCCCCAAAAAAGTTCTCATTAATCATTGAGAATATAGTAAACCCTGATTATCAGAAAAGTCAAGAGACAGAAAAAGAGAGGAGGGGCTTAGGATATTGCCCAAGGCATCCATCAGTAAGGTCAGAGAGGCAGAATATCACAAAAGTCAATGATGGAAGAATCTGCATGACAGAGATGTCAACACCAACAAATACTGGAGCGATCAATATAAACAAAAGATGAGCCAAGGTCAATGTGTTCAGTAAGAAGGAAATTACGGGTACTCTTTGAGCACACAGTTCAGGTAGCACAGAAGCAAGAAATTAAGAAACAAATCAGTAAAAAGTACAAGGCATGACACGTCTTCAGAAACCCTCAAATTGTACTGAAACAGGGAAATAAAATAGCATGAAAGGGCAACAGAATCAAGCAAATTTTTTTCTTAAGATGGAAAAAGTTCTGTCCATGTTTTAAAACCATTGCTAAGTCCCTCAGGAGTTGGTAAGAAATGGGACATTGGCATTTATAATGGAAGATGAGACTCTTAGAAAGAATAAGTAAATTTCTCTTCCACTGGGGATAGAGGGAAAAGAGGAACAATATAGTGACAAAGATTCTGAGATGACACATTTTGAAAGTCCAAGGTTCCTTAAATTCTAGAAGTGACTATAGTCAACAATATTTAAATTATACATAAACACACATATACAATTATTATATATGTAATATAAAAATTAGTTTATATAATTCATAATTATATAACATTTATATAACTATGTAAAAACATAACATCTAATTATAAATATATTATATATATATATTTATTATAACATATAATATGTATATAAATAAATATATAAAAGGACCCAGGCACCTATTTGAATAAGCATATAAACAATATTGAAATTATCCATCAAATCATTAAGCATAACCAATTACTCCATTTATTAGTAGGGGGAGGTAATTAGGTTTTACTTACTTATTTTTAGAGGCGGTACCGGGGATTGCACCTTGGACCTTGTGTATGCTAAGCGTGCGCTCTACCACTCGAGGTATATCCTCCTCCCCCATTTAATTCTTAAGCAGTGACTAATTGCCAACTGTTGGAACCTAATTAATTTTATTTCTAATTTTCTGAAATACGCATATAAACAAAACATTCACAACAAAAGAATAACAAATGTTTTTCCTCATTCCACAGATTTTAGAATATGAAATTATTCAAATGCATTGATGTTTACTCAGGATAAAGATGTAAGTATGCTTTATAAACATATTAAACAATATAAAAATATCAGACAAAGATGTACCAATTAACTGGAGGCACTTCACAGTGGCCAAAGAAAACTTGAAAATTATTCTGAAATAAGAGGCTTTTGGCTAAGTTCAACGTAGTGGGAGAAATTCTTTCCTGTTAGGTAAGTGAAGTTCACAGAAAATGGACAAAGTATTTTAAAGAAATCTAAATCTAAATCAGCACTGAGAAGAGTGCCATTATTAAAATAATCCTCATTTTTGTGTATACTAGTACACAAATAAGTAGAAGTGTATGCTTAGCTACACCCTAAGACCAGAGCATCTATTTCATGTTACCTTCTTTAAATTTGTTTATTATCCAGTCTAGCTGATCCAGTACACTGCGGAAAGTACCCATATGATCGAGGACTTCTTCTGTTATAGAATTCAGGATCTATGTCATAAAAGCGCAAGAGGTTTATCAATTATAACTTACTCTGTCATGTAGGATGAATACAACTAGCAGATCAATTCTTTCCTTATAAATTAAAAATGAATTTGGATTTCCCACCAAAAGTCTGAAAAATCACTTCAAAAATTCAACTGGTACTTAAATATATCTAATTCACATTTTTGTATAAGTTATGGCTAAAAGGAAATGGAAGAAATAGCAAAGATGTAAAAATAATACAAGCAGGTAGTAAAAACAAACAAACCACCCCACCCCCCTACAACATGAGATATTAAACGCTGTAGATTTATCAGAGGAAAGAGAACACAAACATTAAGGACATTTTTAAAAAGAACTATAAACTATTACTTATATTTTTATTATTTTTAGAGTATGAAAGTGACAAAAAAGTATAATAAAATTGAAGTGCCCCATAGTTCTGTCTTTCAGAGAAGTACTGTTGATATTCGGTGTTATAAACAAAGTTAACATTTCCCTAAGATTTAATACATTATCAGTCACCAAAAAGGAAATCCAAGGATGGGGATTCAAAGTTAGAACCCTCTTAGTCCAAACACATGATCTTAAGCACTATGCAGTCCTCCTATTGTAAAGGCTAAAAACAAAAACTGGACGCTCCAGAATATGAAACAGCATCGTCATTAACATGGGGGTGTGGGTTGGCAGTGGATATGATGTTGTTTCTTTTAACATTTTTAAAACTTACTGATTTCACACTGATTCCAGGGAAGAAGCCATTGATGACAACATGAAGGCAATCTTGCAGCATGGTGGTTCGAAATCTTTCTAGTAAATTTCTCTTAGAACCCAAACCGTAAAGCACAATGTTGAACCCCAGGCTGTAAGAAAGATAACACTTTCTTATTAAATTAATTAAAGTTCAGTACTTCTTACTATGAATTTTATAATCAATCAGTTTCCTTAATTTGAGCTTATAAAAAATACAGGAAGAATGGGGATGACTAACTATACTGATTCCCAGCTTATATATAAAGCAAAAAACACAATTTTATTATCTGTACACCAAGCTTATAGTTCCAATTTTCAGCAGCTTTCTCCCCAGCTCCTATTACCTTTCAAGTGACAGATGCCTGGAGGCAAGGGAGAACATGGTAGGTACAAGGCACTAAAACGTTTTAGAGGCTGAAGTAGTTTTAATTGATAGATTAAAATGGAAAAGTAAGCAGGGGCCAGGTCACAAAGGTCTTGTTAAGTCAACTAAGGCACTAATTGGATTTTATTCTAAGGAATACGAGCACTGAAAAGTAATGGGTGTTAACTGAAAAGTTTTAAGTAGGAAAGTAATATAATCTTTTTAGAAAGATTACACTGGCTGAGTCGGGGAATGGATAAGGAGAGCAAAACCACAAAGACTACGGACTAGAATTAGGTGTCATGGAGAAAAATGTAAGGTGTCAAGACCTTTATAGGTCAAATCAGTTGGATTTGGAGAATGATTAGATATGGAAGGGAAGGGGGAGGGAATATTAAGAGTGGCTCAGTTTTTTGGCATAGGCAACTACATGAAGGGGGTGACATTACACTAGGTAGTAGGGGCAGGTGGGAATGATGGGTTTAAGATGAGTTAAATTTTATGTATATTGAATTATTTATAGGACATCCGTATGGAAACTTCCAATATACATTCATGTCTGCTGCTGAGGAGTGAGATCTGGCTGAGCAACAGATACAGTTATGGGAGCTATTCACATACAAAAAGCAGCTGAAGACAAGAGAGTGAATGAGATGACCCAGAACACCAAGCACTAGGGGTCAAGCTGAAGTTCAACTCCATCATTGTGTACGGAGGCCAGTCAGAAACATTGCTGGTGTAATGCTCTGTAGCAATGCAGGATAGCATAGAAATAGAAAAACAGAAAAGAGATAACCCCCAAAGGCCGAGATTAGCAAGGCAGAAGCAACAGAAAAAAAGCAAGGGAGTTCAGAGAACTAGCAATTCTATTGAAGGAGCTGACTATGAGGTCTGGGCTGAGAAGTAAAGCAAATCCAGCTATCGAAGCTGACATCCGGGAAGAAGGAAGACTTGGTGAACTGGGGGATGGGATCAGAGTGAAGATCTACCTTAAAAACACTCATAATGAACAGATCCATAAATGATGATTGAGAGAAGCAGAGGTCCTAATAGGGAAGATCATCATTCTCCTACTAGCATAATCCTTTGATGTATTATTGGCAAAAGAAAACCAGGATCAATCGGGGAAAACTGTGGCAGTTCCTATGTATTTACTGGACATTCACATTTTAACATAAACTTTAAGCACTTCTTTATACTAAGGTCCTTTTTAATACAAGTATGAAAGTAATTATAGTAAAAAAAACTTAATTTTAATTGTTCTTCTAGGTATTTTAATGAAAATTTAAAATTTAACCTAAGGTATGTGAAAAATGATAAAATTGAAAAATATTCTAAGAAATAATTTTTAAATGGTAAAATAATGTTTATAAGAACAGATATGAAATTCTGAAGGTCTATAGTATATGTATATAATGAGATTAAGAGAAAAGAAAATATATTTCATTTTAGGAACTTTGCTTTGAAAAACTGGATTAAAATCTAATTGACATATTTATCAATCTTGGCAAATTATATTTTCAAATATTTTTATCAGTAATTAACTATCATTCTAAGAAAGGCTGTTTTACCGATAGCTTTCAAATTTGATAAACTTAGAAAAGACAAATTTCTTGAAAACTGGAACTTCTAAAAAGAGTCATAACAATATTACATTTCTACATTTGCATAATAAAACTGGGAAAACACCTATTTTTCAGATTTTATATATAAATAAAAATGCATATCAAGTTCACTGCAAAAAGAAAATTAAATGTCACATTGCTTTGCTTTTAATTTAAGACTATATAAATATATATTATTCTTTATTTTATAAGGGTTTGCAATGACGACAGTACTTACTGTAACTGCAACATCCATTTATGAAATAATTGTTCGTATTGTTGATTTAGTTGTTTAAGTTCAGCAGAAAAGGAAGGAGAAACCTTGCTCAATAAGTTACGCAAAGTTTGCTTTAAAGAAAAGGAAGAGGGAGGGAAGAAAATCACTCTCAAGCCACATACATCAAATCAATCCAAACTAAAAATGTTTCCTCAGAGGCAGAGGTTAGAAGAGGTCATTAATGGGCATATTACTTTAATCAGGTTCAGTAATGACTGCATCAACTGAATACACATAATACTTCAAACGCGATTTAAATGTCTTCTTAAAATATTTTAAATGTTCCTTTTAATACAAATATGTAAAACAGAAAACAATTTGCTAAGTTTTGTCTAGAACCACTTACAGTGATTATAAATTTCAAACATAAGGCTTTAATTTCTAAAAAGATTGCTACCATAAGGAGATGATTAAACCTGCCTCCCAGCTTTGACAACAAATCCAGACAGACTTTTAAAAACATATGGATTTGAAAAATGTAAAAGTTTAAGGTAAGAGTTCAATATTAATTCTCAGAAAATATTAAAGTTTTTTTTATAATTTATTATTATCATCAGTAAAATTCACTGCTCCTCTTCCAAAAGCTATTTCTTTTATTTTTTTATTGAAGTGTAGTTGATTTACAATGTCAGTTTCAGGTATACAGCAAAGCAGTTCAGAATATATATATATTCTGCACTGAATTCTAGTTTGCAGAGAATATATATATATTCAGATTCTTTTCCACTATAATTTATGACAAGAAATTGAATACAGTTCCTTGTGCTGTAGAGTGGGTCCTTGTTGTTTATCTATTTTATACATAGTATTGTGTATCTGTTAGGCCCAAACTCCTAATTTATCTGTCTCCACTTTTCCCCTTTGGTAACCAGAGTTTGTTTTCTATGTCCGTGAGTTTATTTCTAATTTGTAAATAAAATTCTTATTTTTTTTTAGATTCCACATATAGGTGGTATCATATATTTCTCTTTCTCTGACTTATTTCACTTAATATGATAATCTCTAAGTTCATCCATGTTGCTGCAAATAGCATTACTTCATTCTTTTTTATGGCTGAGTAATACTCGTGTGTGTGTGTGTGTGTGTGTGTCTTTATCCATTCATCTGTTGATGGACATTTAGATTGTTTCCGTGTCTTGGCTATTGTGAACAGTGCTGCTATGAACACTGGGGTGCATGTGTCTTTTTGAATTATAGTTTTCACCAGATAAATGCCCAGGAGTGGGACTGCCAAAAGCTATTTCTAACAAATCCTTTATCTTTGATAAGTATGGTAAAGTTTTAAAAATAGTAATGTAAATAAACTAAGGAAGGTAAATTGTTCTGCACCTAGAACTTGGAAATTCACGCTCGCTGGTGAATCAAACACAGCTCACTTTTTGTAGTAGCCATTTATTCCGAAGTATCAGAGCATATTCACACTTAGCATGAACTCTGAAATGTTATCTTACCTATGAGCCTTCATTTCAGGCTTTAGTATCTGTGCAGGATCACACTACTGGCCCCAGTACTTGCCCCCCCTTACATCCTTACCCTTTGCCCTGACTTTGTAATCCTTCCCACTGAACAGGTGGAGTCCAGTTCCCTGCTCTTTGACTTTGTTTTCAGCCATGTGATTTAGTGTGGCTACTAGAATGAGGGAGATGTGACAGTGAGCCAGTTTTGAGCCCAGGCTTCAAGAGGTCTTGTGTTTTTCCACTTATTCTCTTATATCTCTGATATTGTCATGAGAAGAACATGCCTCTGCTAGCCTTCCAAGGAGATCCAACAAGGAAAAGAGACATGGAGCAAAGCCTAGATCAGCCAACTCCCCCACCCAAGCTGACCCACAGATATGAGAAATAAATAACTTACACATGCTACTGAGACTGTATCCATTAGCAATGTCCACAATCAAAGAAAGAACTTCCTTTCCCTCATTATCGATAACAGGTGTTCCATTCAGCCACTGAGAGATCTTTTAGTCTCTAGGTCCTATGAAGTCCTATTTTGACCACAGATCCATTTATCCTTCCCCCATGTTGCTTATATGAAAATATAAGCACTAAACACATGTTAGTGCCATTTCTTCCTTGGAACAACTTGGTTTGTTGATACATGTTTTCACCTAGTCTATGATCTGAGTTGTATTACCAATGAGCCAGGAGGGGAAAAAAACAGAAAACAAAAACCTACAGAAAATAAAATAAAAAACCCCAACCACAAAACACCAGGCCATCCAGGACATAGAGGCTTACCCCATATTCTCTTCTCTTCTGTAGCTTGAAAACTCTGTCAAAAGCCTTGTCTGTGCACCTTAGAAAACTGCACTGAATTCTAGTTTGCAGAGAATAAAAAATCTTGCTACTCCTTGAACCAACAACCAACTCTTCTTCTTGACTTAAATTATCCAGCCCACTTTCTAATACAAAATTTTCTTATTCAGATGGTTCTGTGTCCTCTCCTAGGGAGGTATCAAAGCCCTGAGCATAACTATATGGTATTCATTATAAAATGACGCCCCAGGACTATAGTATATAGTAACCTTGTTACCTTATTACACTGGACAGACTTTCCATAATATCAAGAAGCAGAATACCCTCTGCTTTTTGCAAAGTTTGTAACTGAGTCGGGTCACAGTCTTTGCTTTAGGACTAGTGTGAGGTTCAGTGAATATGTGAGTTAAATGAAGAACAGAGATTAATGGTACACAGACAGGAAAGAAACTATGACCCTGACGATTATTATAGATGCTGAAGAAATGATAAAGTAATAAGAGAAAAAATGTATACTTATAGTATGTCAAACAGAATTCTAATCCAGTGAACTGTCTACCATGTACATAATAAAATATGTAATAGTTACATGACATTAATCTGTGTTCCATTTTATTGGGACATTAATGCTGTCTGTGTATACTTACTCTTTAGATTTGGTGCTTACGTAGTATATTTTTCAGCTCACAATAAGAACGTTTAGAAGTAACATTCCTTGCAACATACCTGATCCAGTTTAGCTCGCTTTAGTTTTTGCAGTGTTCTGTCAGAGGTTAAAACTTTTGAACTGCTGTGGGCTTCAAAATACTCTTCTACTAAGTCACTCTAAAAGGGGACAAAGCAATGTCAGTTCTTAGTTTCAGATACTTGCTTTATATCAAAACTAGACAGTAATATTAGCAAAAAAAATAGGATATGTGAAATTCTGTATTTGGTAGTCAGCATTTTCTTTTTGAAACAACTTTTAGGACCATAAAGTTAAAGAAATGACTAGATTGAAGCAGACTGTTCCCAAAAATGATTCCTAAATTCCAACATATAATTCCCATTTAGATATCAGGACCTTTGTTTTGCCTCACACAGTCTTGACAAATCCTTTAATATTAGCACAGCTAAGGAACTGTGAACATGAGAGAGACAGCAACAGTGAGGGAAAAGAAGACTCACCTACTATACCAGTAAAATGACTCCCTCATGTTCTACTGTTGGGCAGGACTGACTCCATGGTGGAAAGCAAGGAATGGAAAGCCATTCAAGCGGCAGGCTTCCTGAACTGCTCTGCGTCTTTACAGAGAATGCCAGGGTCCTGAGCCTATTCTCAGGCCAAGGTGTCTGCAGTGTTCTTCCAAACAACTCAGCGTGGATCCACAGCCACATCATTTATTACTTACACTGACTTGCACACATCAACATGTTACAAAAATGAAAGTATATAAAAAAGTATGTACTGAGAAGTCTTGCCTCCTATTATCCAATCAATCTTTACTTAAAAGCTCATTTTTATCCAACTGAATTGTCACCTTCAGCACATGTTATGGTACTGATAAATGAATATGGATGCAGACAGGCCAGGACACAAAGTCCAGAAATAGACAATATATGAGAATGTATGTGAAACGCTGCAAAAATGCAGAAAAATGAAGAAAAAAAAATATGTTGATCCTCCATTTGGATCTTTTCGCTCAGGTAGCTTATCTTTGAGATATTACATCATTTTTCTTTAAGGTTGAAGTCTCTCTCTCCACTTACTGTTTTATCTCTTTTCATTTTCTTGGATGGTGTTTCTTTGCAAACAGGAGCTGAAGCTACTCTATTCTGAGCTTGAATCTTTTCACTCAGTATGACTTCATTAGTGTCCTCTTCATATTCTTGTGAAGCCCCTTCATCGTCCTCTGAGTTGGAAGCAGAATATTCACTTTCACTGTCAGAATGAGACCTTGGAACTGTGGGGGAAACAAGCAATTGGGAAAGTTGGACAGTTTGACAAGAGAGACATTGTGGGGTTAAAGGAAGAGTGTGGGCTCTGAAGTAAGAGACTGGGACTTCTGGTTTCGTCACTACTTAATGATGATTTCACCTGAGCTAGTTATGTAAGTTTTCTGAGCACCAGTTTCCTCACTTATCAGATGAGGCTAACAGTACTTAATTTAAAAAACCATTGTGAAGATGACACTGAAATACACGTAAAGCAATTAACAATGCCTGACACATAGGAACGCTTTCCTTCTTCCTTGCTAATAGAACTCTTTGTAAAATCTGGCAGTGTGCTCCACCCTATGGGATAAACAATCATGGTAATTTAGTTGTCTTTTCTCCTTTGCCAGATATGTGCTCTCTCAGCCCCCTTTGCAACTAGGGTTGGCTATGTAACCCTTTAACCAATGAAACTTCAGGGTAAATTTGCCGGAAACTTCTGGGAAAGATGTTTCTCACTTATAGAAGAAAAGCCCCTTACTTACACCCACGGCGTAATGCTATGGAAGCCATTTTGCAGTATAAAATATCAAGCCTAAAGATCATGATGCCAGTGGCAAAGCAGAAAGATAGGAAGAAACTGGATCCTTCAAGACTGTTAAGTCACCACGTCAACCAGGGAACTGTGTATCTCTAGATTTCTTTATGAGATACTTCAGTGTCTATGGCTTAAGCCATTATTGTAGAATTTTCCATTGCTTCCTACTGAAAATGCCATCCTAACTGACATAGCACTTGATAAAGGATAGTTATAAGTACTACCAATACACAGGCAGAATCCATCCAGAGTTGATATAAGAATTATATTTTTAAACAAACCATGGCCACCCTCACCACCCTCCAGAAATAATAAAGCTAGTTTTATAATCATTAAGGATAAAATTAGTGTTACACTCAGTAAGTATAAAACTATTATAAAAGATTAACTTCCAAAATATGAATGAAATAACTTTAAGCAAATCACTATTTTCAACAATAGATATATTTCAGAATATCTAGAGTCAGCATATAACAAATATAATACTAAAAAAAAAAAGAAGGAAAAAAAAATGCCTGATTTTGTGGACATATATTATAGCTTAGCAGATTCAGATTTCCATTGATTGCTGCCCATGGTAGATGCATGGGTTAGAAGTGGTAGGAGGTGCCAGAAAACATCTTTACCCTATTTACATGTATACATCACACACGTAGGTATATTTGTTTGGTGGTGATTGAGAAGGAAGAGGAAGTTCACCTCCTCTCTGAAGAAGGATTCTTCTGCGGGGTATGGAGGAAACTTAGGAGGTGGGATGTATCTGACAAAATAATAATCGTAACTGCATATATCATCTCTTATAGCTTCACATATCCAATCACTTAGTATTATCATTTTTATGTTGATAAAAATGTAGTATTATCAACTCTACCCTTGAAAAGAGAAGGGGTATAGCATCAATTTGACGGTATTAGCTAATATTACTGTCAAGGGGTCAACCCTAAGAAAGGAGTTGAAATCCTGAAATATAAAGGTCAACAAAGTCATTTGCTCCAAAGTTAAATATTTAAAAACCCAAAATCATTTTTAATTTCCCTGAAAGTGGGACCCATGTCTGTTTACTTGGCTTTGTATAACATTCAGTACAGCTGTGAATATTTAAAATTATTTCAATATAAAATTTCTAAATCAATAGAACCACTTCCCAAACTGTCTCAAAGCAAATATACTAAAAGGCATGTTATTTTATTGGAGAGACATTTTAACTAAACTCAGTATCTATTGATTTTAATGTGAAAGGCAGTGCTAAGTGTTAAAGTTAAAATATTACGGTCCTTGCCCTTAAGGAATCTACAGTCTAACTGAGGACATGAACAAATCCTTTTTTTCATGAAAAGAAATAGCAATAAGTAGTTATATTAATAAAAGATAATAATAGCTAACACCCGTTAAGCAAATATCAAGGTCAAGCACTACACTAAGCACTTCTGACATCCTTTACTTCAGTTAATCTCAAAACAGCTCTGAGGCTGGTACCATTATTATCCCTATTCTGCAAATGAAACACCTGAGACACAGGTCCCTGTAAGTGGCAGGCCAAAGAGAAAAACAAGCATTCCAAGACTAAAACCTCTATACTTAACCATTACTGCCCTTGTTTAGATCTATCTTTTTTTATTAAAAATCAGTGTAAAAAGAAATACACACCTATTAATCTTTTCCGTAGCCCACAAGGTGCTGTTGACAGAAATTCACTTTTATCATTGTTCTGTTTAAAAAGAAAAAAGCAATTAATAGTTTAAATAGTCCAATAATAATGACATGGAAATTAATGACAGATCTGAGTGAAAGGCTAGAAAAGAAGAAAGACATTTTGTTTTCAATAGGTAACATTAGCACTAGATGAACCTATGTCCTACAAGACAACAAATGAATTCGTTGGGGAAAAAAATAGAATATAACAACAAAAATGGTAAGACAAAACTCCAAGGGATTCGTAGAGTGATTCTAGAAGCTGTATTCTAGACATCTGTGAAGTATGTACTTCTATTATTCTGTCAAGAAAAAACATAATTTTATCTACCACTCTTCACCATCATATTAACAGAATGTATTTTTTTATAAAGAAAAACATACTTTATACTTTTGTAAAATGTTTAAAAATGTAAAAATACAGAAGTAAAAAGTAGAAATCTCTTTTTCTCCCCTCCTTACAGAATTTATACACAGAGATTTTTACTTTTTACTTCTGAATTTTTAAATTTTTCTATATTTATCATTGTATTATTTAGTTATTTTATTTTGGCAGGAGTGGGGGAGGTAATTAGGTTTATTTATTTTTAGAGGAGGTAGTGGGATTGAACCCAGTACCTCATGCATGCTAAGCATGTGCTCTACCACATGAGCTATACCCTCCCCCTGTACTTGTAAATTTTTTAACATTTTATAGAGGTATAAAGTATGTTTTTCTTTTCCTCACAGAACATAATATTTTACCACCATTTAATTCCTAGCACACTAAGATGCCCACTGTTGTATACATGTTAACTTTCAATGGTACTGATAAATAAAGTACCATTTTTTTTTTCTTTTGGCAAAGTGAAAATAGGACAAAAATTTTAAGTCTGTTGTCTTGTGATAGGTTGTTGGTGCTAGTTACAAATATAACTAACTAAATTTTGATTTGGGGTATTAAGAAGAGTATTATAATAATGGAGCTGATCCCAACGGGTTTATAAGGTATATAACAGTATATTTCAAACTTTTTTGATCCAGATCCCCAAAATTCTTTTTTAATATTTTGCTACTTTGATCCAGTACACATGTGCCTATACAATTGAAACAAATTATAATAAAATAATGCTTATACAATTTCACTTTTAAAACTGTAGATCATGTCATACTAAACTGATTTCAAGATTGAAAGTTGAAGGGGGACAGTATAGCTCAGTGGTAGAGTGCACATTTAGCATGCATGAGGTCATGGGTTTGATCCCTAGCTAGTACCTCTGCTAAATAAAAATAAATTAGTAAACCTAATTACCCCCCCAAAACAAAACAAACAAATAAAAAGATTGAGAGTTGAGACAACCTATATCCATAGAGCTTAATTATCAGGTCTGAGACTATTTGTGTCAAAATAACCATTTCAGAAAATTCTTGCTCAAAAAGACAAGGCTATCAACTAATAACGTCACTGTTTGCTACTGATATTTCTGCAAACTAATTTATCTTGACAGTTTGCTCATTTGGGGAACGTGTTCTACCATCAGGGCAGTAGATTAGTCACCAGAGCCAACAGTTTGCTTATCAAATATTGATTTACTTACCAAAATTCAGTTCAAGACCCTCTCCTCAGTATGTCCACTACTCCTAAAACACCATGTCATGAATTTTGTCTAATACAAATCAGTTCCCCATCTTGATAGATGTGCCTTAAATCCCTCAAGTCCAAATCCCCAAGCCCTACACATGTTCTTTCCTGAACTCCCCCTTCTAAGACAATGCACTGAGACTTTCTCAGAGTGGCGTTCTCTCTTTTCATGGTAGGTATAATACCACTGATTAACAGGTTTTCTGATGGTCTCTTAGGGAACCAACAAGATCAACTAATGTGTTGTAATCCACAACTTGAAAAAGAATGCGCTAATATATCTAAATTCTTGACTGGATTATGGGAAAGTTTTTTCCTTTTATAGTGGTGCAATATACAAGATATAACATGGGAAAAAAAACATTATTAAAGACAAGGGAAGCTCTGACATGTCTAATCCCATATCTGGACTTGCCTAAATAGGACACTCCTGCACATGGCCTTGAATGTCTATACTCACATTATTATGAGGGGTTTCCTCAATTTAACCTGTACACAAGTCCAGGCATGTCTAAATCTACAGCCACCAGGCCTGGACACACTCACCACTTGCATACTCATTGTCCTGGATTCATCCATGCCCATCTGGGCTTGCCCCCATCCAGGCATGGCCATGTGACAATGTATAATGAAAAAACAAAACCACAAAAACACAAAGGAGAGGATAAACTTGTCAATTATTGTCAGCTACCATGGAATGAATTTACCAAAGCCAACTTAGTTTTCAAGTGTAAATTATAAAACGATAGATTAATGGATTTAATAGATCTTGGGATCAATCTCCCAAGAAACAAAAGAACATTATATACAAAAGAAAAACCAAGCCAACGCATAACATTTCCAGGCCAAGCTAAAAATACCCAGGAATAGTTCCTGCACAGAAAAGGTGTGACAGTTGGATCCAGAAGAACCTGGCTTCATTTTCCAGCTTTTCTCCTTCCTAGTTTGGTGAACTTAGACAAGACACTTCACCTCTCTGAACCTCAGATTCTTCATCTATGAGTAAAGTATTTAATGGGCAAATACCTGTAAAATACTACCCAAAGAGATGAAATGGAAAATTTACATCATGTCTTACTTTGTAACACTAAGGTTTTTGTTTGTTTTTAGTCAACTGCTTACCTTCAACTGAACTTTGTCTGAAGCAGAATGCCCTAAAAAATGAAACAAAAAACCATTACTACATTTTTCATCACAGCCTAGTTTCATTAAAAGCAGAGTCGCAGTTTCTACCCAGAAACCACTACATATTATTGAATTCTCAATTAATTGCATCTCCACTACAGGCCAAAAGGTCACTATTCATTTTATGATTACTCCCATTAGTGACAGCTACGTCCTACATTTCCATAGCATTCATGTAACAAGAAAAAGTGCAGTCTTTTTCATTGCTTATTATTTAAAAAGTACACTGTTTAATCTACTTGGAATGGGTCATTCAGAAACAACTACTCCACAATTCTCCACAAACTAAGAATTCCAAACCTCAAAAGCCTTATTTCAAGTAGTATTTGCCAAAGCAAATCTTCCATGCACATTTGGCTACTCAAGCAAATGACAACAGGATTTTAAGACTGCTTCTAATTGGCCCTGTCAATTTGTACAGCTTCAACCAGCACAGGTATTTTTTCCTTTTATTGACAGCTAAATATGTATATACTGAAGTACACAGGTTAGGGTATTAACTGCACTGGTTGAATGAATTTTCAGAACAGAAAAAATACATACAAAAATGCACTTAGTAAAAAAAAAATCACATTCTGTAACTTGAAGTGACTATGAAAACTCTCTTCAAACAACTGAGATAAAAATCTTACCTTTGCTACATTGAGGAATGTCTATCATAATTTCAGGATCATTCTTCAAATTGAATGAGACATTTTTTTTTGGTGTTTTTGCTAGTTCTGAAGCTGTAAAGAGACCAAAAAAAAAATATATATATATATAAAAAAATATATGTATGTGCATATATATATATATATATATACATATATATACCTTTAACAGGTTAAAAAAAACCTTTTAATTTCTTGATGTAGACACTAACACTAAGAAACACATCAACTAATGTAAATTATTGTATGTACCATGTTAGGTTCAAAATTAACAATGCATATAATATACCTTTCAGAAAAAGTGGATTTTGCAAATGATTAAATTATATTATGTTCAGAAATACAGGTTTCATAATTACTTCTTATATGTCCCTCATCAGTGTCAATATTTAATAAGGGTGATTTTCACTCTACCTTGAATGTTTACATGATCATTGGCTAGAATGATTGCACAAAAATACACCACTTAAGAAATACATATAGATGTTCTATAATTATAGATTAAAAGTCCTCTTACACAACAATTACATTTTACCAGGTAGTTAATTATTATTCCCTTGCTCTTAACTTTTTTGGTATTCCCAAGCTTTCATATACTTGTGGATCTACTTAATTTTTAAAGTGTTTCACATGTTATTTCCTTTCCTCAAGCTTTCAAAAGTGATGATGCTTCTATACCACAGGGTCCAAATATAGTGCCATCTGAATTTTATAAAGGAATTAAATTGCCAGTTTAATTTTAATGTTCTATGTAATTTATTTAAGTCTAGTCCTCTGAAAATCAGGAATTCATATGTAATTAGTATAAGTGGTAACTTGGGTAAGAAAAATGTTATTAACAACTGATTCCTAACAATTTATATAGTTTTCTATAATACAAATACTTTTGTTCTATGTCTATAAGTATAAAACTCTTATTTAATAAATTCAGAATATCTGTGTGACTTATATCACTCATTTACTTAACAAAAATTAGTTAAGAAGCTATGCTAGATATTGTGGGAAGAAATTAAAGACAGTTTCTACTATGAGAAGCTTATAACCTAGCTAAGAACAGGAGACATCTGAGCATGAAAAAAACTACTGTCTATAATAAAGTATGCTCAATATATTATATGATATAAAATAACATCCCTCATCATTCTTTTAGCTTTTTAAAAAAATCTCTATTGAAGTATAGTCAGTTTACAATGTTGTGTCAATTTCTGGTGTAGAGCACAATACTTCAGTCATATAGGAACATACATATATTCATTTTCATATTCTCTTTCACCATAAGTTACTATAAGATATTGAATATAGTTCCCTGTGCTATGTAGAATAAACTTGCTGTTTACCTCATCATTCTTTTAGTGAATGCAATGAGGTGGTAACTGGGGGAAATGTGGTTAATATACCTTCTGAGAAAGGGTGAGTAGTAATTACAGAAATCAGGGGGAAAAGTTTAGCTCAGTGGTAGAGCACATGCTTAGCACACACAAGGTTCTGGGTTCAATCCCCAGAACCTCCACTTAATAAAAAAAAAGCTAAAGTGATTACAGAAATCGGAAAAGCAACATACCTAATTTAGCCATCTTTTCAGGGTGTTTTCTATTCTGAAAAGAATACACTTTATTCCCACCATCTGTAGCAGAGCCATTTTTCAAGGATTCTGAAAGAAAAAATGCAACATGTATTTAGGAAAAATGGGCGAAGTTAATTAACAGGGAAAAAAAGATAAAATTTTAACTAAAAAGTTAAGATTTGTACCCCTTACTGTCTTGTATAAAGGTTCAACAATACATATTTATAAACAAAATGTTTAAAATACACATTGGACTATGATACTGTTTATATAAATTTTAAAACACAGAAAATATGTTATTCAGATACACAAAAATATATATAAGAACACAACAGCAATAAAAAGCCCACTAAAAAACTCCTCAGACTGGAGGAATATGCATTCAATTCATGACAGCAGTTGCCCCTGAGGAGGGAGGACAGAAGGGACAGTATTACTTATGTTTCCTTCTTGAAGCAAACCTGCAAAGCCAACTGTCAACTGAGGTTAAGATTTAAACCGTTGTTACATTATAGAAGCTTTCTTAATCTCAGTTAAGACGCCGATTTCTTTCTTTAATCTTCCCTTTAAATAACAATTGCTACCTACAACATACTGGACACCCATGGCTAGTAGTCTCCTCTCTAGCACAGCAATGCTCAAAGTGTAGTTTGGGGGGTGGTTTCTGGGGTCCCTGAGGCCAAAACTATTTCACAGGAACACTAAGACATGATCTGACTTTCTGACCCTCAATCTAGACCGTGTAGTGAGGTATTCCAGAGACTACATGATGCGTGGTGACATCATTACCCTGTCAGCTAATGGAATATGTGAAGCAGGTAGGAAAATCCAGCTGTCTTTTAAGCCAGACATTAAAAACATTTGCAAAAATGTAAAACAATGCCCTCTTTAATAACTTTTTTGGGAAAATAGTTGTTTTTCATCAAAACATATGTAATTTATGTTAACATCCAATGAATTTATCATGGTTACTAGAAAACAGTGCCAAAGCTTTCGGAAGTCAGTGTTCACTCTCCTTACTGCTTAAGAGTTCCCACTGATGTGTATTTGCACTGACATTTGATATTATCTAAACTCCTTAATCTTTGCCAATCTAGTGGGTATAAAATGAATCTCACGGGAAGAGGCGTTTTAACTTGCCTTTCCCTAACCACTGATAAGGCTGAATACCTTTTTACATGTTCCTTATTTCTAGAAGAAAAATTATGTTCTCTATCCCGTGTCTTGTCTTTTCTCTTCTCTACAGTGTCATTTGATGAAGAGAAGTACTGAATTAAAAAAAAAATAGACTTTATGTTTTAGAGCAGTTTTAGGTTCACAGCCAACTTGGGTGGAAAGCACACAAGATTTCCCATATACCTCCTGCCCGACATATGCACAGCCTCTCCCATTATCAACGTGCTACGCCAGGGTGGTACATTTGTTACAACTGATGAACCTATGCTGATATCTCATTACTACTCAAAGTCCATAGTTTTATATCAGGGTTTATGGTACTACTGTACATTCTATAGCTTTTGACAAAAGTATGATCACATGTATCCACCATTATAGTATGATACAGAATAGACTTACTGCCCTAAAAGTGCTCTGTACTCCATCTATTCATCCTTTCCTTCCCCCTGACCCTTGACAACCAATGATCTTTTCACTGTTTGTATAGTTTTGCCTTTTCCAGAATGTCACAATGTTGGAATCATACAGTGTGTAGCCTTTTCAGATTGGCTCCTTTCATTTAGTAATATGCATTTAAAGCTCCTCCATGTCTTTTCATGGCTTGATAATTTATTTTTTTAGCACTGAATAATATTCCATTGCATGAATATATCAGTTTATTTATCCTTGGTTGACTTCCTGGTTGCTTCCAAGCCTTGGCAATTATGAACAAAGCTACTATAAACATGTGTGCAGGTTTTTGGGTAGACAAGTTTTCAACCCATTTGAATAAATACAAATGAGCACAACTGCTATGCCATATGGTAAGATATGTTTAGTCTGTAAGAAACTGCCAAACTGACCTCCAAAGAGCTGGACCATTTTGCATTCCCACCAGCAGTAAATGAGAGTTCATGTTGCTCCACATTTCTGCCTGCATTTGGTGTTGTCAGTGTTTGGGATTTCGGCCATTTCAACAGGTGTGTAGTAATATCCCACTGTTGTTTTAATTTGCAATTCCCTAATGACACATAATGTTGAGCATCTTTTCATATGCTTATTTGCCATCTGTATATCTTCTTTGGTGCGATTTCCAGGACTTTGCCCATTTTTTACTCAGGCTGTTTGTTTTCTTATTGTTGAATTTTAAGAGCTCTTTGTATACTTTGGATATACAGTTCTTCAACAGATATGGCTTTTGCAATATTTCCTTCCAGTCTATGGTTTGTCTTCTTGAAAAGCTCTGAATTTTAATTAGTTGAATTTGTCAGTTTTTTCTTTTGATTACATATTTTTAAAGAAATTCTTCTATAGTCAAGACCAAAATCATATTCTCTTATATTTTCTTGTAAAAACATTTACAATGTCCTTTTCAAGTGTCAATCTTTAATCAAGGTAGTTAAGTTATTTATGATGGCATTTAGGACTCCAACTTCTTTTTCATAAGGACACCCAATTGTCCCAACACCATTTATTGACCTTAGCCTAGTGATCTACAATGCTACCTCTATCATATATCTAGTTTCCACATATGCATGAGTCTGTTTATTGAGAAATTGCTACTGTAATTATGTAACTTAATTGTTTGGCACACAGACAAAACATGAATTTAAAATGGTCTCTCTGTAAACTAAAGTAATTGCTTTAGAAAGACTTGATACAAGTTATTAATTAAAAACTGGTTTCAAATTAGGTATTGATGAATAAGTCAGACAGAGAAAGACAAATATCATATGATATCACTTATTATATGTAGAATCTAAAAAAAAATACAAATTTTATTTATGAACCAGAAATAAACTCATAGACATAGAAACAAAATATGGTTACCAAAGTGGAAAGGGGGACAGTGATAAATTAGGAGTTTTAGATTAAAAGATAACACATTACTATATATAAAATAAACAACAAGGACCTATTGTATAGCCCAGGGAATTATATTCAATTTCTTGTAATAAGCTATAAAGAAAAAGAAACTAAATATATGTGTGTGTGTGTGTGTGTGTGTGTGTGTGTATGTATAACTGAATCACTTTGCTGTATACCTGAAACTAACATTGTAAATCAACTACACGTCACTAAAAAATAAAGTTAAAAAAAATTAGGTATGGATGAGAAATCATAAAACACTTAAGAAAAAAATTTTTAAAAACAAAAGCACACCACACTCAGATTGCATCAAGTGTCTTTAAATGCTCAATCTAATGGAAGAAAATAAAACCGAAAATCCTAGCTGATGCATTACACTGTCTAAAAAAACCCCAAAACAAAAACAAAAAGGTGCTGTTGTTCTTCAATCAGCTGACCTCTGACAAACTTATATTCAAAGACTCTGATACATGTATATTTATATATATGTTTATCTGTAAAACAAAATGTTTAGAGTATATAAATTATTTTTATGACTTCCTTTTCTGACATTTTGATTAACTGACCAACAATGGTTGTAATCGCACTGGCCAAGAGGGCTTTTCTATAATATATAAAACTTTAAAAAAGTTTTTAAATTACTCAAAACACACCACACCAAAAAACTATGAATATATAATTCACAGAAGTAATTAAAGTGTCTAATAAATATACGAAAATATGTGTAATACTGATGAGGGATCTTAATACTAGTTGATACATTCTTCCTAGAAAGTAATGTGGCAATATGTATGCCTTATAAAGTTCATACCTTTCACCAGTAATTCCACTTCTTAGAGTCTCTGATGAAAAAATAAGGTATCTAAACAAAGATTTATGTCCAAGGGTAATCACTACAGCATTAGTTATTATTATAAAAACTTATAAACAATTCAAAAGTCTAATAGAGGAAACTGTATATTATTTATGGATTAGAGTATATTATTATTCAGTTATTAATGTTCTTTTTGTCTAGAGAATAGTCTCTAAGAATTTAACAATATGTTAAATTTAGAAAGAACACTACCACTTCACACCCATTAGGATGGCTATTATCAAAAACAAAAAACAAAAAAAGCAAGTGTTGATGAGGATGTGGAGAAATTGGAACACTTGTGCATCGTTGGTGGAAATGCAAAATGATGTACCTGCTATGGAAAACAGTATGGTGGTTCCTCAAATAATTAAAAATAGAATGACCATATGATCCAGCAATTCCACTTTTGGAAATATACCCAAAAGAATTTAAATCAGGATCTCAAAGAGATATTGGTACACCCATCTTCATAGTAGCATTATTCACAATAGCCAAAAGGCTGAAGCAACCCTAATGTCCAACATATAAATGGATAAACCAAACGTGGTATATACATACAATGCAATACTACTCAGCCTCATAAAGGAAGGAAACTCTGACACATGCTATCACATGGATGAACCTTGAGGCTAAGTGAAATAAGGCAGACACAAAAGAGACAAATAGTGCACAATTACACCTATATGATGTACCTAGAGTAGTCAAATACATCAAGTCAAATATAGTAGAATCGTGGCTGCCAGGGACCATGGAGTTGTTTAATTGGCTACAGAATTTCAGTTCTGTAAGATGAAAAGAGTTCTGGAGATGAGCTGTAAAATAATGTGAATGTACTTAGTGCTGAACTATACACTAAAAATGGTTAAGATGGTAAGTCTTATATTAATGTATATCTTTCCACAATTTTTAAAAGTACATTTTTAAATTTAACTGCAATTAAAAACCTAATATAGTCCTTAAGTTAAAAAATGGAACTCTGAATAAGGCTAAATTAAAAATACCATGGACAGACCACATATTTGTCTTAGAGTTTTCTATCAGCCAACTTATAAAGAATCAACTATAGAATTATACTGTTCATAAAATTAAAAAAAAATTATTCAAGAGGGGCATCAATGAGACAAACTGCTCTTGAGCAAACTTGTCTGATTGTTTTGGGGAGATCTTTAGGATAATCTTCTACTTATTGCCTGTGATCACCTAGCACCTCCATGAAATGATTTTTCACCAGAGTGGATGGCTTAATAGAACATGAGAATTATGCCAGGTATGTCATGATGGGTGCTGCTTATAAGTAGCAGCTTACACTTCAATAGTAAGGGATTAATTTATAAACTATTAATTTAAAGCTCCTTGTTGAATGTGTTTTCTCTCTTAAATATTCCTGAAGATTCTCTGTCAAATATCCTTCTGTGTTTTAAAAAATAATGCTCACCTGTTTTCTGTTTATAATCAAAGATTAGGCAAAAACTTATTGTTCAGTATCTCAAATAAGGTTAAAGGAAACTGATAGATGTTACCTCTTCATCCCTGAAGAAAAGATGAAAAGGAAACGCTCCTTCCTACACCTTTTCTGGAACACCACTTTCCACCCCTCTACATGCTCTGGCAAACAAACAAACAAAAAACCAAATCCAAACAGGAAGAGTCACATTTGCAAGACTTGATTATACTTTATGGGCTCCTCTGTTGCACATGCCCACAGCCAAATGAAAGCCTCACTTCCTGGATTTAAGAGACAAACCTATGTGTGTGCATGCTTGTACAGACAGATACACACCAAACTGTCAACAGGTCCATGTTCTCTAAACCATGCATTCTCAACAGGAATTACGTTGCTCCTGTCGCAATGAAAATGGTTCTCAGTGGCAAGTGGGGGAATGTGAAAAACACCTTCGCTATTACAGTGGTCTGTGGCCCTCCAACGGGTCATAGTACACAAGGAAACATACAGCATATGTGTAGTATTAAAATTTCATGGGTGAGCGTGATTAGGAGGAAAAAATCTTAAAAAGGTTCCTTAGGGGATAATAATGAAAAAAAAGGTTGAGAAATACTGCTTTAAAGCAAAGTTCCCCAACCAGTATGCAGAAATTAAAGACATGGGTTACAGGTATCGTGTAACCTGCAGTGCTGAGTGTTGTGATCCTCTCAGGCCTCTGAGGATGCAGTCAGGGCCTGCAGAGGGGGCGGTCTGGAGCGTTTTCCTCTTTATTCGGGCGCGCCTCCAAATATCATCTGCTGTGGGTGCTATTATGTGAGAAAGGTCGGAGACACTGAGTTACTACTGCAGAGATGTATTACTTTTACAGTAAGTAACAATTTTTAAGAAAACACTTTTTATTTAAATGTTGTTTTCAATCTCTTCTTAGGTCTAGCATAATAGGTAGTCAAGAATCCAAAGTTCTATTCAGAATATGCTCTAAAAATGTCAACTGTCTAGTTGAGAGCTCTTTTAAAAGAATTAACCTTGCCCACTGAACCTACTGAGGGACAGTGGTCATTTTTTGTATCACGTCATTTAACACTGGGAACAAAACCAGGAGCGTTATCACTTAAGAAGTGACAAATGTCAGGAGTAGTCACAGTGGCCATTTATAAACCAAATATGAGGGAGTAAAAAACGCATACACGAGGGAGATAGGAGGCCCAGAGAGAACAGAACAGATGCACAGAGATGACATGAGGGAGACTAGGAGGTCCATGAAAGCAA
This sequence comes from Vicugna pacos, assembly GCF_048564905.1. Taxonomy (NCBI): domain Eukaryota; kingdom Metazoa; phylum Chordata; class Mammalia; order Artiodactyla; family Camelidae; genus Vicugna; species Vicugna pacos. The sequence continues at coordinate 69,838,528 of NC_132991.1, read as the reverse complement.
AGTCCCTCATTTTTTAATGTGGTCCCAGCTCCAATGTCCTTCGTGCCCAACAGTACTGATTTTGCTCTTTGTTTTAAGTCAACTTAAGTAGATCTGTGCTCCTTGCACTGTAATATAAGTCTAGTGCTCTTTAAATTATTATACAAGCCTAAAAAATAGTAAGTATAACCTGGCAGGAATCTGGCTTAGATGTTAAAAAAAACTAACACTAGCATGCCTAGGTCAGAACATAGGACTTCTTGGAATCTTCCTTCTAACTATTTCTGTAAAGAAGATAAAGGTAATAATAAAGTGGCTTGCTTTATAAAATTATTTCAAATTAGTTAAAAGTATAAATATCGTAAAAAATAACTTTAGAGTGCTTGGTCTGTAGACTCTCTTCCTAAAAATAACTAAGTGCCAGACTAGTTGTTTGTAAAATAAAAAGAGAAGAAGAAGAGCTGTAGGGAAAAACCTATAGTAGAAACTCAGTGCATCCAACCTTTACAACTGTAGAGAAAAAAACATGAAGCAATGCTTTCTGATGAGAAATAAAATAATACAGTGCACCAGACGAAGAGTTTTGGAGGTGGATGGTGGTGATGGTAGCACATTATGAATGTATTTAATACAACTGAACTATACACTTAAAAACAGTAAGGATGGTATATTTTATGTTATGTATATTTTATATTCATAAAAATTAGAAAAAAAAATAGCACAATGTTGCCTAACCTACTAGATTACTTTTATGTATCCTGCAAAGTAATTTCAGCCACCTGCAGGAATATAAGCATGCATTCCCAACTCCAGCCACCCCCCAATCCTGCCAGTACCTTGAACATCTCGTCCTAAAACTTCCACATAGTTCTGATCTTTTAAGACTTCCTGGTCATCTTCCTCCAAACCATATTCTGGCTTCTTTACTATTTTTTTTGTGTTGACCAAAAGCTGGGCTCGCTCCTTTTTAATTTTAGCTCCTATAAGAATATCAAAAGAATTAGAACATGACAGGTATAAATTCTTTCTAATCACTACATTTAAATAAGTAAACTGTACTATGATGTTATCATTACTTAAAAGCTGGAAAAAAATTCAGTGTTTTGTCTTTGATTCAAGTACAGACCTCTCTTCCAGTTTATATAAGTTAAAAAAAACCTTGAAAGTGTATATTTTGGGAGGTCAAAATAACTATACATTTTAATTACAATGGGTAGTTATCACTTACCATTACTAAGAACATTTCATATTAGATGAGGTTTTATTATTTCTAATTTTCAATAAAGTTTCAATGGAATAAACTAAAAAGTAAACTAGTTTTTATTTGCAGTCCTACTAGATCAAACATTCTGTGTTATATTTTCAAAATGAAAAGTTAAACTATTTTAAAAAGTGAAATGATACATAACCATTGTATAAGCATCTCTTCAATTGTATAATCACACAGTACCTCCTTCTCTATCAAGAATGTGGTTAAGAACATCATCATCTCCCACAAACTGAACCTCCAGCATCTTTTCTTCCTTTGATTCCAGCTTACTCATCATTGCCAACCTAAACAAAAACAATAAAGCACTCAAAAGTGATGAAAATTCCTATCAACAGCCAAATAAACATTCATATAATGAATATATGTATTTGTATAACATTTTTAAGTCTTTTAAGTATGAAAAATATATTATGTATTATTATATTAAATACTGTGTTTTTGTAACTCAATTTTGTAACTCAATAAGTAACTCAATTCTTTATCTGAAAAATGGAAGAGAGGAAGAAGTGTCTGAGATTAGGAAAAAGCCAAACCCAATCAAGGTAACTAAAATGTAATGACAGGAAAACAACTCTTCCTGTAAAGAAAGCTCTAACCAATCTACAGAATAACATAACCTGAAAGGGGAGGTTAATACATGAGAGTTTAGAAAAGGGACAGCCAAACAAAGAATAATAGTTTGGTGGATTTTAATATCTGTTCACTAGAAAGATAGTCCACTGGGGGAAGTCTGTGTACTTCACTGGTGTACCAAGCCTGGACCAAATAATCCTCAGGCACCCTCCTTTACTACTGAATTGCATGCTTACCAAACAACTTTACAATTATGAATATGGCTTTCTAGGTATCCTGGTAACTAAACAGTAAGCATAAATTTTTGCAATACTTTATAGTTAGTTCTTCAGTGAACAATTTTCAGAGTTTGGCAAGCAGAACTTTGATCACCTCTGGCTACTCTGACAAAAATCTAGTTTCAGAACTTATAATGCTAATGGCCTGAAATGAATGAATGATTCCAACTAGCTGCCAGCTAATCAGTGTACCCCAAAAAAGAATTTTTGTCTCCTCTCTCACTTATAAATCCTATTCATGCCTTTTCTCCTGGCAAGAGGATCTACTGAGTCCCGCATGAATCTGTTGTTTTGCATGCAGATTACTTACTAAATGTTGCCAAGTTTTCTTTTGTAACTAGCCCACTTAAATGCTTTGTCTCAGTTTTCATTTACCTTTAAAGGTACTACACATTCTGCAGCTGGAAAATTCAGGTCGGGTCACCTATAAGTGGAAAAAGAACTCAGTCAGATCAGCTAATGGGAAAATGAAAGCAACCAAAGAAGTTCATGAATTTTAACAAACAAGATGTATAGACAAAGGCAGTTCTTACAAAGCTAAAGTTGTTACGATGGCAAGGAAACAGCAAAACGACCACTGCCATTTTGGCCAGGAAGCCTTAGAGACTGAGATCTAACCTGCGAGGGGGCAGGTGGGTGGAGGAAGGAGGTCGAAATTTGAGCACTCACTATGTGCTGGACACCATTTTGAATATTCTATATGTATTCTCATTCAATCCTCAGAACAATTCTATTAGGTTTATATATAAAGGTATTACTTCATCTATAATTAGTATGACCATTGCCAGTAGAACATGTACTTTGGGGCGAACTTTGCAGTCATGATACTGCTTCTTATTATGGGGAATTTGAGTGTACTAGAGAAAAAATTTAATGCATCTATGTGACATTTATATAAAATTAAGAGACACAATTCCTTTCTACCTGTATAAAATAAAAGTTCTTTTTGAGGGGCTGTTTGTCAAGCTCTGTGTTAGGCACTTCTACATACACCAGATCAATAAATCCTCAGATTCTCTGAGGTAGTTAAAAATGTATGTAATTTCCCCAATTTACAGATGAGTACATTGAGGTTATATATTTTAAATTACCCAAATTCACACAATTAGAAAGTGTGTTAGGGATGAAATCCAAGTCTGACTAATTCCAAAGAAACTGATCATTCTTTTAAATGACACACTTCTCCTGTATTAAATACAAATCTGCTATCCTAAATGCTTGTCTTGACCTCTGGAAACTATTCATAACCTGTTTAGTCATTTTCCCACACAGCAGTTCAAATATCCAAGGACTTCCATGGTTCCCCTATTCTTCCACTTCATTAGGTTAAACATCACTAGAACACCAAGCATGCCTTTAAGAGCAGCATAACCTATATTATTTAAAATTATATACTGCTGTGCTCTGCAAGAATTGAAGCAGTAACAATAAGCAAATGCAATAAAACAAATGATAAACTATAAATACTAAAGGGAATCTGGATCAGGGAAAATATAAAGGCAGAAAATTATATAAAGATTTTGGCTCTGAGCTTCCTGGTAATCTATAGGGGTAAAGGTCAGTTATATAATTCTTATTAGCAAAATCTTAGTAGTTCCTTCAGGGGCAAAAAAAAAAATTTTTTTTTCAAGGAAAATTTACAAACAAATAGTCCAGACAACTGAATACTGTCCTAGGCAATTTCCCTGTGGTATTTTACATAAGAATTGCCTTACTGCTTGGACAGAGGCAGCCTTCGTCTTGTTTGTAGCCGACTGCACTTATATGTAATTTCCTTTTCTAGATTTTTAAGGCATCTTATTATACAGTACAGAATCACCAAATTGAAGAAATTTCTACAAAGACCTTGAAAGAAAACTTTCCTTCCTTCTTCTCCAACAATTCCTGAAAACAAAAACAAAAAACCCCCACTACCATCACACAATTAAATGGAAATATTTAATGACCATTTACTCTTCAAGGCACTGTCTTGAGTGCTTACTTTTAAAGTGGACTCCTTTCAGGGAGTTAACAAGGTAATACAGCAGTACAAAATGAGTGTTAACAGCAGACACTGTCCTTTGAGAGCAAATAAAGGATTTGCTAAAATTTTAAAAAACATAATCCTTTAAAAAAAAAAAAGAAAAGAAGCTTGTATAGATTAGTGGTTATGCACCAATCTGAGTATCAGATAAACCTTGGTTCTGATCTTAACTCCACATACATACACACAGCTGTGTGACTTTGGACAAAGTTGTGACGACTGAGATCACGTGCTACCTATGAAGATGCAAATTAGGCTCCCTATTATGGATATTTTCACTTTACACTTCAACTTAACCATGCTGATCTCTTATACACCTCTATATCCCACCAATTTTATCCAATGAGATAAAATTCATATTTTATGATGAGAAAAATTTAAACATAAAATTTTTCTTTGCCTATTTGGGCCTCCTCCCTTCCCTTTAGTGTGTATTGCACATCTACATTAACCAGACCTCCTTAGGAGATAACATTCCTTCTTAACCTTGAGGGGCCACCATGACCCTTGACCCACGACTCGCTTTGTAATGTGTAGATGTGGATTGTGTAAACTGTCGATAATACGTCATTTAATGTACTGTCCACAGTCTTAAAAACATGTAACTGTGCTTTGACCTCTAACAGGTGGAACAGTCTTCAGAGTTTTCTAAGAGGCTGTTCCCAGGTGGTAATCCTGTTTGGCTCAAAATTTTCCATTTCTTTCAACTGATCGACTACTGATTAATTTTCCTTGACACAACTAACAGCAAAAGTGCTAAACAAATGTTGAATAAATGATGTTCATTTCACGTGCAGTGTCACTACACAAAGGTGTGGGGCCGTGCTATTTTTCTTCAGATTGCAATTTAATTAGGGAGAAGTGTAATGGTTCTATCAGGATTTCGCTTGTAAAACGAAAAGTAATGCATCAACATCCTTTTAACTTAAAAAGCTCTGTCAAACGAGCCTCGTTTATCAATATTTTACCATCAAGCACTGTCCCAAGGTGACTGTTCAGTTAGGAGGATTCATTTGGTACTTCCAGGCTGGGATGACATTAAAAGGTTCTCGCTCCAGTGGCAGCCAGTTCTGGGACAAGATCTCTTCCTCCTTGGCCCTCACTGTACCTGCTCCTCCCCGGGATACTTTACTACTTTCGTTATGGATTTTTACAGATCTCTCCCTACAAGCACAAGGCTTCTTACGCCAGGAAACATGTATGCTGGTAACAGACATCCCTTGCACAGAAGACCCATCACTGCTGGACAGACGAACGGTCTTTCAAGAGGGAGCCTGTCACCCCAACAAATATTTACAGACTTCGGTCTGGGCCTCGCGCAACCGACTAGTTGGCTGCGCTCCGCCAGCTGGGGGTCCTCAGGCCGGCCGGGCTGGGGACAGCCTGGGGAGGGCAGAGATGGAGGTGCGGCGTCCCTGCCCCTAGTGCCGAGGCGAAGGCCGGGAACTGGGTTCCCCTAGACTCACCTCACAAGCCCCAGCTAAGCAGGAGAGGGCGGCAGGCTGCCCCGCCGCCCCACCACGCACCGCCAGGTCTCCGCCAGGCGCGCCTACTGGACTCCACTCCGCTGAATGGTCGGCGCTGGGAAGGCGGCTTCGCCCCAGCAGGGAAAGCCAGATTCTGGGAGACAGTGCGGGACCAGGGTCGCAGGGTCGAGCAGGGGAGCCCCGGAGGCCGGCGGGGGGATGGGAGGCCCGCCTGCGGCACACCGAATCTCCCGCCCTGCTCGGGGGGCGGAGCCCCGGGGAGCCAATAGGAAGTGGAGTCGGCCGAAAGCGACGGTTCTGCGGACCAGTGGGCGCCAGCCTATTGGCTCCGCCCACCAAAACCCGAGGAAAACGAATCCCTAAGCGCTGGGTTCTGGGGCCTTGCCTTTTCTCTTTCCGTTTCCGGGGAAGGGAGAAGGAAGTGCTGGTTACACCTGAGGAAACTTGAGGAGTTGTAGCGGACTGAGCCGTCTCCCTGTGTTTAGGCAATCTTAAAAGTGCTCACTGGTTTCTTTGGATGTCTTCTTTTGAGGGAAAAAGATAGTGGGGATGAATTTGCGTTTATTTATTTATTTACTTTTAAACTTTTCCTCATTTGGTGTGAAAGGTAGCATCTCAAGAAGAGGAGAAATACTGAAATTAGGGCCTGGGCACTGAATATGGAAGTGGGATCAGGCTGCTAATAGGATGAAGAAACGGGTAAAATAGAAGAAAAGAAATGAACTTGCTGGGGTAACAGTATTTCCCACCCATGTGATAACGTTACTCTATTGAGTGAGCTAAACACTATCTCTGCCCTCAGAGTAGGTTCTATAGGGAAAGATACTGAACAGACAATATTGAGAAAATGCTACGATTTGGGAAGTCCAGTGTTTATTGAGCCATGTGGCAGGAGTATCTAATTCAAGGACAGAAGGATTCAGGAACAATTTCCTTGGAGGAAGAGATATTTATACTAAAACTTGAAGACTGAGTAGATTTAAGCCAGGCAAAGAGGAGGGGTAAAATTTTCCAGGTGGAAAGCCCAAATCAATATAGCAGATGCATAAAGGGACAAGAGGCAAGTGCCAAAGTTTGATCTGTTCTTAAGAAGGGCTAGTTTGGCCCTTCTGGCACTAGTCATAATGGTATTGAAAGATCAGTCTGGAGTGTGTATATGTCCATGTATGACTGAAAAATTGTACTGAACACTGGAATTTGACACAACACTGTAAAATGATTATGAATCAATAAAAATGTTAAAAAAAAAAGAAATATCAGTCTGGATAAAAGAGGTAAGGAAGGAAGAGATGAAATCATACCATTTTGGAAGCTGTTAAGGAAATCCATTTGAGAAATAGAAATGATAGTAGCCTGGATATCTCAATATTTCATTTTGATTAGCAGGATTTAAGAAAACAAAAGAGAAAGGTAAATGTCTCTACTTTAGAAATAAATAATTTGGGAGGGGGGGGTGAGTTGAGAGAAGAGGAAAGAGAACACAGCCAACAGTTAACAATGAAGTACTTGAACAATTCTTAAAAAATTGAAGATCTAGGAATATTGACTATTCAACTAATATGTTCTTTATGTTTCTGTGGTGTAGACTCTCTTCCATCTCCCCTGCAAATCTTAAAGTCTTCTACAGACTTAGAGGACTTGGTGTGAGTGGTGGTTTGTTTTTAGGGTGTATGTGTGGGAAATGGAGAGAAGGAGCTGAGTCTTCCTTTCAGATTGATACTAGGATAGATAAAAAACAAAGAGCTGTACCATTCAGAATGGAGAACCACAATTCATGGGTGGCAGAAAGTTGAAGACAGAGGTGACTATAAAATGGCAACTCCCCCATGGATTCACAGACATTTTGGGTAGAACATTAGACTTTTCCATAGGGAAAGAGAGGACCAGGTTGATTTTATGTACATCTTAAGGGGGCAGAGATGCCAGCAGCTTAATTGGGTTATAGTTTGAAATTAAGGGCCTGGCTTTAAATGTCTCTAATATAATCTCTCAAACATGGTGAATTGAACACTGTCTTGAAATGCCACTAAAGAGTCAAAAAATTTTTTTTAGTATAAACATACACACAAAAGAACAGGAGAGGAGGTGAGATGGGTTAATAAAATTTTGAAACATGTGTGGTGATCAGGCAAACAGAGTAAGATGAAACTGAGGCTAGCAAAGGGATTCTAAGAAGAAGCCTATTCCAGTCACAGAACTCAGGTTAGTCTCAGGATAGTCTACAGGAACCTCTTAGGTCAGAAGAGCAGGATGGGACTGAGAACTGGAGGACTGGTCAAAGTCTGAAACAAGGAACAATTAGATCCTAGATCTCTTGTCCCACTTGGTGGAAGAGCAGTTTACAAGGTGAACCAGAGAGTCCAGACTCAACAGAGTAAGAATCAGAAGTCATACTGAAACTGGGGGATGAAACTGGACAGATTATGTGGAAAACAAGGAATCTTCTCTTGTTTGGCTCCCAGAACACTGGCAACTAGTCGTATATCCCTTGGCCTTTAAATTTAAATACCTCCTCTTCGGACTGACTAATCAGAAGATGAGGAGGCCCCAACTGAAAAAGCCAGTTCATCTGTTGATCCACACTGAAACCTACTAGCGGATAAGCCTTGCCCTGCAAGCAGAGTTTCCAATCAGTTTTGGCTGCACCAAACTCATAACAAAGCCTAAACTGTGAAAGAGACAAAACAAATAGAACAAGAGCAAACAGACAATGTAGAATCCAGAAGAAAATTTACTCAGAACTGTAATTAAAAATACCTCAGAGACCAAGATTTTATATCTGTAAAAGAAGGAACATAAAAAGGAATATGGGTCATCAAATTTAGATTTTTAAAGAAAAAAATTATTAAAGTTTTAATTTTTAAACAGCAGACTGCAGTATCAAGATATGAGCTGCACATTTTTCTTCACCAATGATCTCATTTGTCAGCACAACAAATCAGAATGTCTTGTGGACAAGTTAAAAGATATTTGCATTTGTTCCTAAATTTGGGAAACTCAGTTAACTTTTATTTTTATTGCCAGTTTCATGAAAAGCTTTATATTGATACTTTTGCTGTTTGAAAAGATCCGTTTTCTCTCTAGGTACTTTTCTTTGAACAGTTCAGTTTATTCAGTGAACTCTGAGCGCCTACCTGTACCAGAGACATAGTGCCCAGGTATCCTCCTTACCCTTAAAGAACTAAGTATCTAGGAAACAATCACATGATTTCAATACTAAGGTGTTAAGTGCAAAGGTAAAATTTACCGAGAACTACTAGGACAAATACCATTTAGCTTAGGCCGACGGGTAAATGAGTAAGGGGGCCAGGTAGCAGAGGAAAGGCCAAGCCAACGTCCAATGGTAGAGAATGAAGGTGGAGAAGAATTTCAGGAAGAAAGTATGGTAATACAAACTGGATGTGGTATTACAAAGCAGTTTGGTGTTACTTAAAACTTTACGTGTAAGTAAGAATGATAGGAAATGGGATGGGAGAAGTAAATCCCAGGCCAAGTAACATAGAATTTATGCTCTGTGATGGAACCATTGAATAATTGTAACCTGGGGACTGATTGGTGTTTTATATCAATCACTAAAGGAAGATAAATTTGAGAGGAGCTAGGGGTCTAGTTAGGAGACTATCAAAGCAGTCTAGGTATGAAGACATGAGTTTGAGCTGTAGTAGTAAAAGTTGAGAGAAAATGATGGATTTGCTGGAGGCGGGCAGAAAGATAAAGTCCACAAGATTTGGAGACCGGTTATAGATGTAAGGGAGAGGGAAGGAATAATTCCCAGGCTTCTGGTTTGGTTGCCTGGATATCAATTCCTGATTGTGCTGTGAATGAGAGATTACAAATAGAGGGAAGGAGTAGAAGAATTGAGTTTATCTTGGGGCATCTTGATTTTGAAGTGCATGGAGGACATTCAAACATCCTGCAAACAGCTGGATATGAGTTTGAAATTCATTTACGAGGTCAAGGCCTAGAGATGGAGATCTACAGGTCATCATCATAGAGATTAAAGCCAAAGGTGGAAGATTAAGAATTTCCCAGAGATGTTGAGTACAGTAAGAAATTGAGATACCTCATCTTCTGAGGCAGACAGCAAGGACATGAGGGTAGTTCTAGACATAGCTGTTCTTTGAAGTGGTAGGGGAGAAGAGGAAATTAAGAATGTTCTAGCTTGATCGTCTCCATTTTATGGAAGAAGCAAGAGTTGAGGCTGCTGAGAAAGTGATACTTAAAGTGATAGAGTTTTGGAACAGAAACTGATGGGACTAGAAAGAGGGCAGGACAAGAAGGACAAGGACCTCAAAGTACTGGGGGCTTAAATTTGGCCCAAAGAAGTTGTATTGATGTTCAATGGTCTGAGTAAGGGAATGGAGAAGGCAAATTGCAGCACTGATATGGATGAATCTATTCTTTTTTTTTATATTTATGGAATGGATTACTATCTTACATCATCAGTTACTGTTTTATCTGTTTCTCTAGGAAAACATTCTTGAGTCAGTGGTTCTGGATGGAAGAAGGAAAGTTTAGGTATTAATGCCAAGGATTGTTACAGGATTAAAGAGAGTTTTCAATAATAATTGCACATAAGAATTACATGGGGAGCTTTTAAAACTATTGATGCCAGATCCCAAATCCCAGAGAATCTGAGTGTGGCCTATTCATCAGAATTAAAAAAAAAAATTCCCAGATGATTTTAAACGTGCAGCTAGGGTTGAGAACCACGGAGCTAAAGAGAATGAAAACTGGCAATAAAATTTTTGTCATATATGAAATGACCTAGATGCTACTCATTAAACATAACATTAAACATAACTTGATAAGGCTAGGATAGGTCTAGAATGTCAGTAGCAGATGCCTCCGCAAATAATTTCTACCCAGAGATTTTTAAAGATATCAGTTTAATTTCAATCATGCTGAGGAAAGAAAGTGATTACTTCTCTCTGAGGATCTAGGAATAAAAGAGAATTTGGTAGTCAGAACTTTTTTTATCTCCAGGATTTTCTTGTACCAGGGATGATGATGCTGTCATAAATCACACACAAATTAGCAGTGAAAGATTTGGCAGAGTAAGCCCTAAAAAATGTACATATAGTAATTCAAACTCTGGGGAACTAGCTGTAGAATATACTCTTCAATTCGGAAAGTTTTACAGTGTGCGTAAAGCCATTACTTATAACAGTTAATAATAAATGTCTATAGAGTTCTTAAAATTCTGTGGTTATTTTACTCTGAAGAAATGGGGATATCGCATGTTTGGGGAATTCTCTACTGAATATTGGAGAGAATAAAAAAAAATTTTTTGAATGTAATACTGTTTTTTAAATTATACAATGATTCAGAATTTAAGTTTGTACTGGCCAACATGACCTGGCCATAAAAATGTTTTCATTCCTAATGTGTATTAAACATTGTTCCCTAAGATAAAGTGTCAAAAGTGACGGGCCCGTCAAGTGAAATTTAGAATTCAGCACCACCCCTTGCTGACGTACAATCGAACAAAACTAGGGCCTTTACCACAGATTATATCCATCCTATTTGGATTATGACCCAGAGCCAGATTTAGATCTTCAGGGCACTAAACACAAAAGATTTTATTTCTACCCTCTCTCATATAGTTTAAAATAACATTAAATCATAAAATAATTGCAAGTCCAACAAAGTACAGATCTTCCCCAGCCATCTGGCTGCTTTTTTCCAGGGTGGTTGGGAGGAAGGAACTAAAATATTTTTAAGTTTTATATTTTGGGAGCCTCCTCTACTTTATTGTAGTTTAAACCAGCTTTTCTCAACTGAGGTTCCCTCTCATATGAACCAAAGAAAGGCTTTTCTTATTTCTCCAGAGAATGGCACATAATTAAGGATAGAACCATTGTATACACGTAGGAGAGAAGTTAATTTGCAACTATGGACACCTAGGGTATTACAGCTTGATTCTTCCATGGATTTAGCTTGCCTATTAAATCTAGCTCTACCGAGATCCAATCTCCCCTTCCCTCCCATCCCCTACAGGGGCCTTGGCCTTGTGGGGATAGTGCAAGTATACTAATCACTGAGAACAATCAGCATTGTATGAAGCAGTTCTTATCATGGTTAAGTCCATGAGCCTGAGTGTCTGGGTTCAACCCCAGCTCTCTGACCCTGGACAGATGGACTTTGCTTTTCTTATAAAGGAAGAATAATAGTACTTATCAGACACTTGTATTAACCGAGTATTCAATTGCAGCATTTTCTTTAAAGTGTTTAGAATGGTGCCTGGCACATCCTAACACTGAATAAATGTTAGTTGTTATTGTTTAATTCATCATTGGACCGTAAAATACTGTGACCTGAACCAGAGTTGTATGTGTGGGGAGGGATAGTGCCTCCACTGTCTTATTAATATTCACTATTTTATTATGGTAACTTAAAGTGACTTTCCCCTTTGTACTTTCTCTGTATTTTTAAGGTTTTCAAAATGAGCAAGTACTACATTTTCAGTAAAAGGAAAATGTTGAAATTGTCAACTGGTAAAGCTCGTTCTTCCTAACTAATACAGATCTAGAATCAAGAAGGAAAAACAAAAAACAACAACAACAAAAACCAGGCTTGGTGAGTTGCCTGAAGCCACTCTTCTGGAACTGCTAATCTGTATCAGCAATTTTGGATTAAGGTGTAACAAGATATAAAAGGGAGAACAAAGCTTTGGTTCTAAGTGAGGAATAAAAGCCACAAGAAAAAAGCCACAAAAGAGATTTTTCTAGGAAGTGCATGTAAAGGGAAAGGAAAAGGGCCTGGGGCTCAGCCCTTCATTAAACCCATGATCCAAGAGAAGGTTAAAGTATATCTTTAGAAAAGACAATGTAGGAAAGATGAAAAAGTTTAATGATTAGAGACTAACTGCTGGTAAGAGTGTGAGGAAACAGGCACTTTGATACATTGCTGAAGAGTGTAAATGGAAATGTAATAATGATGGCTCCTCTTACAAGGACCCAGGAAAGAAAATCAATTCTAACATCTCAGTAATAGAAACAGTTGTGCTTCGCTTGAGAAACTGATCTGTTTTATCTTAAGGATATCTAAACATCACATAATTAATCTATGTCTCTCTTTGCATTTGGCTGCTTTAAAGTTCAGTGATAAATTTCTATCTCAACAATAACATAAATGTATGGAACACATTTTATGTATTAATTTTACTGCTGCCTACACATTATTCCTTATTTTGTGGTGCTATATGTAATTTTATATATTGCCTTAATTCATTTTATAAATTGCCTTAATAGGGTGTTATATAAATTTAAATAAGAGTTCAGACATACATAAATAAAATGGCATACTTTGAAAAAATGCAGTGAAGGACCATTTTATGGTATGAAATTTAGGTAAGATACAAAATTAACTCAGGGAAATCCAGTCAAAAGCCAAATAAAGCTGTATTTTTATACTGTACAAAAGAAAATTTACAATCTTAATGTAACTAGATACAACTAGGGAAAAATTACACATCTCTCAAGAAACACAATATTTAACATCTTAGATATGTTTCTGCATTGCAGACTGATAGTGAATTTTATACATCTTTATTTACAATAACTTAAAATATTTTTTCATCTCTGGCAGATATTTACAAGGTCAACAGTGACTACATTTCACATTTCAACAATCAACAGCATTAACCAGTTCAGTAAGACAGTTACGATAATGGCTTACATGCACCAATAAATATGATCTTAAATGTGCATTTTTTTCTTCAGCTCTGAGAAAAAAAGAATGTTTTCACTAGTCCTAGATTGAAAGGATATCAGTCAATAGAGATCATATTTTCTTCATGCCTATCCTATTTAAATTTTAACCAGCAGTATTCTCTGAATACTTGGGAAGTTTACATCAAACTATAGACTCTAGGTTGATGCTAGCTTTAAGAAAAAAAAAAAAGATCTCACCTATATATTTCCATATCCTTTTATGAAGCACACATGTGGAAGTGGGTATTTCTTGTTTGTCCATTGTGAAAGAGATCAGACTATATAATGTTACAGTAGTAAAAGCTCTTCAGAAATTGTAACTCAGGACAGCCAAATTATTATGACAAAGTGGGAAAACAATCTCTGCACCATAAAAACTGTTTCACTTAACCAGTTAAACTGAATGTAAAGGCAGCACAATTTTAAAAATAAAAATCAAAACAATTCACTGTGGTTCATGAACTTATTACAAATATTTTAAAACAACACCTGGAATATTGAATATATCTCTCAACTGAGTTCGGATGGTAAAACTTAAAAAAAAAACCTACATTAATAATTGTTAGAAAGCCAATCTTCTCTTTCTAAGACAGCTGATCAATACACTCATTAGTTTTTAACTGCCACCTGATATGAAAAAAATAATACACAAAACCTGTTTGGAGCATCAGTTAGTATACAATTATATTTCACATTTCCCCTGCCAAAACCATTATTTAATAGGTTAAATAAACCCTTTAGTTCTTATTGGTCTGTACCTTTAAAAAATAAGAATTTTAACTTTTCTTAACCCAATCATGTTTTTCTGCAAAGAAAAAAAACACCCAGTGACCACGTACATAAAATTATGTAAACATAGTTTTAGCCAATATGTACTTACTAGAAACAACTGACATTGCCTATTTAAAAAGATACATTTCCATAATTTACCCCTCAACTTTATTTTTAAAAAGTTACAATACCATACAGTATACCAATTTAAGAGATTCCCCCACTCTTTTATGCAATACTGGTAAGTAGAATCCTTAATTTGAATTAAGGAGACATGAAAATGCACTATAGAAATAATATTTGGACTTGACCTTTAATTGGTACTTTTGCCGGAAGTATAAATGTTGACATTTTACTGACAGAAGAAAATCTTTAATGGAATCTTGTAGGTACTATGTATCTGCTTCAGACAAAAGAATCTTTTAATATTTATTTCCCCCAGGGCTAGAAAGCAATACTTTATGTTAAAGGGGTCTCATCCCTTGACAGATAGGTACTTCAAAATTCATATTTGGTTGATATATTTTCTTTGGTAAACTTCGTAATCGATGAAGATGTTAAAGAACTACCTTCCTCTGATATAATTAACACTGTGTTGTTGACACTCAAATACAGCAAACCAGATTGATACCGATTTTGCAGCTGGGGATGGACTGTCCAATTATGTTCATTTTCTTTGAAAATAAAAAACTTTCATCACTAAACCTACCTCTGGATATACAATTATGCAAAAAAGACTCATCCCTTAAGCTACATCTAATTCTAATTTTGGGGATAAAATCTATATTAAACATAGCATGATGGCAGACATCTGAATGTGCCTTGATTTGTAAATGTTCTCTTAAAATCCAGAAACAAAACACAGAACTTACATGTCTCTACCATGCTGCCAGTTATTTAACATCATTCTGAGCGTTCTGCTAACTTCTTTCCTGAACTGTTTGCTCTTGTATTTTTCTCATGTGACTAATGGATAACACTACAAAAACACTGAAGAGATTGAAATTAATAAAAATTTGGTGGTTGTGTGGTCAGGTTCAGAAGGAATTTGCCTACATAGGCAGGGGAAGGCTAGGTGATGATGACTCCTTTAATTCTAACAGGTTGGGATCATCACACAAATTTCTGGCACTGCCAAAAATCTTGTATAGTTTAAGTGCACATTGGTTGACTCTATGAATAGTATTTCCTAGGTATGTTCAGTGTCAATATGATATACCCATTAGGTACATAACACAAGTAATACTAAAATTTATGTCTTACATTATCAACACGACCACCTTGGCAATGGATAATTGTACCAATCTGGTGACTTGTTATGATTTTATTAGCACTGTTAACAACTTTCCACTGCATTCCATCTTCTTTTAATCTGGCAAATATTCTAATATTTAGAGTTTAAGCTATCAATAATTTCTAGATGGTTTTCAAACAATGTGTTTCTAAAAAGCACTTTAAAAAAAATTAAAGTATTACAAATAAGTGTCTCAACCGACTCAGTGGTTTGAAACATGACAATAATCATTCAACTTGAAAGATAAAAAGTCTCATGTTCAGACTATTTAACATAGCCATAGTATAGAAAAGTTGTTCTAAAATTCTTATAGATTTTCTGACCATTGGCATGACCTATTAAACATTTTTAAATTGAAAAGCAATTACGTAACTGAAATGCTGATTCAAAAAAAACAAAAACAAAAACACACACAGAACAAAATTTACTTTGTAATCCAAGATCAGAAATGGAGAGATCCTCCTTGCCAGTGTTTATATAAATAGTGTACTACCCACTAAAGATACTAATATTTTTATTTACAAATGAACATGCAGAGGATTAAATGAGACAACTGATTGTCAACATCCAAAGTACTCAAAAATGGACCCATACTAACCTCACAAAGTGAGGCAGAAAAAACACCCCATTTCATTAAAATACTCACAAAATAGTGCAAACAAAACAATCTGAAAGAAGTTATTCTCAGTATTCCAATGTCTAATAAATAATTATAATTAATTTAAAGCCACTAAGTGGGATTTGAGAATACAGGTTGGAAATATTGAGCTTATATAGCTGAGACTACTGCATTTAAGACATTTTTTACTGTATATACACTTTAAATGACATGGTCACCATTCCATTAAGGAATCATAAGCTTCACACTATATATCTTTTTCAGTCACATAAGGAAATATTGCTTTTATCTATCTGCTTTAAGTAAGGTTCAATCTCTTTACATTAGAAACTAGGAAATCAAATTTATTTAATCTTTACTTTGCAATACTCCGTTGTGCAATACACTTAGCTTGCCACTTAGGTGACTGTGAAAGCTGGCCGATTCAAAAATTACTTTAAGGTAGCTAGGAACACTGATCAAAGCCATTTCACTGGGTTTTATTTTTGCACTTAAATAATTCCCCAGAAATATAATCAACTATAAAATGGCAGCATACAACTGTTATGTGGCAGAAAATAGTAAGGCATAAATTAGAGTAAGAAAAATGTCTCTCTCCTTACATCTGTGGTATAGATACCTACATTTCCAACACTTCCCCATCTGTGTCTATTATTCTACAATTTTTCTGGATTTAATACTTTTCTTAATGTGCTGTGTTCACCAACTACTAGACCAGAACTATAAAGAAACTGCAGAAGGGAAGAGTGTTACATACCACATTTACCACAGGATGAGTAAAGGGAGGCAGTGGGATGTTAATATGCATTTGATGGGGGACACGAGTTTGATTCTGGCTCGGCTTCTAGGATATGTGACTTTGATCACATCACAACTTTTTTGAGCCTCAGTTTCCTGAGGATGGATATGGAAGGATGGCTGTTAAGACACTGGCTAGATTATCTCTACCGTCTCTTTAGTACAAAAATTCCAACTCTGTTATAAATAGGCACAGGAGAGTAATTGGGAGGGTTACAGTAGTGGTAGGGGTCAGGATTTTAAATTACAACCAACACCCCCGACTCAGCTTCTCAAAATATTTTTATATTTGAAAATCTTAATTCTAAGTTATCTTTCACTCTACATTTCGTTTGTACTAGAACATGTTCTAGTAACATTATTTCAATGTAATGTCATAGAGAATAGTTCCCAAACCTTCAGATATTTCTTTATATAATCCAACCTGGCATAGATGGCATCATCAAATTGTTTCATTACAGAAAACAAGGATTTTCTCCCTAACTAGCTTGTTCATAGATGGAGGAACTTTTTAAAACGGAAGTTAGGAAGTGTGAAAATAAAAGGTTGTTAAAGGTTAAATAAAGCATGAATATTGCTGGCATATATTTGTAACAGTTGTTGTATATCTGAAAACTATTCTATATTAAATAAATAATGCAAATGAGTATCAAAACTCTCTTAGAAAATATGACCATCGTTTATGACTAACTCATTCCATTTTAACTATGTCTTGCACAGGAAATATGTTCTAAGACCCCAGATGCAAAGTTTGAAATAAATGAAATATTTCTTCATTGGATCAAAAATATTTTAAGGTCATAAAACATTAATGGGTATGTATAGACACAAAATCTATGTGAACACACATAAAGAGAAATCAAATTCTCTAAGCTGAAAGTTTTTCAAAATCAACTTTTCAGGTATAACATAAGATTTCTAACAAAGCAGAGGGAGATCTTATATTTATTACAGCTTTTGCTATAATTTGGTATTATTTGGTATTTTTTGTGCTTTAACTAAAATCATGCCAGATTTAGATGCCAATAAATGTACAACTTGTTGAATTAAAAACAATCCTTCAGCCTCCTAAATCAACCAGGCATTTCTGCCATAAAGTGACTGCCCTCCAGCGATAGCCAAGATCTCACCCCCTGGTAAGTACAATGCTCTTTTCTTTTCATTCCTAAACCCTTGCTTTCCTTAATATTTTACACTTCATTTATTTGGCTGCTTTCATTTTTCTGACATCCCTTAGTTAAATTAACAGGAGGGATATCTACAATATGTCTTTGTGATCTATACATATACACACCATACACACACACACACACACACACACACACACACAAATATACACACAGATCAATAAATCTCTATCAACTTTTAGCTCTACCCCAGACTTTGGCAATGTTGCAGATAACAGTTCAGGTTCTAGTTCCATTTTTATATGAGCTGAAAAATGTTACATACTACCAAATTCAAACAAGCATTTCAGTATTCTTATAAAGATCCTAACAGAAAATCCCTTAAAAAAAAAAAAAACCCAAACCAAAAAACCTCTTACAATAAAAAGGAGGGAGGAGATTTTTAGGTATGAAAAAAACAAGAGGCATATTTCTGGTTATTTTATTTATCAAAATCTATTGTAATTTTAACTAGTAGAGATAAAATTTTCAACTTTGTTAATTAGGAGAATACCTGCTTTCTATAAATTCAGTATATTTTTCTTTCACAATAAAATTAAAATGTCTAAATGCACAAAGCACTAATAGCTCTGATGTACTGTGTGGAAGAATGTATAGCAGTTCAAGTCACAATACACAGATTTTCAAAAACCAATATATTCTCTTCTATTTCAGTCAAGCATTAGAGCCTGAGACCCTGAAGAGGTCATAATGAAATCTTATCCAACCAAATCAGAATTGAAAAATAATAACTTTTTTTAAATCAATAATGCATTTTTGCAGCCTCTTAGCACAGTTACCAAAATGCTACTTACATACATTCAACATCTAGCTTACTGGCATGATTTCAAAGTTTTATAAAAATGAGAAACTTTTGCAGATATATGATTAGAAGGTACACGAATTGCATTACATTAAACACAAAGGCAGTGTGGTCCTTGTAGGAGAAATCAAGTCAGTACCCCCTGGTAGAAATGTTCTATAAAAATGTGTCACATTGAAGCGTCAGTGTTTTCAGCCAATTATCTGTCCCTGATGTATTTCCTTGGAGTATATGATCTATCAGGACTTCAGGTTTCTTAATCCAAAAAAACTGACTGAATTTAGGTACATCTAGAAAGCAGCTGAAAGGGTTTCTCCAATAGTCTGACATCATAGAAAGTGGGTTGAGAAATCCCTCTCTTTACCTGAAGACGTACTTGTTCTACTTCAGTCATCATCAGCTCACAGAGGAAAAGAAAAAAAAAAAAAAACAATCAAAACTTCCCCTCACACACACAATCCCATACAAGCTAAACAAAAACTGCCCCTCCCCCCATAAAACCCCAGCACCAAAGTGTCAATCATTCCTGGGAAATAGAACATGCCCCTTGGATTCTCTGATTTATTGGCTGTTCAAACTTGAAGGACAGAAATGACCTTATATTTCTGGGGAGGAGAGAAGACATGGTAATAATGACTGCAGAGCCATTGAGAAAGTGCATTATCAATTACACAATCAGAGGTGGCTTCGACTTGATTTAAATGCCTTGGTAATTGAACAATTGTGTCCTCGAGATAAAGGAGATGGGGGAAAAAGAGCCACCCTTGTTTTAATGAAAAAGTGCAGCAGTCTACCACCTTTCCCCATGCTTCTCAAGAGAATGATTGCACAGACTCAGAGGAGTCCAAAGTCGTAGCAGAATCTCTGAGGCACTCCTGGTTGAGAAAAAATATGATCCAGTAATCTTCATAGTTCTATAGATTAAGAGAACAAACCCGTTTTGTTTTGTTTTTTTAAACAAAAGCCAAAGAATCATTCATAGGGATCATATACACCATTTCCTCTAACGTATCCTCAGTCTCACAGTGATGAAATGGGACCGATCAGCCTACGATGGATTGCACTTCACCCAAGGAGAAAGGAAGGCGTGGAAAATGCAAACATTTTATACTGCTTCACAAACACGTTTACAAGGAACAGAGGAAGAGAAGATATAGGAAGGAGGGAAAAGAAAACCTTATTGCTGTTTTCATACAAAATACAGTATGAAGGTACCTAAACTAAATCAAATCTGTTTACGATGACCAATATTTTCACAATGTGGGATGAAGTGTCTTTTTGCACAAGGAAATGTTCAGTTTAAAAGGTAAGCAGAAAGAGGAGAGAGGATGTCAAGACTACACCTGGGATATTAGCTGCATATTGAAACTTGGGGATCGAGACTGCTTGGTTAAGGGAGCTCCTGGGCTGAGGAGCTCTTTACCTTCTCCAGCTTGACCTAGCCGGTCTTCCTGTAGACTGATAGTTGAATATCGATTAGAATTGTTAGCTGCTAAATTAGTAACTCCCTCAGTGCCAACCCCAATGCTGGTACTTGCTTGACTGCCATTTACATAGTCAAATGATTTACTTGAGGAAGCACTGGCTGTCCGGATTAGACTTAAACTATTAGTTTTTGGCACCACCTGGCCAGCAGGCAGGCTCAGGTGTTTCTTCATCGGTGTCAGCTCAATTGAATCTACACTAAGATCCACTGGTTGCTGCACATACTGCCTGCGAACTACTGAATCTCGAGGGCTCTCACTGGATTTGATGGCAGCAGTTGTTTCTTTATCCTTGGCTGAACGCCCAGCTGCTACTTTCCTTAAGCTTCCCCTCTGAGAAGAGGAGGCTGGTTTGGTCCCAATTGGCTGGCTGCTGAGGGAAGCCCCTGATGAAAATCCTTCATCTGCATCATTCAGGTTTACCGACTCCTCTCCTCCATTTACACCCTCAGCACCTAAAAAACAAATCGGACAGACTCAGCAATAGCTAAGTTAAACAAGCAGCAGCTGTGAGTAACAACTCAACTGACCTGAGCTCCTAGGCAATATCTGCTATAGGCCAGCCATGGCCCTTGTTATCAACATTTCCCCTAAGTAATTTAGGGGAAGAAACCTTAATCTACACAGAATTCTAATGCTATTCATTGTGTTCATTTAGCTTTAATTAGTCTAGCTTTTGTAAAACTGTCCACAAACAGACCTAGCACACTATCAATATTTAGGCACATTAAACAACTTCAGGTGAAACATAACATTTTGTTATCATAAATCTTTATAATACACCCTTGTCAATTTGAGGTGACTGTGTCTACCCATTTAAAAAGACAAAAATTTTTCCTCATAGCTTCCTTAACCCATCATAAAACAGACCATGCAAAAGAGACTCCTTTCTAATTTCAGTCACTCAGAATAATGCCAAAAATTCATCCCCACAAGCAAAACTTTTTTAACTACAATGTAATTTTGTATTTATTCAATAGCTAAGTGCTTCTAAATGAGTTTAAAACCTTTAACATGGAACTAGCACATTCTCTACCTCTAATCTAAAAACTCTACATTGCTTCCAGTAATTTCAGTCATGTTTTGTCTTACGAACATATCTACTCACTGGTTTCCATATTCTTGACCAATTAATGTGAAAATATTTGATTATCAGAGAGCAAGGGTAGGGAACCAGCAGGGCTATTTAAGAAGAATTTTTACTTTCTATATTATTATTTCTATAGAATTTCAGATTTTTAGTATTGAGGTGTATTATTGTTGAGATCACAAATACTATAGTGTCCCATGACATTTCATGCAGAAACTGCAGTTAACAAAATAATCTTTATCTTGGGATTTTTGTAAGAAAGGAAGAAGCATATATTATATATTTAGCTTGGGGTTTTCAGAAGGCTCAATTCTCTTACTGAAAGTATGATCAGCATTCTCTTAGAAAGTAGAAAATTTGCTTCTTTCAAAAACTGATAATGGTTTGCTATCTTTTAAATATGTTTACCAGACCATAAGAAAGTTCAATCTGAATCTATGTACAAATATCAACATTATAGTTACGGAACACTATAGGAAAGGAATCTTAAAAAATACTACTTTGAGATACAGGTTACCTAAGTAAAATATATATGAAATACTTAAACATAATTTTATTTAACAAAGTATCTGAAAAAAATAAAAATATTCTCTTAGCTATATTTTTTTCATATGGACCAGTTATTTCTTTCCTTCAAAAGAATAAAATAAACTATCCTTAAAGCAAAAGGCGTCTTGTTATTATATCCAGCAGTTTAATAGTCTTTATTAATCATGCAAAGCCATATGAAAATGCAGCTGACACCACTTCTCTCAAACCCCTCTTCAAAAGAACAGTATATAATGTACATCAAGATAAAAACTTTAAATTATATTTATATGATATCATCTTAGCAGTTTATTTACAATTAATATAAAGAACTCCAAAAGGCCCAAGAAAAGATAGTCACTGGCTCAGAATTAATACAAAACCAGGAGTGAACAGAAATGTATCACTGGGCATATATATGGTTAGGAAAGGAGACTGAGAGACTCAGTGCTAGCTTCTGAACCTTGCCACATGCAGCTCTGATGCCCAAGCAATATGGCCGGAAGAGATGACAATAACATAAAAGCCACCATGCAAGAGAGTCTACTGATATTCTGTATACTAAGAAATGCTGTTTCAATATAGTGGAACACTGACTATACTTTAATCACAGGTGTTGTCCTCAGTTTAGTAGTAATTTTAAATCCAGTTTTAAAAGGCACAAATAAAATGTAACTTGACAATCAGGATAAAGAACTCATATTTTCCCTTCAATTTCAACATATAATAGATACAACTTAAACTGTAAAACTATTTAAAACCACCATACTAGAAAACATCTTTTGTTTTTCTTTTAGAAGGCCGATTATTGATGTTAATCCAAAAGCTCCAGCAGACTTCAGAATTACCAAAAACTTCTCATAGGTTTTAGTAATCTTCATCCTTCTGTTAAAAAAATCTCAAGGAATAAAAAGGCAATTGTGTCTAAGAGCAATTCTAATTTTTCCCTTTCTAATTTTTTCCCGGGGTGAAATAATATTCACGATCCAAAGAAGAAACAACCAAAAAAAGTTAAAAAAAATTTTTTTTCAAAGCTCTTTTTTTTTCTTTGGTGGGGGGAGGTAGTCAGGTTAGTCTGTCTGTTTGTTTAATGGAGGTACTGTGGATTGAATCTAGGACCTCGTGGATGCTAGGCATGCACTCTACCACTGAGCTATACCCACCTCTCAAAAGATTTTTAATAAACTTTTCTATTCATGTCTGACTTTCCTTATGAATTAACTTCTACTAATATTGATTTGAAGCTACAATTAAACTAGATTAAAAGGCAAAATAATTCTTGAGAAATTTCAAACTCGCTGAAGGAACTCATTCCCCTTTCTTTGTGGCTATACCCCACCGTCACAAACTGACATTTTACCAATAATAGGAGATTATAAAATAGGATACTTTAACATTTAAAGGAACTACTATTTTGGTTCCTTTTTCTAATTGTATGACTTATGATGAATTGGAAGAATGTTTCAACCCAATCCCATACTTTTTAGGATTTCATCGTTACTGAACATAGCTACATGTAGTAGAAATTCCAATAATCTAACAATAGTGGTAGATAACATTTCAGTGGCACATTTAGTCATCAAGAATGTAGAGACACAGGCTGTTGTTCAAGTTAGGCCAACTCTGGATTCTCCATCTATCCATATACTTATTTTTATGCCTTATCCAAGATAAAACTGACTCCCAGGAACAACATAAAGAGATACAGGAAAAACAAAAAGGAAAAGCTGTGTCTTTCACACAATCTCTGTAAAACAGCACCAACTTCTTTGGGCCCCTAGATCATGCACATGCAACGCTGTTAAACAAAGTGAGATCAATCTGGGCAAATGGTTGAGGGAACAGAGGGTAGATTTGGATTCTTACTGAGCATGCTCAAATTTCTAATGCACCAAAGAGCAAGAGTTTCCCTAAAGTGGAAGGTAACTGCTTCATATACATTTGGTCTTTAAAATAAGTAAAAATATGTAATCTATTTTAAAACTATTTGCTATATTTCATAAATTAGTGTAAAGGTTCCACAGTAGCAATATATTAAATAATGAAAAAACTATTAAAGCCACAGTTCCCTCTTTCACAAAACCAACTTTTATGGCACAAGTGTAAAGCAGTAAATAAATATTTACTATCAGAGAGAAGTGTTTTTTTTACAGATAGTGGTCATGGTTGTAGAAGGGAGTGGGATGTAAAAAAGATTTCTTTGAGATACCTACACTGTAAAAACAAAGATCTAGTAGAATAACTGACCTCTAAATAATACATTTGAATTCTGCTTGGGAGCTATATAAGACAATCATTATTTACAATAAATGATAAAATATACTGTGCACCAGGATAGCACATTTATAGAGGAAAGGCGTCAGTAGTCACTAGTTAGACTCAGGCAACTTGACCAGAAGATTATAAAAAGCCAGTCAACACTGGTTTACTCTGCCAAAGAGATAAGAAATTCTGGTTAATTGATCACCCTGGGACTAGAGAGAAATTGGCTGGCTCCACTTTAGTCCAGTTTCTCAAAGATAATATATTAAGGTTTTAAAACTTTTCTCATATATTTTAAAAATAATAAGTTATTATATAAATGAAAGCAATTCATATTGATTAATAAGGCTCATGTCCACTGGGTGCATTTTTCCTTTCCTGATGTTAGAATAAACATGCTCAGTAATGAAAAAATCCCAAGCATTTGCAGACCTTTTGGAGACAGTCCTCTGCCTTGTTAGTAGCCATGCCAAGCTGTTCTTTAATTACACAGGGATGCAGAATCCAGGCCAGCACAAATGGTAACTAAAAATTGTACCTGACCTGGTGCTAGGCATATGGGGGGTGTGCTTTGCAAGGAGAAGCTAACACACCCTGGGGTAGTGGAAACACACACTAGAATGGAAAGATGTTCTGCTTGGGGACAGAGAGCCAGGATCCTTCTCCAGCAACTGCCTCACTGACTTCTGCCTCCTCATCTCTGTCCTACCCTCTGTTGTGGCTGCTGCTGAGTTGGGCTCCGGTGAGCCGTGCTCAGGGGTCCTGCGCACCAGCACCTCCCCCTCTTGCACACGTTTGATCCCTAGGTCAGTGGAGCCGTGTTGGATCGGGGAGCCAGGAATACTCGAGTCAGCCTCGTTTGAGAAGTCAAAGCCATCTGGGATTCAACATATAAAATTTTAGTCCTTTTGCGCTGCTCTATTCTTTTCTGAGCATTTTGACCCAGGCAGATAAGAGAATGTATATATGGATATGATATAAACACAAACATTATTTATATAGTTACATGTGTGTGCTCGGCATGCACACACATAAGGCAGCAGATGAACAATGTGAGGTTTGCAAATGAACAGGACAGAAGAATAGAGATCATTAAAATGGCAATTAATATCTCTTAGGCAAGACAGCTTGACTATTCAAGTACCATATACCTATGAAATACTGCTGGATTCAGCACTTACATAAAAAGGAGAAGCAAAGATAAAAATCAATTATTTTATGGATAATTTGTATTAAACCATTAGTTTGGCCAGTTATACAACTGTCTCCCACAATGCTCATACAGGCAGGCACCTTTTCCCCAGATAGTGACAGGCTTTAATAAATTTCTTTCCTGTTGTTATCACTAGTTAAAAAAAAAAAGACAAAAATTTACTTGATCTTATTTTCTGTTTTAACATTCATAGAGTAATGTAAATAACATCTTTCTGCTTTATAGAAAATATATATATGCATCTTTATGTTAAAATAAATTCAGGTATTTAAACCACATTGCTAGTGCTGTTTTTAACAACTAAGATTTTTTACTTTAATTACATAGAGTACTATAATATCACGTTAATATAGGCTGTAAAAACAGTGATAAATGTACTCTGATCCACGAATGGGTTATAGGGATTTTGTACTCACCTTCTCTCCTCCATCTATGGCGACGGATCGAAGCTGTTGTAATGGCAGTCCGAGAAATCCTCGGCACTGTTGGAGTGACTTCCACTTTAAGTACTTTCTGGCCTTCTTGTGAAGAATCGGGAGCATCAAATGGTAGTGAGTTTTTCATGGCATTGGCAACCTAAAATGATAATATAAGTCTATACATATTTACACTCAATATATAACTCATGCTTATTTTATATTTCATGTTTCCATTAAAACTTGTACTATAAAATATAAAAGTACAATGTGTCAGAAATGTCTGTACCTCCTCTGGTCTGTATTCTTTTAGGTAGACTTTTTAGATGAGAATTTATTTTAAAAAATGTGAGTCACACACCCCGTGGATTCCCTGAAGTCGCTGACTTTCAGGGAGAAAAAAACATTCTAAAGAAAGAGAAAGTGTTTTTAACATCTGAACCCTGATGTAAGAAAATTTAGAATAAGTTTCTGATTCTTCACATGATAAATAACATACAAAATTTGATCTCTGATAAAAAAAAATTAGTTCTGTCTCCAAGAGGAGAAATTTTCCTTAAACATGCCTGGCATTTTGTATTACCGCTTTCTGTCCTCCATGAAGGAGAGTGATGTAGCTGGCTGGATTGCCAGTGGCTGGTCCACATTTCCTGACTGGGTAGTGCTAATCTAGCAAAGATCTTGAACAAAAGGACTGTCTTTCTCCCCTCCCTCTCTACTTGGACAGGACACGTGAAATGCAGCAACCTGGATACCCTGCCTGCTCTATCAACTCAAACCTCTCTAGTGGGCTATTCCAATGTCTAGACTAAGGTGTAGGGAGTGAAGTCTTTCAATTTAGCCTTTACAACAATAAAGATGATGCTTGTTTCTCTACCTGCCTACGACTTTATCTATTTATCACCTGGCTCTATTTCTGAATGGAGAAACTGAATGTTATTTACTGGGCCCCTCAGAGATCCCTAATAATAAAGGGCTATTCTAGGACTAGAGATTACCAATCTCTTTACCTATATTGCCTTGGAAATTCCATCTCTACTTAATTTATAAAACTTACAAGGATAAAAGAATGAATTTAAAGAATCTCACAAATGCAAGGTGTTATTATCATGATGTGATTTTTTATCTTGTTATTCATTTTTTTTAGTGTAACCTTTATGGTAAAATTAGGGATGATGACATGAGAAGAAAAGAAAACTCAAATATGAAAAAATGAATGTAAATGCTACTTCAATAAATTTATATTTAGCTTAAAATATAAAAAAATGATATAAAGAAAATGTCTTTAGAAACTGTACTCTTAAAGTACAGCGAGTAAAAAAAAATATTTTTACAACACTATTATAAAAATACTACAAAAAGCTTAGAAAACAGAAGGTTGCAAAGAAATAAAAACCATCTACAGTCAAATCACCTAGACAACTACTAGCATTTTTTATGTTTCCTCTATCTTGTCTAGGTTAAAAAAATAGTTGTATACTACTTTATCACTTAACACAGCTAGCATGTTTCTTTAATATAAATTTTCAAACATATAATTTCATCAAGTAAATAGCATATAACTTAATTATTCTCTGCTGGGAAATGCTCAGAGTTTTGATTCCTTTGCAATTAAAACCAACACTAGTGTTTACAGTACATTAACAAATTTTTTACGTAGTTTCTTACGAAATGTTGCTAGACATGGAATAGTGGGTCAAAAAAAACACGGGGCACACACATTATCAAACTGCTTCTGCAAAGGAATGCTCAGAATTGTGTTATACTACTTCTGGTAACACAGAGAATGCTTTACTACTACACTAGTGGATGATCACATTTATTTCTGATTGATCATTAACTTCCGGACACATTCATTTTATGGAAGAGTATGAAATTTTTACATACAACAAAATATTAATTGGTTTTTTTTGTCATGCGTGTTGAGAATATTTTCTCAGTCTGTATACTGCATATTAATTTTGTTTTTTGAAAACTGATGGTTTATAGAATTTAGATGTTTATGTAGTCAGAAAAAAAAAATGAGCATTTTTTGGTGACTTGTCCCACCACTTAAGCTTAGAAAGCCCTTCCTTTTCTAGAAACTTGAGTAGATATTTATAACCTTTTCACTTTCTTTCTTAAAGGATTTCAAGACACTTAATTCTTCAATTTATCTGATCTTTATTTTGATATGCTCTAAGAGGAGAGGATCTAAACCAATTTTGTCTTCTCTCCAACTGTTAGTATGTAATAAACCTTTCTCCCTCAATGATTTGGATTGCCTCCTATAATTACATGTTGAATTTTATACCTACTAGTGCCCCTTTCCAGCAGAGGTATGTTTAATAAAAAATAACTATAATAACTTACCAACAGTGGTTGAGAAAAGAGTTCTAGCTGAGCTCTATAAATGATGTCATCAAGGACTTCCTGGCCAAGGTCCCACTGTCCATTATACCTATGGAGAACCAGACTATTTACTATCTTTAACAAATATTTCTAATTTTCAACAACAAACTTTTTATTGTTCCAAATCCTACTATTTTGGTTCTGTAACAAGATATTCACATTAATTTTTACATCATTTCATTTCTAAACTATTCCATTTTTAGTTACAAGAACAGAATACTGACATTCAAAACAGTTTACAGGGGTCTCTTCACGTAAGTTGGTTTTAATCATGTGTTGATATTTAGGGTAATCTATTTAATGCATTCATGAAAACCTGGGTTATGAACTATGTACAAAGACATAGTTTTCCATAAAGAGAATCTGACAATTTCTAGATTTCAATTTAATGACAAGTTATGCTATATTTTGGCTATTTTAAAATTACTAAAAGGACTATGAACAATTATAGGCCAACAAATTGGACAACCTAGAAAATGGACAAATTCCTAGAAATATACAACCTACCAAGAATGAATCATGAAGAAATAAAAATCTGAACAGACCTGTCACTGTACCCAGAGAAGACTGAATCGCTAATCAAAAACCTCCCAATAAGCAAAAGTCCAGATGGCTTCACAGGTGAATTCTACTAAATGTTTAAAGAAATAGCAATCCTCAAATTCTTTCAAAAAACAGAAGAGTGAGCACTTCCATAGTCATATTATGAGGCCAGCATTCCCCTTATATAAAAACCAAACAAGGACACTACAAGAAAAGAAATTACAGGCAAATTGGCCTGATGAACATAGCATAGATGCAAAAATCCTCAACAAAATATTAGCCAACTAAATTCAACAATTCACTACAAGGATCATATACCATGATCAAGTGGGATTTTTCCCAAGGATGCAAGGAGGGCTCAACACCTGCAACTCAATTAATTGTGATATACCGTATTAACAAAAGGAAGGATAAATATCATATAATACTGTCTTATATTAATACAGTCAATAAAACAATTGCCTTTGTTATTATATAGCTTTCAAATAAAAAGTATAATTCATTGTAAAAAGTACTAAAAGAAATTCACATTAGAAAAACAAGACAATGGGTCCATCATGGAATAAAAGATTCAATGTTGTGCAACTAATAAGGAAAAATGAGAACTATTAAGTTTCCAAACACTAGAACGAATCTACCCAATTTCCTAGTCCACCTACTTACATGGCATAATAAACCCCTGTGAGAAGTTGCACCATAAATTCGGGATCCAATACTATTCGACCACAGAGTTCTTTCCAATGTTTTTCGTGTTGCCGTGGAAACCCACTCACACAAACCCTAGAAAAATACAGCATTTATCATGTGTAGTCTCCTAGTCCATTAAATAAGTTATTTTTGTTTTCATAAATTCATTTATTCAATTACTCATTCCTCAAATATTTTTTGAGTACATGTTATGTGTCAGTCACTGTCCTGGGCCTATGCACACAGTTGTGAGCAGGCAAAAAGACAAAAATAAAACCTGTGCGCTCATAAAACATGCATCTTAGTGGACTGTATCAATGAAAGCAGTAACTTTTCTCAAATAGCTATCTCTTTCATAGTCATCCTTCCCGCTCTTCACAAAAGAAATGTATAACTTTCACATATCCCCAACTGTATCAGGATGAATAAATGGAAGATACAGAATTCTCAAAACAAATAAAATACTGATATCTTTGAGGCCTTTTTTAATCAAAATAATTCTCTATTTTTCATCCCATTAAGAGATGCTTCCAGAAAAGTTATGCTTAACAATTATCAAAAATTGTTATGTATCTCTATTATTTTAATATATTAATTTATTAGAAATAATTGTAATGGTGAGTCCAGAAGAAATTTTTTAGTGTTTAGTGCATTATGGTCTCTCAAGAAATATTTTTTAAATTTTAATTTACTTTTTTTTTTGGTAGCAGAGATATACAATTAGGTGATCAACAGAAGACTTGTAAGTATAAAATGGCATTATATTAGGATAAGATTATGTGGACAAAGTAGACAAGAAATTCAATTTTAAGAAGAAAAAAGGAATGTTAAGACTATTAAAGGGAAGTTTGTCCATTTATTTCGCATATGGATGATGGTGGATATTGTTCATAATTAGATCACTGTGGTATTTACATTATATACATTTAAAATACTGACTCAACAATTACTTGTTATCTTATGTCAATATTTACATACTGGAAATCATATCATTTGAAACTAAGATAGAATAAAAACTTTAAATGTTAACTTAAAAATGTACAAAGGCTACAGAGCTTTTCAAAAATCTTTAGGAAACATGGGAATAAAAATTTGAGGACTACTAAACTCTATCATCACTTTTGTTATTAAGAAACTCTACTAAATGCCACAATAATATTACAAATTAGAGATTTGACAGATTTGTTTTAATGATCCCAAAACAGTCACTTAAAATAAATATATTTGTAGACAGGCCGTAAGTGCTTATTTTATTTATTTATTTTTCGGTGGGGGGAGGTAATTAGATTTATTTATTTATTGTTATAGGAGGTACTTGGGATTGAACCCATGGCCTTATGCATGCTAAGCATGTGGTTTACCATTTGAACTATACCCTCCTCCATGTAATTAAGTGCTTAAACAATATACTCTCTTGATAACAGTATCTAGATTAGAGACAAGAATTTTATTAGTCATTAACCAAATTATTACCGGCAAGTAAAAATAATATAATTATTTTAAGATAACCTATAAATCAAACTTATAGCTAGTTTAAATTGGTCTTCCTCCAGTTAGCAAAATTGAGTTTTGTTATAAACAGGACCACACCCTCACCCCGTAAGACAACAGCATAAACTCATGCAAAGCATTGGTGGTGGGGAGGCTCTTGGAGGCCATGATCCCTATGATCCCTCCCTCCTTGTATTCACACCCTGTACCATCCCCTCCTCTTGAGTGTGGGTGGGGCCTGAGATTTGCTTGTAACTCATAGAACATGGCAAAGGCGATAGGATTTCAATGAACACGTGTACATGAGTATGTGATCATGTTATGTAAGACTGCAGTGCAGGTCTTTCTCTCTCAGTCCTTTTCTGCTTTGAAGAAGTGAGCTGCCATGTTGCAGGCTGTCTATGTTGGGAGGCTCACATGGCAAGGAATTGATGCTGGCCTTCAGCAGACAGTCAACTAGATATTGAAGCCCTTAGTCCTACAACTACAGGAACTGAATTCTGCCAAGAGAAGTTTCTAATTCCTCAAATGAACCTGAGATAAGACTGCAACTCTAGCTGACATCTTAACTGCAGCTTGTTAATACCTTAAGCAGAGGGCCCAGCTGAGTGACGCCTGGACTCCTGAGCCACAGAAACTGTGAAAGAATAAATGCATGCTATTTTAAGATGCTAAATTCATGGTAATTTGATATGAGGCAATAGAAAACTAATATAACATTTAACTTTCAGGGTTGGGGGGTGCTCAGTTTCCTCAAATAAAAATCAGTTGGGCAGGATAAACTCAGTGTTCCTTTTATAATTAAAATTCTGTTCCTCTGACTCCAAACTAATATATATTACTAAATTTTTTTCAATAGTGGAAATTCAAATTTCAGCTCAAGTCTGTTCAAATTATTAGAAATTCTGATTTAGTAAAGAGTAGAACACACAAATACAAATGAGACGTACACATAATTGCTGCTATTGCTAATCTTATCCAAAGCAGAGACAGTTATTTGTGAAATAGATAAAGAAAAAGTTCACATTTCTAAAGATTTTCTCTACATAGAGAACTACTTCTTCGAAGCTCTCAAAGTGATTTATAAAAATCGAGACAGTGATTTGGTATATCACTAAACCACTCTAAACCTAAAACATCTTTCTTGGCTTAACTCAATGTTCAGCTAGAAAATAATTAATACTGAAATATCTTCAAGAAGTCATGATACATGAGGATAAAGACTCCTATAGGAATGTAAGCTCCCTGAGTTTTGTTTACTGCTATGTCACCAGAAGTTGGAACAATGCCTACCAGAGAATGTGCTCAACAAATACTTGCCAAATAAATGAGCATGAAGGTTAATGCTAAGTATTTTTACCTGGAGCCCATTCGACAAAGAGACTGGTAAGATGAAGCAGGCATATACACGATAGCAGAATTATAACATAACATGAGAAAACTCAGGACTTCAAACCTAGAAAAAACAAAAACAAGGAAAAAGGATTACAAACAATTATTTCTACTAGAGACTGTAGTAAATGACTTCTTTATTGGATGTTTATAACAACTTTGCCTTAATACTGACCTTCATAGATACTCAGAGTATTCTAGTATCTTCCTCAATAAATCCCTATTTCCATTTGCCTTATTAAGGGTCATATCCCTTGCTGCCACCTACATTTTCTTCCTAAAAAAAGAAACCATCATGCTTGAAAGATGACTCCCCATCTGCATTAATCCACTGTTCCTATTGACTGTCTGATAAAACCCAAACTTGTCATGGCATACAAAGTCCTGTAAAATCCACCCTCAACCTACATCTCCAAACTCACTTCCCTCCACTGCCCACAACATACATCACACTACTTCGATCTTCTTATACCATTCCATGAATGTGCCAAAACTTTCATAATTCCTTCCTTTTATGGATATTATCCTTTCTTACTAGAACACACTCTTCACTTGGGAAACTCTTGCTAAGGTTTCAAGTTCTGCCTCAAATTTTTATCTCAGACACAAGCTGTTCTCAATTCTCCCAACTTAAAAAAAAAAAACAAAACCCAAACCCCAAAACTGTTCCCTGTATCTGTGTAGCTCTAATAAAGCATTTATTCCACCAAATCAGTTCTGCTTATCTCTGTTTTATCTATTCAGTAAGCAACTGTAGGACAGAGACCCTAATTTATTCATCTCTATCTCTAGCGTTCAGCAGTGTTTAATACATTGTTATTGTTTGATAAATTTTTATTGAATGAATAAATGAATGTTTTCCAAATCTCTACAATCACTAAGAAAGTGGCTCCTAAACCTGGATGCATATTAGTTATTTAAGGACATTTTGGAATAATATATTCCTGTGTCTCAACACTGACTGACCCAATTAGAATCTCTGGGGGCAGGACCCAGGAACGCTGTACTTCTAAAAAGCTTCCTATAGTGGTGAACAGTGTATGGAAACTCTCTGTACTATTTTTGAAACATTTTTTTAAGTCAGGAATTATTTCAAAATGAAAAGTTAAAAACTGAGTTGAAAGTCTGACGTGGAAACAGTCACATCAGATCCTTTTCCTTCTCTATGCTGCTAGGTTTATTGAAGATTTATTTTCTGAAAGGATAAAAGAGAAATTTCTACCTGGGAACCACCAGGCACAATTGTGGTTTGGGGTCAGGGGGAAGAGGGGAAGACATTGAAAATAGAAAAACTAAGTGAAATAGATCTTACTGGATATTGAGACCTCAAGTTCTCCTTCCTCATGTGGCCACCAGAATGCTAGCAGCCAGCCCTCTAGTTAAGAGACCAGAGAGTTTTCTTTAGGGAATTTGACCAACCTGAGAAGAAAGATGTAAAGATATGGGACTTGGGAAGTTCCTCAACTGAATGGGAAGTTGTGAAGTTCATAGTCAACTAGCCCTATTTACATGGTCACAGCTTCTCATTTTTTACTCCTCTACTCTTTTTTCTAATATAAATTTAGGTATAATCAGTTACAATGTGTCAATTTTTGGTGTACAGCATAATGTCCTGGTCATGCATATACATACATACATTCATTTTCATATTCTTTTCCATTAAAGGTTATTACAAGATATTGAATATAGTTCCCTGTGCTATACAGAAGAAATTTGTTTTTTTAAATCTATATATAGTGGTTAACATATGCAAATCTCAAACCCCCAAATTTATCCCTTCCCACCCCCTTTCCACTAGTAACCATAAGGTTGTTATCTATGTCTGCGAATCTGTTTCTTTTGTAGATGATTTAATTGATGCCCTCTTTTTCTTCTTCTCTTTTTTAGATTCTGCATATGAGTGATATCATATGGTATTTTTCTTTCTCTTTCTGGCTTATTTCACTTAGAATGACATTCTCCAGGTCCAATCATGTTGCTGCAGATGGCATTATTTTATTCTTTTTTTTTATTGCTGAGTAGTGTTCCACTGTATAAATATACCATGACTTTATCCATTCTCTGTCAACGGACATTAAGGTTGTTTCTATGTCAAATGTCAAAAAGAACTGTTCTATCTGCCCACAAGAGAAACAGAGACTGCAGATGGCTATGGGCAGATTCCTTCAAAGTAAGGCCCGGCACTGACAGCTGGACTGATGCCAGTGGGCCCTGGAGGCTACAGATGGGTCTTGACAGGAATAGACACTCTGCACTGAGCTTTGTTTACCTGATGGTAGATCAAATACTCAAAGTACTGTACAAGGACCACACAGACGACACTGCACTAATTTGGGGTGCTGAGTCACATTTCTTTAGAGCAAGGAACACATGAACACATTTTACAGCTCATAAGGTCTAACAATGGGTAAGGAGATACCCTCAGGTTAATGACTTGACAGAGAAGTGGAAAAAGCAATTGAAACATTTGTTCTAAAATGGGGCTGGGGTGTGCACTCACACTCAACATGAGGAGGACCAAGGGAGGGCCACCTCTAGACAGATTTCTCCCCTTTTCTGGGTGATTTGGGAAGAGGTGGGTAGGGGGACAATGCTGGTAAGACTATGTAATTCTTCCCACAGGGATGGTGGTATAACTAGTTTTTTCTTCCTTTTTCACATCACCTCAACTTTTTTCCCTTACCTAAAGTGATGACCTTAGGACCAGGGTTGCCACCATGAGTGCCAGAAGCAGAGATGATTCCTAAGCAAGAAACTATAACTCTGTCTTTAAATCTTCATGTCAGAATTCCTAAGTGCCTGATAGGCAGGTTGTGCCTTCACTCCATCCAGCAAAATTGGGGTTGACAGAGAATGCAGATGTACTTTGTAATGGTTGAGACAGTCCACCAGTACCGTACCTGAGTAAATCTACCCCCACATGGATGGGGGTGACTAAGAGGAGGCACATGCTAGACTAGCGCTGCTGCCAGCAGTCTGGACCAGCACAGCAGCTGAACTGAACAGTCCTTTCAAAGGCAGAAAGTTTGGGTACAACTGTAGAGAGTGAGGAATGATAGCTGACAAAAGAATTAATAAATGAATTATGCACTGAGGGAAATTCAATATAACATTGCTACCTTAAGAGAGGTTCAGAGCAAGAGATGATATTGTCTCTTGGCTAAATTATATCAGAGTCCCAAAAGGGTGAAGCCATGTGTTGGTGAGACAACTTCTGCTTTCAGAACTTGGTAAAGTCAGACGGAAGCCTGCAAACTTGAATGGCACTGCTCTAGGAGACATTTTGGTGCCATGATATGATGATGAACTGGAATAATAGTGACAGACTCTTATTTTTCAGGTTACATCTACTGTCATTCTGTGATATGGTGAAACACTGGTATTGCTGGTAGGTTTTAATACTGATAGTGATGGTCAAACATATCGGTAAATTGAGTTAAAGCATCCTTCGGATGTCTCAGAATGGAAAACAGACTGAGAGAAGAGCTGGATTTAGCTAATCATCAGCTGATTTCTATGATAAATACTCTGCTTTATCATAAAGTACAAACAGCAGCAGATTGGGGTGGAGTGGGAAAGAGTAATCAAATTGGCACAAAGATGAAAATGTGTATAGTGATTATATAGAATAAATTAGTTGTTTCTTCAAATCTGTCTCTAGCTTACACAGGCTCATCAATGTTAGGTATATTCATAATGACTGTATTACTATGTGTGTGTGTCACATAAAAGCTACACTAAATGTAGATGCCCAGATAAACATGATTGTTTTTGTTTAAAACAGCCTTGGCCAAAGGCCAGGGGATGGTCTGTGTAATAGAGTTTGGCCTTGCCCTAAGAGGTCTGGCATTTGCCTCCCTGCCAGGAAGTAACCTAGGTCAAACCTGATAGAGTGTTTAGGGTGGGTGTTGTAGGCAATAGGTCAAGGGTGGGATCGGTCACATCTGACATTCTTAGACAGAGGCTGACCTCACTATAAAGAACCACCATGTGATTCAGGGTGGGGCTTTGGGTCACATAGTATCAATCAACCTGGAGGCTGAGAGCAAACACGTGAGCAATCAATATAATCAATTATGCCTCATAATGGAGCCAAATAAAAACTCTGGAATCAAAGTTCACCTGAGTCTGATTCTATGCCTACTATCACACACTGATGCTGGGAGGGTAAGCATCCTGAGTCCATGGGTGAGGACAACAGAAACTCTGTGTTTGGAACCCTCCCAGACTCTACCCTATGTGTCTCTCCTTTGGCTGATTTTAATCTGTATCCCTTCCTTGTGAAAAATCATAACTGTGAATATAAAGCTCTCATTCAGTGAGTTCTGTGAGTCCATCTAGCAAATTATCAAACCAAAGAGTGGTTATGGGAACCCACCCTCTAAAACTTGCAGATGATGTCAAAGTGAGGGCAGTGCTGGGGACTGTGCATTCAAACTCTGTAGTCTGTCTAACTTCGGGTAGATAGGTACTCTACCCCACTCTACAATGAAGAAAGCATGGAGTAGAGTGTATACAAACTGCTAGAAAGGGCAAGCTTACAAGCTGTAGTGCTACAATGCAAACCCTCGTTTGGCTGATTTCATGCCCACTCTATTAGTTTTTACACTGCTTTATACAAAATGATCATAATACAGTACATCCATTAGATGGATGGGTATATACTGGTATGATGTATCTCACTAGTATGACATACTTAACTTTTTGTCTCTTCTCATACCAAACTTGAATCAAAATAATTATAGTCAACTATAAAGCATAAACTAACAATTATTACTGTCTACCGTTTTGATCATTACCGGTTTTGTGCAGTGAATGTTTCCCTCTGAGGATGAAGATCACTGTAAACAACCCTGATGAGATCATGCTGACACAATGCCCCTTCTGTCAAAGCCATGGATCCAATTGTTGAGGGCTACAAAAACGAGGTAAAGTATGAGACTATGTCTCTAAAATTAAGTAAAAACCTATATCATGTAAGGATATATAATTTTGTTTCAATAAAAGGCACTTTCAGACCATTTTTTTCTTCTCTTTCAAAAGCTCTTCCACTTTTCAGTTATATACCTTCTATAGCTGTTTTTAAAATTATATATATAATATATACAACTAAAAATATACTGCTTTAGTTTTTGAAATACTATAGAATGAATCGATATTTAGGAGACACAATAAGAACAGTTGTTGAAGACTAAAGGCTACAAATAAAATCAATTTTCACTCAGAGAACTCTTGGAGATTATGCATCCAAACTTGTCTAACTTCAGGTAGGTTGGTACTCTCCTTAATCCCATTCTACACTGAAGAAAGCAAAGAGTAGAGAGTTATAATTACATAACACTAACAAGAAGACTATGATCAAATGTCTCATGTTTCTAAAGTTAGAAGAACCGTCCATTTATAAATGTTTCACTGTCTTCTTATTTTATACCATGATACATAGGACACAGTTAAAATCTACTATTCAGAAATGTTCTATGCTAATGTTCAGCCCTGGTTAAATAGGAGGCATTCTATTTCCAACACAAAACAAAGTCCCAGGGGAATTAATTAAGAAATTAATCAAGAAAATAAATAGCCACATAGAGCTATGAGGCAACTGGATACTATTTACTGGTAAGAAAATGGAATATAATTTTCTGACTACTTGTAACATTTCTTTAAAAGTTTTCCTCACAACTTTACACACTACAGGCCACTACAGACCAAACCTTAATTATAACATATATCTTTAAAGAGAGCAGACAGGAGTTCAGCTCAACAGGAGTCATCTACCTATATAATTATCAGTGTTCTCACATTCTTCGACCAAATAAATAAAAGCAAAAATCAGAAGTGTAATATTACTGAACAGCTAGAATTCATCAGCTAGACTCCTTTAAATGGAAATAAAATAATTACAGTGTTAATATTCTTCTTAGCCATTTTCCTAAAAATTAAGAAAAAGCA
Source organism: Vicugna pacos (assembly GCF_048564905.1). NCBI lineage: Eukaryota > Metazoa > Chordata > Mammalia > Artiodactyla > Camelidae > Vicugna > Vicugna pacos. The sequence goes on along the minus strand of NC_132991.1, from coordinate 69,800,286 downwards.
ATTTAACGGATGATTTCTAATATATAAATTTAATATAATATATATTATATAATACAAAAATATTTTTAAAATTAAAGAATATTTTTGAAAATTTGTAAAAGACTAATAAAAAAGACTGAAAATGATACTGGTGGAAGAATGAAAAAGAAATAAACAAGAACTAGAAGAAAATTTTCCATTAATTACTGTCTGTTTCCCTTGACTATAGTTCTGCTTTATACCACTAATAACAAATATCTACATTTAAGAAACAAATCAGTAAAGATGTGTTAGAAATATTTATCTCTAGTAAGAAATTGACTTTTATCTCTTACTCAATATAATGTTTAAAATTTCTACCTTTCCAGTCTTACCTCATGGTATATTGAAGGCTTAGATAAAGAAGGTATAGTAAAAGATAGAACTTTATTGTTTCCATCTTTATCAGCAATTTCCTATAGATAAAAAATGCAAAGATAATGAATAATTATAGCACTATATTATAAAAATAATACTTTCTTAACTTGATAAATACGTCATTGGAAATTGAGAAAGATTTTTAGAAATAGTAATATATAAAACTATTATGACCTTAGTGTATCTTTTCTAACCTATTAGCAAATTTGTACACTTTGGTGGTTGAGTAATCCTTTGAGAAATATTGAGATATAATACCATAATCAATCAAATATACGATGACAACATAGACATGAAGCAAGCATACAAATTTTCATCTGAAATTTACATACAAGTCAGGGCGATACATATAGGACAGATCTTTTAGTAGAAACATGGCTGAGTTTAAAAGATTACAATTAAAAGACTTAACCAAGACAGCCACACTTATTAAAATAAGAAAAATACATTACTGTAACACAATCTTAGCTAAAAGAAAATACTACAATTACTCAGCAATAAACAAATGATCTGAAATAAATTACATATTAACATAATTAATACTACTCCAAGTGAATAAACATTAAGTTCATTTTAGGTAGTTTTTACTGAACTATAAAAACATTCTTGTGATTTTTAAAAGCACTTTATCCTTTCATTGAAAAGGTCAATGGTGTCCATTTCTATAGTCTCTGGCACCTCCAATCTTCTACAAGTATCAATAAAAATCTGCCTATAGATGCCAGCAATTAGAGGGGTGAAATGCTCCACCTGCAACACTTCTTCTCTCTACTAATTTTAGTCTGTTTCCTTTAAAACTCATATTGGTATACACAACTGGCATAAAATCCAAAGAGAGAAGATTGCCCTTAGTAGACCTAGAAGGAAGGTGGTCAGAGAGAGATTGAGTAGTTGCACAGCATAAAAGGAAGAAACAACAATAAAAACAACTATCATCACCAAAACACAAACTCAAAAGAACTTCCCTATAGAGCTCATTTCTGAGTTTAACATGTCATAGGAGAGTAACAGTTACACGTGAGCAATGGCCATACCTCTCATTTTGGCAGGAAAATGGTTTTAAAAATCCCTAGAGAGATCATTTAACTGTTTTGTAGTCAAACTAGTTACCACCTTTGGGCCGCTGTGCCTCAGAGAAAGTGTACGCTAAGATGAATGGACCTGGTTTAAGTTAGGCAATAAAATTTCAATTTTTATTCCTAAAGTTCAAATTAAGCCAAACACTTTTGATTTATATTTGTGTGTATCTGTGGAGAAGGGTGTTCTGAAATTTAAACAAATTAAAGTCGAGGGCAATATAAAGCTCTCCCTGGGGCTATCTGAAGCAAGGGAGAAGTGCTGGGGAGAGAAAGAAGAAAAAAGAGAAATGAATATATGAAAGAAATCCAGTGTGGTAAGAAAAATTGAGAACCACAAAAAAGAGAGAACTCAGATATAAGGGAATTAAAAAAACACAGAAGCCTGAAGTTACATTTCTGACGTAATTGAGCATTTTTAAAATAGTACACTATTTTTCAGATGCCAAAAGATAATTAAACCACAGCACCATCAAGAACTTGTCAGACATTCCACTGTACAACATTTTTTGGTTCATCTGTCCTACTACTGAATTTTATTACCGTAAACAATAAAAATGATAGCTTAATGTCAAACATAATCTAAAATACTAAACTCAATTATTAAATCAACATTTACTAAGTCCCTATACTAAGCACTAGAGACACAGTGATATATGAAACAAATTTCCTACTTTAAAAGAAAAAATCAGGCAATGAAGCAAAATGAAGAATTTTATACCTTGACCAGCTTTTCATTAAAAAAACTCACCTTTAATTATGATACTACTACTTACAATAATAATAGTAAACATTTAATAAACACCTCAGGCAACATGCTGGATTCTTCTAATTGTTTTTAATTCTACTACTTTATTTCTGTTTTACAGATGAGGCAACTGAAGTCAAGACAGTAAGTAACTTGTCTAGATTTAAAACAGCCAATAAGTAGTAGGGCCTGGTTTTAAAAAAATACAAGTGATTCCAAAGGCCAGGGTCCTTCTTTCAGATGAATATTCCAGTGATGGGAATTTTTAAATGACGTTTTAAAGGACAAGACTTAGAGGAACAAGCACTGCAGACAAATAATTATTGTGAGAATGAATGTTTTGTGAGGTACTTTATTACCTCTCAACTATAAACTTTATTATGTGGAGCGTTTGTTTACAGTGAATACACAGAATATAAGAATTCAAAGGGCAGGAATTTCAATACCAATGTCCTAAACTGGGCACATAGGCAAAAAAACCCAGAATAATAATGTTTAAGGTACTTATGAATTCCTTAGAAGAAAAATGTTTTATAAACAATAAAGTGCTCAATTTATATTATTATATGATTATTAAAATAAGTTTAAAAAATTTTAAATGCAAGGCATTTATAAATATAGGTCAAATAAAATAATTTGAAGAAATATGCCATAAAATATTAACAATGCTATCAATTATAATAATTTCACTTACTTTATAACATGCATTACCAGCAATTACTTATTAAACACCTCTGTACTCTAATTTAAATAAGTTATTCAATAGATATTTAAATCCATTTTTCTGTAGATATTCTGTAAATATTATTTCAGAGGACTTAAAAAAAAATACTTAAAATTTCCCAAATCATCATTTTCAACTTACCAAATTGTAAATTCCTAACAGAAGTGCTTCAATGCAGCCATTACTCTGTCTGTCTCGGCTAACTGTAAGCCGTAAATAAACCCACATCAATTCCGGCAAAAACTGCAACGTGAACCTCTTAAGTCGAACCTCGGAGCTACGATAGAGCTCAAATAGCTGGTGGCAGACAGGCTCCAGGAGCTAAAAAGAAAATAAAGCGTATTAGTTATTTCCATTCTTTTGGCTGTAACTGTATTTTTTAAAGATAGATATACTTACATAATATTTTAAAAATAAATTCTCAATATTAATTTTTGTTTATTTTAAATCAATGCAAATAAAACCTATTTATGCACAGACTACACATTAAACTGACCAATCCACTAACAATAAGAAGTACTCTGTGCCCATACAATATCAATATATCTTTCAATATACTGTACTATTAAATTTATTCGATAATTAGTTCTTTGACCAATGTACTACTGTATATTTAGTGAGTTTCCTTTTCTGTTCTTACAAACCCTTACTACCCTCCATTTTGAAAAGTTTCTGTTAGAAGAAAATAATTTCAAATTATCTTTTGGAAATAAACTTTAAATCTCAATTTAGACTATGATTTAAACACATTATATACCACTCTGTAGAGAAAAGGATTTTGCAATACATAATATTTAGACATCCAAAATGCTAACTGATATTTTAAATATATATAAGTAAAACAGATTACTTTTAAGACTGACTTAACTTGTACTAATTACATTTATTGGAAAGATTCCGAAAAGGAAAAAAGTGTAAATATAGAGAAATAGCTTTTCCAATGTTTAATTGGATAATTTTTCAAATGATAGCACATAATATGATTTATAAGCAACTTTATAATCTTGAAAAGTGAAGAAAATGAGTAGTTTAAATAAATCTCCTCTCCTTACTAAACATGTACTGCTAATTTAGAATGGTTTTGGTAGAATAACTGCAGACTACACAAAACTGGCCGTGATTTTTAAAAGCAGATAAAACACCAAAAGGAAACTATAAAATAATGTTTAAATTAAAATTTAACGATAGCTTAAAAAAAAGGAATAATTTATACACTTACCTCTATTCTGAATGATTATAATAATGCATACATATACATTTGGAAATCTGCTGGAATATAGTTATATATGTCTGTAATAATCTAACACTCCAGAATAAAGTCACTACTTTCACAATTGTAAATTAAAGGTCAACAAATCCTTTGTTGATTGTACAGTTAATATACAGAGATGAATTAAGCTTAGCTCTTAACAAACAACTCTAAAGCTAGAAAAATTTACACACACACATACATCTTAGCCTAGGAACTACTAAGCCCTTTATATGAAATCACTATCATTGTCTTTAAAATCTTAAAAAGACATTCCAACTCTCCCCTTACACTGAAGTCCAAACCAGGCAGGCAATTTGCCCAAGGTCACAGAAATTAGTGGTGGAGGAAGACATTAAAATTCAGGTCTTCTGACACCATGTTGATGTTCTCACCACATAGCATTTCTTACACTAGAATGGAGGCGGAATAGGAGGTGAGCGTGGTTTAGTTACAAATAGTATATTCCAAGAGTGCTCACAACGAAGTAATAAACTTTTGAAAATAGTCAATTGCTGGCAACTTTTTAAACTATGGTCAATGATATTCAGCTCCTGAGGGGAATTAAAAATTGTTGCTTTTATAAATTTATGTATTAAAAATATGTATCCATGTTTCAAACCTACTTTCCTCTTTAGTAAAAGACTTTAAAAATTGCCTTCTCTAAATTTCATTGGCCATCTTACAATTTGCTTATGTTATAAAGACCTTACTTCCCTTCCTCAGTAGCAGGTACACTGGCAGGTAAAGACTATACTTTAATTGAGCACTGCAAAGAAATAGAGTTATCAAAATTATTACTCTGCTTTTTTTTAAAAACAAAAAAAAGGGAGGGAGGAGAAGTGGCAGGAAATTCAGTAACTTTTAATCAGATACCACTGCAAAATAAGACTTAAAAACTTGACAATGTTCTTTGTTAAAAATCTTTAATTCCAAGCATATGCATTATGCCATCATGTTCTCAATTTCTCAGTATCATAAATGACTCTGACTTCCCCTAAATGGTGCTATCACCCACACCAAAAGGTGTTAAAAATCATTAACTTCTAGTTAAAAAAAAAAGCTTAAGAATAACTGACATTTTCCTCAAACTTTAGCAAACAGTTTTGACATGATAGTTATTAAGAGACATGCTATATGATGAACGCACTGAGAGCAGTTTGGGTGGAATAATGGAGACCGAACTCGCTTATGAGTGGGTTACAGAAAAAGTGGGAGGTGAGGAAATGGGGACAACCAGACAGAGGCTCTGAATAATAAGCGACACTTTATAAAGTTCATCTGGGAAGAAGGACAGAAAAATGGGGTAATAGTAAAATAGAAGGAAAATCAAAGGTTTTTTAAAAATAAAATACGGTGTTTACTGTATTCCATACATCAGAAAAGGGGGAAAAATTAATGACCAAGGAAAGAGAGAGGACAACTGCAGGAGCAAGCTTTGAGGTGGCTAGCGAAGATGCTATCCAGGCTTATGTGGACGAGACGGCCTTTGACACAACCTGGGACACTCCACCCACCGAGCTGCAGACACAGGAGGAAAGCGTAGGCAGAGATGCTGGTAGAGTGGCAGATTTGAATGGGAAAATAGGGTTTCCAACTATTTTCTTCTTTTATAATGACACAGAAAGCAAGCTGAAAATGAGGGTGAAGGACAGTTAAGAGTGATAGAAAAGAGAAAGTATAAGGGGAGCAGGGGGACAGTATACCAAGGAAATACTATCTGCTCACTTGTGATTTTTAGTCCTGCATTTAAAATGGAGAAAGTCAACAAGATTGTGTTTTCTCCAGGCATGCTCAGCCACTCAGGTACAGGCATGAAACAAATGGATGACTAAGTTTTATCCAGTGTTGATATTTTGCCCAAAGAATATGAATTAAGGGAATGAGATGCAAAGGAGCTAAGAATGTTTACAAGGGAATGACTGTAATGATGGACCATGATAATTTAGCTAAGAAAAGAGGGAAGTGAGATATTTGAGGGGAGGCAGAAGAGCAATCAAGTCATGAAAAGGCGAGAGTTTACAGTCTCCTTGAAGTGGAAGAACTGCTAGAGTGACCAAAGAATCTAGAAGGAGGGAAAAGAGAAAAATAAAGCAGTATGTTGGTCTAGAGATTAAAACTTGAGCTGTAGTTTAGGTGGACAGTGATATGTAATATTAAACTTCTAGGAAATACACTTTTTTGAGAATTTTTATGGTATTTAAAGTAAAATGATAAGACTGTCATAAGTTTCAATTAATATTATGTATGGCATGTGACAATTTTCTGAAATAATTTCTTATTAAGTAAATAATATATCTGATATTTCAGAATATAACAAAATCAGGACTAAAAGGGCCCTCCTCCTAGGACTGGAGTCCAGAATTGCTTTGAGATTCTACAGAGCTTAATTTTAACATTCTGTTCTTCTGAAGTATGAACACATGGTTAGAACCTTATGACCTGATGGAAGTAAGGATGGAAAGACCAGACCTGCTTTAGCAACTGCTTGATTCTAATGACTGCTGGGTCTTGAGCTTACGTCTCTCAAATTATAATTTTTCCATTTCTAGCCTTGACAAAGTCTCACATGTTAATACCATAAAGTATGACAATGAGTGTGTATATGTCCATGAATGACTGAAAGATTGTGCTGAACACTGGAATTTGACACAACATTGTAAAATGATTATAAATCAATAAAAAATGTTAAAAAAAAATAAAGTATGACAATATAAAGTAATGTGAATAACTTAATTTAATGTCATAGCTTCCAAAGACTAAAAGAAAAAAAGGAAGCCAATAATTTTTATGCTTGTGAGTCCTAACGAAAACGACAGCATTTTAGAATCTCATTTCGTACGTCACTATTCTTCTAGTCTATATTTATTAAGTGTTCATTACGCACATGATAAAATACTAGATTCTAGGGAATTAACCAATACAGAATATACGACCACTGCCCATGAAGAGCTTACAATCTAAAGAGAAAGCATAAAACAAATACATTTTAATAAGCAAAGCTTAATGTTAAAACAGTGCAAAACAAGGGGTAGGGAATAGACATTCAATATTCACACAGAATTTTGAAAACTCCTGACCAAGAAGGATATGCATATATGTCCATTACCACACCTAAAGTTATAAAACATTCATAAATACACAGCAAGAGGAAAAGAAGCAAATGAATCCTGCAATTGCTGCTACAAACAGCAACAGATGCAAGCCTAACTGAGAGCCAATCCAAGTTTAGGAGATAGGAAAGAGAGAGGTCAATAAGCAAGCTTTTAGTGATAGGACAAAAATGAAGATGCACTTTAAGTTAAGCTGCTGGTTAGGAGATGATTACCTGAACTTCTTCAAACTCACTCCAGTACACAGCAGAGGCACTCTTGGAGGCTGTATCTGGGAAGATAAGAAGCTACTTTCCTGTGTGTTCCTTTCATTTTCATTTTAAAGCATACATGAATCCAGTGGTGATTAAACTGTATGTTATACTACTGTGTTAATGGAAAGATAATGTGTGTATTTTGCATAAGTTAACATATAGAGCCAATAGCTGCATTTTTCCCCTTCTCTTGCACAGCTGAATAATAGGAAATTCTTTTTCTAAGTTTATTGATCTTGACTATTTAGGCTAAAAAGTGTTTTCACTGATCATTTTCAAGCTAGATTTACGAGCAGCATCATTTCATGTTACCAGTATGATTCAGTTCACTGATTAGAGTGATTAATAAAAGAACTGCAAATAACACTTAAATAAATCTCAATCAGCGTACGGTTAAAATTTGGCTTCCAGGAAAGAAAACATTCCAGAACAGGAAACAGAAAAGGTTTCAAATTAAATAATCTACTGATAATCTATGGTCATTGTATGGTCAAATAATCTATGGTCACTCAAATCAAGAATCAAAACATACTGTCCTCCACAGGAACAAATTTTTAAAAACATTAAAAAATATCGAGAAGGAGGTCATGGGGAAAGCCAAAGCAAACTATCAGAATGAAAAACAGCAGAAAGAAGGTTCTTCAGTCCCTTAAGAAGGATTAAAAAAAAAAAAAGAGGAAAAACTACAAAACTTACATATATGTATTTTAGTACACATATTTTATTATACTATGTTGAAATTGTTTTTCTTATAAACTTTCCTACCTCATTATTCAAATCTTGAATAACTTTATAGAGGGCTGGTACCAGTGTTTTTTTCCGGTGTAAAGTTGCTGCATAATTGGTGATTTGAGTGTCAGGTAATGCCTAAAATAAACATCAAAGGAAAACTAAAGTGAATTTAATATTCAGGAAGTCAGGAACTTTATTTCACATGAGTTCCTCTTTAAAAGATTTATAATGACAAACTAAGGAAAGTAAAAATATTTAAAATAAGAAATAACCATGAGAGATAATAAAGTAAATTAAGTTAGGATGTTTTATAATTCTTCAAACTACTCAACCATGAAAAATGACTAGAAATCACAGCATTACACCAAGATTTGCTGAAATGAGTCACCTTAAATTAATCTAGTCTAAAAAAACAGTGTAGGATATACTTCAATTCTTATAACTTATGTTCACAAAGCACTAATTTCCATAGTGTTCATAAATTACATAGCTTTCAATCAAATCAATGGGTGATTTTTAATCACAGGAAGTAAAAACATAAGGCACAAATCAGATTTCTGTGCCATTAAAGCTTGTTGGCTTCCTCTCTTTTATTGAATATATCTTAAAATTCTTACATCACTTTATTGATACTAACAACCAGTTTCATTTTTATATTATCTTCTTGCCATTATTCACATTAGTGCCTTTTTAAAGAGGTACAATTATAGAAACATGTTACTTCATATTTTGCCATTTCCATTTCATATCTTAAAACTTTTGTTTCAGTTTCTCTATGAACACATTTATACTGAATTACTGACATACAGAATCATATGACACATTCTTATCCTCAATCCAATTTACCTTGAATTCTGATAACCATTCTTCCACAACACCACGTTCAGATCCCAGCATCTTCTTCTACCTTCTATTCCTCTTTTCTCTATGAAAGAAAAAAAGAACTGAACTTGAGGACAGCATTACTTACAGAAACTATCAAAGGTAGATGTGTGCCTTTCACTGAAGGAGAAACTCATCTAGTTACATTTTACATAAGGAGGCTTACTTTCAGACTAGAGTTCAATTAAAACAAAACTTTATAAGAAATAAGTTCTATTTTTTATGATACAATTGAAATCTATTTTCCCCAACAATTATACTTCGAAGTGGTAAAAATCAGTTTACTAAATGAAATCAAAATGCACATTACCCAAGACAAATGTACAACCTATGCCTGGAGCTTTTACCATATGCAAAACTGCAATAAGCTGCACATAACAGAACAAACTATGTGACAGATTATAAATGATGAAGATAAAAAAACTAGAAATCAAGGGTCATATATTCAGCAAACTGATTTATAAACATATATATACTATTTGAAATAAGGCCTCTGAAGAAGGTAGATGTATGTGTTTTCTAAAATGGAAAAATGTCCAAGTAGAAAAAGCAAGTTGTACAACAGTATGTAAACTACAACTCCATCAAAAGTGATATAAAATAACTATTAAGAGTTTCCCTCTGAGGGAAATACTAAGGATAGTCTAATTACGTGGCTTTGAATTATAAAAAAAATTAGAATGTATCATTTTTAAAGTGAGACAGACAAAAAATGGTTTTTGGTTTTTAATTTAAGGCTCAAAAGGTAACTAAAAGAAAAAAAAAGAGCTTCTTGGGCAGTGAGGGAAATGTCTTCAAAGCAACTGAAATGAAAGCCTTTATTAAAATGACAGTATATCCTGAGTGCATCCTATTTCACAATAAATTTCTACCTAAAAAAAGGACATCAAATTTTCTAATTCCACCCCCGCATTCCCTAAATATCCACATATAATACATTATACCGAGTACTATGTAAGCAAGGACTACAAAAAGGAGTAAGAAATGCCCCTTATTTTCAAATAGCAAATGCTCTTAAGATAGAGTGGTGGGTTTATAGAGATAAACTGCAAGAGGAAAAAGAGACAGCAGGGAAATCTACAGATTAAGAGATGTTAAAAAAAATCTATAACCAAGTATGAATCTTATTTGGACTCTGATTCAAACAATTAAAAAGATCATGACACAATTGGAAAAGGTTAAACATGACTGGTGATTGGATGGAATTCAGTCAAGGAATTTTATAGGTTATTTTTATATCTGATACAGTATTACAGTTAGGTTTTTAAAAAATGTTTATCTCTTATAGATATACACTGAAATATTTCTTTAAATACTGCTTTAAAATAATTGGGGTGAGAGTAGCCAAAGGAAGAGAGCGCCACGGGTATAGATAAAATATGATTGGTCATGAGTTGATAACCCTTGACACTGAGTATTCAGTACACAAATTTCATTACACTATCCTCTCTACTGTTCCAGGTTTGAAATGTTCCATAATAAACTATAAAAAAAAGGAAAAAAGAGAAAAGAAAAATACTACACACAAATCATGATACATAAGATATAAAACAATGGTTCTTAACCTTTTCGAGGGGTGAGGGGAAGCAAAAACTCACAGACCCCCTTTGATATATGAACAAAACTATGGATCCTTACTTCAGAAAAAGATAAATATGATGCCTACACGAACAATCTTCAAATAATTTCAGGAAATTCACTGATCCTCTAAAGTCTATTAATAGACATGGATTCCCAAGTTAAAAACTCTTGACAAAATGAGACTCTTAAAAATAACTTCACAAAATAGAGCACAACTACACATCCAAAAAATAAAGCCCTTCAAAAACGTCATTTTGTAAGGTTCCTACATTTATTGCGATGATTATTCAAATCACTGTCAGAATCTTTTTCTTTTAAATACCAATTAGTTAAGTGGTATTAAATCCTCTCCAAAACCTAGTTATTCACCTAAAGATGGATTCCATCATATAACTATGACTACCACTACTGTGCATCTTACTCTATGCAAATTACACCTCATTAAATTTTTTTAATTACAAAAATAAAATAACAAGTGTGGTTCCATCATATAAGTTCCATTTATAAACAATGGTCTAAATATCCTAAAGTAGTTGCCCCTCGAAGCTTCTCAGAAAGAACTAAAGGAGGCAACTGACCAAAAGGAAAAGGAGGGATTCAGTTAGAAATTCATCAATCCATTCCATAATTATCTCTTAAGCACCAACTGTACACATGTCATTATGCTAGGAGTTGGAAATAATAATGGTAAACAAACCTAGATGTAGACTCACTTTAACAGAGCATTTCTCCAGCAGAGAAGACAACACATTTTTGCAAAGAGATAAGGAGTAAAAAGGAAAGGTACACAAAAGTGTAAAACAAAGGAATATAATGTTGATGAATGAATCAAAAGGTTTCTCTGAGATATCAAAGTTGAGATATCAAAGATCAATAGGAGTTAAGGGGAGTAGGAAAAGAACATTCTAGAAAAAGGGAACAGCCTATATAAAGGTTCTGTGGCAAGACAATAACACAGGAGGTTGTAGAATCTGAAACAAGATCCAAGTGGCTAGGAACACAGACAGCTACAGGCAAGAGTTGAGGGTAGAGAGAGAGGTATGGGCTGATGGTATAAACAAGACCTACTAGTCCTCATTAAGTATGGAAAGTGATTGAGGATAAGAGTCAACTTTTGAAAAGCTCACCTGGCTCTGGTGTAGAGAAAGCCCTTTCAGAGATGGCTATAAATTTCCCAATAGTAATAAGACTAAAAAAATTCCAAGCTTGCTATAGCATTTGCTCTGAGAGTTCCTACTAAGTTTCTGGAAATTAAAAAACAAACAAACAAACAAAAACCTGAATAGCTGTTGATAATAAAAATAGTTTTTATTTACAAAGTACCTGAAAAATAAATAAAGTATATTCCATTTTTATTAAGCTTCAAATAAAGTATAAAAAGTTAAAGCAAAGCCTACATTAGTTTCTCAGGAAGTAACTTTTTAGGGATAAATTCTAACATCTTGATCTCCCTTTAATATTCCCCTTTCCTCGTAAGTCTCTTATGAAAGTGTACACAAAAGAGGCTGTTTTATTAATATCACCTATAACATCTCTTTCTACCACCTCATCATCACTAATGAATTCGGTGGACCTCAAGATTAAGAGGAAAAATACACTGAATTTTACATTCACTTTGAGAAATACTCCAGAAGAGGTAAATACTTTCAATAAATAAATTACCATGTAAGGAAGAAAAGTACAAATTCATTGTAGCGGTAACAGAAAGGACTTATTTCCAAAATAAACAAAATAGGAGCTTTAAAAAAAAAGCTCCTATATCTCCATTGCTAGATATTCAATTATTTGTTTTTTATTTATTGGAAACTTAAAAAGCTATTTCTGCTCTGTACCTCAACTATTATCTCTAATTTTACAAATATCCTTAGCTATAAATATGAATTAATAGTTGATATTCAATTATTAAGTAATTTAAAAGTACTTATTATAAATAGCACATACCTGTTAAAAAGAAAGGAGCTTAGCCCAACTATCCTACCCTACCCACAAAGATAGTCAACCATTTGGTATGTATTTTTCTTCACATACGTATTTATGTATACTCATATATGTATATATATACGTGTGTGTGTATATAGTTTAAATACAGTCATTGGTTCATCATACATTGTGTTCTATAAGGTGTTTTTTCATTCATCAAAAATATATGAAAGACCTAGAGTTCTAGTTTATTATTTTTAATAGTTGTAATTAATTGCAAGCATAATCCCATAACTTAAATTTGTTTAATGATTTTCTAATAAACAGATTCGTTTTTAACTTCCCTATGTAACAAAAAATGCTGCAATAAACATCCTTATACATATTTATGCATTGTGTTATCTAAATATCTATCTCATGTTTATGCTGTGTTGTTATCTTCTGTAGCATAAATTCTGAAACTTGGATTTGAAACTTTAAGGTCACAGGATACAAACATTAATAGCATATCCACATACATAATTCTCAAAACCATAATCCATCATATATTTTTAAAGATCATGATTATTACATGTAACAAAGTAATTTCCTACTCTACTTATAAAGCTAATATCTTAGCATAGAAATATAAGTAAATCTAAATATTAAAACTTTAACTTTCTTACATTTATTAATAAGATCTGACTTTGAAAACTAGGACAATAAAAATCGATATCAAAACATTCAAGTGAGTACCTATTTGCCAAAACATTAAAAATTTAATACACAGAATCCTGTAATGTATTTGCATGGGACATGGCAAAAAAGATATCATAGTATATTTTACTGTATTTTAAAAACCACTCTGTTTAGTAAAGGGTTGTCTCTTCTAAAGTTAAAAACCACATTTATAGTTTACTATTTAAACAACCTGGAAGTTATTTTAGAGTGTGATATGAAACTAAGATTTAACAGTGTTTTTCTCCCAACAGTTCTCAGTTGTGCTAATACATCGTTCACGTGTACATTTTTTTTCTAACTTGAAATACTACTTTAACATATTCTAAAAGTCTTACAGATATTTGGAACTATTTCTGAGCCATTTTTCTCATTAACTTTGTACCAGGCTACAATATTTTACTTACTACGGTTTTATAATGTACTTTATAACAGTACAAGTCCCATATTAATTCTTTTTCCTAAAAATGTATTTATTATTGCCTGCTTTATTCTTCCAATTGAATATTACTTATACTGATAAGTTTCTTTCCCATACTCTATCCTCATCAGAATTAAATTTACAAATTAATTCCAAGTGACATCTTCACAATATTCAGTCAAGTGTGGTATTGCTCTTCACTAAAAATCTTCTTTTATATGTCTGTATAAATTTTGTGTTTTCTTCCTAGAGATCAATATATTTCAAACTAAGTTGATTCCTAATTATAATCCCTGTGGAGGATTGGTTCCAGACCCATCGCGGATACCAAAATCCAAGGACGCCCAAGTCTCAGAGGTGGCCCTCCCTATCAGCAGATTCAACCAACTATGCCTTGTGGAGCACTGCATGCATTCACTGAAAAAAAAAAATCCAAGTATAAGTGGACCTGCACAGTCCAAACTGGTGTTGTTCAAGGGTGAACAGTTTATATTTACCTGCTGCAATTGTGATTCTTTTTCATTTTTCAAACTAGCTATTACATAAAATAAACATTAAACATTTAAACATTTTAAATGTTTTAATTAAAATTTAAACATTTTAGATAAATATTTAAATATTGAAAATGGCTTGAACTAAAATTTCTCCTAAAAACAAAGAAATCTTAAACTAATAACTTATCTTTTTGCTAACTACAAGGGATTAGATTTTTTTTAAATGTTTACTACTTTACAAAAAAGGACAAGAAAAAAATAAATACAATTAATTAATTTTTTCAAATTCTCTACAAAGAATATTAACAGCTTTTAAAATAAAAGGAAAACAAAACATTATTTTTTAAAAGAAAATTTTTTTTTTTTAGTTTTCAAGTAAGTGACTTTTATTTTCCTGATGTTTCAGTCAATTTCTACAAAACTTCAAACTTCCTCAAAAGAATTCAGATTTGGTAAACAAATCTATTTAAGTTCATAGCTGGAAAAACACTTCAATATATGCATGAGGGTTACTTTTCTGCTGAAAGAATCATAGTAAAGTCAGACAATACCATAATCAATAAAAAGCAATGAGAGTGTAATAAATTACAAAATGCCACTAAACCCATTTCTATAACCAATTCAATCAGCAGCTTTTCCTGGATGTGTCTCAATATTGCCAACACAACCTGTCAAAACTTCTCTTAAGGGTTGGTTTGAGATTATATTCAATGAAAATCAAAAATAAAAAAAAATAAAATCTATAGTTGAAAAGTGTAACCTGGCCCCTTTTTTATAGCTCATACTTCTGCCCTACCAGTGTTCTATGCTCTGGCCATATTCTCTTTTCAGTTTCTTTTTCTCTATAGCTTCATGCACAACTTCACCCCAGGGATTCTGTATGGGCAGTTCCAGCCTAGAATACTGTCCTACAACTGCTATTTAAATAATGGCTCTTTCCAATCCTGTCAGTGTCAGCAGGCCTTTCTTGACCACTTTATCTAAATAGGAAACCTTTCTCCCTTCTTCAGTATTTTCCACTCCAACAAATATGGTTCATTTCCTTCCGAGAGCTTTGGATTTTATACCTTGTTTATTAGACCTTATTCCTTACTGTCTAGCTTCCCCATCAAATTATAAATTCTGCAAGAACAGGGTCTTTTTCTGTTTTGCTCTCACCTGAGTGCTCACTAAGCACTCAAGCTAATAAGTATCTTACAGCATCTGGACATATGACAGGTACTTAATGTATACCAACAAATCAATGAATCATATAGCTTATATGACCTTGGGCAAATCATTTAGAACCTTTGGTTCAGGTTTCTACAATGATAAGTTACTTTCTAAATCTAAAATCCTCTAAATATATTTTAGTACCTTCATGTGGAAAACAGGATAGTACTGGTTACAGAGAAACTTTTAAAATACATGTCCTTAACTAGACTTGGCATCTTTTAGTATGCGAAGGTAGCTATGGACACAGTTATAAATACACTGCAAGTTTTCTTTTTATTTATACAGACAATGCAGAATTCTGAAAATCATTTCTTCTACTAGATAGTACACCCATCTTATCACCTGGGTTATAAAAACTATATTTGAAAGCAAGTCAAGCTGATATTCCAGCAAGCAAATCAATTCAGGCCCATAATGCCTCACTTCCAGAGTATAAAAACAAAGTAACGAGGATATCACAGAGAATGATTATTTATTGGTGACCATGGTAATGGCAACTTTATTAGCAAGTCCTCAATAAAACACAATGAACAAAATAATAAAGTACTGGAACATGACCTGAAGGCAGTCAATACCTATTTACAGGAAGCAAACTCACAGTACTTGTGTAAGTACAACAAGCTCTTCACTACCTTCAAGGGTAGAAATTGTGTCTTAGCTGATAGTCAGCATACATCTTTTTTAAGACTGTTAATTTATAGAGAATCAGGATACAACAGGTAGTACTGCCTAATGGTTAGAGTACAGGCTCTGGCTCTAAACTGCCTGAGTCTGAATTCCAGCTAAATGACCAATAAACTATGTATCTTTGGAAAAGTTACTTAACTAATCTGTGGCCTCAGACTCCTCATTTGTGAAATGGGGATAATATAAGTACCTATGTCAAATTTAAATAAAAAGATTAAATAAGTTTAACACATCAGTGGGCAAAATTGATTACAATAACTGCTCTCAAGGGTTTCTAATGAACAAAAATTATTGGATAAACAAAGATACACAAATTATTAGGGCAACATATGATAGTAAAAAATGGTTTTGCTACTGCAAATTTTTAAACTAGGTTAACAACTACAAAGACATTTCAAGGTATAAGTCTTAAATAAAGCACTCAAGTGCTGTTACTGTAAATACCAAATTCCCTAAGGAAAAACCTGGAGCTGTGCTATCCAGTTAATTTTAATTAACTAAAATAAAATAACATGTAAAGATTCAATTCCTTAGTTCCACTAGCCACATTTCAAGTGCTTACTAGCTATATGTGGCTAGTGTCTTCCATATTGGATAGCAAAGATTAGAACCCAAACATCACCAAAGAAATTCTAATGAACAGCGCTAATCTAGATATAGCTAGATAATACCATTATGCTGAGTAAATTCAATAATTCAAAATATAAAGTTTAGGTAACAAAAAGGTTAAAAGACACAACTATTAAAAAGGAAACACTTTCAAAAGTAAAATTCAAAAACAATAATTAAAATGTGATTATTTCAAGTCTCCTTGTAAAACTGCTTTAATAAATAGAAGTTACCACCAGAAATTACCAAAAATTATAACATGTCTAACTATATGGGGAGTTCATTCTTTATTCTTTAAAAAGTTAAATTTTGTAATTTTACCTCTGTTCTAAGATCAGTGTTCTAATGGAGGAGGTGGCACAGGAATGCGGCAGAGTTCAAGTGTGGGATTCATTTGTTGAGACTTAAATATTTTCCAACTGTATAAAAAACGAAAATGAAAAACTGTGAAATATTGAGAGATAACAGTCTAAAGAAAGTAATATAAAGAACAAAGAACAATTTTGAAAAGACATTTATAATATAGTTTATCTAATTTCTAAAAATTATAATTGTTTTTAAAATTTATATAATAACTAGTATGTATTTGTGCACCATTATCAAACCTAAGTTTTAAAATATCAGATTTGGAGAAAAGAAATTTGAGTTTCAGTTTCAAATTTGCCATTAATTGTGTGTAATACTTTGAGTAAGTTATTTAAATTTTCTTGAGCCTTACCTGAATAATCTATAAAAATAAATCCTTTCCAGCCCCAAATTCTATGAATACAACTTTTGAAACACATTCTAGTGATATCACACACATACATACATTCGAGAATCATTAAAATTTTAATATGCAGTGTAAAACCAAGCTTAAATAATAAGTATCAACGGCTATATTATAATTTTGGATGAGTTTCAAGAACTGAAAATCTTATCATTTTGATAAAGAACACTGAAAATGCTATTACTAAAATTTTTGGCACAAAAATGTATTGAAAGTTTCTGATCAGAGAAAACCATTTTCAAAGCTGAAAGTATACTTTTCTCATAAAGAAATAACTATGATCATATAGTTGCTGATCGCACTATGCTCTGCCTCTTTGATTCAAAACTGTATCACAACTTTAAAATCATTTAAAACACCAAAAGAAAATAAACATTTTAAAATATGTTCATTAACAAAATGTTTTTTTTAATACAAGAATACGGCAATAAAATTCTCTTAGGTTAAACTACATTATCATTGTAAAGTCTCCAATGTTTTTTAAAATGAAGATGTGTCAGGACCTCCTACTCCAACCCATGGCAGCTGACTTCTGGGTTATCACATGAGATTTTAATTTAATGTGAAGTTCTATAGTGGGAGGGGAAACTTGAAAGATGCACAAGAAACTGGTAACACTTCGGGAAACAGGACTTCACGTCAAGGAGACTCTTTTTGTACCTTAGGAATTTTGAACCACCTAGACAACTGCCAGATTTTGAAAGAGTGCAGGCAGGCTATGCTGGGAACCTCTGTAGAGATCTCTGACAGTCTTTCAGGGATAAGAATACAGATTCTATGAGGCTCTCAATTTGAGAAAACAAAACAAAAACAGACAACAGGAAAACCTACCAGGACAAATGTTAGGAAAACCAAGCTATTCAGAGTATACTCTTTAACCATAACAAAAGTAACCTAGAGGTCATTAACAACAATAGTTATTAAATAAAAACCTAGAAAAACACCAACTACTGGAAATTTAAAAGTATACTTCTAAATAATCTATGGGTCAAGGAAGATATCAAAACCAAAGTTAGTATAAATGTTGAACTCAATGAAAAGAAAGATACAACATATTAAAACTTGTGGGATGTAGCTACAGCCTTAATTGCATGTGTAGGAAGTTCTCACTTTCCATGTACAAAGCAAAGACACAGTTTCTATATGTATATAGGAGTTTCAGTTAACCTCGTACTTTGCAAAGCTAAGATTGCCTATATTAGCAGAGAGGCAGAAAAAGATCAATGGTTTTACCTATTGATAGATATCTATCTCAAGAAGCCAAAGAGAACAGAAAATGAATGAAACAGAAAACAAGCACACAATATAGAAAAAATTCAACAAAGTCTAAAGTTGGTTCTTTTAAAAGATTAATAAGATTGACAAACCCCTAGTAACCCTAGAGAAAACACAAATTACTACAAAATTTTTAGACATCAAAAATATAAGACGATATGATAAACTTTATGCCAAAAAATGTGATGCTTGGCATGAAATGAACACATTTCTTGAAAAATACAAATTATCAACAATGAAAGAAATAGAATACCCAAACAGCCTCATAGCTGTTAAGGAAATCCAATCTATTATTAAAAATCTTCCCATAAAGAAAATCTCAAATGCAAACGGTTTCACCAGTGGATTCTTTCAAACAATTAAGAAGGAAACAATACCAAGCTTGTACAAAGTCTTCCAGAGAACAAAAAAATAACAGACTTCCTAATTCTTTTCAAGAACCAATGTAACTTGATGTCAAAAACTAACGCACATATTACAAGAAAAAAATCACAGACTAATCTTTCTTATGAACACAGATGCAAAAATATCAACGTTCTAGCAAATGAAATCTAGCACTATATGTAAGTATAACATATTAAAATAGAATTTATTTTAGGTATATAACAGATGCCTAACTAGGAGAAAAATATATGATTATCCAAATGGGTAATGACCCATTCATGATAAAACCTATTAGAAAACTCTTAAAGGATATCCACTGAGAGTATAGAGCAAGTGTCACAGTCAATGATAAAATACTGAAAACTTACTCTCTGAGGTTGAAATCAAGGAAGAGATGACTATTATCACTACTATCCAACACTGTACTGGAGGGCCTAGCTAGTACAGTAAGTGAAGAAAAAGATACAAGAATATAAACCAGAAAAAAATTAATAATCAAAGAAAAAAGTCAATATGTAGATGATATGATTATTAGCAGACAATATGAACATGCACCAAGAAAATTCAACAGATTCTACAGACTAATTATTAGAATTAATAGGTGAATTTATGTAGGTTTCTAGATATAAGGTTAATAAATAAAAATCAATTCTATTTCTCTAAACCAGTGTTTTTTTTAAAACACAACTTCAAATAGCACTAAAAGAAATCTAACAAAAGAGGTACAAGACCACTACACTGAAAACTAGAAAACATTTTTGAGAGAATTTAAAAGTCTAAATAAATTGAAGGATATATCATGTTCATAGGCTGGAGACTCATAGTAAAAATGACAAGTCTCTCTCAATTGACTTCTAGTTTCAAAGCAATCTTAATCAAAATCTCACTCCTTTCCTTTTGAAGAAAAATTGACAAGCTGATTCTGAAATCCCTATGAAAATGCAAGGAGCCAAGAATAGCCAATGCAATATTGAAAACAACAAAAATTGGCAGACTATACTCCAAAACATTAAGATCTGTTAAAAGCTATAGTAATTAAATGATACAAATATAGTAACTAAAACTTACCAGTGGAAACATTGATCTTAGAAACAGTCACACACAAATAGGATTTACCTGATTTATGACAAAGGCAAATTGCACTGCAGTGGGGAAAAGACAGTCTTTTAAATAAAAGATGCTGGGTCAATTGGATACCCCTATGGAAAATAATGTATCAAGATCTCTAACCTTACACAATTCACAGAAGTAAATTCCAAACAGAATGCAGATGTAAATGTGAAAGTAAAAACAAACCAAAAAAACCATAGCAAAACATATTTGTATCCCTAAAGAGGCAAATATTTTTTAAGCAAAAACAAAAAGCACTAACCATAACAACAACAACAAAAAAGATAAGTTGGACTGTAGTAAATCTGTCTTCAAAAGACTAAGAGAATGAAAAGACAAGCCAAAAACTAGAAGAAGGTGTCAGCAATACATATGTCCCATACCTAGGGAGAGATCTGTGACTGCTTGAAGGTTGGGGCAGGAAAGCTATCACGTCCTAGCACAAAAAGCCAGCATAAGACAGAGGCTGGACCAGGACCACAGACACCATCCTTACCTTCAATCATGAGCCTTGTACTGGGTAAAGAGAAAGAGTGTGGATTTTTGAATGACGGCCATTCTGACTGGTGTGAAGTGATACCTCATTGTAGTTTTGATTTGCATTTCTCTGATAATTAGTGATATTGAGCATTTTTTCATGTGCCTTTTGATCATTTGTATGTCTTCCTTGGAGAATTGCTTGTTTAGGTCTTCTGCCCATTTTTGGATTGGGTTGTTTATTTTTTTCTTATTGAGTCGTATGAGCTGCTTATATATTCTGGAGATCAAGCCTTTGTCGGTTTCATTTGCAAAAATTTTCTCCCATTCCGTAGGTTGTCTTCTTGTTTTACTTCTGGTTTCCTTTACTGTGCAGAAGCTTGTAAGTTTCATTAGGTCCCATTTGTTTATTCTTGCTTTTACTTCTTCTAGGAGAAAATTTTTGAAATGTATGTCAGATAATGTTTTGCCTGTTTTCCTCTAGGAGGTTTATTATATCTTGTCTTATGTTTAAGTCTTTGATCCATTTTGAGTTGATTTTTGTATATGGTGTAAGGGAGTGTTCTAGCTTCATTGTTTTATATGCTGCTGTCCAGTTTTCCCAACACCATTTGCTGAAGAGACTGTCTTTATTCCATTGTATATTCTTGCCTCCTTTGTCGAAGATTAGTTGACCAAAAGTCAAAACTACGATGAGGTATCACTTCATACCAGTCAGAATGGCCGTCATTCAAAAATTCAAAAATGACAAATGCTGGAGAGGCTGTGGAGAAAGGGGAACCCTCCTACACTGCTGGTGGGAATGCAGTTTGGTGCAGCCACTATGGAAAACAGTGTGGAGATTCCTCAAAAGACTAGGAATAGACTTACCATATGATCCAGGAATCCCACTCCTGGGATTGTATCCAGAAGGAACCCTACTTCAGGATGACACCTGCACCCCAATGTTCATAGCAGCACTATTTACAATAGCCAAAACATGGAAACAGCCTAAATGTCCATCAACAGGTGACTGGATAAAGAAGATATGGTATATTTATACAATGAAATACTACTCAGCCATAAAAACCGACAACATAATGCCATTTGCAGCAACATGGATGATCCTAGAGAATGTCATTCTAAGTGAAGTAAGCCAGAAAGAGAAAGAAAAATACCATATGAGATCGCTCATATGTGGAATCTAAAAAACAAAAACAAACAAACAAAAACAAAGTGTAAATACAGGACAGAAATAGACTCATAGACAGAGAATACAGACTTGTGGTTGCCAGGTGGGTGGAGGGTGGGAAGGGATAGACTGGGATTTCAAAATTGTAGAATAGATAAACAAGATTACACTGTATAGCACAGGGAAATATACACAAAATGTTATGATAACTCACAGAGAAAAGAATGTGACAATGAGTGTGTATATGTCCATGAATGACTGAAAAATTGTGCTGAACACTGGAATTTGACACAACATTGTAAAATGACTATAAATCAATAAAAAATGTTAAAAAATGTTAAAAAAAAAGAGAAAGTGTGAAGACAGAAAGACCTTCTACTTTTGGACAAGAAAGAGTATTAGGAACTGAATTTACTCTCTTGCTTGAAATTATCAAAAAATGGAAATAACTATGAAACATAGGTTTTCAAGACACTGGACACAGATACTAAAGAACAATGAAGTTGCCCTATTTCCTTCCTTGAGAGAGTTTCCAGGCTGCAGGGTACGGAAGGGAAAAGCAGGTAGAACCTGGCCAACTGCCTGAGTTAGAAGTAAAGCTGAGTCCAGGTAGACCAAGGTGTTAAGAGTTTCCATAACAGAGTAAAGGAAAGGAGAGAGTAGCATAGAGAAAGAAGTCTGGATATCTGTAGAGGGTCCTCCTCTAGTAGTCAGATGAGAAATGATCAGCATATATGTGTGTGAGGAAACTACCAGAAGCCAAGGAAAGAAACAGCAAAAGAATTAGAAGTATCAGTGCCAGAACTCACACAGGACCAGAAATACCACCTATTTTCACCAATCAGATTGAGAACTGGGTAAACTAGCTAAAGCTGCTTTCTAAATAATGGAGAATAATTATTCCTATACTGAACCAGCTCCAGTACCACCTAATAAATCTTCTGATGAAACCCTGAAAGGATCAAACTGTTTTCCAATAACTTAACTGCATCTCAGCACAGAGCTCAAAAATATTTACAGCAATTCAAAAACATCCAAAACATTCCAAGGTAAAACTCACAGTATCAAGCATCCAATAAAAAAATTACCAAGAATGCAAACAATCAGAAAAACAAGATCCATAATAAAGAGAAAAATCAATTAATCAAAACTGACTAAAGTTAACAGATGTTAGAATTGGCAGACAAGGAATTTAAAGCAATAATTATAACTTTAATATTCAAAACATTAAGTAGAATATTAGAAAAAAAATTTTAAGGCCTAACTCAAACTTTTAAAAGTAAAAACTATAATGTGTGAGACAATACGCTGGATGAGAATAATGGCACATTAGACATTGTAGGAAAAAAGTTTAGTGAATTCGAAGATACAACAACAGAAACTAGTCAAAATGAAATGCAGAGAAAAGAGAATTAAACATAGCATCAGTGATCTGTGAGACAACTTCAAGCAGCCTGATAGATGTATAACTGGATTCCCCAAAGCAGAGGAAAGAGGAAGACACAAAAACATTTTGAAGAAACAATGGTGAAAAATTTTCCAAACTGGATGAAAACTATTGGTTAAGTTCCAAGAAGTTCAATAAACCCCAAGCATAAGAAACACGAAGAAAACCATATCAAGTAGTTTTAATTAAATTGTTCAAAACTAGTGACAAAGGAGAACACCTTAAAAACAGGTGGGGAGGGGGGTGGGACCACACATTATGTACACAGGCACAAAGACAAGGATGACAGAGGAAGTGCAAGAGAAAGGACAATGAAGCAACATCTTTAAAGCACTAAAAGAAAAAAATATGTCAAGCTAGAGGTCTATAGAGCAAAAATCTCTCTCAAAAACAAAGGTAAAACCAAGACTTTTCCAGATATACAAAAGTAGACTTGCACTACATAAATGATACTGGATGCTCTTTGAGGAGAAGAAAAAGGACACCAGCTAGAAATACGGATTTACACAAAGGATTAAAGAGAATTAGAATTGGTAACTACTAGGATAAATGTGTGATTTTTTTCTCATTTTTTCTTATTATTCTTTTCTACATACATTAAGATAAAATAAGGAAACTTTATTAAGATTTTATGCCAATACGTTCAACAACTTAGTTGACATGAACAAATTTCTTGAAACATATTATCAAACTTCATTTAAGAAGAAATGGATAATGTGAATTGTCTTGAATCTATTTTTAAAATGGAATTTGAAGTTAAAAAAACCATCCCCCACACACAAAAGCGTGAAGAGAGACCCTTCTATGACACAGATGGACAGGGACGGCTGAAAGTTGCAGGTAAAGCATGAACACTGAGAAAAACCCTCTGAGAACTAAATCCTCACCCTAACACAAAGCAATAGCAACCTGTCACTAGAAAATGTGAAGCCTGAAGTGCATTGAAGGTAATGATAGTAGCAACAAATCCAAACCTAGCTCAACCCTTGACTAGGTTGACAACTCCACACTCACTGATGACAGATCAGAAGTATGCTCATTTTCAGGCATAAATAGAATTAACTTCAGTCTCTACTGCTCTACACACAATGTCTGGCATTCAATAAAAAATTTCAAGACCCCAAAACAACCAACATCAATAAAGCAATAAACAGGACCAGGCTAAGAAATGACCAGATGTTGGAACTAACCAGACACGGACTTCAGAATAATTATGATAATATATTAAAGGGTCTAGTGAAAGAGCTGGAACATCCATGAATAGATGGATAATTACAGTAGACAGTTGGAAACTGTAAGAGTCAAATGGAAATGACAGAAATGAAAAACCACCCAACCAACGAACACAAAGTCAGAGATAAAGAATTCCTAAGGAAAGGCTCATCAGTAGACTCCAACACAGTTCAGGAAAAAACTGGTAAACTTATAAATAAATCAAAAGAAATGATCAATCCTGAAACATGAAGAGAAATAAGAGTGGAAAAAATTTAAAGATCATCCAAGAGTTGTAGGACAGTATCAAAATTGTCTGACAGTTTTATTTGAAGACTCAGAAAGAGAGAAAATAAGATAAAAGACATGAAGGGAAAATGGCTGGGAATTTTCTAAAAACAATGAAAGACATCAAAGCAAAGATCCATGAATCTCAGAGAACACCAAGCAAAATAAAAACCCTCCTATCAAAACAAAAACACCCCCTAGATATGATATAATGAAACTTCTAAAAACTAAAGATAACAAGATGTGAGAGATTCAATACAATATTTGCAAAAAAAGATAGTCTCAATCCTTTTCTACAAATTTTAATCAAAGTTAAGTCAAAGTACAAAAGAGTCAGAAGTTACTGGGGAACAGAGGATATTTCAGCAAGGGTTATTGAAATGTCATGAGTCCCATCCTCCAAAGAGTAAATACAGATGGTATTATTTCCTGACCCATGTCTAATAAGAAAGAACTTCAGGGGTATTACTCAGAAATTTTAATACACATCATCATCAGCTTGAAGGATACATTGGACTGATGTGATTCACATTTAAGAAATCTGAAGGGCATGAAACTAGCTAGCTAGCTACCCAACAATGTCACAGTAAAAAGAGCTTATTGATATGTTGGAATGAGCACTCCCAGAGTGTGTCAGTGAAGACAGCACAAATGCTTACCATGGATTAGATAGGGGCCAAGTGGAAGAGAGAGAACACTGCCAAGATAGGCTGACCACAGGAAGATGGAGGCTCCTTGGAATACATAGGAGTCAAGGAAAAAGTAAGCAACTGGTAACTGGAATAGAGACAAATTTGCCTTCAACAAGGAAGCTACAGGACAAAGATCTTTAGCAATAAGGAAGAATTTTTGAAGTATCAACAAAATTACTTACATGGATATTTGGATAAAGTATAATAATCAAGGTAAGGTATAAGTAACTAATCTTTCTGTTTACTTCATCTTTTCTTCCTTAGTCTGCTTTTCTACTCCCAGAAAAGAGCAAGGAATTTATTCTTAAAGAGGGTGAATAAAACTAAATCCTTCTGAAAAACAGTCTAGTAATTTCACCACATAGGAATCTTCCCTATAAACATGTTCTTCTACTGAATTCACAACTACAATAGCTTGTGAATATGTCCCTTTAAAAAAATTAAGTATATGCATATGTAGAGAAAATGGTACAATGAAGCTCCATGTACCCATCACTGAACTTCAAAAATTATGAATTCATAGCCAGTCTATTTTCATTACATTTTCCCACTACCTTCACTCAATTATTTTGATGCAAATCCAGGGTATCATCCTAATGGTAAAAATTTTAATATATATTGCTAAAAGATAACTTTTTTTTCAACATAACCAAAATTATCATCACATTTAAAGAAATTTAGCAATAATTCCTTAACACAATCAAATATCCAGTCAGTGTTCACATTTACAGTTGTGACAATTTTTTAAAACACAGGATTCAAATAGGGTTATACATCAGAATTAGCTGATGTGTTTCTTAAATCTCTTTTACTCTACAGGGAGGTGTGTGGTAGTTTTTTTTTTAATTGAAGAAACAGTTATTTACATCAATATGAAACAACACTGCTTGTTGAGGAAAGGCATACCTCATTTTATTATCTCACTTTACTGCACTTCACAGATACTGCATTTTTCACAAAAGTTTGTGGCAACCCTGCACTGAGCAAGTCTATTGGCATCATTTTTCCAACAACATTTACTTACTTTGTGTCTCTGTGTTATATTTGTGTAATTCTTACAATATTTCAAAATTTTTCATTATTACTATATTTGTTATAGTGACATGTGATCAGAGGTCTTTGATGGTACTATTGTAATTGTTCTGGCACATTTTAGCAATAAAGTAATTTTAAATTAAGGTATATACTTTTTTTTAAAAGATATAATGCTATTGAATACTTAATAGACTACAATCTAGTGTAAACACAGATTTTTTATGCATTGGGAAACAAAAAAAATTTATGACTTGCTTTATTGCAAAATTCACTTTATTGTGGTGGTCTGGAGCCAAACGCTCAACGTCTCCAAGGTATGCTTGTATTCAGCATTTTCCTCATGTCTGGATTTTGCTGACTGCACCCTCATGGTGATGTCATACTTTTCCTCTGTCCTCTTATAAAATTGTGGCTGGGTATAGATATTTGATCAGGTGAGGTTCATTTTGGGAGAGGAAGATCATGTTGTTGTTCGTGTTCTTCAGTCAAGGCTCCTAATGTCTTGTCACTTTTTGTGATATTAGCTGTTGATGATCAATGCTTAGGGGATCTTTAGAGATCACAAAATGGTTAAAATCTAATTATTTAATTCTGTCATTCCTTCTTCATTTAACTAGTTTAAATACTTCTATAAAGAGAAACTTCTCTTTATCTAGCTTTGGTTACTTGGTAGTAGCATTTTTATAGGAAAGATGGAGTAAGTGCTTAATTTTTTTCGCCTTTATTTAAAAATGAGTTGGTTAACTAGAATCCTCTATTGGTAACCAATTAGTTTTGCTTTAAGTATCATTATAAATTCATGGGCTAAACATACTTGATATATTTCAATCCACTACCATTATTACTCTTAGTAATACTCAAACTGTCCTATCTTTGCCCAGTGATAGCTTTTTCATGCTTGACTCCTGTGCAGGAAAGAGTTACCCCAGCAAGCCTGGGTTGTGGCCTGTGTGATTGACCCCCCGTCCCAGTAAAAACTCTGGACATCTAGGCTCAAATGATCTTTCCTAGTAGACAACATTTTACAAGTGTTGTCATAACTCATTACTGGAGGGATTAAGTGCATCCTGTTCAACTCCACAGTGAGATGATTCTTGCAAGTTTGCACCTGTTTTCCTAGAGACTTCACCCCATGTACTTTTTACTTTGCTGATTTGTATCATTTCACTGATAAAATATAACTGTGAACATTATAAGTCGTGAGTAATTCTAACAAATCATGAAACCTGGGAGTGGTCTTGGTGGCCCACAACATAGCTCCTAAGTCCTTTTGACATAAACCTAGTAAATGATTGTAGTCTCCCAGCTACCTGTTAAGACAAGAAGTCCAGGCTCATCTTGTACATTTGCTGCCCTAGATGAGGATCAAACATTTCTCCAAGGAACCCTAATTCCATTCAATGGGAAATAATACTTAGAGACTGCATTCTGGATACAAAGGAATGAGCATGCTTTACATTCAACTTATTCCAAGAAAATATGTTGAATTTTAGAATGTATGTTTCAAACACTGAATAAATCTTTAAAGTAGTAGGTATTCAGAGTCAGGGGAGATAGCAGTGTCTCAGTTTGGCGGTATTTACCGCTAAAAAAAATTCTCTTGTTTAGCTAGTTAACTGACAAAGTTCAGAAAAAGCTCTCTGAAAGTGAAAAATATTTGAGTTAATCATTTTAAACTATAATCCAGAACTGCAACTAGTAAAAAGAGAAAGCAAGAAACTGGATAGAGGCGGATGGAGCAGGGGTAGGCACTTAAGTACCTAAACATTTCTTTCTTTCTTTTTAACATGACCATTACTACTTTTTGACTAGTACTAGAAAAGTCCTGATATAACAGTTTCTAATTTTAAATAGAATTAAATGTATACAAAAGAACTTATCTTTAAAATTTAGATTTACAAATTAAGAAAAAAGCTAGTCAAATCTGTCAATCTTTTTTCTTTATAGTATTATGCTTTTTGTTTTAAGTTAAGTATTATGCTTCCTTATGCTGAGGTTTAAACAAATTAACTATATTTTCTCCTTAAAGATTTTATACTATTATAGGTATTATCTTATTAGCTAATACTTGTATAGCATTCATTATATAACAAATGCCAGGCACTAGTCTAAGTATTTTACATAATCTACTATTTTACAACAACCCCATATGGTAGGTAGGTATTGTTATGATCTCCATTTTGTACATGAAGAAACAGTCAGGCACTGATAGGTTAAATCACTTGCCCAAGGGCACACGGTCAGTAAGTGGTGAAGCCAGATCTCTGTCAATGTAGACTGCGACCTCATGATTTGCTTTGACCAACGAGCAGAAATGACTCCTGTGGCAACATTTAATTGCCAGTATGCACTGTCTAGCCTGTGCTTTCCTTGCCATCATAATAACAGAAGCAGAGATAAATCTAGAGATGCAATGCTGACCCACATATGGAGAATAGCTGCCTTGCAGTCACCCAGACTAGCAGCAAAATTCACATGAGAATAAACAATTTTTTTTAAATTTTAAGCCATTATTTGAAGATTGGTTATTACTACTACACAAGTAGCTAATGCTGACTACAAAGATTATACACATGATGACGTTAGAACAGGCCCTAAAGGCATACATAATCCTTAAAAACAAATGACTCAGACACCCATGGCAAACACTTCTTCTAAATGTCAACTACCCTGAAATCGATGGCCTTGTAGAGCTCTCTACAGTCAAAGAAAGAAGAAACAAAAATTATGGCCTGGCTTACACATGGTTCCGTATGATATGCTGGCATTATCTCTATACAGAGGTAGCCTTGCTGGACAGGAGAAAAGGGAAATCCCCCCAAGTAGACAGATTTCCAAGCAGTTCTGTCTGTTGTTCACCATGCCTGAAGAGAAATGACCAGAAACACAGGTCTATGGTTTGACAGTATCCGTCACCAGTACTTGGCTCAATATGCTCATGAAAAACATGGCTCTTTTGGCAGGAAGAGATATTATACCGTGGCTCATAACAGACTTCACCAGTGTTGATCTACAATTCCATGATATGCCAGGCTATCTCGTACCTCCATGTATTTTCTTAAGATACTCTCCTCTCTGGAATGCCTTTCAACTGCCCTCTAGCATAACTACCCTACTCTTCTTTCAAGACTTAGATCAACCAGTCACTTTCTCCATAAAGTCTTCCTTAGCATATTACTTGTATCCATTCAAAGCCCTTTCTTTTCCCCTCACTCACAAGTTCTCAACGTATACAGTCAGGGATCTGTGAATAACATTCATAAACTTTGATGGGAAGAAAATTCTAACATTCTTTTTACTACTCTCTAACTAAAATTTATAACTAATTATGAATGTAGGCAAAACAAAAAACCTCACTACTTTCTGTGACTTGGTCACCAATAGATTATCACAGATATTTTCATATTAAATTACAGTTTTTGCAGACACTTGATATCATTTATGCTCATCACTACTTCATGCCACATTTCTCTTGTTAAAGAGTCCCTGCCCCTGTAAGAAATGTTGTTTCCAACAACAGTCTCTCTTCTCTAAGGCACACAAAACATCCAGACGGATTCTTTCAGGATCTCTTTCTCTTGAATTTAGAGAAGGGAAATGGCCTCCATCCCCTTGCCTTAGGAAACAGAGAACAGTTGATTCCTTTCCATTAATACTGCTCTTCCTTCCTAAGGGGTCACCTCCCCCTCTCCATCTTAAGCCACTTATAAACTGATGAAGTAGACAGAATCTGAGTGCTAACTTGTCCCAGTAGCTCATGTACTTAATACTTTCTACTCTCAGAAACCTGTATAGGTTTATTAGTCCTGTTTTTGAACCATAACTTCTCTAGAGCAGAGTATGTCTCTGTAGTGTTTGTATTTCCAGCTCCTAACAGGGCTAGCACATAGCTACCATTTAGTTCATGTTTACTGAATGAAGAGCTTAACAGCAACAAGCAGGCTGTCAGCAGCAGACTCGGCAGAGAGGATAGGGAGCAAGTATGGCAAAGCCTACTAGTTCCCATCCAATATAGTTCCACACCTCCACCCTCATTGATCTAGTCCATATGCTCAGCCGAAGCCATTTCTGTATCTTACTTATGCTAAGTGTGGCCAAATGACTAAGTTCTGGTCAATGAGATCACAGGAAGTACTGTGCAGGAAATGCTAGAAAGGTTTCTTCAAAGATAAAAGGTATACCCCTTTTGTCTTCTGCCTTTCTTCCTCCTTCCTTCTGCCTAGATCATGGATGTGATGGCTGGATATTCAGCAAACATTCTGTGATCTTGAGACTAGAAGCCACATGCTAAGGATGGCAAAGGAAAAAAGAAAGGAGACTCGGTCCTTGACAAGTCTATAAAGTCGCCATATCAGTCCAAGACTGACATTTCTAAAAATTTTTTACAAGACAAAGACATGCACTATTTTCTTATTTAAGCAATGGTTATTTATTATCTCTGTTTCTAGCAGCCAAACACAATTCCTACGTGATAAGGTAAGAAAGAGACTTTAGCAACAAATCTATGGTCTAAGATGTCAACAAGCCATCTCAGTTATGCTTCAGTTTACTGCTGATAGAAGTGTTTAAGATTTCGCCACTGGAATTGAGGGTAGGGGATGTAGAAAACAAGACTGAACAAAGAGCCTGGACTCTGTGAAGGTGCACCACCATCATAGTTCAGATGAAGGGGTATTTATAGTAGTTTAGCACACTGACAAGATTTCATAACACAGTACTATAATTTCTTGCCAACATTTGGCAGTTATGTTCTAGAAAAGTAATGTGGCTTATAAAACTCTGACTGGCCAAAACCAAATTATATGAAAATAAGAGGCTAGGAAAAATAAACATTTTAATGGAAGATGTTAAACCAACTGTTTAAAACCTGTTTAAATGAGAAAAACCAGTGAACTTTCTACAGATTAACCTCCTTCAAGTTTTCAGGAAATACCACTGTAGCACAACAGTTATATAAGGCTGATTCTCCCATGTATTATGCACACGATTCTACTTTATAAAGATTTTGAACCTGTCCTTCCTGGCCTGCCATTTAATGTCTTTTGTCCTTGTGTTTTTATTTGTTCAATCTCACTAAAATTTTTCAAATTCTTAGTGATTGTATCATTTTTGAACTGTTTTTCATCCTTACATAAAAAAATAGAAAATAATCTGATCTCTCTGTGGGAATACTGTTATAGACTGAATTTCTGTGAATCTCCCAAATTCATATACTGAAATACTAACACCCAATGTGGTGGTACTAGGAGGTGGGGCCTATAGAAGATGATTAGGTCATGAGGGGTGGCGCTCTCATGAATGGGCTTAGTGTCCTTATAGAAGAGATCCCCAGAGAGCTCTCATGTGTGGTAACACAGTGAGAAGATGGCCATCTCAGAAATAGGAACTGGGTCCTCAGCAGACACAGAATTTGCTGACACCTTGATCTTGGACTTCCCAGGATGAAGAACTGTGAGAAATAAAGATCCATCATTTAAACCACCCAGTACTTTATTACAGCAGCCTGAACTGACCAAGATAAATATTTTTTTCCACTTCTGTACTCCCTTGAATTTGGGCTAGCTTGGGGAGCTGCTTTGACCAACAAAATGTGGTGGAAGGACCATTAGATAAGTTCCAAAGCCTAATCCTCAAAGAGGCCTTGAAGCCTTACAATGTCCATCTTCACCTCTTTAGAAGGCTACCCTGAGAATGCCATGTAAGGCTGCCAGACTAGCCTACCAGAGGATGAGAAGCCACACTGAGAAGAACTGAAGTACTTTAATGGAAGCCAGCACCATGTGCAAACATATGAGTGAGGACACCTTGGACCTTCTAACTCAGTCAGTCCTCCATGTGGCTTCAGCTGCACTAGAGAGCCAAGGGAAACCAATAGAGGAACAGTTTAGCCAACCTACAGAATCATGAAAAATAATAAATCTTTCTGTCCCAAGTAATTAAATTTTGGGGTAGTGTTTTAGGCAGCAATACTAAACAAATAAACTTTAAGATAAAAATACTTAATAGTTTTTTGAAGGTGAGAAAGATCTCTTGAGATTTTTCTCTTTTTATCTTTAATTCACCTATTATGGTATCCTGGAAGTCATGCTTACTCCAGTGCTTCATTCCCCTACAATTAAAAAAAGAAATTAATGTATGAAGGTAAAATGGAGAGCCACTAAAGAATTCTGTGTGAAGTTAGTAGTATGTAATAGGCACTTTAGAAAGAGGACTCTGATTACACTGAAGAATGGACCAGAGGGAGGAAAGACTGAAGGCAGGGTGAGCGGAGAGAATACTGCTGGAATGGTCCTAGTAAGATGTTAGAGCCTTAACTATCACTGCTGCTGCTGCTGCTATTATAATGTATTTATGATGTGCCAGGTACTCTAATAAGAACCTTACGTATATTTGCTCATTTAATCCTTAACACAACCCTTTAAAAATTTTTTTTATTTTGAAATAATTATAGACTCACAAGAAGTTCCCAAAATATGTGCCAGGAGATCCCATGTACCCTTTGCCCAGTTTCCCCTAATGGTAACATCCTGCATAACTGTAGTAAAGTTGGAAATTGACATTGGTAATTGTTACTGGTAATCGTCACTGGCTAGGAAACTGACACTGGTATAGTCCATGCAGGGTTATTTAGATGTCTCCAGTCTCACAAGCACTCATTTCTCTATGCATGTGTGTGTAGTTCTGTACAATTCTGTAACAGATATGGACATGTATAACTACCACACTCAAGATGCAGAACTGTTCTATCATCAAGAGGCCCCACTGCAGTCACCCATTCACCTCTCCCTGACTCCTAACCCCTGGCAAACATTACTCTGATCTTCACCTTTATAATTTGATATTTCAAGAATGTTATATAGAGAGAATCATATAAAATGTAAGCTTTTGAGAGTGGCTTTTTTCACTTGAGACCCATCCAAGTTGTTGCAGGTATCAAAAGCTCATTCTTTTTATTGCTGCACAGTGTAAATGTGCCACAGTTTAACCATTTACCTCTTGAAGAATATCTGGGTTGTTTCCCGGTTTGGGCTATGAGCAATAAAGCTGCTATGAAAGTTCACATACAGGTTTTTGTGTGAATGTAAGTTTCAATTATCTGGAATAAATATTTGAGTCCAGTTGCTGGGTATATGGGAAATCTGCTGTGAACTGAAAATTGCTCTAAAAAAAAGTCTAGTTAAAAAAAATTAAGCCCTAGTACAAAAGAATATGTAAAAAGCATAGGTTTCACTTTCCACTCAGCATCCAATCTCCTCTACTCTTTTTTCAAAAAAATACATGGGGAAGGAACTTAAAGAGTTAAACTGACAAACCTTAGTAGCTAACAAAAGTCTATATTAATTAAGAATCAAGCACCATCAAGAGTACAGGGTTATTTCAATTATACCTCAATTAAAAAAAAAAAGTCAAGGATCCATAATGATAAAGGTGATTAGATAAATTTGATTCTAACATTTTTATATTCTAACTTCTTTATTCTAACTGTTCAGTATTTTATAATAGAACAAAATAACTATTTTGTAACCGATACTTTTCCATTTAACAATTTAAGTGCCACTTGCCATATTTTATGACTATATTTTTACAGTCATATTTCAAACTTAGAACTATAATCCTATAAATAATCAAAGTCAGACCTTTTATTACATAATCGAGTTTTTAACCCCTTTCTCCAAAGTTAAAATCTACTGATTTACTTTTCTTGTACTTGTTTTCATGGCAGACTGGTATCCAAACAGAAAGTCTAGAATTCATAAAGATGAACCAAGAATTTCTAAACAGAATCTGTGTCAAAGTCAACACATTCACAATTCCAAGTTTTAATACATATTATTTGTTTACAAAAAGATAAATGTATATCTTTATCATATCACAGCAATTGCAAAAACAAAACCCTTTAATGAAGAAAAGTTTCAATTCTTATTTTCCAATCCCAGTTTAATTTAAAACTAGATAGCTTTCAGAGACATTGAGAGAGTAAGGTATGAGTGTAAAGCACAGGTATGAATCATGACAGAAATTAACTTGGTTTATGGAAAGCAGGTAGTGCCAAGTAAAAACTAATCTAAATCAAAACACTGGGTGCAATGTTTATATCTGGCAACTTTAGCTCCTGGCTAGAAAATCTACCCCAGCTATGATATTAAATAGTGAAAACTTATTGAGCTACAAAAATATTGACAGATTTCAAAGCCCTGTTTCTGTTCTGGGACATACCTCAGTATGAGAGCCTTGAATTAGATCACTGATTCTCAAGTGGAAGCCCACAGTGAGCCATATCATCTAGGAGATTTTTTTTCCCTTCAAAACAGAGCTACCTCCCTTCATATTCCCCCTTCCATAAGATTCTGCAAGGAAGTGGAGAGGATATAATGGATATGTATGTGTGTCTTTTTTTTTTTCCCAACTCCTAGAGTATTCTCATACATTTGTAACTCTCCACTTTCATGGAGAAATCCTGAATTAGGTCCAACTCTATTTTTTAACGTTCTATCAACAGCAGGCAAAATGAGCAGAGCTACAAAGTGACAAGAGCACAGCAGAAAGCTCTGCAGGTAAGGGGGTTGTACTAACACCAGCTGAAAGTCACCTTTAGAGCTTTCTGTGCCAGCTCCCTCCAGAATCCATTATATTACATTTTAGACAATGACAAATGTTCAGTTCATCATCCTGGAAAAGCACATAGTCTACTAGCCAGATAAAAATGTAAAAAGAAGCTATTTTGGATATCAAAAAAACTAAGAAGCCACAGGAAAAAAAAAGACAAAAATGCCTCTGTTCTTGCATTAAAAGAACAATAACAAAGTAATACTCTGTGCATCTGATAACTTACTTGGAGACTTTCTGCTCATATTTTATCATTTTAGTTTTTCATTATGTAGCACTGATTTTTCTATTATAAAACTCAGTCAAGCTGAAAATCTTAATCATTCTAGAACTTAATAAACCTAAGATACTAAAGCTGTATTAAAAACAATCAAACAATCCCAAATCCATACAGCATATTGAGACAGCTTAAGAGTTTATTAAAAAAACAAGATTTCAAAGTCCATTTTAGAGCAATTATATTTCCTTACAGCTATTGTTTCAAATTCCTTATAAACACTCCAGTACTGAAATATGTCAGAAAAGAGGATTTCTAATGATATATAAATTATCAGTCAGTTATTACAATATTCTAATTAGGACTAGTGTTCTTAAACCACTTGGTAATTTCCTACCCAATGTTCAACTTTATTGCATTCTACAATGACACCTACTGGCCATTCAAAATCAGCCATTAGTTTTCTAAGACAGCGCTAGTAGGCTGGTTACATAACAAGAAGAAACATAGATATACACACATAGACACACACACACACACACTCCTGCATAAAAGCAGAGATTTGTTCACAGATACTCACACTATAGAAATGCACCTAAAATAGAAGCAGAACTATTCTTTGTGACTGAGATAGTACTATTTTTGCCAACAGTTAAAAAGACAAAGAATGAAACATCAAGTATCACAATTTTTATCTGAAACACTGCCAAATATTCGGTACTCTGAACATTTCAATAGAAACTCACCTCTCTTTACCAAGTGACACTTAGAAAAAAATTTTTTTAATTTAGTTTCTAGGATGTACTAATATAAGTTATCAATAATAGGGGGAAAAACTACATCGTAGAAAGTTTTTCTAACGTGCAGAATAAGCTCAGTAAAATCATATACTTGCTAATACAATTGCTCATCTTAATTTGGGGTAAATCAATTAAGGAATACTTCTATCACTGAACCCACCACAGAATAATCTGTTTGATAAATTCTTAATGACTACCTATGTTTTCTTGACAATCCTGTGTTTCTTTATAACGATTATACACAAAAATATTTTTAACCAATTAAACTGGACTTACTCTCTGGAAAAAAAATTAGCTTTTATTTTCCAAGCTAAAGGCAACATTTCAATCGGCTTATGTTTTAGCAATTTATAATGCTTCTTTTAAAACTGCTTTCCTACGAACTATAAAATCAAGTTTTTAATGTAGTTAAACATTCCATTACACATACTGAATGGAATTCCTATTTAAATTCCACATTTCATTGGGCAAATAATGAAGTATAATAACTTGGGGAAAAATGATAATTTACAGTTAATTCTCTCTGTAAATACATTTTACTTGGTCGGAGAGATTCAGAGAACATATTTTTTAAACCTAAGAAATAAGCAACTCATAACTAGTTTCTCAGACTTACAGAGCAAATTACTCAAAAGATGACTTTCTGCCCCAATCAGACCACCACCTTATGTTCAGTCTCAAACATACACAATATCTAGCGAGAAAAAAAATCTACCAACTAATTTTCGAGTCATTTTCCATTTTCCAACTTGCACTTACCTCCTAGTATAGATTGTTGAGGCACTCCACTGTCCTGAAGATTTAAAAAAAACTGTAATCAGCCTTGACCCTCAAAACAAATAAATTCACAAACTACAAAACGTGAACCCGGCCACGCTCATCTCTAACACATCTCTCAACCCAAGTCCATATTTGGGATAAGCTCTTCGTGACTACTCTATCCTTCATGCTCCTTCGCCCACAGAGCCTGCCGAGGTAGAAAAACAGTCAAACTAACCAAACTCTTCTGACACATCAATAGGTTTCAAGACCTTCTCTTCCAGGGACAACCTAGTTGTTTGGGTAAATAACAGCCAAGGATTACATAATGTATAGCTATGAAGAGTTTCTAGCATCTGGCCGCCAGTAAATATCTTTCTTCTCCGCTCCCTCCGTTCCCACCCCCAGAAATGGCCCTAAGAAGAAGCAAACCCGAGGATTCCTGCAATGCCGCGTCTCCTTCTATCTCGGAGCTTGATGCAAGGAATTCCTCCAGCCCTCACGACACCGTTTGCTCCCGCCTCTCTCTGTTCTCTGCCGGCGCCACCGCAGCCCCCATTCCCGAGGCCCCCACGTCTCTCCGCAGGACTCAGCCTCCACCCGCCGCGGCTGCTTCTCCTCACGACCCTCCCAAGCTGCTACCTGGTCGCCAGACGTTCGGAACCATGAACACTCTGGCTGCCGCCTTCCTAGACCACCCTGGGCAGATGCCTTCTCTAGTTCTGGCAGCCGGAGAAGAAGAAAATCCCTCCTATCTGCCACTCCGCGTCCCCCAAAGCCAGCGCCGCCGCCTACCTGTCAGCCCGCTGCCTCCGGCTCCTTACCGCCACCGCCTCCCGCAGCAGCCTGCCAACTGCAGCGCAACAACCCGTCCTCCCGTTGGGTGAGTCCACGCTCCAACAACAGCCCCGCTTATTGGCGGCAAGCTGCCCGCGGCCCGCCCCCTGTGCAGTATCTAAAGATAACCGTCTCCGAGCAAGGGCAACGTGGCTTCTTCCCCGCCCTTATGCCCTCAGTTTCTCTTACCGCGGTCAGACTCCGGATGCACAGATGTGCGGGGGTAATGTCCACTTCCAGCCTCCTTCATGTCATCTCCACCTGGTCCAGGAAGCTGTGACCCAGGACCAGAATGCTAAATTTCTCCTCTGCTTTCCTGCCGTAAGGTCTTCAAGGTGACAACTTCCGTTTCCGGTT
The DNA here is from genome assembly GCF_048564905.1 of Vicugna pacos. NCBI lineage: Eukaryota > Metazoa > Chordata > Mammalia > Artiodactyla > Camelidae > Vicugna > Vicugna pacos. The sequence continues at coordinate 69,762,031 of NC_132991.1, read as the reverse complement.
GCCTCAGGCTGGAGGGTTGAATTGCGAGTGTCCTGAGAGGTCAGATTGCTGTCAGGTAAACTGGGGAGCTGGTGGGAGATCTCTTGTTCGGGAATAAGAATGAGACTCTATTCCGAGATTGTAGAAAGGGAGAGACTAAATAGAGAAGGACGATGAGAGTGTGTAGCTCAAGAGGGAAGGAGATCGAAGAACTAGCAGGAGAGAACTGTGAAATCCTGGAGTAGTGAGGGGTGGTTGTAGCAGGATGCAGTGAGAATCTCTGTGGTGGTCAAGTCCAGATGCTTTTCTTCCTCTTCTGCCACCCGCAATATCCCCTGCTCCGTCATTTTTTTGGTTTACTTTTGAGTAAAATGAAGGCACAACTGCCCTCAAATCAAGAATTTGTAAAATAGGAATAATTGTAATGCCTGCCTCATAAGTATGTATAGTTTTAATTAAGATTTTTCTGGTATGAATGTTTATGACACAATGTTAAAGTGAAAAAAAGGGTACAAAATCAAATAATTTTTAAAGTGATTACTATTTTTAAATTGCATATAGCAGATGCAGGGACTAGAAAGGACACTGAAGGTGAAAACAGTTTGTCTTTTATTTATTTTTCTTTTAATTCTATTTATTTTACTTTTATATGGTATTCACAATTTTTAAAATGAAGGTAAGTTGGGATATATATTTCAAAATCTTTGGTAGACCGTGAAATCACATATAATATCTGTGGCATTACCCTTTCATATCCTTCTTAGGGAATGTATGTACTAGAGCCAGCCCCCTTTAGTGGAGGTTGATCTCCACCAAACTTAAAGGTTCACTCCAAATGTAGGTAGGTTAAAAAAAAAAAAAAATTCATCACTACATGTTCTTTCCTTGTTGAATTAATTTGCTTGCTGTTTTTGTTTGAACAGCTCTGAAACTGAAATAATCACCTGTTGTTGAGTCCTTGGCACAATTTAAGCCACTTTATGTAATTTAGGTTTTATTGTGACACATATATATAAAACAGAAAGGTGTATAAAACATAAGTATTTTTTAAGAATTGTAAATAAGTAAACACTTGATAACCATCCCTCAGGTTAGGAAATAAAGCATTGCCAAACACCTAACAAGCATTCTCAACTGAGGTGATTGCCCTTTGAGGAGGTAAAAATTAATTCTTGTTGGGTGGAGGTGAGAGGGCAAAAAAGAAAAACCTTACAATTGTTTGTGGCCCTCCAAAGAGCCACAGTGCATTAATTGATATACACTGTATCTGTGGTGTGGGGAGGACAGGATGAGAATCTGATTAGGGTAAAAAAATGTAAAAATTAGGAGTACAATAATTACAATACATTGAAAAACACTGCCTTAGAAGCTCCCTGTATGAGTTTCTGTAATTCCATCTCCTCCACTGTCCTAACTTGTAATAATCATTTACTTGTTTCACTTAAATTTCTTCTTCTATGTTGCATTCCTATAAAATGAATTGTTAGATTTTTCCTTTTATATAAATGGGATTCAAAGTATGCATATATTTTTCTGACTCACCCCTTGCTCATTATTATATTTGTGAGATTCAGTCATACTTTTGCATGTAATTTTGCATTGTGTAATGTTCCATAGTTAATCCATTCTATCACTGTTGGACATTTGGGTTGTTTACAGTTTGAGGCTAGCATAAATAATGTGGTTAAAAAGATTCTTATAAAGTATATCTATTATACAGATTCAAGAGTTTCTCTAGAGCAATACTGTCCAATGGAAATATAATGAAAGCCACATGTATAATTTGAAATTTTCTAATAGCCATATTGAAAATGTAAAAAGAAATAAAATTTTAATAATGTGTTTAATCTAACCTAGTATGTATAGTCAAAATATTATTTTGAGGTGAAATCAGTATTAAAAGTTAATGAAATATTTTAATTTTCTTCATGCTGTCTTCAAAACTGATGTGTTTTACACTTGGAGAATATGCTATTTTTGTAAATATAAACCCTCGATCTGCACTTATATTTCATAAAATTTACAGTTGATTAAGTAGATTTGTACACCCTATTGGTTCCAAACACACTTTAAAATTATCCAATAACTAGTTTCAAAATCTGTTTTGAAATTTAAATTAATTAAAATTAAATGAAAATTCTTAGTTGCTCAGTTGCACAGGTCACATTGCAGGTGCTAGTGGCTACCATATTTGACAGTACAGATCTAGAGTATATATTTATACAGTATCTTCGACTGGACTTGGTAGGCCATAAAATATTCTAATGTTCAACTTTTCTAGGTCATGCCAAACAGTTTTTTAAAGTGGTTATGCTAAATCACATTCTCACCACCTGGGTGTGAAAGTGGAAAGCACATCATCACAATGTGTTTTCCCCAGTTTTCACAGTCTTGCAAGGTAGTTTTTAACCTCATGTTGTTATAGAGAGAAACTGAAGTTTAGAGAGATTAAAATGATTTGCCCAGAATTTTGTAGCTCTTAATGGTGCATCCAGGGTTTGATGCCAGATATGTACAGCACCAAAGTTTGCACTTAAGTAGAATTCCAAACTCTTCCTTCAAGTGACTGAGATATCATTGTTTGATTTATGGCTATTCTGAAGTAGTAATAATTTTTAAAAGAAAATGAAAATTCCCTAAAAATAGTGTTGTTCAACTTTTTGTTGTTTTTTGAAAAGTCATTGAAATGTTATATTCAGTAAATGCTTATAAAGGAACCCTTTCTGAAATATTTTAATTAGATAGAAGAGAAAATACATTGAATGTATTAAAGAAATTTTTTAGAAGAAATGAATGTATGTATACTTTAATGGTTTCTTTCAAAGATTTATCATCCAAATTACTTAATATTTTGAGCATAGTAATTTGTAACTTTGAGATAACCATCATACCATCATAATATTTCAGCTTTTATTTTCAAAATCAAACTATTTTATGAAAAAATTTTGACCTTTGTTTTGTATTCTCTTCCAAATACATTGATGCTTAAGTAGGTGTAATATTCTAGAATTGACGTTTGCCAAAATAAGGATTTGTCTTGTAATCTAGACATTTTTGGAATGAAACATTATTTTAAAAAAATGTTTTTAAAACATAGTTTGAAGAAGTCAAGACTTTATCATTATAATTAATCCTTCTAAAAGTCTTTTTTTTTGTAATAACGTATAGACTCCCAAAAGTCAGACTGAACTCTGAAACTATAATTAGTTTATATTATTGAATCCACCAAATATTAATAAAATAATATATTAAATGTTTCATTCAAAGTTGTGAATGTTGTAGTTTTAACTGTGTTTGCTGGGTGTTGGGCTTTTTTTTTTTTTATTGAAGTACAGTCAATGATAATTGTGTCGATTTCTGGTGTAGAGCACAATGTCCCAGTCTTGCATATACATACATATATTTGTTTTCATATTTTTTCCATTAAAGATTATTACAATATATTGAGCATAGTTCCCTGTGCTTGACAAAAGAAACTGGTTTTTATTCTCTTTCAAATGTGAAAATTATCAACATAATGTTTTGTAATATCTTAACATGTCTGTAAATATAAAGTGTTGGCTAATTTGTCAAAATTCCTGTGTACAGATTTCCCCCCATATTCTGGGAGCTATTGTTTAATGAAACAAGCATTTCACATAGTATGTCTTTAGTATACACTATCTTTTTTTTTTTTTTTTTACATTTTTATTGATTCATAATCATTTTACAGTGTTGTGTCAAATTCCAGTGTTCAGTACAATCTTTCAGTCATACATGGACATATACACACTCATTGTCACATTTTTTTCTCTGTGATTTATCATAACATTTTGTGTATATTTCCCTGTGCTATACAGTGTAAAGTATACACTATCTAATAATTACCTCTGTCTTCTAAAATGCAGTGTGAGAATCCTGCCTTATTTTGGGGCTTGTTTGTAGTTATAAATGCAAACAAAACGGTAATAATTATTTGGTTTGGTTTTATTTCTGGAAAGCAGTGATTATAGAATTGCTACTGCTAACCTTACACCGATCATGGTACAGCATTATTTACTCATGCCCGCTTAATTTGAAATTCATAACAATTTAACTGGGAACTGAGCTCAAGTTTATTTTTATCTTATATAAAAATATAACACTAGAAAACTGAAATCTTTATATAGCCACAGAGGACATGTTTTATTTAAGCAGACTTACCAATTAAAAAGCTGTCCTAAGCTCTCTGTTGATCTAGTTCAGGAGTCAGCAAACTACAGTCTGCTGGCTAAATTTAGCCCATTGCCTGTTTTTAATGTGGCCAGTGAGGTAAGAATGGTTTTTACAGATGACCATTTGCAATCAATTTCATACTAAGGAACACTAAACTTTGAGCCCCAGTTGAGCAAAATGTCATCCCAAAAAAAGAGGATTGCATTTTTTTATCAGATCTGTATTATAAAAAATTATATTCAGTGATTGTCATATTTAGAATTTTATTAATAAAATACTTGTGGAAATTTGTTTTCTCTCTTGTTATGTAAGTACCTACATAATATCCTTTTGAATTTACCTCTTGGTCCACATAGCCTGAAATATTTACTGTCCGGCTCTTTACAGAAGAAGTTCATGTGATCCATATGTGTTAAACATAGTAATACTGCATTTTAAAGAACCATCTGAAGAGAGCAGGTAATAAAACAGTATGTACAATGTTTTTATTTTGCATATTTAAGCATTATAAAAGGACTAATAAGAAGGAACCAATATTGCTTAGAAGTTAGGAGCAGGGCTCTTAAATGGCACTGCAAGGTTCAAAACTCAATTGTACCATTTACTATTTTTGTTTATAAACTTCAGAAAGTTACTTACCTTCTTGGAGCCTCATGTCTTCATCTATAAGATGGAGATAATAGTAATAATTTAAGGAAGGAGGGTATAGCTCAGTGGTAGAATGCGTTCCTAGCATGCATAAGGTCCCAGGTTCAATCCCCAGTGCCTCCATTAAAAATAATAAATAAATAAATGAAAACCTAATTACCCCCCCAAAAAATAATAATTTAAGTTCAAAGAGTTATTTTAGGAGTAACATAGTTAATACATTTAAAGCACTTCAGCATAGTGTACTTGGCACATAGGGTATGATAAATGTTTGCTATTATAATGAAGAAAGGAACCAAATAGTAAATGTTTATCTCTTACTGATTATTTTTCTTTTTTATATTTTATATATTTGTGTTTCCTAACTGTGACTATGTATGAGTTATGTAATAAAACACTGTTTTATAAGATTTCTTAAGTTAGAACTTTCAAGTTTTTATATTGGCTCTCTTTTTTAAAACATTAACTTTAAATGTTTTACCTTAAAACATAAATAGGATACTTGGGTATTTGATCCTTACAATCTATATATTTCTCCCTCAAATTAATCTTTTCCTATAGAGATGGCCCATGGACATGGACATGAACATGGTCATAGCAAAATGGAACTTCCAGATTATAAACAATGGAAGATAGAAGGGACACCATTAGAAACTGTCCAGGAGAAGCTGGCTGCACGAGGGCTAAGGGATCCATGGGGCCGGTAAGAATAACTAAATAATTAATTATCCTAGAGAAGCAGTATCTATATTCCTTTTCAATGTAGTCTCTTCTTTAAAAATTAATCATTGAAAGTGGCTTCTTACATTTAAGTTTTAAAATCAGCCTTTTTGAAATATTTACTTACAGTAACATTCCTCCCATTTTAAGTGTGTCAGTCCATGAGTTTTGACTGATGTTTGCAATTATGTGACCACGACCACAGTCATGATACAGAATATTTCTATCATACTGAAAAGATCCCTCATCATCCTTGGTACTCAGTACTATCCTACCTCTGGGTTCTGGCAACCCTTGATCAGCGTTTTCTAGAATTTTATACAGTTAGGATCATACAGTATGTCGTCTTTTTTCTGGCCACTTTCACTTAGCATAATGCTTTTGAGACTTAGGCACATTGTTAACTTATATTCACAGTTCCTTTCTTTTTTAATTGCTAAATAATACTCCATTGTATGCGTACACCTCACTTTGTTTACCAGTTGATGGCCATTTGGGTTGTTTCCAGTTTTTGGCTATTATGAGTGAAGTTGCTGTAATCTTTCAAGTACAAGTCTGTGTGAGCATATGTTTTCATTTCTCTAGGGTAAATACCTAATAGCGGGATTTCTGAATCATTTGAAAAGTGTATTTTTTTTTAAGTGAAAAACTGCCAAACTGTTTTCCAAAGTGGCTGTATCATTTTGCATTCCCACCAGCAGTGTATGAGAGTTTAAGTTGCTCAATACTTAGTATTATCAGCTTTTTAATATTAACCATTCTAGTGAATGTGATAGTAATTCTGTTAATATATTGAGTCAATTTCATTGACTTTCAAATATTAACCAATCCTGCATTCCTGAGATAAACCCTACTTCCTCATGATATGTTATCCTTTTAAATATTGCTAGCTTCAATTTTCCAAAATTTTATGAAGAATATTTATGTCTATGTTCATGAGAAATATTAATCTGTAGTTTTCTTCTAATGTCTTTGTCTAGTTTTAGTATCTTAGATTTGAGTAACTCTCATAAGTCAGATTTTTAGAGTTATGTGGTTTTGTTCTTTGTAACATGATTTTTTCCACTCATCCTAACCTATATCTTTCACTAGAGCTCTCTGATTTCTGTTTCCTTTTCTATTCAGAATGATTGCCAGAGCAGGAAATTATCTTCTAAAGTTCAGGCTTCTGTGACAGGGAAAATCAATGATCCTCTTGAATAGTAATAGTATTGTCGAGTGTTACATACTTTTTGTGCCAAAATACATCATACATTACCCTTTTTAATCTTTATAACAACACTACATTGAGTAACTCATTGAGTAGAAGAGGAAACAGGCCCTGACAGGTTAAGTAACTTGCCCAGCCTAGAAAATTGTGTATCTAGTATAAGTGGCAGAGCAAAGATTAATACCTAGGTCTCTTAACTTCCTCTTTCCATGAAGCTATAATGACTAGTATGGGCAGAGCCACACAGCTGACCTGTGATGGATAGGCCAAATGAGTCTACCATTTGAGAATTCTGTAAAATCCTGAGTATTGTGACTATGAAATGTAAAATCATCAGTGTTCTTTCTTGTATTTCATATACGAAATGTGGGCATATAGACCTAATTATCTTATGCCATAGAAACATTCTTATTGTCATCCATTTTCATTATCTTGTATAAGGTTGCATTTAAGAAAATTAGAAAGATGAAAATCAAATATATTTTACTCAATGAATGTATGTTGTATGTGATCACAATTTTTCCCTTTTTTTCCTTTAGCAATGAAGCTTGGAGATACATGGGTGGCTTTGCAAATAATGTTTCCTTTGTTGGTGCAATATTAAAAGGATTCAAATGGGGATTTGCTGCATTTGTGGTAGCTTTAGGGGCAGAATATTACCTGGAGTCGCAGAAGAAAGATAAGAAGCATCACTGAAGATAATACCTGGAAGTATTTTTTAATGGCTTCTTAACTTCTCTTATAAAAAGAAGATTTCTTCACTGTAGTCTACTGGCCTGTGTGTTTGTCCCTTAAAGAATACTAGTAAGATTTAATAAAATAAGAAAACATGTACCAGTCTGTTTTGTCATTCTTTAAAAAAAAAAAAAAGTGTCTCAAGCCATATCGTACTAGGTTTGGAATACATGGACACTGAGTACTAGCAGCAGTATATTCTGCATGTAGCAGACAGCCAGCATATATTTGAACAAATGGATATGTTCTGATAGGATTTTTTTAATTTTAAAAATTATGATACATTTTTATCATCTTGTTTTTAAGTGAACAGTGATAATAAATACATTCATAATGTTGTACTACCATTACCACCATCCATCTCCATAACTCTTTTCATCTTTTAAAACTGAAAGTCTGTACCCATTAATTAATAATTCCTATTCTCTCCTCCCCCTAGCCTCTTGCAACCATCATTCTACTTTCTGTCTCTATGATTTTGACTAAGTACCTCATATAAGTAAAATCATATAGAATTTGTCTTTTTCTGACTGGCTTATTTCATTTAGCAAAATGTCCTTAAGGTTTATCCATCTTGTAGCATGTGTCAGAGCTTCCTTTCTTTTTAAGGCTGAATAATATTCCATTGTATGTATATTTTGATTGTCCATTCATTCATCAATGAACACTTCCGTTGCTTCCACATTTTAGCTATCGTGAATAATGCTGGTATGAACAAAGGTGTTTTTAAATGGGAGTTGGCCTTGCTACTTTTACAGGTAGTTTAGAGAGACCTCAATTATACTATAAAATACTTGGTTGCCTAATTTATGATACACAGCATATGCATGTATCATGTTAATTTTTGTTAATTGTGGTATTTTCTACTCTTGCCTTAATCCTCATTGTTCTCACAGAGTGAAACGTTTGAAATTTTTTCCTGTATTTCCTAACAATAAATTAGACATTCTCCCCACATCATTGAATTTCTAAATTTTAATTAAATCTCTTAAGTTGAGACTTAAATTTCAGCTTGTTGAAGAGGGGTAATATTTTATTTATTTGAATAACAAAGCTAATATAAAACTCCAGGGTGATTTTTTTTTTCTTTAGATTCCTTATTTATAAATACAAACTTGGGAAGTCACTAAATAAATGAGATAGGAATTCTTAATAAGCTGTTGGGGTAAATGGAATGTGGCAAAACAGAATCATAAGAAAGGATATGCAAAAGAAGATAAGGAAAGTTTAATGGAACAAAGAGCAATGGGACAAAAAGAAATAGCAAAATGGTAGATTTAAACTTAATCATATCAATAATTACATCAGGTGTAAGTGGTCTAAAATTTAATTACAAGACAGATTGTCAGCCTGGGCAAAACAGCAATACCCAACTATATGCTGTTTACAAGGAGACACTTTAAAGACACAAGGTAGCAGGGTAGGGTATAACTCACTGTTAGAGTGCATATTTAGTGTGCATAAATTCCTGCATTCAATCCCCAGTACTGCCTCTAAAAATAAATAAACCAAATTACCGCCCCCTTAAAGAAAGACACAGGATAAATGTAAAAGAAAGGAAATAGATTATGCTGTGCAAACACTAATTAATTCAGTTGCAAGGAATATCAGAAAAAAAGATTTTATAATAAAGAATATTATAATGAGGGATATTTTATGATAATAAAGGGGTTGATTCATTAAGAAAATAAAAAAGTTTATGCACAGAACTTCAAAATATATAAAGCAAAACAAATAGAACTAAAAGAAATAATAAATCTGCAATTATAGTGGGAAATCTCAACATTCCTTTCTCAGTAATTGATTTAACAAGTAGAAGATTAGTAAGGCTTTAGAAGACTTGGACAACACTATCTACTATCTTGATATAATATTTATAGACTGCTCCACTCCAGAATAGTAGAACATTCTTTTCAAGGACACAGGGAATATTTACCACAACAGACTACATTCTGGGCCATAAAACAATAGAAGAGAATTGAAATCACAAAAAGTAAAGCTTTATTTGTATCTTAATTTGAAAATTATTGCCTGAATTCCTTAGGAGCTGCAAAGCATACAAACCACTGTCATTTCAACTGTTGCAATTACTTGGACTAGGACAAATTAAATCTGATACTTCTTAAAACGTATGATCAAAGTACATTCAGAAATGCTAATTATGTGTCTACTGGCCTCATAATTAAGCAATGTAGATGATTATTAAAAGTATTATTAGCCCCAATTTGTATGTTGGCCAAGTCCATAGTAAAGTAATAAAACCTAAGGTGGTGTAGCTAGTAAGTTCTAGAGTTAGATTTTGAATCCAGATCAGACTACACAGCCCATGGTAACCACTATATTACATTACCTATCATGTTGTATCTGGTAAGTAGTTAAATGCCATAAAATTATCCTTTTGGATTTTTTTCTCAGAGCTACTTTCTAACTATGCTTGAAGAAAACAGTAGGGATTTTTAAAAATCTAAAGTATGGCATGTAATATTTTGTGAAAAAGAAAATAATGAATGCAGTCATTTTACTGTATACTTGTACTTTGAAGAGAACTCTTGTTTTGATACACCTGTTGAAACAGATTCAGACTTTTTTTAAGTAACATGAGGATTTTGGGGGGACAAGTTGGCTTGGAAAATGTGTACAAAGACAAATATGGAAAGAATAGGAATTTACCCATGTGGACAGTTAATATGATGGAAGAAACAGAAGAAAATAAAAAAAGGAAAAGAAGAGGTTGCAGGATATGGACATGATGGAAGCAGCAGAGACAAGAAGAACTTATACAATAGGTTGTATTTACAGTCATCCACTTGCTGCTTCAATCAAACAGAGACCTTAATGATACTGTGGAAAGGAAGATACATTATATTGGGTTTTAACACAGTCCACATATTAACATAAATTTGTTTAACTTTGGAGGGAGGGACGTTGGCAAGGTCTGCTTGGTTAGAGATTAGATAGAACTATTCCAGTAGAAATAAATTGAGTCTTATCCTTCATTCTTCTCTTTTTCTTCTCTATTACTGATTACGTTTGCCATTTTCCTTTTAAAAAACCCAGGTGAATAGAAAAAAATCAGAAAATAGACTCATTTTCTGACATGGCAGTCCCCCTAATGGAATACACACAACTCAGGGGATGTGCAAGACCATGCATTGGTGTGAGAAGAGAAAATGTTTAAACTTGTATTTAATAAAAATGAATTCAATATTGCTAATGTTTAATGTATAGATAAACAGTGGAGTTTTCCCTTATTTGGTGGATACCAAGTGATCATGTAGAATTTTTGGTAACTAAGGTATGCTGAGAGGGAAGTGGGAGTTCTACCCTCCAAAGGGAAGAACAAAGGAGCTTTTCAGCAAACTGCTCCAGGTTGTACTTTATATTTGCTCGGTTCCTAGAATTCATTATCTACTAGTTTTAACTAAATTCACCTTCACGCAGTAGATAAACGCCTTGAAAAGATTTTTACAAAAAGACTGCTGACTGAAGCCAATACTGATACGTAGGAGCAAGCAAACAAGAAGAAAATAACAGTTATGAACTCTTTGTCAGCAACATTACCATATAAATACAATGGTCTAATCACGAAAAGTCAACCAAAAAAAAGAAAATCAAAATATGTACTTGAACCCACTATCAGTACAATGGCCCTTGCCCTAAGAGTATTAATCTGATATACTAATGACAGTATGTATCATGATTAGCGAAACATTAAAAAATATGTTTAATCTTTGAGGAGAGGGTATTGTTCAGTGTAACAGTGCATGCTTAGCATGCACAATGTCCTGGGTTCAATTCCCAGTACCTTCACTATAAAAAAAAAAAAGTTTAATCTTTGTATTACCCTTAATTCCTGTATCTGTGTATTCTTAACATACAAAGATAATATTTACATATTACATATAAAGTGTTAAGACAAGGATTGGTATTTAATGTAATTCTCAGAATTCAGCTGCTATTAAAAAAATAGCATTCAAAGGACTCATCAGATTTTGAGTGTTTTTTTTTTTAATTTATAGTTTACTATATAAAACTCAGGTAGGTTAGCAACGAAAATTAGTTATTTCATGATGGCCTCTCTCTCAATTGGCAACATGAGTTTCAAAATGTGATATAATCCTCATGGGTCTTCAGAATCTCTATAGTTTCAAGGTATTCAAATTAAACAGCTATATTTGAGAGTGGAGTCCGGATTTACCTCAATACCAGTTTGCAGAGGGAAATGGGGTTTTTCTTTTTTGCTTTTGTTTTTATTTTTGTTTTGGGTCAGAAAATCAGTTCAGGAACTTTGAAACTAGACCACCCAATGGAAATTGCATTGCCTGCCAATGATTCTATCAGAAAGGATCTGCTGTAAAGAGTTTTACTTTAATTTTACATATTATGTTATATATAACATATATATCATATTTATATTATACAGTATAATATTTATCATATAGTATAAATATTAAACATATAATAAGCTATTCAAAATGCTAACTCATACGAAGATTAAATTGTTAAATGCCATATAATGAATTAAATTGAATTACCTTTCATACACACAAACCGCTTAAAACACGGCTTTAGTTGTTAAAAAAAAAAAGACAAAATTCCTTGTCTCAAGGTCCATATATTTTTCTGTTGAATCACACATGCAAAAAGAAAAAAAAAAAGCTCTTTTGAAATGTGGCCCCAAGTTGCAAAACTAAGTGGAAAGAATTTTGGTTGTTGCTAAAGACTTAAGTTTCTGGAAATCTATTACAAAATAAGAACATTACATATACTTAAGACATAAATCAGAAGGTTTTGTGTCATTTGGAAAAGTCATATATTTTCATTTTGTGTTTTAAAACTGAAAGAATAATTCTTAATACTGTTCCAAACAGTGTTCTGCAAAGCAAATTATGGCTAAAAAGAAATATATTGCTTTTAGATTTTTACCAGGTATAGTATATGTAAATTATTAAGTAAATCTCATTATAAATAAAGCATTTAGTACCCCCTGCAAATATTCCACCTGCTTTAATTTTAACTACTCAGTACCCAAGCTGAATTTGGAAATAATAACAGCATTTTACTTATATTTTCCAGTTAATTTGGTGATTAATCAAACATCTTTCTAAATGTACTTATTTTGTATACATTTGTCAGACATTTTTATCTTATTGTAGAAGAAAAAAGAGATTTCAAAAAAAACCCTTTGCATTATATATTTAAATGAATTACACAATTATGTGAACATTTTGTGATTATAGCTCTTCTTGTGCTATTTCTGATATATTTTATTTCATTTATTCTCTTGCTACAAAATTTCTGTGGGGAATACTAACTGTTCAGGGACATAGTACTGAAGGCCAAATTGTGGTTCACGGTAACCATAGCAATTACTGTCCTAAAAATAAAGAGTCCTTGTATCAGCACAGATGGAATCATCTTAGCGAGGAAGAATCAGGTTCACATGCAGCGGTACCACCTGCACCTGGGAATCCCATGTGATAGTAACACAGTCCAAGAGCATGAGCGTTTAGTACAGATATAAAGACTTAAAATTAGACCTTACATTTACACCAAACTTTCCAGTGAAATACAATTAAAAACTAAAACTATATCTGTAGATGCTAAATAAGTTCCAGCAAGGAAACATGTCACAATTCCTATATTCAACAATACAGGGATTAAACTCAAGGTATTAATTTCTTAATTTATGGCCTATAAATACTTCCTTATATTTGGTCTTGGTTTATCAGCAATTCTAATAAATCATTTTCTGTATTTATAAGTAAATGAAAGAAATTTTTTTACAGCCTTAAACCCTAAATATATTTCTATTATTGCACTTGTCATAACGCATTGTAATTATTCATTTACTTGTCTGACCCCCTCATTAAACCACAGCCTCCTTGAAGTCAGGGACTGTACCTGTGTACTGGTGTTTAGGCAGTATCTGTTGAATGAATGAATCCATAATTAGAGACCTAAATATACAAGTGAGGTAATAGAGATTATCTGTCACAGACTAACATCTCATCTATGAATCTACAAAGGGTTAGTGAGAATAAAGGACTGGGGAGGCTCACGTATTTTCCAATGTCTAAGAGGCTTGATGGGTTCCAATCGCTTATCAGAAAACTGACATCATTACAAAAGGCCTGTGATGGTGACCTGGGCACATAGTCCAGGATTGGAAGGCACTTCTCCAATCCCATGGCAAGGCCTATACCTTCTGAAACATGCTATGTAAGCTTCCCCTACTCGCTGATGAGTTGGTGATAAGAGTACTAACCACTAGAGGTCAAGACCAAAGCTACCAATTACTCTATGGCCATTGCATACAATACAATTGTATTTCTCATTTAATACATTGGTCATTGTTTTGTTTTGTCAAAATTACAAGGAACAGAACCCCACATGCAAATAATGTGGCATGCTTACCCAGTCTTCCTCCAAGGTCCAAGACAAGTAGCTTCATGGAGTTACAACTAGAAAGGAGGTAGTTTTCTCAGCTCCTTTTCTTCCAATTCTGTTCATTCACTTTAATATTTAGTGAGCATCTCTTGTGTACCAGGGATCTTCATGGCAAAAAGGATTACATCAATGAACAAAACAGACAAGTTTCTCTTCTCTTGGCACTTACATACTGGTGCAGTGTTACTATTACCAGTATTGGGTCTTTTCTCTACATGTCAGGCGTTAAAGACATTTTGTCCACATATAGTATATTTTGCCAAACATTTTTTTCCCTAAGAACATAACTCTGAAATTGTAGTTTGAATCAGTGAGACTTGACTCTTTAAAAAAATTTTTTTTTTACTTTTTAATTAATATATTTTTAATTTTATTTATTTATTTATTTATTTTAATGGAGGTGCTAGGGATTGAACTCAGGACCTTGTGCATGCTAAGCACCCACTCTACCACTGAGCTGTACCCTTTCTGCTAAGGCTTGATTCTTGGTAATGATCTTTCCCTCCTATAAACTGCTCAGAATTCTGTACCTTCCTAGTAAAACGTATCTTGTTTTATCTTGTAACTCAGGTATTTATATACTTGCTTTATTATTCTTTAGCAGGTTATAAATTCTTGAAAATCTTGCCTTCTTTATTCTTTTGTCTCCTACACAGTGCTGAGATGTGTAGTAGGTTTGCATGCAGCCTGGGTTAACTGAAAGTTGGCCTGAATGTGTAAATGATAAAGTGGGGCTGATCTCATCTTGTAGATTAACAGGAAGCATTTTTTTTCTGTGCCCTGTCCCATGGTCTCCATAGGTCACAGGGGACACCAAGACACTGAGATCTGTTTGCTAAGCAATGAACCATGGAGATTTAGCTGCAGCATGACAAGGGTTCCAAAGCTCAACATTCAACAACTGGTTGAAGCCCCAGGCTATTTTCTGATTTCCTACATTCCTTTCACTCCCTGTCTTATTTACTGGAAACTAATTCCTGCCACAAATAAGTCCTTTTCTTCAAGCCCTCAGCACAGCACTTATACTTAATTTACAATTTATCTCATTCTACTTTGTTTGCTTTTGTCTTGCTTCTAGATTGTGAACTGAGACAAAGACTGGGTATTTTCATCTTTATTTTCTCATTACTTCCCCGTCATCTTATTGTGGGTACAGATGTTCACCAAAGTAAAGCTATGTTCCAGAACTGGTTTGGTCTTAGCCTCCCCTGGGACAACCAAAGTTGCACCACCCATTCTGGTTTATCTTAAGGTTGAAGACAAGCCACATATGTCTACATGGACATGTAAGCATTGTTTACACAGCAGAAGTGTGTCCAAGTGTTTTTAACAAAGAGCAAGATGATTAGAAATCCATGTATATAGAAGGCTAACTTTTTATTTTTTATTTTTTGGAGGGGGGAGGTAAATTAGGTTTATTTATTTATTTGTGTTTGGAGGAGGTACTGGAGATTGAACCCAGGACCTCATACATGCTAAGTATGTTCTCTACCACTTGAGCTATACCCTCCCCTCCAGAAGGCTAACTTTTTAATGACAACTGTAGAAGCCAGCAATTCTAAAAAATCAGTTTTTTCAGCAGTACTAAAGGTATCCAAAAACACTTTCTTCAAATTTATTTACAAAAAGTGCCCATTGCAGAATTATTATTTGTGCCAATAGCACTAGCAGTTATTGCTCAGTTGTGATTGGGGCAGCAAGCACACAGGTACTTCTCACAAGGCATATTTGATGTGAGGACAGATTCAATTCAGGCTTCAAATTTATACACCAAATGCTATTGAAATTCTCAACTTTCAAATTGATGAAACTTTCCTAGCACCCAGGTGGATCTCAACATTGTCTGCCTAGACTTTGGCCACATGGTTAGAAAGATTATTTCTGGAATTTTAAAAAATTGAGGTGTAATTGATGTATAACATTGTATTTGTTTTAGGCGTACAACATAATGATTTGGTGTATGTATACATTACAAAATGATCACCAGAATAAGTTTAGTTAACATCCATCATTTCACATACTTACAACTTTTTTCTCTTGCGATGAGAACTTTTAAGACTTACTCCCTTAAAATTTCCCGGAAAATTTTCACAGAAAAGCTGGTAGAAATGGTGGATGGCCTATCTGGTACAGGTCTAAGGGCTAGGGGAGAGGACATTTACCAAATCAGGTCCAGAGAGAGTGCTGAAATCCAGAGGCAGAAAATCCTGTCCAAATGGATTGTGCAACAGAAAAGGATGTGGGGATAGATTAAAATGCAAGGAGATCATCAAGCCAGGCAGGCAAAGAAAACAAATGGAACAATTCTGGACAGTAAATGACAGGCCATCTAAATAAAAGCTGGTGACAGCTGATACTGCCTGAGGCTGGATCTCACATTTTAGGGCTGATCAGATTCATGTAAAGAGTCTGGAATGGAGCAGACACTAAACTTCATACTCTGGCAAAGTTCCAGGGATGCTGTGTCTGTAGTTCAGTCAGTTCCTGTCCAAAAGGAAGGTTATGGGACAGACTGGATGGTCAGTCATTTTATATCACTGGTTTAAAGCAATTTATCATGCTATTTGGTATCATTTTATTCATATTTCTTGTACCTGGGGTTCATTGAGTTTCTCTGATCTATGGTTTTATAGCTTTTATCTAATTTGAAGTTTTCAGTCATTGTTTCTTCAAGTAGTTTTTCCTGTCCCACACACCCTTCTTCAGGAACTCCAATAACATATAGCTCAAAGTGATACTACAGCTTCCCTCATACTGGATTTTCTTTTCTATTTGCGTTTTATTTTGAATAGTTTCTATTGCTGTGCCTTCACACTCACTAATCTTTTCTTCTTCAGTGTCTCATCTGCTGCTCACCTCATGCAATATATTTTCCCCCTTAGACAATGTAGTTTGCATCTAGAATTTTAATGTCTTTTTGTATCTTCCCTATCTTGACTTAACATGCTCAGTCTTTCCTCTGTCTTCTTAAACATATGGAATAGTATCTGTTTTAATATCCCTGTTTACTAACTCTATGATCTGTGGCGTTTCTGAGCCTGATTCTATTGACTGACTGTTGCCCTCATTATGGGTTGTATTTTCCTGGTTCTTTTTCTTTTTTGTAATTTAAAAAAAATTTACTTTCTTTTTTAATTTACTTACTTTTTTTAAAACATTTTTAAAAATTCTTTTTTGTAATTTTGAATCGAATGCCAGACACTGTAAACTTTACCTTGTTGGGGTGCTGGATATTTGTGTATTCTTCTAAATACTTGTGAGCTTTGTTCTGGAAATGCAGTTAAATGATTTATAAACAGTCAAATCTTTTTGAGGCTTGTTCTTTGGCTTCATTATATGAGACTAGAGTCACCTTTAGTCCAGGGCTAATTTTCCCCCAGTACTCAGCGAACCAGGAATTTTAAGATTTTCCACTCTGTCTGGCATAAACTTGAACTATTCTTGTCCCTGTATGAGCTTTGAGAATTCTTTCCTCTGCTCTCTTCAGGAAGTTCTTTCCCAGACTTGGATGGTTTCCTTCCTCATATTCACTGATTAGTATTCAGCTGCTCAGTTCCCTAGAGCAGTCACTCTGTCTCTCACCTCTGGACTTTGCCCTGTGAACTCTAGTCACTGTAGTCTGCCTGGACTCTGTCTCTGCAATTTAAAAAGATTAGCAGGCTCTGCCTGAATTCTCCCTCCCTGGATCCTGACCTGGAAACTCTTTCCAGGCAGCAAACTGGGGGAGTCATAGGGCGCACCTCTCTCAAGGATCACTATCCCATACTGCTTGATGTCCAATGTCTGAAAACTGTTGTTTTATACATTTTGTCAATCTGATTTTGCAGTTGTTTGGGGCAGGAGGGTACGCCAGGCCTTGCTACTGCATTTTGCTGAACAGCTTATAAAGTTAACAGAACCACCAGCAGTTGCATGGACTATATCTGGGCTCCTCCACATCCCATGATTTACATAGCATTACCTTTGCAAAGAATAAAGCAGTCCTAGAAACTCTATTCATTCATTCATTAAATATTTAAACACTGTGGTAGAGATGGCTAGCTGTCCACTACAGTCTCCCTCCTTTCTGTATTATGAAATTACCCTTAGGAAGTGGCTGTCAGGCCAGGGACTGGTTTTCCAGATGCTCTGCCCCCCACCACCCATCCCTACCTCCTTGTTTCTCAGTGTGGTCATTTGTTTAGTTTTCACCAATGAAATGTGAGTGGAAATGAGATGTGTCATTTTTCAGACAAGGATTTTTAGGAAGCAGATATGTTTCTTCACATTCTCTCCCCCTTTGCTGATGAAATGCTGAGGATAACAAGTCCCCCCGGGAATGGTGAAACCAAAACATGAAAGGAGTCTCAGTCCCTAAAATCACTTCATAGAAGGAAGCTGTCTGCCAGAAACACCTGCATTGATCAGCTAGGTGATGACAAAATAAACTATTGTGCTAAACTACTGCTATTTGGGAGTTACTTTGTTAAGGCAGTGAATGTTATCCAACTAGTACAGGGACCTATTGTGTGCCAGACATCGTGCTAAGTGCTGGATATTCAATGAGAAACCAAACAGTAATAATCCTTGGTCCATGGATCTTAAAGGTTAGTCAAGAAGGACAAAGATAAACAAGCAAAGAGACAGATGTACACGGTCACACCCTGCAAAGCACCCCACCCTGTTCACATCTTTCCAGTAGAATGCATCTTGCTTTTTAATACCAAAACTTCAGAGAATATATTTTCCCCTTCATATAGTGTTTTTTTTACATTTATATCTTCTCCAAAGTCACTACAACATTTTAAAACAAAATGATATAAATGGTAAAAAATCTTGCATTGCATTCTGAATACAATTGATCGAATATCAGAATCGTATACAGATATTTTTCCAACTTTTTGTTTTCATACATGAAAACCAGAAAAGTTTAAAGAATACAGACATATCCTTTACCTAGAGTCACCAATTAAGAACATTTAGCCACATTTGTTTTCTGTCTCTCTCTAGACACGCAGACATACAAACATAGACACACACACATACACAAACTGCTAAGCCACGTGAAAGTAACTTGTAAGCACTGTGATACTTTATCCCTAAATATTTCAGTATTTATCTCCTGTGAACAAGGGAATTCTTCTACATGATCAAAATACCACTATTACACTTAGAAATTGAACACAAATGCACAATATTATCTAATACGCAGTCTAGGCTAAAATCCTCTCATCTGTCTGTAGCTGATTTTTATTAACTTATTTACCATCCCTTTATCTCCAAAATAGATCTCCCTTCTCCTACCCCCTACTAGGTATAAGTCCTCTCCAGAACAAAACCAATCCCAACTTGATCAACAGGTTCAATGGAATCCCAACCAAAATACCAGAAAATTATGTTATGAATATAAGCTAACTGATTCAAAAGTTCATATGAAGAGGCAAAAGACTGAGAATAGTCAACATAATAATGAAAAAGAACAAAATCAGGGGACTGATGCTACCTGACCTCAAGATTTACTATAAAGTTCCAGTAATCAAGACAATGTGGTATTGGCAAAAAAGAATACAAATAGATCAATGGAACAGAGTAGAGAGCCCAGAAACAGAGCCCTGTAAATATAGTCAGCTAATCTTTAACAAGGGAACGAAGATAATACAATGGAGCAAAAATAGTCTCTTTAACAGATGGTGCTGGAACAACTGGACACACTCATGCCAAATATTAATTAGACACAGACCTTACATTTTTCACAAAAATTAACTCAAACTGGATCACAGACTTACATGTAAAATGCAAAACTATAAAACCCCTAGAAGATAAAATCAGAGAAAATTTAAGTGAACTTGGATTTGGCAATCACTTTTTAGACACAACAGTAAAGGCACATCTATGAGAGAAATAATTGAAAAGCTGGACTTCATTAAAATTAAACACTTCTGCTCAATGAAAGACAGTATCAAGAGAATGAGAAGAGAAGCCACAGCCTAGGAGAAAATATTTACCAAAGGCATGTCTGATAAAGAACGGTTATTCAAAATATAAAAAGAAAACTTAAAATCTAACAGCAAGAATATAAACAATCTGATTTTTAAAAGAGCCAAAGATGGGGGAAAAGGCCCTAAAATCTTAGCAGACATCTCACCAAAGAAGACATACAGATGCCAAATAAGCATATGAAAAAATGCTCCACATCACATATTGGGGGAAATGCAAATTAAAACAACAATGAGATACCACTACACACCTATACGAGTGGCCAAAATCTAGAACACTGACAACTCCAAATGCTGGTGAGAATGTGGAGCAACAGTAATTCTCATATGTTGCTGGTGAAAATGCAGAATGGTACTGACACCCTGAAAGATAGTTTTCCGGTTTTTTACAAAACTAACCATACCCTTGCTATACCATCCAGCAATTGTGCTCCATTATGACATGTCTCCAGAGAATGACATGAGTTGATGCATATAAAAAGCATATTAATATGCCTGGAATAAAATAATAGCTACTGCTTTTGCATGCCTATTTTCAAACGATGGCTCCCCTTGTCAATGTCTCTTTGCAGGCCCCAGGAGGGGACATGTGCATGACAGATGCTCCCCTGGAGGCTGTGCCCTGAGCTGTGGGGGAATAACCCTATCTCTAACTTCAGTTTAGGCACTGAAGCAGCATGTATTTTTTGGTGTCTGCCTTCTTGCACTTAGCACAATGTTTTCTTCCTTAACATTTCATTATAAAATGTTTAATCACAAGGAAAGGAAAATCAATCTACTAGAGCACTTACTTCATGTTGGGAAAATGTTCCTCACTGTGAAGCAACAGTAGCTGATGGAAGGTAGCTGATGGCGAGTAAGGAACAGCAGCAGGACGACACAGAAATGACACTTCTATCCCTGGGCTCAGCCTCCACCTGTGCCAGCATCTTCCTCCAGGCCTGGGACATGGCTGAGCCAGCTGGCAGCCTTTGGGCTCCCATGATTTTTCTCTCCTCTGACCTTGACTGTCTCTCTGTCACACTCTGTCCTCAACACATTTCTTCAGTGCTTCATCAAAGCAGACAACAGATAGACAGAACTCCAACAGTCCATGGAGGAAATCAGATGGACATCAAAACTAGAAAAACACAGTAGAGAGACATATGATCATTAAAACAAAAGACAAATCCTGGTTGACAAAAAGAGGGTCAGTGACAGAAATAATAGTTAGGGGTAAAGAAAGGAAAGTAGATCTATAAAGAGACTGAGAAGGAAAGATCAAAGAGGTGGGAGGTAAATTTGGAGAGAGTTGGATCCTAGAAGCAAAGGAAGAAAGGATTTCAATGTGGAGGACAGGTAATGAGTGTCCAACTAAGGAGCAGTGTGCCCACTGGATTAGAAAACCTCATCAATCTTCTCTCCACTTTGGAAGCTCTCACAACCAGGCCTTCTCTGCAGGGAGGAGATTAGAAGAGTGCTCTCTGCTAAATCTGACCAATTTGAAAGGAAAACTTTAATTTAATTTCATTTAATTAATTTAATTTAATTTAATTTTATTTTATTTATCTTATTTTATTTGAAAATACTGACTATGGAGGTACCCAAAGGACATAGCTCAGCGAGAGATCATCCACTGAGATGCTCAGAACGGATCTCATCCACTTAGGAGCTCAGTGCTTCCAATTCACTTGTGTTTGCCTGTTTGTTTTAAAATCAATTTCTTCAATGTATAGTGTTCATAAATAAATGCATTCATTTAAGTGTTCAGTCCAGTGATTTTTGACAAATGTATACTCCAATGTAACTATCATACAATCAATGAAGTAGAATATTTCCATTACTCCAAAAGTTTCCTCATGCATTTTTATAATCAACACTTCTCCCAGGCAACCACTGATGTACTTTCTGTCACCATAGCTTTGTTTTGTCTGTCCTAGAATTCTTCATAAACCATGCAGTATGTATTGTTTTATGTATCTGGATTCTTTCACTCACACAAGGCTTTTCACTTCCCAAGCCTTTTGTTACACAAATGTTTAATCATAAAGCAAAGCTCAAAGAATTTTATAGTGAACACTCATATACCTACTACTAGACTATACCATTATAACTTGCTTTAACACACCCATTTATCAATTTGTCAATCCATCTTATTTTTGGTGTATTTTAAAGACGTCAACACATTTCCCCTAAATACTTCAGCATGTATATAGGGCATAATTATCCATGTTGTTGCATGAATCAGTTGTTTCTTCCTTTTTACTGCTGACTACTACTCCATTCTACAGATATACTTCAAATGGTTTATACATTTACCTGTTGATGAATATTTAAGTTCTCCCAAGTTTGGGAATTATTAGCAAAGCTGCTATGACCATTCATATGCATGTCTTCATATAAATATATGCTTTTATTTCTCTTGAGTAATACTTAGGAGTGCTTTTGTTGGGTTATATGCTAAGTGTACTTTATAACAAATAGCCAAACTGTTTTCCAAGTTGTATTATGTTACATTTCTGCCAGCAATGTATTAAAGCATCTCACTGATTCTTCGTATTGTGAGCCATTTTGATTTTACCCATACCTGTAGGCTTTTAATTTTCATTTCCCTGAATAACAAATGACTGAACAGTTTTTCACATACTTATTGGTCATTGTGTATCCTATTTGTAAAGTGTCTGTTTAAGTCTTTTGCCCATTTTAAAAATGGGTGATTTGTTTCATTATTCAGAGTAAGAATTCCCCATATATTCAAGTGTTATATCCATTGAGAGATATATATTAGAAATATTTCCCCCTAGTCTATGGTTTACCTCTTCATTTTCTTGATGAAGGCTTTTTAAAGAACAGATTTAAAAATTTTGATGGATACCAATTTATAAATGTTTTCTTTTATGGTTAGTGCTTTTTTATGTTCTAAGAAATCTCTGCATACTTCAAAGTTCCAAAGATTTTCTTCTATGTATTCTTCTAAGAATTTTATAGTACACAGCAATGAAAACCAAATAATTATATTGACATACAAAACAATCAATCTCAATGAGCACAATATTGAACATAAAAAGGAAGACACAGAAGAATATGGTTTATTTTCATTCATATAGAGTGCAAAAATAGTCAAAACTAAGCTACACTGTTTACAGATACATATGTAAGTGGTATAAATTATAAAGAAAGTCAAGGAAATCATTATCTCTAAAGTTAGGAAGGTGATTACCTCTAGGGGGAGGAAGTGGGTTATGATCAGGGAGGGGCACACAAGGGACCTCTGAAATACTTCTATTTTGTGCCTTGGGTGGTAGTTATATGGTAGATTTTATCATTCTTTAGTAATGTGTGTTCTTGTTCTTGTGTATCACTCACTTTTATGAATTCTTTTACATTTCACAATTTTTAAAAATTCAAGGAGCCCTAGCTTCATTATAATTCTTAGCTCTGGGATTAAAAAAAGAAGAGAGGTGGAGGGTATAGCCCCAGTGGTAGAGCAGCTGCTTAGCATGCACAAGGTCTTGGGTTCAATCCCCAGTACTTCTTCTAAAAATAAATAAACAAATCTAATTACCTCCTCCACAAAAACAAAAACACGCAAAAAAGAAAAGAAAAGAAAACCTCATTAAAAGGGTTGGGAAATACAGGAAATGTCTCAAGAAGTAGAGATGAAAGACAAAGAAAAAGAAAAAGGGAGAAAATAGGAGAAAAAAATACAGAGCAAGTTAAGGAGGGCCAATATAGGAAGAAAGGAAGAAAGACAGACAAATAGAGAAAATAGGTGGGACAAATCACCAACTATATACTTAAAGAAAGTCTCCTGGAACTGATGGCTATATTTCCAAACTGAAGACTCTGAAAGCCCAGTACAGGGAATGCAAATTGTGGATGTACAGCATATACTGTGAAATTTCAGAATACTGAAATCAAAGAAAAGATGCTACACTCTTCTTATGTTAGTCAGGGTTCTTCAGAGAAATAGAACCAAGGAAGAGATATAAAGAGATATCAAGAAAAAGGTTAGTTATGAGAGGATGGCTCATTTGTGTATGGAGGCTAAATCCCACAATCTGCCAGCTAGAGACCCAGGAAAGCCAGTAGTGTAAGTCCCAGTCCAAGTCTGAAGGCTGTGACTATCATTTGCATGATTATAATAGCATAAGTACTAAAATTGATCTAATAAAAATCAAAATATAATCATCTTGGGAATATGGTGACATTAGAAAGGTTGGAGTGTGAATAGCCAAAACTATCCTGAGAAAGAAGAATGGAGTTGAGGGAATCATGGTCCCTGACTTCATACTATACTACAAAGCTACAGTAATCAAAGCAGTATGACACTGGTTCAAAAATAGACACACAGATGAATGGAACAGGCTAGAAATCCCAGAAATAAACCCATGCACCTAAGGTCAATTAGTCTACAACAAAGAAGGTAAGATATACAATGGAGAAAACACAGTCTCTTCAATAAGTTGTGCTGGGAAAACTGGACAGCTACATGTAAAAGAATGAAATTAGAACATTATTTAACACTATATACAAAAATAAACTCAAAATGGATTAAAAACTTAAATGTAAGACCAAATACTCTTAAACTCCTAGAGGAAAACACAGGCAGAACATTTTTGACATAAATTGCAGCAATATTTTTTCAATCCTAGAGTAATGAAAATAAAAGCAAAAATAAGCGAGTAGGACCTAATTAAACTTATAAGCTTTTGCACAGCAAAGGAAACCATAAACAAAACAAAAAGCTAACTTACTGAATGGAAGAGAATACGATGAGACTGACAATGGACTAATTTCCAAACAAACAAATTAATACAGCTAAATATTAAAACACCCCAATTGAAACAAACAAACAAACAAACAAACAAAAAACCCAATCAAAACAACCCAAACAACCCCCCCCCAAAATTCTCCATAGAAGACATAGAGATGGCCAACAGGCACATGAAAAGATGCTCAATGTCACTAACTTTTAGAGAAATGCAAATCAAAATTACAAAAAAGTTCACCTCACACCAATCAGAACGGCCATCATTAAACAGTCCAAAAATGACAAATGCTAGAGATAACATGGAGAAAAGGGAACCCTTCTACACTGTTGGTGAGAATGTGGTTGGATCTAGCTATTATGGAAAACACTATGAAGTTTCCTTAAAAAATCTAAAAAATAGACTTACCGTATGATCCAGCAATCCTACTCCAGGGCATATATCTGGATAAAACTGTAATTTGAAAAGATACATGCACTCCAATGTTCAGACTAGCACTATTTACAATAGCCAAGACATGGAAGCAATCTAAATGTCCATTGACAAATAAATGGATAAAGAAGGTCTGGTATATATACACAATGGAATATCACTCAACCATAAAAAAGAATGAAATAATACCATATGCCAGCAACATGAATAGACCTAGAGATTATCATATTAAGTGAAGTAAGTCAGACAAAGACAAATATCATATGATATCACTTATATGTGGAATCCAAAAAAATAAAGATACAAATCAACTTATTCACAAACCAGAAATAGACTCAAAGACATAGAAGACAAACTATACTTACCAAAGGAGAAAGGGGTGGCAGGGGGAATAAATTAGGAGTTTGGGATTAACGTATACTCATTACTATATATAAAATAGATATACAACATGGACCTCCTCTGCAGCACAGGGAACTACAATTCAATATCTTGTAACAATGTATCATTATTCAGATAATTCTTTGAATTAAGATTCAAAAGAATCTGAAAAAGAATGTATATGTATTTGTATAACTGAATCACTTTGCTGTACACCTGAAACTAACACAACATTGTAAATCAACTATATGTCAATAAAAATAAAGAAAAAAAAAGAAAAGGAAAAAGAAGCCAAGTAACATAAAATGTTAGGATTTTCTTTTCCTCTATGTTAAAAAGATGATTTTAAAACTTTTTTTTTTTTAAGATATATATCACTGATTTAACAAAAGTATGAAGTGTGGCGATTGTTTCTTCTTTGGACAAGTGTTGTTTTAAGGACAAAAGGACAAATGACATTAAAAATACGGCTTTCAAAAAGAAAAAAAGTTTGGAGTGAACATCAAGCGGAGTTTATGGAAAAAGAGAGCTATAGTCTTATCTTGTATAATACAAAGTCTATAGGAAATACTCAAACCTAAAAAAAAATCAAGAAGAAACAATATAAGCATGTCATTTAGAAACGCAAATAAAATAATCATCTAAAAGAAGTGAAAACTTGTCTCTGGAGAGGGATTGCTAAGATGCAGGAAAAGCACTTAGTTAAATTCGGCGTTCATTCATGATTTTAAAAAATGTGTTACATCTTTCCTTCCCTTCTTCCCTCTTTATAATCCAGCCCTAAAGCCACTATGTGGGGCAGGGCAAAGTAGGCACGGAAGCAGAGTGGCTGTCTGATATGAAGTATAAGAGCTGGGGCAGGTTGGGGGAAGTGTCTATGCTGGTGTAGGAGGGAGAAAGGAGTGGTTATATCAAATGTTTTTAAGCCATTTATATTTCCTCTTCTGCGAACTGTCTATATATTTTCCCACAACATTTCTACTAAATACTTTTCTTTTTGATTGTACAAGTTTATACAAACACTGTGTGTGTGTGTGTGTGTGTGTGTGTGTGTGTGTGTGTGTGTGTGTGTGTGTGTGTGTGTGTGTGCGCGCGCCATTAGCAGAATATTTTCAAGGTCCGTCAATGTTATGTCATGTATAAGTATATGTCTACTTAGATTGTCTGTTTCTTCTTGAATCAGTTTTGATAGTTTGTGTCTTTCTAGGGATTTGTCCATCTAGGCTACCTAATTTGTTGTCAATTATTCAGTGTTCCTTTGTAACACCTTTTATTTCTGTGGGGTCAGTGGTAATGTGTCCTCTTTCATTTATGATTCAAATCTTCTTTTTCTCTTGGTCAGTGTAGCAAAAGTTTTGCAGTTTTGTTCCCCTTTTTAAAAAATTAGCTTTTGGTTTAATTGATTTTCTCTATTGTTTTTCTATTCTGTATTTTATTTGTTTCCACTTTAATATTTTTTTATTTCCTTCCTTTGGCTGCTTTAGGATGAGTCTACTCTTTTTAACAGTGTTTTAAGGTAGAAGGTTAGGTTATTGATTTGAGATCTTTCTTTTTGCTTAATATAGGCATTTAAAGTTATACATTTCTCTCTAAGCACAGCTTTAGCTGCATTTCATAAGTTTTGGTATGTTGTGATTTTCATTTATCTCCAAATATTTTCAGATTTTCCTTTTGATTTCTTTTTTGACTCACTGGTTATTTAGGAGTGTGTTATTTGTTTGTCATGTATTTGTAAGTTTTACCAATTTTCCCTGTTATCAGCTTTTTCTAATTTCATTTTACTGTGGTCAGAAAAGATACTTTATATTATTTCTATCCCTTTAAATTTATTGAGGTTGTTTTATAGCCTAGCAGATGGTATGTCCTGGAGAATGTTCCATGTGCACTTAAATATATATTCAGGTATATTGATTCTGTTGTTGAGTGAAGTGTTCTACAGCTGTCAGTTAGGTCTAGTTGGTTTAAAGTGTTGCTCAAGACTTCAGTTTCCTTATTGTCTGTCTAGTTGTTCTATCCATTATTGAAAGTGGACCATCAAAATTTCCAACTATTATTTTTACATCATCCATTTCTTATTTATATCTTTCAACTTTGCTTTATGTATTTTGGTTCTTTGTTATTAGGCATATTTATTTATGATTATATCTGATGGATTGACATTTTTTTTCTTACAAGATATCCTTCTTTGTCCCTAGTAACGATTTTTGGTTTTAAAGTCTATGTTGTCTGATGTCAATACAGCCATTACAGCTTTCTTGCAGTTGCTATTTACATGATATCTCTTCCCATATTTTCACTTTCAGTCTGTATCTGTGAATCTAAAATGTGTCTCCTATAGACAATTACAGTTGGATTGTTGATTTTTAGGGTTTTTTTTAATCCAGTCAAACAAACTTTCATTTTGATTGGATCATTCAATCCATTTTAATTTAATGTTATTATTGATATAGTTGGATTTGCATGTGTCATTTTACGTTTTGTTTTCTATTTGTCTTTTTGTTCCTCTATTTCTTCTTTATTGCTTTCTTTTGCATTAGGGGAATATTTTCTAATGAAGCATCTTAATTTTTTAATGATTTTTCACTATATATTTTTGACTTATTGTTTAGTGCTCTAAGGTTTTCTGTATACATCTTATCAGAAGCAGTTTTGGATTTATGTCAGCTAGCTCCAGTTCTATACAGAAATGCTCCTATATACCTCTACTTCTCCCCCAGCCCCACCCTTTGTGGTATTTTGTTATACATATTACATCAGTTAATGTTACACACCCAACAATACACTGTTATTATTATTACTTTACCATCTGTAGTCATTTCCTTATTCCAATACAGCTTTGTTCCCACCCACCTTCTTTGTGTTATTAGCAAAAACATTTCACATATATTAATTTCTATACATTACAGGCACAGCAATCCATTATGTTATTCTATACAATTGCTTTTTAAATCAGTTAAGAGTAGGAAAAATATTTATTTATACTGTCTTTTACAATTATATAATTACTTTTTGTAGGTTTTTTGTGGGGGGGATTATGAATTTGAATTGCTGTCTAGGGTTATTTGCTTTTAGTCAGAGGAACTTCCTTCAGTATTTCTTATAAGGCAGATTTGCTACCACAAATTTAGTTTTTGTTTATTTGGGAAAGTATTTCCCCTTATTTCTCCAATCTTATTTTCACAAGATTGTTTTGCTGGACATAGGATTCTTGGTTGAAAGTTTTTTTCTTCAAGTACTTTATTAAAGATGTTATCTCATTGCCTCTTGGTCTTTCTTGTGTTTGCTGGGAAGGCAGCTATTAATCTTACTGCTAGTTACTTATAAGTAATGAGTCATTTTTCTCTTGCTGTTTTCAAGCTTTCTTTCTTGTCTTTGACTTTCAGCATTTTGCTCTGTTGTGTCTGTAGATCTCTTTGCATTTATCCTACTTGGAGTTTGTTGAGCTTCCTGGATGCATAGGTAATAGCTTTTCAATAAATTTGGAAAGTTTTTAGCCATTATTTCTTTGAATATTTTTTCTGCTCCTCCTTCACCCTCCTCTCCTTCTGGTATTCCTAATATGCACATGCTGATGTGCTTAATGATATCCTACACTTCTCTGAAGCTCTTTACATTTTTCTCTATTCTCTGGCTTGCATAATCCCTACCCATCTATCTTCAAGTTAGCTTATTCTTTCTTCTGCCAGTTCAAGCCTCCTGTTAACCCCCAATGAAGTTATTTCAGTTATTGTACTTTAACTCCAGAATTTCTATTTGGTTCATTTTTATAATTTCTGAGTCACATCCCTGCTCTAGGGGCTAAAGATCTTTTTATTGATATTTTCTATATGATACGACATTGTTGTACTTTAATCAAGCTTTTCTTTAGTTCTGTGAATATGCTTTTAGTGGCTACTTTGAATTTTTTTTTCCTGCTAAACCCAAATATCCGGTTGCTCTTAGAGACAGTTTCTGTTGTCTGCTATTTTTCCAATGTATGGGTCATACTTTCCTGTCTCTTTGCATGCTTCATAATTTTTTGTTGGAAAACAGACATTTTTGATAATATATTGTAGCAACTCCACATAAGTGTCTCCTCCCCACTTACTATCACCCCAACTTTGTTATTGTTATTTGCTTGTTTATTTATTTAGTGGCTGGCTGGATTACTTTAGTGAAGTTTATCAAGCCCCCTCCACAAGTTCCACCCCTTAAATGTTGTCAAACCCTTCTGACTTGTTATCCTGGCATTATAGTAATTTGGGTAGGGCTCTCTTCCTCTTCTCTGACCACACCCATCTGTTAAATTCCACCAGTTTGCTGGCTGATTGGTGTGTTATTTACAAGAATGCTCTGGGGGGTATATTGTTTTTCAAATAAATCCAATCAAATTCTGGCCCCTTTGAAGCAATAGTTTATGAGGTCAAGGTTTAATATTTGTCTTACCCCGGGGGGCTTCCCCAGAGCTGTCTCGATCTGTGATTCTCTTCTGCAAACCAGCCAGCTTACGATTTAACCCCTATCTTGAATCTCTCAATTGCCTATCACTATAACCTCCAGATTTTTGAGAGCATCCTTTGTCTTGAATTTCTCCATGTTCTGTTGCAAATGAAATCAGTTTTTTTGGAAGAGATTAAGAGCTATCTGTTTTATGGAAGGACTCAGGCACAATCACTGAGTCAAGGCTTTGGAGCAGGAGGTGGAGCAATGGCAAGCTTCTCTCAGGGTCCTATCCCTTTTCTGGGGCTGAATTCTAGGTCAGGATGAGGTAGCAATCTGAGGTCCTCTTGGCGCTTCTCTTCTGGCTTGAACTGTTACAGAAATGACAGGCCAGTCAAGAAACAAGCACCACTCGGAGGGTTGGAGTACTCAGATGTATTACGCCGATGGGCTCAGAGGGGCTTCTGCTCCGAAGCTCTGAGCACCTCCAAGATGTGCGCATGAAGTTTTATAGGGTAAAGTACAAGCTTGGGGTATTAGGCCAATAGGCATGGAACAGCTTTAGCAGCATTATCATCACAAAAGTAGAGGTGGGGGGGCAGCAAACCAACATTCCAAAGCCAGATATGTATCTTTGAAAACCCAGCTGGCTAGCAAAAAAACATGAACAGCAAACCAACACTAATTAACCTAGATTTACAAGTTAGTCTAGCAGAACTCAGATCAGTATTCCAATACTTAGACTTGTGAGTTATCTTGTTAGCCCAGCCCAGCCTCTCCTTCACATTCCTAGACCTGTGAGTTATCTTGTTAGACCAGCCCAGCTTTTCCTTCACAGAACCACTGCTTCAGGAGCAGGGGTAAGGGTAATTAGGACCCCAGTATTGTCAGCTCACCAGCCCAAGGAAGAGCCTCTGTTCCATGAGGGGAGCTGTTTGAAAGAAAGAATCCTCCATCTGTCAGCCACTTCACCCAGGACTTAGCCTCAGTATCAGGTAATAACAGGCAGAGTGAGAACTGGTGACATCTGCCCCTCCCTCTGGGAGCCTGGGGAGAGGAGGCCGAGTGTTTCCTGTTTCAAGGCAGAGTGGGGTCTCTGCTTTGCAGAACTAGGAAGGCACAGGAAGAAGAGATCTTTGTTGAAACACCACAGATTCCTGCATTTCTTACCATTTTTTCCTAGAATAGATACTTCTTTATTTGCTCTTTTCTCTTAGGACTAATTCCTTAGGCTTTAAATTGTTATTGTTTTCTTGTCTTAAAACAATTTTCATCAGTTTCACTGGGAAGTGCGTCAGCAGAGCTCCCCATGCTGTCAGGCCGGTGGTCAACTTCTCTTGGTATTATTTTTGCAGCTTTCTTGTAAGTTTAAATATATTTCAAGAAAAGTTAAGAAATTTTAAAAAGTCACAAGAAACTGAGGAATAAAGCATAAAGCACTTTTACATTTGCTACTTACTGTTTTTCCCTCACATTGTGAAAAGCCTAGGGGGTGCTTGCTCATCGAGCTGCGTACTTTAAACCACTATCCAATCCAGAAGTTCTATCAGTCATATAAACAGGAAACAGCGGGCAGGCGGGCTGTAGCACAGACGAGTGTTTCAACTCAGAGGGACTCATTGGGGTGAGTGGTGAGTGGGGTTTCTGGGTCTAAAACAGTGAATGTCAGACCATCAAACTTCTGTAGGATGAAAGTTTTTGTGGGATGAGAGAGAAGTCCAGGATAAGCAAGGCGACCGGATTCGGGGCTGGGCAGGAAAGCCACGTCCGCTTTCAGACTTTCGGTTTCTTTGCCTCCATCTTGCCTGCATTTTCAGGCGTCCAGGGGAGTGAAGTCTGACGGGTCGCAGCCAGAGGAGAGTCTCTCGCCGCGGGCAGGACGGTACGTGCCCGCGCTGGGTCCCGCAGCTCCTCACCCTCCCCAGACCCCAGCCAGACGCCAGGCCCTGCACGCTGCCTCTCGCGTTCCTCGCCGCGGTTCCTGGACTCTTCCCGCAGCCCGGGCGGGGGATGCCCACCGGGGGCCAGGGGAGGGGTGGGCCTTCTGGCTGGTGACTCAGTCCTATAGATCTCTTATCTGCGGTTTGCTCCCGGGCCCCAGGGTGGGGGGGGGGGTAGTGCCCCCGCCCCCGCTCGCCTCCGCCCCGGATTCTCGGGGGGGTTAGCTTTACTCTTACGGGATCCCAGGTGCGGCCCCTGCGCAGGATCGCCTAGAGCCACAGTAACTGGTCCCCAATACTGAAGCCCCAGAGAGAGGACTGAAAGAGGGCCGCAAGCTTTGGTGGCAAGTCCCCAGCGTCCTGTAAACTTTGCTTAAGAATATCCTGAGAGTTGCTCAATTCCGGGGTTGACCTGTTCAAAAGATTTGGCAGTCTTCCTTTGCAAAGTTGATGAGAACTTCGTGTGCAGTAGTCTGTGTCTTGGCGGAAGCAACCGGCCAGGCAGGAATTTTTACTCTCTTGCAATACGCTGTTGAAGTAGGTTCGGGCGCTATTTCTTAAAGCAGGGTAACGTGTATTTTGACAAATTGCAAGGAGAGCTTACCTTGGGAAAGTTTGGAATGATTTTTGTAAAGTCGTGAAATAAACTTGTTCCCCTTCTATTCCTTTTCCCCTTCAAAGGGACTGGGGAAAGTAAAATTATTTTACATTCTTGCTCGGTGGTCTTTGGTGGGCAGGGTATGTTCTTTTCAAATATTGAGAGTGTAATGCAATAGAACAAAGGCCATTGAAATTCAAAAGAAGTTTTTGGCTCAGGATAACAGGAAGTTCAAGGACGTAAAAGCTCTCTGAGGTGTTTTCAGTTGTTGACAGTTGAAATTTGTTTACAAAAGGCGAGGAGGTGCCAATGGGGAGGGAGCCTGTTAGCTACCGACAAACTATGATAATCTAAAACTAAGACCGGGCTACGGTGGGCTTGACCTGCTTTAGGTAAGAGATTTCAGATAAGAGAAACGGAAATTTTTGGTAATTTTCCTCTGGTGATTCCCCTAAATAATT
Source organism: Vicugna pacos (assembly GCF_048564905.1). Classification (NCBI taxonomy): domain Eukaryota; kingdom Metazoa; phylum Chordata; class Mammalia; order Artiodactyla; family Camelidae; genus Vicugna; species Vicugna pacos. The sequence goes on along the minus strand of NC_132991.1, from coordinate 69,729,138 downwards.
TTTAAAAAGTTTCACTGGGAGAAGCAAAAAAACAAAAAACAAAAAACAAAAAACAAAAAAACCTGGCCCAACTCCAAAATTAAAAAAAAAAAAAAGACGGGTTTGAAAGGGATTTTCGAATGTGTTTGTCATACATAAGCTGCATTTTAAAAAATAACACTAGTTTTACTTGTAGCTTCTGGGTTGGATGTCCTGATTAAAATGGTTTTTCCTAACGACTTCATGGTTTACATTTGTAACTGACTAAAGCGCTTCCAGCTTTCGTCGGTGAATCCGGCTCCAGGTCCGCAGGGGCTGGGTGTCCTTGCCCCCTGCCCCCTACCCCTGGGAGTCTTGCGCTACTGGGGTGGTGGGAGGGTAGTCGCGGGCAGTTTTTTGAGCTGTGTCAGGGGGCCTATTGGCAGCTGAAGCGGAAGTAGGTTTGGTCTCTGCGGCGCCCGAGGGTCCACAGTCCGGCTTTCAGTGGAGCAAATGTACTCAGCGGCCACGCCCATGGGGTCCAGGCCTGCCGCACGTAACTGCCACCCAGCGCCATGTGGGCTGTTTGCCCCAACGAGGGTGAGTTTACTATCTGAAGAGACACGCATGTGCCTCTGTGAAGTTGTAGGGGCTGAGGCTTCTGGAGCACGAAGTTCGGTTTGGGCTGCACGCCCCTGGCAGGACGGAAGCGCACAGAGGTTTCCAGCCTGCTTGCCTTGGAAGCTGCTTCGTGATGCGTCCGATGTTCTCCTCCAGTTCCTTGTTCGGTCCGGAGTAGTTCCAGCTCTGGTTTTCCGCTGCGTCAGGTCCAGCCGTGTCCAGCAAGGCTGGGCGGCGTTCCCGGCCGAGATCCAGCAGGAAGAGCTGGCGGCTGCCCGGGCGTGAGTAGACCGAGAGCCCTACCTGCTCCCTCTTATGACCTGCGCCCCCGTGCTGGCGTCGCCCTCGGCGCCGGGGACGTCGGGGCACTTCCGCTGATCCCGGCAGAAAAGGATTGACCCTCCTGCTTTCAGCCCTTCTTTGAGTCTCCTTGGCACTCGCCCACCGCATTCCAAGTCGCCAGGCGTGTCTGTCCCTTTTTACTTCAGGAATGGATTCCGTTTGATTGTTTCTTCCTTGCAGGGCCCCAAAGGCTCATTAAACTCGTGTTTATGGATTGAAATGCCTCCTTTCCTTTAATTCAGGATAATTCAGTATAAACATATATGGGGCTCTTCAGGGCCAGGCAGAGTTCTGGGAAAGTAGAAATGGATCTGAATTTGATTTTTTCCCCCAGAAGCTCACAGAGTGGTTGGGGGAGACCGAGCAAAATTACCTGCAAAGGTAACATGGATTCCAGGTAGCCTAGAAACGGGCCAACGACACCATAGAATGAGAGGAAGCCGGTTGGGCCAGATTGGGAAACAGATATATGTTTTTGCTTTACTTACTGTAAATCAGTGAAGGTAAGACACGCTATTATTATTGTAATGCCCTATTTTCTTTATATTCAGCACCTGTTACCTCCTCTAGAAAGATTTAACAACCCACCCCCATGGGTTCCCTTCCTCTGTACTTTCCTATATATTATGGGGCTGTCTTTGCACTTATCATAGGATTGCACTGAATACTCTGTATTGTAATACTTTTTCTCTTAAAAACTTTTCAGCCAAGTTGTATTATAATTATTCGGGTTAAAATACATGCAAAGTAAATAGAGAAAGCCTGCAGGAGTCTATTCCCGAAGATAACCAAAGGTTGCAATTTACTGTCTTTTCTAGACATTTATGTACTCAGAGTCTATTAAGTGCTTTTAAAAATATGTATTCTGCTCTTTTTTTCTTCTTATATGATGCTGTTTCTTCTGTATTTCAGAACTTTTTTTTCCTATTAATATCTCTGCTTTTCTCATCTGTCCTTTCACTTACCTCTGGCATCAGCTTCTAATAAAATACTTGTTTTTCTTCTCATAAGTACTTTTCTTGTTTTTGAGAATGTATATATCCACAGTTTAGATTTCATTGATCTACTTGTTCAGGTGCCCTGGATGTTTTTTCTTCCTCCTCAATTCTGGGTTTAGAGAAATAATTTCTTCTTTGACCCCATGCACATATGAATGAATGAATGAATGAATGAATGAATATATATTCTTGAATCTTTTCTTTCCAGATAAAACTGCTTCCTTTTCCACATTTAGTTCTGCATTTTTGTTTCTCCAGTGGCTTCCACTTTCAGCCACTTTGTCTTTATTTGGCCATTTAAATTTTTGTGCAAAATATAGCTTCTTCATTATTTTCCTCTTATTCTAGAGATTGGATTGTCATCTTTGGTAATTCAGTACTGTCAACTGATTTTAGAAATGGGAACTGCAGATTTTTTTTCTACTTGTGAAATTTAAAAAAATTTTTTATTGAAATGTAGTCAATTTACAACGTTAGTTTCAGGTACAGCAAAGCAATTCAGTTATACATATACATATTCTTTACCATTACACCTTAGAATACAGATTCTTTTCCATTACAGCTTATTATAAGAAATTGACTATCGTTCACTGTGCTATATAGTAGGTCCTTTTTGTTCATTTTATATATAGTGATGTATATCTGTTAATCCCAAACTTGTAAACGGTCCCTCCACCCCCACTTTACCCACTGGTAACCACAGTTTGCTTTCTATGTCTGTGAATCTATTTCTGGTTTGTAAATAAAATTTGTATTTTTTTAAGATTCCTCATATAAATGACATATGATATTTGTCTGTCTCTGTCTAACTTACTTCACTTAATATGATAATCTCTAGATCCATCCATGTTGCTGCAAATGGCATTATTTCTTTTTTATGGCTGAGTAATATTCCATTGTACACACACACACACACACACACACACACACACACACACACACACCCCTTCTTTATCCGTTCATCTGTCAATGGACATTTAGGTTGTTTCCATGTCTTGGCTATTGTAAATAGTGCCCCTGTGAACATTGGGGTGCATGTGTCTTTTCAAATTATAGTTTTATCCAGATATATGCCCAGGAGTGGGATTGCTGGATCATATGGTAAATCTATTTTTATTTTTTTAAGAAACCTCCATACTGTTTTCCATAGTGGCTGCACCAACTTACATTCCCATCAAAACTGTAGGAGGGTTCCTTTTTCTTTACTTGTGAAATTCTTGAGTTTTTTTTTTCTTGAACTTCCTTTGAATCTTCCCTTTGACTTGCATATCCTTTTTTTTTCTTGAGACTTTACTTGAAGCTTTAAAAAGGAGTTTTTTTCTTTCCCCTCACTTTATTAATTTTTTTTAGATTTTTTTTTAAATTGAAGTATAGTCAGTTTACAATACTATGTCAATTTCTGGTGTACAGCATAATGTTTCAGTCATACTTGTGCATACATATGTTTGTTTTCATATTCTTTTTCATTAAAGGTTATTACGAGATATTGAATATAGTTCCCTGTGTTATACAGTATAAACTTATTGTGTATCTATTTTATATACAGTGGTTAATATCTGCAAGTCTTGAACTCCCAGTTTATCCCTTTCCACAGCCTTCCACCCACCAGTTTGTTTTCTATGCCTGTGAGTCCTGTTTCTGTTTTGTAGATAAGTTCACTTGTGTCTTTTTTTTTAGATTCCACATATAAGTGATATCTTATGGTATTTTTCTTTCTCTTTCTGGTTTACTTCACAAAAGTAGTTTTTAAAGTCAGTAGGTTTTTGTTTTAGAGTAGGCTTGTGACAAATCTTGCTTGAATACTATCTGGTGAATGAACCAAATTCCCTGCAAGAATTACCAAAAAGCTTGATTCAGAGCTGAATAAAAATAATAAATGAATGAATCTCTTCATTCAGCATTTATTGAGTACCTGCATTTACTGAGTCTATTCCTTTAACCTCAGTTGTCACCAGAAATGTTATGGAACTTGGAAAGAGGAAACTGGCAGGAGGACAGAAGCTGGGGATCAGGTAAACAGATGCCAGAGATAGTGATGGGGCTGAAGCCAAACAGGGGATTTTTATTTTCTTCTTTACTTTTCTCCATTTTTCCAGATTTTCCTCCAGCATGCAGGTGGTGCTTTGTATAACTAGGAAGAAGAATGCTATATAAAAGGAGTCTTCAGAGCTTTATATCTACAGTACTATGCACAACTTCTGATTTTGAACAGGACTATCTCCTGAAGGACCGACTGGCCCATTGTATAAACTGAGCAAATATACCTGCTAGGTTGAAATTTTAATTCAGGCCAGTCTTGTATAGATGAGTTACAGAAATTGTACGCTAAATATTTTATTTTAGCATGGCATAACTAACTGATAAGAAGCTATGCCCTTGGACAGCTATGGTTGTTTCTTGAGCCCCTTTTGAATTCTTTGATGAACATCTTGAGGAGAAGGAATGTGTGTCTACCTGGCTGGTGTCATATGATGATGTACACTGAGTTCCTGTAAAGGTGACATCATATGGTTCAGATACCTAAAAAGAGCCGAGGCTAAGCAACAGCCCTCCTTTGCCCTACTTGGAATTGGGATGTGGCCTCTGAACTCATTCAGGCTTTGCTGAAGCACTAAAATTTGGAATCTTGCTTAAACTCAGACAGCTTGGCCTGGTGCTATTTTTCTTTTCATTTTTTTTTTCCCAAGGAAATTGAAGCCTCACAGTAAATTGATGAATGCCTCAAATGCCTCACATTTGCCTATGGCATTTTTCTTAATAACATGAGTGAATACAGCAATAGCACAGGGAAGATGGATTGTGTATTAAACTCACACCATCTCACACAAGGGATTAGTAATTTTGAAGATGTCAGAGGACTGTCGTATTTGAGGAAAACAATACTTAAAATTTTAGGCACTTCTGAGTCCATACTAAACTCAAAAGACTGGTCTGGAGGTCTGGCAAAAAGAAAACTCTGACACACAAATCTTTGAGTTTTAGAACTTGTGATAAGCACAAAGGACAAATTTTTAGCTAAAGGTATGGGGGGAGATTACGTTTTGCTAAAATGCCCAGGGATATCCGGTGAACTTGGCTGGAGACTTTGTGTTCTGTCTGTTCAAGCTAGGGTTCTGTCTACTACCAGGAAGCCCTGGCTGGACCTCACCCAGCTCTTAAAATCACATTGTAATTCACTGGTAAAATTACAGCATTGTTACCTCACAGAGTTGCAAAAACTTCCTTTCATCAACTCTGTCTCCTGGATCTAACGACTAGGTTCCAAGTATGGTTATCTTACTCTGCCACCAGCCCCATCTGGCTTTGCTGTAGGTTATGAAAGGATGAATAGGCATTACATGTGTACAGGCCTGCTGGAGCTTTGTAATCATGACCGGTAGGTCTGTTCAAGTTCTAGAAGGTTGAGCTTGGCAGGCCTGGCCAGGACCCATCATAGCCTAATGCAGATGAGTGGCAGCTTGCCTATCTTCAAGGACTGTACTACATAGAACAGGTACCCAAGAAGAAAGCAAAAACAGTGCTATACAGCAGGAGATGACCTGATTTAGGAATCAAGACAGACTTAAGGAAGAGATGCCTTGAAAGATGGGATAGAATTTCAACAGGCAGAGACTGAAAGGACAAGAGGCTTTTCAAACGGAGGCAAATGCTTGAGCAGATATGTTAGAACAGAAAAACACTGTCCAGGGAACACTGAGATACTTGTCTCGAGTTAGGTTATGTGTTGGGCAGAGGAGGGGGAGATGCTCTTGAGGGGTTGTGCTCTGTGGAAGTTTGCCCTAGTGAAAACTGAACTTTGGTTAAGGAGTCGGCCACTGCATTAATGGATTTTGCTTTACTCTGCTCATGTTTCTGAATTAGATGATTGATGATCTCTTTGTCTTTCTGTGGTTCTTTCACCCCCTCATTTTCTGTAGGCTGTATGCAGCTGTTGTGAACCAGGGAAGTTACTGGAGGTAATGTGATGTTGAAATTCGTAGGAGCTTCCTTGAGAATCATAGCGCTGAGCCTCATCAAACAGCTGTGTAAGACATACCTTCTAATTTTATGTCATTTTATTATTGGGACCACCTGTTGTTTGTGGGCAATTTGCTATAATTGAAATGCACTGCTTGTGAAGCCAAATAATTTCTTAATGCATACTTTTAGCCACCGGTACATTATGTATCAGTAATGTACATTGTACATTATGTATCAATGTACATAATGCATCAGGGGCTAAAAGTACACATTAAAATTATTCAATATTAAATTTAAAAAACAAAATATTAAATTAAAAATAGGCGTTAAATAATCCCAAGTTGGAATGTATTTATGCTTCAGCCTCAGTACATGGTCTTCTAGACTAGTTTCAAATCTGTATCTGCAGCACTCAACAAATCAGGAACCACATGACGGTCTGTTATTAAACACCTTATTTTGAATATGAGGGGCACACAAAATGGCATTTCATGCACTATCTTGGAGTTAAAGTACCTACAGATGGAGAAGGAAAGACAGATTCATTATAATAGCTGCTTGAATTGCTACCCACAACTACAGGTCCTGTACACAATGGAGGAGGGGGAAGTTGGATCTAGTTCTGTTCAGAGTGGATGCCCAGAACTCCCATGACTTGGCCATATTCTGTTCTACCCGAGATCATCTAACCCCTTCTCCTGTATCTTTTTAGAAACTTCCGGGTGACTCTCAGGGACTTTAGATTCTCAGTGGGGATTCCCAGACACCTGAAAGTTCCAGGTTTGCATGCTGCTTTCTGCAGCTGGCAAGGCAGGCTTCTCTCCATTGCTGTTGTTTCATCGTGTTGCTAGGAAATCATATTTGCTTGCATGCTGTGCCTCGGTGAACATGACCTTGCTTTCAGGCTGTGCCATGACCAAAGCAGTGCAAAGAATGGAATATTAAGTATGCCTGTCCTTGGATGATCTAAGTCTGACGGGAACCAGTCATGATGGTGGCTACGGTACTGGAAACGTTATGTGCTTTCAATACCAGATGGTTTGGAGGCAAAGTTGACATTCTGTGAGAAAGATTGAAAAGCCTGACTCAAGTTAGCTGCATTTTACTGTCATGTATTGGAGCTGTGCTGGGTGCCAGGGAGGTATGTACCTAATATAGTGGTGGAACAAAGGAGTTAATGATTAAGTCCTGGTGTGCTCTTCCCAGGAAGGCTTTACACAGTGGGAGACACCAGCTGGCCCTGCAAGCTGAGAAGGATTTTTGCCAGGCAGGTAAATGGAAGAGAGTAATTCAGGCAAAGACACCAAGATGCAGGAAAAAATTTGCTGAGGTTTGATTGAAACTGAAAGTGCTAGGCATGTGAATGAGAGATGAGGGCAGGTGCTGGGGCAGCAGGGGCCTTGACTGTAAAGAAAATTGGAACCTGCAATGGGAGATGAAGGATCATTGAAAGGGTTGAACTAGGAAAGTGACTTGATTCAAGCCTGAACTTCAGAAAGTTCATCCTGATAGGAGATCTATTTGGAGAGGGTGAGGCCATAGACGGGGGAGCAGAAAGGCCTGAGTGAGAGATGAATGCTCTGGCATACCCCCATTTAAGAAGCAGGTGCAGGAAGAGGGTGCTGAGGAGTTGGAGAAGGTTAGCGGGGGACTGTGTAGAATATAGTGGTGTGAGGTCGGCCAAGGGAGGAGAGTTTCAAGGAGGGATTAAGCAGCAGCGTCAGAATGCTTGGATAGAAGAGGATGTCCATGTGACCTTGGATGTGACCTCTAGGAGGTCACCAAGGCCTCTACAAGAGCACTGTCGGGTGAGGACACCAGGGTGAGAAGAGTGAGGCACTCACCTCAGGCACAACACTTAAGGGGGTGCTAAAATCAAGACATAATATTTTAATGCAAGATTTTGAAAAAATTGACATGAAGGCAAAAAATATCAAAAATTTAAGTAAAGACAGTATCCATATTACTGATTTTTCCTTTGCCTCGGTTCCAATGTGGCTTGGCACTAAGTGTTATTGTGTAAGGGCTGTGGGGGCAGGAGGATGCAGGTAGAGGCACGTTGAGGAGGGAATCGAAGTTGAAGTTGCTGAAGCACCCAGTGCAGACTCTTCAGTTCTCAGCTTCACTTAGAAGCTGGTTGGTCTAGGGGCTGAAAGGCTGAAGGTTTTTTTTCTTTTTTTTTTTAAAGATGGAAGAAACTGAACATGTTTACAGGCTGAGAGGAGGAATCCCTGGAGGTAGAGGGAGGTAGATGAAAGGGTGGGTGAGGGGCACTGGGGGGAGTGGCTGGCCCAGGAGGCAGGGACAGCAGGGGAAGGTGTAGAGTTGTGGGAACTCACTTCTGACTAATGGCAAGGTCATCCGAGGAGCTGAGGCACCAGTGAGTGGTATTAGGTTGGAAGAAAGCACCAAAGGGTGGAGCTGTCATGAGGCTGTTGAAAGTAGCTGACCACGGTCCTGGAATAACATGCTGAGCAGCACGTAGAAAGGGGCTCCCTGAAGTCGAAAACCACGTGTGTGGGATGCTCTTTCCCCTCCCTTCAGCATGACTTGCTACTCTAGATGCCTTGAGTTGTGGAGGCTCACCATCTGAGGAGTGGATAATTGGGTGACCATCCTGGTTTGCCTGGGATTGAGGAGTTTCCTGGAACACAGGACTTTTAGTGCTAAAACTAGGAAGTCCTGGCACAGCATGGTGTTGCTGAGCTGGTGGTCAGGAGGCAAAAGGACAGGAGAATTGAAGATGCTGGCCAGAGAGTGTTTGTAGCGTATGCTCTAGGTCCATTTTGGGAGTACAGGAAGTGAGGCTGTTATATGGTAGTGGTTTATGGAACTACATTCATTTATTCATTCAAATATTAACCCAGTGCTTACTGTGGGTTAGGCACTGGGGTCCACGCAGAGGATTTAACCACAGAGAGAAATAAATGCTTTTATGGAATATCCTTCTATTGTGGCTAAGATCAGTTGGTGTTCAGGACCCATTCCCAGCCTCTGCCTGGAGGGTGGAAAACTACAAACTGCATTTCCCAGACTCCTTTACAACCAGCTTGTGGATTGAGTTCTGCCAGTTAGGTGCATTCAGGCAAGATCTGTAAACAGAAGTAGGGTAGAGGCCAACAGCTGGCTGCTTTTGTCGGTTCCTGTGCTGGCAGGCATAGTGGTGGTGAAGTGGGGGTTTGAGTAGAAGCAACATGAAGTCCAGTCACTGGCTTGGGAAGTGTGGGAGGCAGGCATGGTGGTGGTTGGCCCTCTGATCTCAGGGTCACTGCCCAAAGGGTTCTTGAGCTCTGTGTTCCCAGTGGCAGGCTCCTGCTTCCCCACTGCCTTGGCCGAGACAAGGTCTTTCTGGGAGCCCTGGGAGTCTTTCTAAAAAGCCCAGCCAAGAGCCTCTTCCTCCAGCCCTTGTAGCAGTTTTGTAAGCACCTATATCAATGTATTTCTACTCAAAATACCTGGAGTGTTTTCTGCTTCTAGAACCAGACACCCTTCCCATTAGCTAGGAAGGTGGAAGCGACTTACATCTGTTTTGTATATTAAGTGAGCACTGGCTGCCACTTGAGAAATGAAACTGGAACAGTTCTTAGGTTTCAGCTGCTTTGACTGCGAAGGTGGGGACAGTTTGTACCATCATGGAGATTTCGTGTGGGTGTGGAAAAGAAGGAAAGACACAGTCATTAAATTAAAATTTGACGGGATGACAGACAAGGGGAATTCCTTAGAAATTTTAGAAAACAGACAAAGCTGCCAGTTTTGCTTGGCTGGGGAAGGTGATGGCTTCAGACAGTGGAGCAGAAGGACACTAACAGAAGCAGTGATCAGTCAGAAGGACTGAATGTTTGAAAATGGGGAAGTAGAAGAATTAGGCTTGGAGAGCTTTTTTGTCTCTGAGGGAGGTGAAGCAGTCGCCTTCAGAGGGGTATGTGGAGTGGTGAACTAGGCTGCTCAGGCAGGGCGGAGCTGGTAAGTGATAGGCACTGTCCTTCCACAGAACTCTTAAGAACTCATTCTACCTGCCACCCCCGCCCCAGCTCTTCTGCCCTATCTTTAGAACCATGTTCAATAAAATCTGACTTGTTCTTTTTGGTGATAACTTTGGGATGCCTCTAAGCTTTCTTGTTCTAAGGTCTGTCTTTATATACATCAAAGAAGCTCTAAAAAACCAAAAGACTACAACATTTTATTCAGTCTCTTCTTGATAGACTTTAGGTGCTATCCATTATTTTGCCGTACCATCTACTGCTGCTAGGAACATTGTGTCCATGTTTTGGTACATCTGGCTGAGAATTTTAAAAGAATATTTACTTAGGAATGAAGTTTTCATGTCCTGGAGTAATGTATGCATTCATCTTTACCAGGTATTGCCAAAGTGTTCTCCAAAGTGGTTGTATCAATTTACGATTCTTCCAGCAATGTAGAGGATTTCGTATTTCTCTGACATTTGGTAACAGATATTAGCATTTGACCAATGTGAAGTAGTATCTCATTGTAGCTTAAATCTGCATTTCTCTGAATACTAGTATAGCTTGAATATTTTATGGTTTATGGCTATTTTTTTTTCTTCTGGGAACTGCCTGTGGTGTTTTACCGCTGGGTTGCTTGTCTTATGCTTATTGATTTGCAGAAATGCTTTCTATATTCTGGATACCAGTTCTTTGTTAATTAAATAAAATGCATTTGTCTTCTGTTTGTGCTTTCTCTTTTTTTCATTTTTAAAAGGATATGGGCTTTTTATGTCTTACAGAATCTTTCATAATCGGAAGTTATAAACAATATTCTTGTAGAATTTCTTCTAGAACTTTATGTCCAGGATGTTACTGCATGTGGAGTTGATTTGTAAATAGTATGAGGAAAGGATCCCAGTTTATTCCTTATATATATTTGAATAACCATATATATGTTGTCCCACCACCATTTCTGGACATTAATGTCCTTTCCCTATTGATGTACAGGACTACCTTAGTCATCTGTGTGTGGCTTGATTTCTGAGCTCTCATCTGTGTACTGGTTGTTTTATTTTCTATCTTTGTGTCATGTTACTATACATTTGTTTTAAATCTTGATTTCTGGTAAGGCAACTTCCTCGAACTGGTTATTCTTAAAACTTGTATTGGCTATTCTTGGCTCTTCTCCTTCAGGTAAGTTTAAAATCAGCTTGCCATGGTCCATGGCACAACTTTTGGATTTGGGGTTGGACTTAAATTTATAAATGCATTTGAGAATTGATATCTTGATGATATTGAGTCTTCTGTCCATGATTATCATACATTTCTTCAATTATCTCTGTCTTAACTGAAGTCTTTGATAAAGTTTTGTAATTTCTTCTTTAAATGTCATATATCTTTTCTTAGATTTATCCTATATACCATACAGATTTTGTTGCTGTTGTAAATAGTATCTTTTTTAAATCTACATTTTCTTCCTGGTTTTTGCTAGTGTATAGTGTATTTATTACTCATATATCTCAAAACCTTAACCACTTACCACTTATGAATTCTAGCATTTTGTCTGTTAATATATTTGGGTTTCCTATGTAGAAAATCTTATTGCCTGTGAATAATGATAGTTATTTCTTTGGTTCCAATGCTTATACTCTTATTTTAAATTTTTTTATTTTAGTGCTGAGTTCTGTCCTCTGGTACAATGGTGAATAGAAGGGATAACCATGCATATCCTTGTCTTAAGTGTGATTTTCAGGGGAATGCTTCTAACATGTCACCATTAAGTATAATATTTGCTGTGGACTTTTTTTTCCCTCATAATTACCATTTAACTATGTATGAATTGCTAGCTTCTAAGCTAAATTCCTTGCTTTTAATCCATAGATCATTTTTTTAGAGAACTCACATCTATATTATATTATATTACATTATATTATTCAATATTATTATATTGAATTCCTTATTCATGAACAAAGTAATGCTCTCCGTTTGTCTAGGTCTTTATTAATATCTGTTCAGTAATATTTTATAGGGTTTTTTTTTTGGTGTTTTTTTTTTGGAATATCTTTGTTAGAATCATTCCTACATGTTACCTGTTTTAATGCTATTGTATATGGCAAATCTTAAACTATCACTGTGGTTTTTAGCTGTTTTTTCTTTTTGCCTTCCTACACTCTTTTTTTTTTTATTTTTATTTTCCAAACATTTGCTTAAAAGAATTTTTATTTTCCAGACATTAGCTTAAAAGAACATTAAAAGTGTTAGAAATACAAATCTGACCTAATGGTTAACATCAGAACAATTACAAAATGTTTGAATACATCACATATTTTGCATCACAGCAAAGCATCAAGAGAACTAATTAATATACCCTGCTAACTAGTCAAAGTCAACTGAATTCTCAATACTTTTATTAAAGTTCTCATTTTAGCCCTTATGGAGAAGTTACATATGTCTATATCTTTACCTCCATATAGATATTGGTATAGAGAGACATATATTACTTAGTGAAGAGACAAGTAATACATACCTGCCTCTGTCTCCACATCTACACATATCTACACACAGACAGAGAGACAGAGACAGATACAGATGCCTTCCTACACTTTTACTTACTTTCTTAAATACTCAACTGCATATTTGAGCAATTTTTTTTTATGTTTTATTTAGCATATCACTGTGTATTATAGCTAGTTTTTTTTTTTTTCCAGATTCTCTAAGGCATCTCAATTTGGCACTATTGGCAATATAGGGCTGGATAATTGTTTGTTGAGGGGAGTGTGCATTGTGTAATGTTTAGCAGCATCCCTAGATGCCAGTAGGACCCCCTGGTTATCATGACCAAAAATGTCTTGAGACATTGTCAGATGTCTCCTGAGGGGCAAAATTGCCTCTGATTAAGGCATTGAGTTGGCCTATCATATTGCAGAAATTCTCCTTATCTTCTTGAACCTTTTAAGATCTTTATTTTAAACTCTTTCAGATATAGTTTCCTAGGATGTGTATTTTATTTGTTTTGTCTTCTGTCATTGTGATTTTTGTTTGTGCACGGTAATTTATTATATAATTGGATTGTGTCATATGCCCTGGGTTGTGAAGGTGACCTCATGAGGTGGTTTGGAGTTTGCCTCTCAAGACCTTATGGGCTCCCCTAGTCTGAGAGTAATTTTTATGTTAATTTCTTGGTTTGGGCTTAAAAGAAACCTTAACAAAATAGTGATTATTTGGACTGTAACCCTCCATCTCCCTTTCATGCTCCCCATTGTCAAGTGCTTGTCACCTCTAGCCCCAGTTAACTCTCCCCAACACCACCCCAATGGATAAACACTGGTATTTTGCTGCATCTGGTTGGCCTGGCTCAGCACAGGATCTGTAGTTTTCCTTTTGATATTTTCTTTGAATATGCCAGATGCTACCACTGAGTAATTTGGATTTTACTGCCAAACTATACCTCCATTAGTACAGAGGGAAGACAGCATGCCAGTTCTCTTGCTGAGTGCGCGTGACTGTAGGAAGCGGTCTTGCGTGTAATGGTTGGGGGAAATGAACTGAGCAGATAATATTTTTAAAAATAATTGTCCAATTTTGTTAACTCTTGATGGCATTGTTATATCATTGATAATTATGAACTACAAAAGTTATTGTTTTTAAAAATAGGGAATTGAACATTTCATTTCTAGTGGTTCTGTGTGGTTCTTTTTCAGATCTGTCTGGTGAATATAGATTAACACCCCCTTTCTTCTTGTATTTAATGACTTCTTACTTATTTTATACCTTCTAATGTGTATAAATATTTTATAGGTTAATTTATCATAATCACTACTGACAAAATTGTGACTTGTAGTTAATAGAAGAACTTGATCTTCTTTTATGGAAACCAGTGGTTAAGTTAAAGTACTGTTTGCCTGTGAGTGGAGAATAGACTTAGGCTCTCCAGGATACATAAAATTAGTATTGAGCTTTCAGATTTAAAAAAAAAAACAAAGTAGTCTGAGTACTACTTTTTCTGCTTCCATTGAGCAATCACTTAGTAAATTTCATTTCTCCAGTTATTCAAAATGTCTGTACTTAAGTGAGGCTTGGATGAATGAACATGGAATTGGCATAGACACACCAATACTTATTTAAAAAGTACACATTAACTAAAATGTCTATTGTTATTAAGAACTGATCCATTTAGACTGGTTGGGAGAAGGCCAGTGTGAAAACTGTAAATGAATGGGTTTATTTTAAAATAAAATATTATAAATTAAAAAAATAAAATTTACAATAAATATAATTTTGTTAATTTCAGATACTGAAGTACTCATTAATATTTTCATTGATGGGGAACTCTGGAACTCTAGGGAAATTATGCTTCCTCTAAGAATCTGTTTCATTTTTCTTGTTTTTGACAGCAAGAGCTTTTTAACATTCCATATATCCCTTTTTGCTTTGACTGCCAGGAAGCTCAGGACAAATTCAAGGATTACTAAAAATCTGTGTAGGCCTTTCTGGTCTGTGTATTTATATTGTGTTCTCCATCCCTCCACCTCATTTTGACTTTCACCTAATTTTTTCCCCGTGTTCTTATATAAAATTTTTTCCTACTTATGTGTTTTAATTGTAAGATGTCTCATCTTTTGTGGACTGAGACTGTATATAAGTAAATAAAATACATTCAGTGTTCCTTTCACCAAATCTGGCTAGATAAATATATAAAAATACTTGTACACAAATAAATAGCAACAGTTAGCAACTTACAATTAGGTTGTGTTTCCAATTATTTTTTTGCTAAGATTAGCTTTTAACCTGAAATGTTTTCTGATAGAAACAGACAAGGTAGTCTCTCAGAGCACAAGCTCTTATTTAACATAAAATAGAGCTATGAAACTTTAAAGTAGACAGTGACTGCCATTTGCAACTTAGAGTTAGAAAGAAAATAGGTTTGCGTTACAATGGAGGAAGTGAAGAATACATCCATGGCATGAACTTTCCACTGATACCATCAGGAACTCTAGTGATAACTGCTGTCTAGCAGTGTATTGTGATTCAGGGCTCCTGACCCTTGTAAGGGGCTCCAGGTCTGAGGCGATGATTGAAACCTGACAAGACCTCTGTTCAGCCATGGTGGCAGGTCCTTTGAGCATTCATGATGATGCCAGGTAAAGGGCCTGGGGCTTTGGGAGGATGGCAGCCCAAGTCTATGCTTCCAGGTGTGAAGGAGGGGTTTCAAAGTAGGAGAACAACTGGAAAAGAGAGGTGGGGTAGGGGCAGAAGCCTCTTTTCTCCCATCATTTTTGACACCCTGCAGAGGGTTCCCTTTGCTCAGATTCGTATTTGCTCAAGCCTACTTGGAGATTACTGAAAGGGAGTTAACCTGTGACCTCAGGTTTTCTCATCTAGTCAGCTGTTTAGTCATTGGGCTTTTCCTCTGTCCCCCCCCCCACTACCCCAAGGTCAATTATTTGCCACTTAGTCATTAACTCCCTAGCTGTGATTTTCCCCTTCAACATACTTAACATTCGATACATTCTAATAAAGTACATGGGATTTTTTGGAAATGTTCATCTCTGGTTTCATTTCCTTTAAAATGTAGGTTATTTTCTTTATCTGTCTTGGTTTTTGGGTCAGTTGCTTTGTCTACTGAGAGGGTCACTTTCTGTAGACATAATATGAATTTAATCTGCTAGATTAGAGAGACCAGCAAGAAAGGAAAAGCCTCTACCTTGAATTTTAGCATAAGTTACTTTGATAAAAGGATTAAAAAAAATTCCCTTTCAACCATAGAACTCCTCTACTGGAAAGGAATCTGAAAGAAATGAAGAAAACCATCAGAAATGAATTCAGTAGCCTCACGGCCTGTCGACTGGACTAGACTATTCTTACTGCTGTTCCTTGGGTTGCCACCGTACAGGATGTCTGCGGAGGTCTTCCATCAGGTCGAAGAATCACTTGACGAAGAAGAGAAGGAGATGCTTCTTTTTTTGTGCCGGGATGTTGCTGCAAATGTGGTTCCACGTAATGTCAGGGACCTTCTGGATATTTTAAGAGAGTCAGGAAAGCTGTCTTCTGTGAGCCTGGCTGAGCTGCTCTACAGAGTAAGGCGGTTTGACTTGCTCAAGAAGATCCTGAAGATGGACAGACAGACAGTGGAGACCCTCCTGCTCGGGCACCCTCATCTTATTTCGGACTATAGGTAATTCATCAGTGAATACAGCAATAGCACAGGAAGGTTATAATAATATTCTTGTAGAATTTCTTATAAAATTTTATGTCCGGGACATTAGTACATGCAGAATTGATGTGTCAATGGTGATAGTTAATTTATCAGTGCTTCTTGAGGCTGGACTGGTGGGAGGGAAGGAGGAGGTCCAGACTTCAGAACCATAGAAATGAGAACAGTAAGAAAAGCAGCCTCTTTACTTTCTCTACCCATTGATCCAGATGCTGTGTGGTATTTCTTCATTCCTCTGAACTCTTTGAATTCTTACGACCTGTTAGCTTAAAGTAGTTGGGTAGAGGATCAGAATGAAAGTGAAAGAGGTGGATGGTGTGTGTCTGCCTCGTGGGTGGAATGCGAGTGAGAAGAAAACCCAAGAGTTAGCACTGTGGCAGGCCTCTGATCATGAGAGCTGTGTGTTCTCTGCTAGAATGACTTTCTGTGGTGTCAGACCCTGTCAATTTCTGGTGCTGAGAAAGGAAATAATAAGTCTGACAGTAATCTTCCTGAGGTTTGTAGAGCTCTGTGGTCCCTCTCAAGTCCTCCTCAGTCTTTCCCTTGCTGAAGAAGTTAGTGGGGTGAGCTCTCTTTCTGTGAGGTTCCTGCTTCCGAAGGCTCTGGGAAGCCCAAATTGACCACGTGCAGGCCCCCTTTGGTTCAGAGAGGAATGGCCGCTGGAGTCCCCTAGAGTTCAGGAAGCCTTGAGTGCCTTCCTCCTGTTCACACAGTACTTTCTCGGAAGCTCAGAGGAACACGGAAGCCACCAGAAAGGCTGCGTTTCTGGGAAAGAAAGATAACTTGTAACCTTAAATTAGCAGTTCCCTTTTCTCCAGGCCACCAGCCTTTAGTTATATCGATAGTATGTATTTGGAGATGACGTGCACGATTGAAGACTATATAAAAGAAAGTTGAAAGCAGCGTGAGCCTTGGAAAGTGTCTGAGACTGGAGGTCCAAAGGCTCATCTGCAGTTCCAGGTGACATAGGCTGAGCCAGCCACTGACGTCAGTCGAGTCTTTGTTTTCCTACTTGTAAAGCTAAGAAGAATAATACCTGATTTCACAAGTGTGTTTGTGAGGATTGCCTGTGATAATTTAGTATGTGAAGTACTTCTTAAAACTGGGAAGCACTCTGCAAACGCAAGGGTTTATTATTGTGGTAGCTGTAATTTTTGCTCACCTTCCATTTCTCCAACCATCAGATGATGTCCGTAATCTTTAAACTTTCTGGGAGGCACTGACTGGGTTTTTGTAAGTTAGGGGACTCTCTCCATTTCCCGTTTCCTTGCAATGGTGAATGGAGGCGGAGAGGCCCAGGAGTGTTAGACTCATTTATTCGTCTGGCCAGTGGGCTTTCTTGTGGGTTGACATGTGCCCAGGAGTTTGGTGAGCGCTAGAGCAAAACAAACAAAGAATCTTCCATCCTCAAGAATCTGGGAAAATGGGCTTCTAAGCAATGATGGCAGTGTCAAGGTAGTAATGACAATTGAGGTGTCCTTGGGAGCCCCAATAAAGAGTGATGGTAACTCTTAACTAGAGCAGAGGTGGTTAAGTCAGGAGGGACTTTCTAGACAAAGACGTTGACAGTCAGTGACTAGGATCCCCATGGCTTTTACCCTGTGAGTTTGGGAGCGGGCCAGGAGAGCCCAGGGGTTACTTTGCTTCAGAACCTTGTGACTTCAAGTCTTGTCCCTAGATCAGCAGCATCCGCATCACGTGGGAGCTTGTTAAACAGAGACAAGATCACTTTGAATTCTATTTCTTTCATCTTAGTCATTTAGGTTCTTCATTTATTTCATCATAACTTCTGAGGGAGCTAGGGGATTCTTTGGGGAAGTTTTTATTCTCTTGTTCTTTTTATAGCAGTTGGAGAAAGAGGTGCCATCTCCTATTGAAAACTGGCGAAAGCATAAATTTCCTTTTTGAGCTCCCTTCACATCTCCTCCTGGGGTGATCTGAGCTTTCTGTTTCCTGGGGGGGGGGGCACATTCACATGTGGGGGCCAGAATTAGTCTTTTAACCCGTTGCCGGCGTAGAGGTGGCTGAGGTGCTTGGTGTCCTCACTAGGACTGGTATCGGAGTTTACTAAAGCAACTTGTCTGGCTTACAGGGTGCTGATGTTGGAGATTGGTGAGGGTCTGGACAAATCTGATGTGTCCTCATTAATATTCCTCATGAGAGATTATATGGGCCGAGGCAAGATAGCCAAGGATAAGGTGAGTGTTCTTTCTTTATTTGGTTCCTATTCCTAAGAGCCTATCAGAAGCTGGGGGTGGTGCCCTCTGGAGTGTGAAGAGAGGGA
Source organism: Vicugna pacos (assembly GCF_048564905.1). Classification (NCBI taxonomy): domain Eukaryota; kingdom Metazoa; phylum Chordata; class Mammalia; order Artiodactyla; family Camelidae; genus Vicugna; species Vicugna pacos. Next base: position 69,710,817 of record NC_132991.1, on the reverse strand, counting down.
AACAGGCACTTGAGCGGGATGGACCAGGTCAGGGTGGTAGGAGGTGGGAGGTTGGTGTGTGAAGGCGAGAAGGGAGAAGAGTGGGTTTTTTTCATAATGACATGAACGGGAACAAAATTGGTTCATGAATTGAGAGGCAATAGGGTGAGATCATCTGGTGTGGCCCTGAGTGTTCCTTTCATCCTTGTATTTTATCCTTTATTTGCATAAAATTCACGGGGCTGGCTTACACACCAGTTTCCCTCCCTGGTTGGACAGATCCTCTGGGAGAGTTAGGAAGTCGTGTCTGCTCATGCTGAGTAGAAACAGGTGGGAAGTGCTGGTCCACCCCCATCTTGCTCTCCTCCTGCCATCTACTCCTCAGCTAGCTTACCGTCCGCGTGGAGTCATTAGGCTGCATGTGGAGGTGGGCGGGGGAAGGTCCTTGGGACTGATGTATCCAGGGAATGGCAAAAGCAGAGATTTGGGGTTAAAAACGAGGACGAGGTGAGGATCTCAGGGATGTTGTGATTGCCTCTGGTACTGCTGACATGTGGACAGGCCAGGAAAAACTCGGGTCTCTAGTACGTGACAATATGTCCACCAAGGACCTGCCTCCAAGGACTCTGGTAAATCATTGCTTGAGAATTCCTCATGTTCCTTTTTTTTTTTTTTAATTCGTTTTTAAATTGAAGTATAGTCAGTTAACCATGTTGTGTCAGTTTTTGGTGTACAGCATAATAGTTCTGTCCCATATATCCCTCATGTTCCTTAATGATTGTTCTTTCATTTCTGAAGTCCGGGGACATAGGGTGACTATATGCCTCCATCATCAAATGCACAATGGGAAGGAAAATGAAAAAAATAGAACTCCTTTTCTGGAGTCCCCTAATCAGTTTATTTCCCACTCATTTCTAGAGATTTAATTATGATTATTAATTAAAAAAATAAAGATAGCACATTAGAAACCAAGTGTTAAACGGAAGGGAAATAAAACCAAAAGCAATGCCTATTTCTGAAATGGTTCTTTCACAATTTCTGTGGTCCTGGCCTTGTAATTTTGCCGCCTCATATCCCTAAGTCAGAATGAGTTGGAATTTCCAGCATTGATGAAAATATTCTAAGAACTTCAAAACTGTATCATTGGAGTTTTTCTAGTAAAAACTTCTCCCCCAGCTACATTCTCTCTTCCTCTTTTCAGGAAAGCCCTTAGAGTTTTTCAGTGTAACAGCAGCCTGGCTTTTTGGAATACAATGAGCTTGGGAGGATTTTGTTTCCAGGCCTGCTGTCACTCCTTGATGACACAGAATAGCCCATGTGTCTATCACCTACCTCGGTCTAGGTTGGCCTCCCTGCCAAAGACTTACCTCTTTTCTAAGTGAAATCCAAGAGTGTAACTTGCTCATGGCCTTGAAAGGACTATAAACTGAGAGGTCTGGGTTAGGGCACTGAAGGGGCTCCTCTGGTCGCATTTTCTTGCTGTTATAAGTTACACAGCCTGAGGTTCACATATGGGGCCTAATAATCAGCCCTCCTGACATTTGTTTCTTTCTGGTGGTTCTCTTAGAGTTTCTTGGATCTTGTGATTGAATTGGAGAAACTAAATCTGGTTGCTCCAGATCAGTTGGATTTATTAGAAAAATGCCTAAAGAACATCCACAGAATAGACCTGAAGACAAAAATCCAGAAATACAAGCAGTCTGGTAAGCAGCACTTTGGCCTCTCTGTGGCCTCAGGAAAGTACCTGTGCATAGTGGGTTTGGCTGGTAAAGATTCATGTGTTGGACGGCTGGATGGAACAGAACCTGAATGTCCACAGCCCCCACCAGCCTTCAGCTGAAGATCTAAACCCTTCATGTCCTTCATACCCCAGATCTGCTGACTTCATCACCCGCACCCGTGACTGCAGAGTCTTGGCCCTCTGCAAAATGCCACCAAGCAGTTGTTAAAATTCTGATCTTCAGGAAAGAGTCTGCATGCCCACTGCCTGCATGGGCTGACGGTGCTGTGGACATTCAGGGCTTTTGAGTCTATGCCGAGCCCCGCTGCCTTGCACCATTGTTTGGATGACCATCCAGCTCTGGGTGGTATCTTGTCACTGTGGGCCTGTAACTGCCCTGCGTATGTCCCAAGTTTCACAAAACCTCCTCATGGAAAAGGGCATCTTTTCTGCTGATAACTCCTCCTTCCATAAAGAGGACCAGCTTACATTGGCCTCGTTTGCGACACCCCTACCCTCAGTGTGTGTGTGTGTGTGTGTTTGTTTATTTATTTCTCTGAATGGAGTCACTGGAGATTGAACCCAGGATCTTGTGCACGCCAAGCACAGGCTCTACCACTGAGCTAGGACCCCCCCCCCCCTCGTTGTCTTTTAGACTCAGTGTGGGCTCTGCTAGCAGTCTACTGCCACCAGAGAGCTGAAGAGTGTGTCTGATACCCAGTGATCAACACATAACTCCCCTCCCCTCCCCCTCCCGAATGACTGATACAAGTTCCAGAGTACCATTTTCAGTCTGTTAATGTCATTGGTAGAAGAATCATCTGATCTGATATTTTGACATCAGTAAGGTGGCTGGGAAGTTTCGGGTATTTTGAAAGATCATGACTGACCCTGAACTGAGTCATTGTTGAAGATTCCTTTGATGATAATTTGTAAATCTTAACTCAGTGCCTCTCTTCTTCTTGTAGCTCAGAGAGCGGAAACAAATTATGTAAATGCTCTCCAGGCATCTCTCCCAAACTTGAGTCTTAAGGATACTTCATATAACCTAAGGGTGAGTCTGGAGCGAATATGTGGAATCCCAGCATGAAACAATTTCAGAACTTGATAAAAATATACTTATTCATTGAGCATATACTTCATTTAATATGTACAAAAAATTGTGACAAATTTGCTTTTGTTTTAAAATATGTGTACCTTCTTATGAGACAATTTGGAAAATACAGAGAAAAAATTTAAAGGGAGGGAAATAAATCAATTCTATCCTATTACCCAAAGACAACTGCCATCATTGTCTTGGTATATTCCCTTCTTGTCTTTCCCTGAGAATCTGTTGTTAAGCATTACCTTCTCTGATCATCCAGATAGTTTGTTGATATATAATATTAATGTTTGTTCTTTTCTTCTATATGGATGGTGTCACACTGTGCCCGTTGTTCTCATCCAAGAATTCTTAGAAATTGTTTCATATGAATCTTATGGAAATCTATTTACTCGCTGTTTTTCATTGTTGAGCATGGTTTCACTTTTTAGATGTATTACTATGTATGTGTATTTTCATTGTTTCCAGTCTTTTGTTCATAAACCAGTGAAAAATAAATATCCTTATATTTATGTCTCTGTGCATTTGCTTTTCATTGAGCTTACTTTAATGAGTTCAGCAAAAGTGTTTTGTCCTTGAGTGATGTTATTGAGTGATTTGTGACCATAAATAACACTTAGTCACTTGTTGTGTTAGTGAACGATACAAGGTTATCATCAGAATTGTGCTTTGGTTAATTTTTTTATCTTGAGAAGTTAACTTTAGGGTAATCTCACCCTTATCCCCATATTAAAGATATATGGAATTTGTAGTCCAGCCTTAGACCACAGTTACTTGGAATCTGTAGTCAAGACTTTAGACCACAGTTTATAATTTGTACATTATAAGCACTCATAAAAGTATGTGATGAAAACATTAACTACATCTGTAATAAAAACAGTTTTTGGAGAATATAAACTGTAAGAGATACCACTGAGCAATAGACTTTCAGAACTAATATGGATGTTAAGCATTATACTGTCCAACCTCTTCATTAAATAAATAAGGATAGTTAGGTCTAAAGAACACTGTGATTGCCCACCTCAACTTCCCTGGGCCCAGTCCATACTCCTTTCTCTACACCATGGTGTATTTAATAAACTACGTACTATCATGTCATAGCTTAGATATATCTGTCTGTCATTTTTTCAAGAATTAAATATGCTTTTTTTGTCCTCCTGAATCTCTATGATACCAAATCATGAGACAAAGTGATTTAGGATTCAGATCCAGATTTTCTGCGCTTTCTCTGCTATTGTCTATCTAACATAAATTGTACTGTCATTGTTAGTCAAAAGCCTGCTGTGTTTTTATTATTGTCTTTCCATTTTGTTAATTAAAGTGATTGTATTCACTGTGTATGTAGCCTATTGGGAACCCACATGTTGTGTGTGTAGATTTTTCCTTCAGTTTGCTATTTTTATCTGTGACCCTTATCATTCATTCATTTAGTAAGCAGGCACTGTGGTATATGAATTCAGTGAATTTCTCATGAGATTTAGGAACTGAATACCTGGATATTAACTCATACAAGGCTGCAAAAAATGCTTTAAAAATTACAGTGGCATTAAATGTCATGTGATACCAACATTATAGAATAAAAAAGTTGTATGACTCTAATATAATGCTTTTTATATTTATCTGCAATAAATTCAGCTTTGATTTGATGTTATGTCTCTTCAATAGGATGTAAATGTGAATGCACACCTATGTGGGATTCCAAATTCTATCTAATATCATTAGCTTCTGGTTAAGTCATTGATTTTTAGTGATAAAAGCAACTTACATGTTTTTCTTCAGTTTAGACGCACAGACTTAGCTGCAGACACAGCTTAATAAATAGTGTACTTCTCTCTTTTGGCTAGGATAGCTTCAGAGGAGAACTGTCATTTGAAAGCTGAGCGTATCAGATGGTTGACAGTGTGTGCTATGTGTACCTTACACAGGACCTGTCATCTGAGAAGAGAAAGGGTCTGTTCAATCTTTCATTCTCTGGTTCATTTCACTCTGGCCCTCAGAAGGGGTAGCTAATTTTCAAGAACCACACCCACATGGGGTTTATGTATAGCTGCATTATAGGAAAAAAACTGGACTTTGATTAAGCACTTCCACATGCTTAAAGGGCACTGTGCTGAGAGCTTTGTGTACATTTAATCTTCACAAAAAATGTATCAAGTAGGTACTATTATTATCCTCATTTTGAAGATAAAGAAACACATAGAGTTAAAGAACTTGCTCAAAATTACCTAGCTAGTAAATGGCAGAATCAGGATATCTGATTAGCTAGGTTTGTCTGAGTTTGAACGCCCACTCCCACTCTTAACTATACTGTACGTTGCCTCCGTGTTAAAGGATCAGGTTGAATGTCAACTGCATGTTCCACAGCTTGTTTGAATTTGCAGCTGTTACAGTAGCTCCACTTTACCATAACATCGGGCTTTATTGAACTGTTTTGAAACATTCTAATATGCTAGTTTGGCATATTTACATGTTCACTGTATTGTCACTTTAAAAAAAACAAAAGAGTTGCTTCTCTGGCTGTAGAATATGGGATTTGTGGAGTTAATGGTTCTTGCTAGTCTTTTTTAGATAATTTAACAGTGAATATGATATTTCTATTTTTTCCTGGGTAAGAATCCTATGGAGATTTTTAAAGAGGTGTCATGTAATGGGCCTCTGAAAACACGAACGGGGAGTATGACCTTGTTTTTTATATTTGAAGCTCCAGAATGGGAGGAGTAAAGAACACAGACTCCTGATGGGACAACCTGACATTAAAAGTAAGACCAGCTTTGCTTTGTATTCATTCTTTTTTTAAAAAGACTTTTTTTTTTTAAGGTTTGTTTATTTATTTATTTTGGGGTTTCTTTGTTTGTTTTTTACACAATAGGATTTTGTTTTCATTTATTTATTTTTAATGGAGGTACTGGGAATTGAACCCAGGACCTCATGCATGCTAAGCACACACTCTACTACTGAGCTATACCCTCCCCCCTCTTTGTATCACTCTTTATAAATCCTTGATAATTCAAATGCAAAAATGTTGCATTTTTAGAGTTGGCCATTTTTTAATCTGCGTATTTTAATTAAGCTCTCAAAAAAGTTAAAATCTTCAATGTATTCGTTGGCATTTCTAGTTACCTATCGAATTAGCCTATTTGAATTTAAAAGCCTCGTATTCCATCAGCTTCATCATCTTGGCTATATCTTTAAGAGCTATGACATTTACGCCTGAAATGGAATTATAACCAGGCCATGTGCAACATTAATCTAACCATGATAATGAGCTGTGTTAAACCAAATACCTAGCAGCAGGAAGAAGGAAGGTTACCAGGATCTTGTTTATAGCCCATTTAATAAATCTAAATGTGCCACAGATGCCATGCCCTACGCCTACAAGGAAAGAAAAACAACCCTAGTCATTTCAGCCATATGATCCCTCTTGTTGCTCTTAAAACATCGGCCCTTGATCCTGTCATTTTCAGAAAGTGTATTTTTTGCTTGAGTCCTCCTTGCAGTGAGGGCTGAGACACAGTCGCTCACTACAGTGGAGATGATTGTTCAAAACTCCTGGAGGCAGCAATGCACAGACAGGCAAGGAGGCCTCGGCCTTACCTGCGGAGCTTGGACTTTGTCCTGTGTGGAGGGGCGATCGTGAGCGTAGTGAGCAGGGCGCTGATGGAAGCCAGGCCCTTTGCCCACGTCTCATGACTCAGCCGACGTGCTCTCTGCGGGCCCCTGGAAACATTTCGCCCAGATCAGCCAGGTGGAGCAGCTCATGCCGGTCACCCCCTGCCTAGAAGTCCGCTCTCCAGCAAATGCCATTGAGAGGTGAATTAGTGCGTGAAGTGACAGCATGTTTCTTAAAATATGGGTGAGGTGGTGAGAATTAGCTGTTTAAAAGAAAAATGGGGGACCTGGTAGATTTTGGAGAGGAATTAAAATATCAGTATTCTTTCTGTTGGGCTCCCTGGTGGCAGGTTTATCCTCGATGGTACCTATACAGGTGAGGTCAGTGAAGCTCCTGACACCTCTACAGGTCCTTAGGAGAGCTAGGTACCTGCTTTTGCCTTGATATGGCTTATTTGCTAATGAAAGAAAAAAGCATCTTGATAACTTGACCTTAATCTAATAGAAGTTTAAAATAATCAAGCCAAGGATTCATATTATTTTGGACTTCCAAGTAGATTTTAACTGGATCATGCTGATGATGTTAACTAGAATTTATTAAGCACTTTTAGTAAGTGCCCTAAACTGAGATAGACATATTACATAGGCTATTTTGTGTTTTTTAAATACTGTCAATCCATGATTGCTAAAATACAAAAAGATGACATGAACTTTCCTCTTAATTCCAAGTATCAGACATGACCAATGTTAATGTTTTATCTATATACCTCTAGTAAGAACATGTAAGTTTATGTACACAAATACATGCTTTAAGTACATTGGCTCAATATTATACATATTACTCAGTAATCTATTTTTCACTTAATATATCATGTATATGTTTTCATGTCAAATACATAAAGATCTCTCTTACCCTTTTTAACATTGTATAGTATTTTATTATATGTACCATAATTTATTTAACCAATCTCCTCTGGTAGACTTTTAGATTCTTTCTAGTTTAGGGCCATTACAAATAGTCCTTTGGTAGATCCCCCTGACATTTTTTCACACTTGCATTATTATTTCCTTAGGCTAAACTTCTAGAAGCAGAATGTTGGTTTGAAAGGTATTGCTAATTGTTCTTTAAAAAGACTGTTTCCAGGGGAGGGTATAGCTCAGAGGCATGCACGAGGTCCTGGGTTCAATCCCCAGTACTCTCATTAAACAATGACTAAATAAACCTAATTACCTTCCCCTGCCAAAAACAAAAAAAAAAGAATGTTAAAAAAAAAAAGACTGATTCAGCTTGCACAGCATTACCATTTGAAAGTGCTCGTTCCCCCCAAACCTTGCCAATACTGGCATTTTCTTTCCCTGTCTTTAGATATTATTTCTCAGTTTTGCAATAATCCTGTAATTAGATGTTCATCTCAGAGATTAAATAAACAAAACAAAATCCCCAAAACCCCTGAGACTTCAGGAAGAAACTTGCCCGAGACCACAGAGCTTGTGAATAATGGGGCTGGGGTTTCAGCCAGCCCTTTATGTCTTCAAAACTGGAGATTCTCCACCTCCTTGGGGCTAATCAAGTCATTTTTTATTTAATAAAGTTTGCTTTAGGCTCATCTACATTTGCTAAGCCCACTGTCCCCTGTCTTGCCATTGACATTTTATTTTATGATCTTCCAGTATCACTGCACTAAAAACATGGCCACCTGTTCTGTAAGTGGTGAACCCACAAAAGCTTTCCCTTCTCTGAGTCTCTAAGGCTGTTGTCCACAATTTCAGCACGTGCAGGAAGGCTATTGATACTGTTGGATAATAAGGTTATTAGATTCTTCCTATCACCAGTCACCTGGTCTTTACCTAGAGAAGGGCAAGTTTCCTATTTAAACTTTTTCTACATAACCCCTGTTTAGCATGGGGACTTGTATTGTCTTATCAGTTAGGTTTTTCAGTGTGTGCTTGGAAGCTTGGGGCTGAGTATTGCTGGGGAAAGAAGAGACAGAAGGGGGAAGAAAATAGGGAAAGAGAACAGCTCTGACATAAAGAAACCCAGCCAGCATGGGAGCATGTTTAGTTCTCCTGTTTTATAAATAATTTCTCTCTCATCCCCCAGGAGAACCAGTGAAGACATCCATTCAGGAATCAGAAGCATTTTTGCCTCAGGTACAGAAGAAATGATCTGACTTGGTATTGTATTGGAAGCACAGTATCTGTGGAGAACACTGACGACTTTAAAAATATCTGTCCTTTAAGAATTCTTTGTGACAGCGATAGGATGCTGAGTGCTATTCTGAGAACTCTTCTGCCCTAAAGGGGAACCTTGAAGTAGCAAAGAGAAAGGTGCTGAAGTGGATTGCATTAGCAGACTTTGGAATGCAGGAAAATTCCAAAGTGGCATGTCTCTCTTCAGCTGAGTGACTGCTGAACATATAAGTAAGCAGTGACACTGAACCTTGACTTGTTCTGACCTTTTCTTATGCTGATACCTCCTCTTCATAACGAGAAGCAATAGAAGGCCTCCTTCTGTACTGGTTTGGAAAGTTATCACTTGTACAACTTCAGGTTACTGTGGAAACACAACCAATCTTTTCTCTGTGTTTTAAATTATCTTTATCCCACAAAGCTAAGACACGTGTAAAGAGACTGCAGTTTTCATTAAAATTAAATCAAAGCTGAAATAGCTTGTTGATATTGAAGGGAAATGTCAGCTCTGCTGACTTCAGCCTGTGTCTACTGAGTGACTCACCTGCCAAAGGGAGATTTGAGGAAATCCAGAAGAAAAGATGGTATGGGTGAGACCTTGAGGAAACGGAACAACATTTCGAGTCTTTAACAATCCCTGCTTTCCTTTCCAGCACACACCGGAAGAGAGGTACAGGATGCAGAGCAAGCCCCTAGGAATCTGCCTGATAATTGATTGCGTTGGCAATGACACAGGTAGGTCTCGATGCTGCCAATTAACTGATGCCGCCACAGTGAGATCATGGCCCGTGCAAGCTGTGTGCATCAGAGTGATCAACACTAGCCACCGTGACAAACCACTGCCAAAATGTGGTTTCAGACGGGAGGGGTAGTTTCTCTTGTCACAGTCTAGTGTGGACCAGGCTGGGGAGCGTTGTTCCATGTGCTCATTCAGTGGCTGCATCAGCAAAGGCCTTGGAGTTTTCTGCAGGATCCCCTGGACCTGGCTGGTGGATGAAGGAAGGATCTCATGAGAGATTTAGGGGTCAGGCCTGACTGAAAGTGATACACATCAGTTCCACCCCCATTCCTTTAGTCAGAACTTACGTGTGGGGCCGCATCCAACCGCAGTAGACAAGAACTTAGTCTAGCTGTGTGTCAGGAGGAATGTGAAAGGGGATTTGGGGAACACATGGTATTGTCTCTGGCTCGGAGGCATTCCTTGTGAAAGCTGGTGAGCTTTAGTCTTGTCTGTGCAGGCTGGCTGCTGTGGCAGGGAGGAACCCTGGGATCCAAAGGGGGTTTGAAAATGGAAGGTGTTCTGGGCTTCAGTATTTTCACAGTCTTTGGATAAAAGATGCCCCATCATTTCACCTAGATAGACTTTGAAAGCTTTTTCTGGGGAATATTAAAAATAGGATAAATATGTGTTCACTTAGAGGCAATGTGTCCCTCAGTTTTGCTACCCTGGAATTTGGTTATTGACCTGAGTCTGTACCACCTATGTGTCACCATTGTTTGGATCTGAGTTGACTTTTTTTTAATTGAAGTGCAGTCGGTTTACAATGTTGTGTTAATTAATTAATTAATTTTGCTTTGAACATGTTTCTCTTTTAATCTTCATAGTAACACTCTCATCCCCATGAATAAAGGAAGCTGGAAAGTTCATAAGTGACTTGCCCAAGGTCTCTCAGCTGGAGGCCAGTGTTGTGTTAATTTCTGATTTTTTTTTTCCTCCCCCATAAGGGAGGCACTGGGGATTGAACCCAGGACCTTGTGCACGCCAAGCACATGCTGTACCACTGAGCTATCCCCCCGCCCCCGAACTGATTCTTTTGCTCACTTGTAGTTGGATGTCTGGCTCAGACTGAATCAATCACTGGGGATGCGTTAAAAGAGAATGAGAAGAGCCTTGATAAAGTGCAAAAGCATTCACTTTAATTATTTATCTCTTTCTTGAAAGGATTGATCATTCTATTTCCACAGTTTTCCAGCTTCTCAACATTCTCTTAGAATGAGTCAGAGTTGTCTTTTAGGCTCACTTAAAATGTTACCATGGTGAGTTTTACGGGAAGAGACTGTAAGAGAAGGTCAGATTAGGAAACATGAGGCTGAATTTCCCAGGATTTCAGCTATGAGCTCACTTTCTCATGTCCTATATTTGGTTAAATGTAAGAAATGCTGTCTCCTCAGCTATCAATGTGTCCTTTATTTACTTTTTAAAAAAACTGAGCTGTAGTTCATGTATAAGATGTCCTTTCTGTTTTAGCTGTTAGTATCCATATAAGAATGAGGAAATATTTTTTCAGTGAGTAACTTCCTGCTTTAAAGGCGGTTTTATCATTGTCCTCCTCTTTTGGCTGTAATCAGTTCTGTTTCATTAATTGGCAGAAAGTTCCCAACTGGCCTTGGTGCAGGCTGTGTGTCTGTTACATGAAGAGAATGACAAAGATAAAGCCGTGACTTCCTGTGAATTTGTGGCTGAAAGCCAGGATCTGAGCTCACTTCCCTTGCTGAGTTACGGGCCTCTCGCCGGTGGGCACTCAATGTGTATGTGTATTTTTCTGCATCATAGGATCATGAGCAGAGTTGGGTCCTGGAACATGACCGTGTGGGTTTGAATCATGGCTTTGCCGCGTGGTAGCTTGTTACCCAGGCAGTTTTTCTAGCCTCTCTGAAGCTCAGTTTCTCTTCTGTAAAATGAGTTAGTAACAGGACCCACCTCGTAGGAAGGTTGGGAGGAGGGAGTGAGTTCTTATTTGTCAAAAGCTTAGGGCAGCGCCTGGCACTCACACTGTAAGCACATTTGTCCATTTTGCTTAATTTTAGGTGCAACCACTAAGCTAGCACTTGCGTTGGCTTTGTGCTTGGTACATGGAACCTGACCCCAAAGAAGTGAGGGGCCAGAGAATTGGGGTCTGGAGGCCTGCTCTGGCTCAGGGGTGGGGACAGGTCCCCACAGTCTGGGACTAACTGGAATAGAGGGGACAACCCAAAAGGGGTAACTTCTGGGGACACACCTAGGTAGGAAGCTGGGCAGACCACTCCTACCAGTCATCATGGACAGTGGGTGTGACAGAGAAGGAGAATCTGGGTACAAAGGCCAGGGTGAGGGAGGGCAGGGAGTGGCAAGATGAGATGAGAGAAAAATATGGAAAGGAGGGTGGAGTGGGAGTTGGAGCCTCTTTGATCTGAGGTATGAGCAGGTATTGGCCTCAGGTGCATCTGTCTAGCTGCTTCCTTGTCTCAAGCTCTCCCTGCGTCTGGGAACAAAACAAATAACTGGGTTTGAGGCCACTTACACAATTCCCTCAGGGACAGGTGGCCAATGGACAGGGAAGAAACCCAACAGCACACTTTACTCCTGTTGTGTTGGGGCTTCTATCACCTGAGGGGTCCTCAATCCATTTACATGCCCAGATGAGACTCTGAGCAGCAGAAAACTATTGATTAATGTGGAGAGGAAGACAGTTTCTTCTCACACTCCCTCCCCAGGCGTCCAGCTCTTCATTCTCCACCCCCAGCCCCTCCCTCGGACTTTTCCCTGAGGATTCGAGGCCAGGAATCCTGCTGGACTTGACAGTAGTCTCGGTTACGTGCAGCACTTTTCATTTCTTCGTTTTCATCCTAACAACCCGGGAGCTTCGCCTAGATGATGCTGTGGGGTTTCCTTTGTCTCTTGCTTAGTTAACCTTCTCTCTTGGTTAACGCTGAACATTTGGCAGGAGTGTGGCCATCTGGTAATAAACATTATTACCAGAGACAAGGGCTCGGAAAGAAACTAACAATAATATGAAAAGACTAACTTGAGGGTGGTAGTAATCAGGGTGTAAAATTTACTTAAACTCTACTATCTAATCTATTAAATCCATATCTACTATCTAATCTATAAAAACCTACTGTTCAGTCTAATGTGCCAGGTGCTTTGCTAATTCCCTTACATGGATTCTTACTTAATCTCCATAAATAATACTGTAAGAAAGGTACTATTATCCCCACGTTCAAGGTGAGGGAGCAGAGCACAGTAAACCCCCCTCCTAACTGAACTGATAGTAACTGAGAGCTGGGACTTGAAGGCTTGACTCCGGAGCCTCTGCTTTTAGCTACTTTGCTATCACATAAATTCCATGTCTCTAGAACCTGGAACAGTGCCTGGCACTTGGGAGCTCAGTAAAATGTTTGTTGAGTGAATGAATAAGCTCTGTTGGTCTCAGTGTGTTGTTAAAACCATTCCTTTGTATCTGTAGAATTTAGCCGACTCTCTTACACCTATCTTTTCCTGGATAAAAATCAGACTTTTATCCAAAGACTGTGCAAGTTCCTCAGACCTTTATAGGTCAACTTTTCCTTTATCCTGTGTTTACTGAGCACCTACTATGAGCAAAGTATCAAGCTTGGTCCTGTGTGAACTAGATCTGGAGACTGTGAGGTAGAATTTGGTCTCAGCCACATTGTGAACAAAGATAAGATTGTTGTTGGGTGGCTCATTCTTGAGAAGAATCCTTATAGAGGGCAGTAACCTCTTGGAGCAGATATGGAGGCTTAAGGATTTGGGGCTAACTATCTCAGTTCAGTTGAACTGAAAAGTTAGTCCTCGGTGTTGTGTCATCGGTGTCAGTGACCCAGCAGAGCTTGGCCTGTGTGAGGCCCTGCTTCGTGGTGCCCTGATGTGGTGCTTCTGATCTTGTTAGGAACTCAGATGTGAATGTCCCACATCATAGACATGTGGCTCTGGACTTTGACCTAGGGCTCTGGCTGGGTTTTAGGCTGCCGAATGAACGACGGTGTTTGCAGATTTTAAGCGGACATGTTTCTTCCTGTCTCTTTTCTCTCCTGCTTTTTCTGAAAAATTTGAAGATTTTTCTGTGCTTTTTAACCAGGCTAAGACTTAGATTCTTCTACCAGCTGCTGCCCATTTCCCTCGGAAGTCTTGCGTAAGTAAACTTCCTCTTCCAGAAGAGCAACAGGAGTTGTGAAAGCCCCAAGTCGATGGTGGAGAGCTTTGCAGTGGTGTTGACTTGAGCTTGGCTGCATCTTGGGGTCACCCAGCTTCCTTTCCCCCCTTTCCCTTAGTGGAACGGGCAACAACCCAAGTCAGCCGCATTTTCCTGTACTAATAAAATGTAGGAAAATCTCAGCAAGGGGAATCAGAGCAGCTACTGTGGCCTCTGCTCCTGAGCTATGAAGACACATGGCAAGTGACATCTGAGATAATAGATGGTGGCTTCATTCACACGGAGTGGTCACTGCTGCCCGCCAGCTTGAGTGCCGAGGAAGCGTAGCCTCCTGTCCTCACTCCCGTGAGATTAGGGGACTATTGAAGACAGCTTCCCTGGGGAAAAGAGACCAGGAAGTCTGTGGTGGGGCACTTTTTATTTTCCTGGGCTTTCTTGTCCTCTGAGACTAAGCAGCCACTCAGTTGGAAACCTAGCATCACTAATGAAATTTCCCTTTAAATCAGTGCTACATAGCAAACCCTTGTTTCATAGACAACATGAACCTAGGCTATAAAAAGGAACTGTAGGTCCACAATTCCTTATTGGAGACCCTTGCATTTCAAAATTAAGAAGTTTTAAGAGTTTAGAAAGATGACATGGTATTTGTTGATAAAGGGACCCCCAAATTGGAAAGCACACCAAGTGAGTGGGCAAGCCCCACCCCACCCCCAATGTGTGGGTCCTTGCCTGCCAACTGAGAAAGAATTCTCAATAGAGGCAGAGGAGAGGGACAAAGTGAAGAAAAAGAGCTGCTTTTATTGCTCAGAGAGAGAGAAAAGAAAACACTTGAGTGGGGACCATCAGTCAGGTTGGCGGTTGTGACAGTTCCAACCCCCAACCGGCCAGGAAGGCTCTGCTGTTGTTATCTTCATTCAGGTGATGCCAGTCATCTTCTGTTACTGGCTCTTTACTCCCGTGGGGCTCAGCCCTAAAACTAAAGAAATTTTAGCAGGAAAAAAAGAGAACAAAGAAAGAGATACTGGGATATGTCCTTGGAATTGATGCAGCAGTGGTGGGACATAAAACGTCTTGTATGGCTATGTCCTCGGAACCAAGGAGCCAGCTGCCGTATAAGAGAAATGTCCTGCCTTTCATCAGCCTGACACTTTCTTCTCCTTGCTGGAAGCCAGTCTGGGTTAGTAAGCATGTCTCATCACCTCTCTCAGTGGTACATATACTGAATTCATAGAACACTCCAGGGGATCTAGGACAGTACCTCATAATCAAATATGTGACTTTTGCTGTAGTAAAGTATTTGAATGGATACTCACACTAAGTAGAAAAAAAAGACTGAAAACAGTCTCTGATCAGTTTAAGGAAGGTTTTGCCACAAAATGAGTCGGGGGAAAGAACCTAAGTTTTTCAGAGCTTTTGGGATTCTGAAATTGTGGGTAAGGAGTGGTGCATGCGTGGAAAAGCAGAGGACTTCTAGCTGCCAGAGCGACCACAGGGGCCTCTCTTGACATGCACTTAACATGTTTATTATTGATATTGTTATCACCTAAGAAAAGAAGGAATTAATCGTGATCATTTGTGCTTTAAAAAAAAAAGACATTTAAAAAGTAGTCTGTAATTTCGAGCAGTAAAACCCCTTGGCTGGAGTATCTGAGCAAACAGAAGGTCAGATTTATACAAGGCTGATCCCACCACCCACTTCCTCCCCAACTGCTGTCTTTGTTCACCATCATCTCCCACCTGGGACCGCTGCTTAATTACACCTTTCCCACAATCTCATCTCCAGATGTCTCAGACCACACCATCTCTGATCTGCCTACTTTACCTAAAACCCCACTATTCTATGTGATGCGTCAACCATTGTTTTGTCCACATTTATATGTTTTGCTTCTCCAACAAAATTACGGGCTCCTTGAAGGACAGGAACTACATCATGCACCTCATCTGTATCCCATTATCACAGTGTTTCTGTCACACTGGTAGAGGAACTTTCTAAAACATGAGTTTTGGGGTCAAGTGAATTTGAGAAGTGCTGAATAATTTCTTCCCCTTTGGGAGATTTGCAAGGCACGCTGGCCTTAAAGTTTCCGAGCAATCTTCCTTCTACGAAACATGGTTAAGTCTTGTCAACTGTGTATTTCTCAATCATGTTTGACCTCAAAACTTCCCTTTCCACTAGAAATAGCCTGCCTACTTGTGTTCCATTCATGTACTTTATAGTAATTTGAGCTGGGCTTATTAGAGGTAACTCAATTGTAAATAGACCGATGAAACATTCCTCTTTCTTATTTATTCTGTATGTTTATTTAATGAATCCCTTTTTATAGAGAGTGTCAAGCTAAATGTGAGCTCATTTTTGATCAGAACACATTCTAAACGAGTGGGGTCATTTTACTTATCTGAAATTTTGAATTTCATCTCAGTAGCCCCCAAACCTATAGGTAGTGCTGACCCCAGCCCTTTACTAACAACCCCGTACTAACTGCAAGGCCAGAAGAAGCCCCTCATCATGTGAGGAAGTTAATGGAAAAACAACAGAATTTTACAGAGACAGGGCTGTGTCGGGAGTGGGGTTTCCAGGGCGGGCAGAAGGAGAAGTAGGACTTCTGCAGTTCATTGAAATTTTATTTTCCAAACTCAGCACCCAAGTTTTTCTTCCCCTGTTTGCAAGTGAGGACAAGGAGGTTACTGTAGATATGTGGACACAGAACCTGGCCTCTCTGAGCCCTGTTTGGTTTAGACCGTAGAGCCCTCCCTCTGGGTTCTAAGCAGGTGGATTCCATGCGAGGGAGGCATCGCAGGCTCCGTGGCTTGTGGTGACGTGCCTGCCTTTATTTTCTTTGAAATCAGTATCTTCTGTTGGAATAAGCACTCACAGTTGGCAAAGCATCTTTACGGAAATCTCAGTGGATCCTCATAGCCACCTTCTGAAGAACATGGTATAGGCCTTAGTATTAATCCCGTTTTATAGATGAATAAACTACAAATGTAATTGGTTCAAAGTCACACTGTCACCGCCCCTTGGTCCTATAAATCAGTCTGGGCTACATCCATGTTCTTGGTGGCCCACGAAAGAACATTGCACATGCCAGCTAACATCAGTCTTCACCATCTGATAGAGAAAGATGTGAATATTAATGGGAAATGCCAGCTGTGATGGCTTCAGGCTGTGTCTGTTGAGTGACTGTGTTGCCACAGGGATATTTAAGGGATGCCCCCCTCTTGGTCTGAGGCCCATCCAGATGCGGTGTTCTTACTGACCTTATACTTGGCGTTGGGGACCTGTATGGCTTTTGGCTTCACCTCCAGCTTTATAGCCTCTTCCCTCCTGTTCTACTAGGTCTGGACTTTCTGTCATAGACCTTGGATTAGCCACCCTGATGGTGTAGGTTAGCCTTCTCTCAGGACCAGGCAAGGTTCAGACCAGCAGGTAGGTGGAGGAGCCAGGACTGAAACTCAGGTCTTGTGATTGCAAGACTGTTTCTCTTTTACCCTGCTTCATGCAACTGCCTGCTGACTGCCTTGTGACAGACAGCAGCTGCTCCAGCCAGAACCTTCGGGGAGCCCAGTTAAAAAAAGAGATTAAGGCACAGGACAGCAGGTTTTCCGTCCAGACCCCTACATATCGGCAGGGAGATATCAAGGGAAAGGGAGATATCAAGGACTTTGATTAGGGAGGAAATCTATCAATGATAAGAGGGTTTTGAGGGAAGTGAGCCAGTCTGAGATAATCAGTAAACAAAAGAGCTTTGTCTGGTGTTTCTCTGTTTGCTTCTGCCCCCTAGAGGAGGGAATTCACCATGACGAGTTTGGAATAAAGCAGTGGGATGGAACTGGGCTCCTCTTCCAGGTTCTCTCAGGGTACAGCCCTGTGTTTCATCCCATGCACAGAACCCGGTACTGAATCCTTGTCTACACCCTCAGAGGCCATGTCTACCGGGCAGCACTGACTCCTTTTCTGCTGCTCTGAGGGTGTTCGAGGACAAGTGAGGTATTTAATAGGTTATTGGCAACCCGCATTTCCTGATAATAGTTATCATATGATTTTAAGAATATCAGGAGCTTTTTTATATCTCTTCATTATTACATGATATATATAACTCATTTTTTTCACTCTTACCTGTGGGCCAGGCAGATGGAGAAAAGTAGCCTAACTTCAATCTTAGTTAATAGTTATTATCATTCCCTTTTGATGACTTACCTGGTGAATTATTTATCTAATAATGTGTGCAAATCACTCCAAAAAGTAGTAGCTTAAAACAATAATACCAATGTCTTTATATCTCTCACAGTTTTTGTGGGTCTGGAATTTAGGAGTGGCTTAGCCAGGCTGTTCTGGCCCTGAGTCTCCTGGGAGATTGTGGTCAGAAATAACCTGGGATCATCTGAAGGCTTGATTAAGATTGGAGGAGCTTCTCAGGTGGCTCACTCCTATGGAGGGGAAGTTGAGGCGAGACCTAAGTTCTTATCCACGTGGGCCTCTCCACTGGCACTGGGGACCTTTATGGCATTGGGGAACTATACTGAGAGTTCTCAAGACGTGGCAGCTGGCTTCCCCCACAGTGAGCTGTTCCACAGTGATCTAACCTTGGAAGTCATGGATTATCTCTTCTGCCACGTTCCATTCATTAGAAACAAGTTACCAAGTGTGATCCACATTCAAGGGGAGGGGATTACAGCCTGTCTTTTTAAGGGAGGAGTGTCAAAGAGTCATGGACTTACTAGAAACCACCATATCTGGCAGGATGTGGGTCTCCTGAGTGGAAAGTTCTGTAAGACTTTATGTGAATGTGTCCAGGCACAGCTCATAGGCCAGGCAAATTAAATGAAGAGCACTCAAGCCAGCTCTTATTTGACCAGTGGCTGCTTATTCCAGCTTTTTGTTTACCCAAGGCTGTGTTTCTTTTCCAGCTTTTTGTCTTTTTCCTGCCAAGAGCCCAGAAGAGAAATTATGATTGCTTACTTTCACTTTTATAGTTTATTAGTAAAGTTTGCAAAGACAAGACAGTTGAAATTATTGATTTGAAGCTGTGAGTTTCTGAAGTATTTGTGACTATCCATACTTCATAGTGTTCCCATTTAGTGTCAAGAATTGAGAATTTGTAGTAAACAGTTACGTGTACCTTCGGTTATTTATCTCCCCATGACCCCTTTGTGTGATGACTGGACTGTATGAGATGGGGCCCCTCTGTTCCTTGTTGGAAGTTATGTCCGTTCTGACTACTGTCGTGTTGTTTGGTTTGGAGTGAATGCAGCCGTAGACTTCAGGAAGACCAGACCCCAGGGGAGGAAGAGAAGTGGGTACATAGTCATGGAAACAGATCCAGAGGCATGGCTAATAGTTTGGGTGACAACCTGAATTAGGAGATTCTGGGCTTATGATAGTTTTTATGCCTCCAAAATGAACTAAGAACTGGAGGTACCCCTCAGACAAGGAACAGAAACTTAATGGTTAGCTCAAAAGGATGTGGAATTCTTGAATGAGGAAGAGAAAGATGTCTGTCTTTGCTATTAGAAGGCGAAATGATCCTGTGTTTACTTCTCCAATGAAGGCAGACTGAGCAGATGGGAAAGAAGTAGATTGCGTAGGATTTCTAGGGTTCCAAGGTCATAGAAACTTCTAGAAGATGGAAAAAAAAGATTTCTTAAAAGGGATAAGGACTAATTTTTATTGCGCACCAGGAGCTTTATTTGTATTATCTCATTTAATCCTCACAGCATTCTCATAAGGTAGATTTTATCACTTCCATTTAAAGCTAGGGAGACCCACTTCCTTAAAACCATGCAGCCCGTGGGTATGGTGAGGTCAGCATTAGAAGGCAGGCTTGTCTGACATGAAGTCTGCTTTTTCCACTGACTTGCACTGCTTCTCAAGGCAGTCAATCCAGGATTCCCGGAAACTAGAAGAAGAGTCTTAGGGATCACTGTAGAGGGGTCTTGGCCAAGGGCTCCCCCTGCTCAGTCAGAAGCTACACTGGGAAGCAGGTCATGAGGAGAACTGGAGAGTCTGGGAATGGTGCCAGCTTAGATCCAGGGACCTCAAATCAGCGCACAGCAAGTGGAGGTGAGGAAACTCATAACCTGGGCGACCTTTTCTGCCGCCTGTTGGATCTAGGTTTGGATCTGTACTGTGCAAATGCACCCATTTCTGTGAACTTGTGTTATTTCAAGAAAGAGCCCTTTTTTTTTCTTCTTTAACTTTTTTTTTTAAATTGAAGTATAGTCAGTTTACAAGAGCCTTTTGAACAATCCCCAACTTTGTTTTGGTTGAGAAGAAAGTTTTTTTTTTCTCTTTGATCATTTAGACTAGAGGTAGGCCCAGTCTGTGCCCGTGGCCAGGTGTGGTGGTGGCCTCAGGCAGGGAAAGTGTTTAGCAGGGGACAGATCATAACTGGGAGCCTGGGTCGTGAAAGTCACATAATTCATGTTTCCGGTTGATATATTCCTCCTGCCCTGTTCTCAGGTCCTTCAGCCTCAAAATATGACAGAAAAGCAGACACAGACCATGTTTAGCATTGCTACCCAGTGTCTCTTGAGCTTTTCTTACTCCTGTGTCATCATTCATATTTGTTTGTTTTTCCCAGGCATTCTTCGGGACACCTTCACTTCCCTGGGCTATGAAGTCCAGTCTTTCTTGTATCTGAGTGTGGGCGATATCATCAACGTTCTTCGCAAGGTGGCCCGGATGCCCCAACACCAAGACTATGACAGCTTTGTGTGTGTTCTGGTGAGCCGAGGGGGCTCCCAGAGCGTGTTTGGTGTGGATGAGACTCACTCAGGATTCCCTTTGGATCATATCCGAAGGCTGTTCATGGGAGATGTATGCCCCTCTCTCTTAGGGAAGCCAAAGATCTTTTTTATTCAGAACTATGTGGTGTCAGAGGGTCAGCTGGAGGACAGCAGCTTCCTGGAGGTGGATGGGCCATCAGTGAAAAACGTAGAATCGAAGGCCAGGCAGCCCGGGGCCTGCACCATTCACCGAGAAGCTGACTTCTTCTGGAGCCTGTGCAAAGCGGACGTGTCCCTGCTCAAACGGCCCTCCACCTCCTCGTCACTGTACCTGCAGTGCCTCTGTGAGAAACTGGGGAGAGAAAGGTGAGCACCTGGGTGGTGGCAGGTCCTCGCACCTGGCGGTGGCGGGTCCTTGCACCTGTTGTTTGTTCTCTGCTACTGAGATGGAGGTACCACCGTGCCACGTTTGATGCCCTTCTCTTCAGGGAGGAAGAGGGATTTTTCAGTCCCTGTTGGGGTTGCCTTAGGAGTATGATACAGACCCCGCACAGCTCATGAAGGCTTTGTGCTTCAGAAGGTCACTTATTAGTCAGCTTGTGGTTTGGATAGTTTTCTTCAAAATTAAGAAATGTTTAATTAATTTTTTTTTTCTTATTACAAAAGCAGTGCATATTCCTTACTGGAAAAAAAAAACACCATGAAATACAGATGCTGAAAGCAGAAAATAATAAGTAGTTATAATCCTGCTAATTGAAACCAACCGCTGTTAACCAAATCTCGGTGTATTGCCTTCCAGATCTTTTTTGGAGGCCCATACAATCATATATAAGTGTGCTTTTTAAGCCAAGATGGAGTGACTGTCTACTATTACTTTATGACCTGCTTTTAGTTTGTGTAACAGTAGATCACATATGTTTTTACAGATCAGTAGTCACATTTCTACAGCATCACTTTAATGTCTGCAGAGTAGTTCCTAATATGGATATCGCATAATTGACTTGGCCAATCTTCAGTTGTTGGGCAGTGTTTTGCTTTCATAGAAAAGAAAGTGTTCAACATCTTTGAAACTCAGCATTTATGCTTATTCTTAATTGTCTTCTTGAAGGGAAAATTCCCAGAATTAGAATGACTGTTTCAAGGGACAAGCATTTTTAAAGCCTTTGATACATCTTATCAGATTGTCCTCTAGGACCCTTATACCAGCTTTGTATGAGAGTGTCTGCATCCCTGAATTCACACTGATACTGAGTCCCTTTTATTTCCCCAAGTCTTGACAGTTTTGTAGGTGAAAAGTGGTATCTGACTGTTCACGTCTGCAAATCTTTGTTTTTGACAAAGATTTGTTTGTTTCTGATGTTTATTGGCAAGAATACTTTTCTAAAGGAAACACTGGTGACCTGGTTTCCATTTAAGCCTCACTGTACCTCAAATGTAAGATCAGCAGTCCTTTTTCAGCCACCCCCTAATTACAATTTAGACTGTTTCTGAGCCACCTGGGAAATGCATTCTGTTGTAGCTTTGGGGACACCAGTAATAAATCTCAGGGCCTGGGACCCCCAGCCTCCTCAGTGATGGCTCAGCAGTAAGGGGAGGGCTAGAGCAGGAGCGACTCAGCCTTCCGAGGGAGAGACGCCATGGGCCAGCGGTACTATTGGCCTTTTACGTCCGTCTTGCATTTACATAGACCATCCAGGTGGCTTATTGTTTTGTTAGTGTGTACCCAGAATAAAACTCAGCTGCCCCTTGCAGAAAAGGACTGTGGTCATTGGGCCAGAGCACTGCAAACCTGTTTGGATCACTTGCTAAGAGGGTCGTAGAGTTTTTAGAAAGGAACAGTTTCAAAGCACTTTCATGTCTATTGGCTGATTTCACCCTAATGATATTCTGTCTCTTTGTTGATATTTGCATGACATTAATTTTTGCCTTTCTTGTTCCCTCCAGAAAATGCTCACTCCTGGAACTCCACATAGAACTCAACAGCAAGGTGTATGATTGGAACAGCAGAGTGTCTGCTAAGAAGAGGTACTATGTCTGGCTGCAGCACACCCTGAGAAAGAAACTCATCCTGTCTTGCACATGAGAAGCCAAAGGCCCTCCTTAGCCCTGCAGTCTCCATCACTAGCCAGGCGGTAGTTTGCAAGTAGGTGTGTGTATACACGTAGGTGAGGTGAGGTCCTGGCCGGTGCTGAAATGACCCTCTCTGAGGAATGCTGGATGGGAGAGGGTGTCTGAAGCATGGCTTCTGAAGTGAAGGTGTTGGCCTGTACTGCTGACATAGCTCTCCAGGTCAGCGTTTTTTGGGAAGGAAACAGCTTTGAAATTTTAAAAACCAGGTACTGGTTGAATTGGGCATCTCAGGACTGCATTTTGCCTTTCATGGTCACCACCAAGTAAAGCCACAGAAATAAGCACTTAGGGTAGCGGCGCCGGAGGCTGCGTTCCACAGGCGCTGAGGAGACGTGAGGAGGAGCGCGACCCCCGGCCGCGGCCGCCCCTGGTCTCTGCTGTCACCCAGGTTCTCCGAGCCTCGGGCGGGACCCGGCCAGCCGAGGCGCCGCGCTGCTGCCCAGACCGGCTCTCCCGGCAGCTCCCGGCGCCCGGGACCCTCCCCGGCCGCTCACCCGCAGCCCGCCGTCCGCCCAAGTCCCCGGAGCCGGGCCTAGGGCAGGCGGGGGCTCGGCGTGGCCGGGCTGGGCTCGGTGGCGTCCCCGTGGCCGCGGCCGGCTGGCGGGACGGCTCCGGCCAAGAGAAGCACCGGCTCGTGGTGGTCGGCGGGGGCTGCGTGGCAAGTCGGCGCTCACCATCCAGTTCATCCAGTCCTGTTCTGTAACGGATTCTGATCCAACCATTGAGGACTCCTACACAAAGCAGTACGTGATTGACGACCGGGCAGCCCGGCTAGATATTCTAGATACAGCAGGACAAGAGGAGTTTGGAGTTATGAGAGAACAGTATATGAGAACTGGAGAAGGTTTCCTGTTAGTCTTTTCAGTCACAGATAGAGGCAGTTTTGAAGAAATCTGTAAGTTTCAAAGACAGATTCTCAGAGTAAAGGATCGTGATGAGTTTCCAATGACTTTAATTGGTAATAAAGCAGATCTGGATCATCAAAAACGGGTAACACAGGAAGAAGGACAGCAGTTAGCAGGACAGCTTAAGGTAACATACATGGAGGCGTCAGCAAAGATTAGGATGAATGTAGATCAAGCTTTCCATGAACTTGTCTGGGTTATAAGGAAATTTCAAGAGCAGGAATGTCCTCCTTCACCAGAACCAACACAGAAAGAAAAAGACAAGAAAGGCTGCCATTGTGTCATTTTCTAAGAATCCTTTGAAGCTTAGCTACCAACTGCCAGGAAAAGCCCTCGACTTCTCCTCTCCTTAATGGTTTATGTCACTTTGGTACCTTTCTAGCCTTTGACAAATGATCGCCATGGTAGCCTTAGACCAAGAAGCTGGCTAATCCTTTCCCTGAAGCTCATCCTATGGTCATTTCAAGACAGATTTAAAGGAAACACTAAGGCTGCTTCAAAGATACATGATTCCTTTAAAAAATATATCTATATACACAGACACATTCTTTTTTAAGGGCTTTCTTTTATTAGGGATGAATCAGTTTTGGAACCTAAGCTGTTTGCCAAGTTGGAGTCAGAGGCTGTGAAATTACTTTTAACATCTGGAATCATATTGCCTACTGTTACTCTATATAGAAACATAGGGAGTTTTTTTCAAATGTGAATTTTTGCCTGTCTCTAAAAATTTTGATGTCAACTTTAGTTAACCTTAAATACACTGAATTGAATCCATAAAAGCGAGACATCTCAGACCTTTACTGATGCTACAGCCTTTGTTTTCCAGTGGCCAAAATAAGAAAATGCCTATTGTATTTATAGGTTTAAAACTGCGTGTAAATCCTTTACTATTTCTCCTATTCTTAAAGATAATATTCTATGTGGCCAAATATTTGGACTCATTCTGGACTTAAGCATTTCAGTGTTCTTGGTTTTTTAATTTAACTCTTTTCACAGCCATGTTGAGAGTGAAAATAAATAATTTCTGTATGTCTTCCTTTTCAAGTATTTCTGGATAAGGGATTCAAAAAACTAAAACTGTTTTTGTTTGTAATATAAAATATGGAATTGATCTTTCCAGGGTCAGAGATGATTAATGTTTTTGCTATATACTTTTACACATTATTTTCTTATCAAACTAGTTAACAAGTATTTTTATATGTTTGTAAGCAAATATGCTTTCACAGCATAACTTGTGTATATGTAAAGATAAGTATTTAATTCTCACTGTTCACTTTTAACTGACAAAGAAAACAAAGTGAAAAATTACAGAAACTGTGGTAGAACCTTACTTGCTGTCCTGGTCCTGGTTGTACCCACCTTTGACTAGTCACATAGCTACACAAGAAACCTTCCTGAAAGAGTAAAACAGGATGACACTGAACTCACTTCTGATGTTCCCTACTGGATTTTGGCTGTTCTAGCAAGTAGTCAGTGGTAAACCTTTTAATTGACAATTACTATAACTATGGATGGCTTCTGTTTTTAATTCTGTGGATTGTGTTTAAACAATTCAAAAATATGTTCCTAATTTTGAGATACTGAGTGGTATTGCACAGTTGTCACTTTACTGAACGTGTACAACAGTCCCATGAAGTCTACAAGGCTTACCCTTGTATAGCTTCTGGTGCTAGAATTAAAATTGATCTGTTATCTCACACACACACACACACACACACACAAAAGGCATTTAGAATGCTTGTAGTCACGAAGTTAATAAGCCTCTAGGTATCCATACCCCAGGTGGAAAAGTAAAATCAAAAGACAGAACAGTGAAATGAGAACATAGCAGAAATGGATGCCATGCAAATATCAACAAGGAGACAGATTATCATTAGGGTGAAATCAGCCAATAGATATGAAAGTGCTTTAAAACTGCTCCTTTCTAATACTCTATGAGCTGCTTAGCAAGTGATCCAAACAGGTTTGCAGCACTCTGGGTCAAACACTTCCCTTACCTACAGAACTGTTCGGCGGATGAGCTGAGAGAACCTCTATGATCATACCCAATGAGAGTTTTTGTGACTGGTGATGCCATGTGAACACAGCTTATTCATATTATTACAGCACACTATGGAGTCCACAATTTTGAAAAGATTGAATCAAGCCTTGAAAATTGGTAGGATTTTGGCACGTTGAGGTGGAGATGAGAATGTGTTGCAGGAGAAGAAAAATGAATCAGATAAAGAGAGATCAGGGAAATACAAGGAATGTTTTAGAAATCTTGAGTGTAACTTTTAGCTGGCATAGGGAGAGTGTGAGCACTGGTGAGTGATAAGCCAGCAGGTGGCAGTGGTTGGAGTGCTGCCCTAAACCCTGTATTTGTCTTTTAGTCAGCTCTTACATAAATTCTTTTGTAAGTTATTTTTCTGACTTTATTATTTATTTATTTATTTATTAACTTTTTGAGTTTGGAATGACTCAGCTGATAGTTTTTGTTCAGAATTTCTCATGCAGTTTCAGTCCTTTCAGGACCCAGTTTTTTGTGTCATCTCAAAGGATTCCTAACTGTTATGCTTGGCCTGGGAAGTCTTGAGCAGCTGGGAGCTGAAACAGTGGATGTTCCTCAGGTGTCTGCCTCTTCTTTGTGTGTTTGCTTCAGCACAGCAGTTTCAGGGAAGATTTTTCTCACTTTAATAGCAGAATTAACAATGACTTCTTTGTCACTTTTGTATAGATTACTAAATGTCTATCTAATTCTTTTTCATTGAGTATAGGTTTTAAATGAAATATTTTAGGCATCCTAAAAGAGAATTACATTAGGTAACAATAAAATGAATACTCATGCACCCATAGCTCAGCGTAAATAAAATTGTTTGTTCTAGCTCTGGGGAAAATTCGAGTATTTTGACAGGGGTTGCATTAGATCTGTAGATTGCTTTGGGTACTCTGGCCATTTTGATAATGTTGATTCTTCCAGTCCAAGAGCACAAGATATCTTTCCGTTTCTTTGTATCGTCTTCAATATTCACAGTTTTCGGAGTATAGGTAACCTTCTTGGTTAAGTTTATTTCTAGGTATTTTATTGTTTTTGAGGCAATGGAAATGTTTATGCCAATTATAAAATTCTGGTTTTTGAAGTGAAAAGAAAAACAAAAGTGAATGAAGGGCTGCAAATGGCAAAATATCCTTCCTTCTTATGGGTGAATTGTACTCTCTCTCTCTATATATATATATATATAGAGAGAGAGAGAGAGAGTATCTTCTTTACTCATTCATCTATTGATGTGAATTTGGGATGCATCCATATCTGGGCAATTATAAAGGATGTTATTGTTAATAGCAAGGTATATGTATCTTTTTGAATTAATTCTTATTCTGTGCTTGGCTTTATTCCTTTAATAACCATGTAAGTTTAAAAACCCAAGCTGTAAACATTCTTAGAAACAATGAACAGAACATATATGTAAATTTAAAAAGTATATTGTGTATATGTATTTACATGTAATATATTTATATGCAGTCAAATTGTAAGAATTCTACTTAATAAAACCGAAAAATTAAAAATGAAAAATCAAAGGAGAAATAACAAGTGTTCTAAAATCTGTCTGAAGACTCTGAAGATATTACTTTAAGTAATAATCCTAAATGTAAAAGAGATAAATACATTAAAATATTTCAAACTTTATAAAAGCCCCAAAGTGAGAATTAGTCAAGTGTTCAGTAAGAGGGGCATGGTTATGATGAGATGTTCACTGGTTGGAATTTTATGTAACCAGTGAAGTTCTATATGCAAATAGTAAAAGCTTATATAAGCTATTCTTAGCTCATTATGTGAATTATCTCATTTAATCCTCAAAACAGCTCTATGAGTTAGGTGTTATTGTCCTCATGATTATTTCTTCCCATTTATAGATGAGAAAAATGAGCAAAGTGGTGTTAAGTAGCTCACCTGTGATCACCCTACCCTAGGATATAAACTCAAGCCATAAAGAAAGCCTTTTTTTTTTTCAAAAATTAAAATAAAATTTTTATTGAAGTTTAGTCAGTTTACAATGTTGTGTCAATTTCTGGTGTACAGCATAATATTTCAGTCACACATATACATACATATATTCCTTTTCAGATTCTTTTTCATTATGGGTTACTAGAAGATACTGAATATAGTTCCCTGTGCTATACAGAAGAAACTCATTTATTTATTTTATGTATAGTAGTTTGTATCTGCAAATCTTGAACTCCCAATGTATCTCTTCCCACCCCTTTCCCGCACCCCTTACCCAACTGTAAGTTTGTCTTCTATGTCTGTGGGTCTGTTTCTGTTTTGTGTATAAGTTCATTTGTGTCTTTTTTTTTTTTTAAGATTCCACATATGAGTGATATAATATGGTATTTTTCTGAGAACCTTTGTTTTTACAGTAAATATGCTTAAAGCGAAAGCAAACAAAAAGTCTCTCTCACAGGGAAATAAAAGACCAGAAAGAAATATTCCAAAAATGGTGTATGGATGACAGAACCATGGTTGACATGTTTTCCAAATTCTCACCTATATATCTATATAATTGAGAATGTTGGTTTCTATAGTAAAGCCTAGCTAATTATTTCAACTTTCAACTAGTTGGTTCTCCACTGATAAAGAAACTGCCCTTCCCCATACTTCTTCGTCTCATCTCTAGCCTTTCTTTTCAGTAGCAGGACCGTGGTCTCGGGGCTGCTTTTCTGGGCCATTTTGGGAGGACCGACTTGTCCACCCTAGGTCTATTGTAATCCCCAGTCCCTTCCAACCTCTTTCATGAACAGGCCATGGGAGGAGTCACTTGCCACCTTCTTTTGTCTGCAGTATTTGAAATGGGAATCTCTTCTCCCAGATTCTAGGAGCAAGTTTTCAGGATTAAGCATGTTACTTAACGCCACTAAGAGGTCACAATTTGATGTCAGCCTTGGCAGTTTGATGTGCGGCAGATCCTGCTGCTGTCCCCAAATATCCATCCCCTTTTTTCTTAGTAATTGAAGTCTTGATTTGGAACTGGGCACAAAGCCTCACAGAATACAGTCTGGTTGTCCAAGACTCAGTTTATAGCAAGATGGTGATCATGTGTCTAAGTCCTGGAGAATAAGATGTAAACATCGTTATCATTTGGCAGCTGCTGAGAACTTTACTTAAAAGGTAGCTGTTTTTTGACCTTTGCTTCTTTGTCCCTTCCTCTATCTCACTGACTGAAATACGCATATGATGGCTGGAGCTCTAATTGCCATCCTGAACTGTGAGGATAAGGGCCATATTGTGGAGATAACCAGGTGGTGAAAAAGAAGGAGCCTTCTTGGGGGAGGGCACTAAGGAGCAAAGTCACCAGCCCTAGATTGCCTACCTCTGGACTCACATGTAAAAGAAAAAATATGGAGTTTGTTTTTCTTTTATAGACTGAGTGGTACATTGTTATTTGATTAAAATGCTTTGACTGTGTGTGCATACTGTAAGTTTAAAATAATTAGTCTAGATGATTATTTTAATTTTCTAGTGATTGTTTAAATATGTATGTATTGTTAAAAATGTCTTGTTAAAATCTGAGCTGACCTGAGTGTTTAACATGTATGATGCTCTCATTTATCTCCTTTATTTTTTATTAAAAAGTTTTTTAAATACACCTTTATCGTGGTATGGTTCCTATACAGTAAACTACACATATTTCAGATGTACATGTTGATGAATTTTGATAGATGTATACACCTAATAAACCACCACCACAATCAAGACAGCTAACATTCCCAATCACTCCCCGAGAGGTGCAATTTTCGAATTCCCAATTTATTCCTTCGCACCCCCTTAAAGCCCTGGTAACTCCTTTTATTTTATTTTATTTTTTTGTGATTGCTGTTGGAGAGCTGGAGATGCTTCATTAAGACATTAGTAGGGTTTGAACACTATCCTCTTAAGAGATGTAATTCACAAGGAAAAGTTCTAACCAAATCATTTAGTATAGTCTGGCTTTTGGACCTGGTTCACAGTGAATAAGAGTTTGAAAGCTGCATACACAAAATTGAGTATAAAGAAGACTCATTAACTCTGCACATATTTTTAGGATAGCTAAAGACAATGACTTCAAAGGACCCACTGCTTGTAAATCCACGAGTTTTTGTTTCCCAGCTAGACCCTTCTTGCCTGCAGCAGCCCCAGAGATAGAAATGTAGAACTCAATCAAGGTTATTTAGGTGACCCTTTATTTTAGGTGGAGGAGGGGTTACCTAAAAAGTAGATTAGAGGCAAACAAGTATTGTATATATGCATCTCATAGCCCTAGGCATTCCAAAAATGGAAACAATTCAAATGTCCATCAACAGATGAATGGATAAACCAAACATGGTATATATAATGTAATGTTATTCATCTATCAGAAGGTGCAGATGAACCTTGAAAACGATAAGCTAAGTGAAAGAAGTCGGAGACAAAAGATCACACATTGTATGATAGCATGTATATGAAATACCCAGAATAGGTAAATCCAAGAGACGTACAGCAGATTAGTGATTGTCAGGGGTAGGGTGAGAGGGGAATAGGGAGAGTCTGCTTAATGGGGATAACATCTCCTCTGAGGTTCTTGAAATGTTTTGGAACTAGATAGAAGTAATGGTTGCACAACATTTAAATGTACTAAATGTCACTGAATTGTACACTTTCAAATAGTATGTTTTATTTGGATTTCACCTCAATTTTAAAAAAAAGGGGGAAAAAAAGAGAAGATTAAAATCAATCATTTGTTAATCATTCCACAAACACTTGTCCCCAATTTTTTCTTCTTTTTTAATAGACATGATTTGTTAGAGCTTTAGATTTATAGAAAATTTGTGCAGAAAGTACAGAATTTCCATATACTTCCCCATGCCCCAGGATTCTCCTATTATTAACAGCTTACATTAACGTGGTACATCTGTTACAACTGATAAACAATATTGATACATTATTATTAAATTAAAGTCCACTAGGGTTTATATTAGGGTTCACTTTGTTGTACAGTTCCATGGGTTTTGACAAATGCATAATGTCATGTATGTACCATTACTATATCATACAGAATAGTTTCACTGCCCCCAAAACACTTTGTGCTCCACTTATTTATCCTTCTCTCCCTCTAAGCCCCTGGCAACTGCTGATCTTTTTACTTTTTCTATAGATTTGCCTTTCCCAGAATGCCATACAGTATATAGCCTTTTCAGACTAACTTCTTTTACTTAGTAATATGCATTTAAAATTCCTCCATGTCTTTTTGTAGCTTGATAGCTCAATTTCTTTTTATTGCTGAATAAAACTTCATTGTATAGATATACCAGAGATTGTTCATTCACCTGTTGAAGGACATCTTGGTTGCTTCCAAGTTTTGGCATCATGAACAAAGCTGCTATAAACATTTGTGTGCTGATTTTGTGTAGACATAAGTGTTCGACTCATTTGGGTAAATACCTGGGAGAACAATTGCTAAATTGTATGGCAAGACTATGTTTAATTTTGGAAAAAACTGAAAGACTATTTTCCTAAGTGGCCATTCAATTTTGCAGAATTCCTGTTACTCTGCATTCTTGCCAGCATTTGATGGTTGTTAATGCTTTGTATTTGTAATTTTTGTAGATGTGTAGTGATATGATACATTGTTGTTTTAATGTGCAATTATTTAGTGACATATGATGATGAGCACCCTTTATAGCCTTATTTGGCACCCAGATATATTTATTTTTTTAATTGAAGTATAGTCTGTTTACAGTGTTGTGTCAATTTCCAATGCACAGTATGTTTCTGTTTTATATATATATTCCTTTTCATATTCTTTTTCATTACAGACCATTACGAGGTATTGAATGCAGCTGCCTGTGCTAAAGAGAAATTTGCTGTTTATCCAGTTTTGTGATCTGGTTTTGTATTTCTGATGTAAGAGATATTCTGTCAAAGTTCAGTAGGTATTCTGTTCGATTTGTTCCATACGTAGGTATAGTTTTTGCTGTATTCGTGGGAGAGTGAGCTAGGTGTCCTTCTGCTCTGCCATCTTGGCTTAGCCCTCAGATATCTTTTTTGTTGAGATACATGTTCATACTTTTTGCTCATTTTAAAAATAACTGTATTTTAATTATTTTTTACTGAGATATAATTGATATACAATACTTTGTTAGTTTCAAGTGTGCTACATAGTGATTTGACATTTACATATATTATGAAATGGATACTATGATAAATCTGGTAACCATCTGTCCCCATATAATGTTATTACCATATTATTGACCATATTTCTTATGCTGTACATTACATCCCCATGTCCTATTTATTTTATAGCTGGAGGTTTGTATCTCTTAAATCCTTTTGCCCATTTGCAAATTGAGTTGTCTTTTCCTCTTCTTCTTCTTCTTTTTTCTAAGTGAAAATAAGTTTATTCAGGGAGATACACACTTCATAGACAGAGTGTAGGCCATCTCAAAGGCGAGAGATGGCCCCAGAGCATGGGGTCATCTAGGAAAGTGAGATGTGCCTAAGTTGAGTTTTC
Organism: Vicugna pacos; assembly: GCF_048564905.1. Lineage (NCBI taxonomy): Eukaryota > Metazoa > Chordata > Mammalia > Artiodactyla > Camelidae > Vicugna > Vicugna pacos. Next base: position 69,679,018 of record NC_132991.1, on the reverse strand, counting down.
TTACTATTGTGTTTTAAGAGTTCTTTGTATATTTTGGATGCAAGCCTTTTACCAGATATTTGTTTTACAAATATTTTCTCCCAGTCTATGATTTGTCTTTTCATTTTCTTAATAGTGTCTTTCACAGAGCAGAAGTTTTTAATTTTATTGAAGTCCAACTTTTCAGATTTTTTCCATGAACTGTGCTTTTCATATTATATCTAACAAATCATCAACAAACCTAAGGTTACCTAGTTTTCTTCGATGTTATCTTCTAGAAGTTGTAGAGTTTTGCATTTTGCATTTAAATCTATGATCCAATTTGAATTAATTTTTTGTTAAAAGTGTAAGGTCTGTGTCTGTATTAATTTTTTTTTGCATGTCTGGTTGTTCCAGCACCGTTTATTGAAAGCGCTCTCTCTTCGAATTGCCTTCATTCCTTTGTCAAAAATTGGTTGATTATATTTGTGTGGCTCTGTTTCTGGGCTTTCTATTGTGTTCCGTTGATCTATTTGTCTACTGTAATATGACCACTATAGCTCTGTATTAAGTCTTGCTGCACCCAGTGTTGGAATTTTGAATACACACGACTGTATTCTTTGTTTCATTTTATACAGAGCCCATATTATTGTAACTTTAAAATATTAAATAAAAATTACTTATTATTAAAAAGGTCCAGTATCTTCTAATATATATAAATACAATGTATTTATTTTAAACATAAATGGCAAAATATTTTAACACTGTTCTCTCTCTTTTCCTTCATGTGGTCATGTCTATAACTGTACGTTTCTGACTGAGATTTAAGTCATTCACAGTTTTTCACTGTGATACAAGAAACATTTTTCTTACTGATTTGATAAGGACTTTCTGCTCCAGACCTAGAATTCCCATCCAATTTCATTGTTCTTTTTCAATATTATTTTGGCTGTCCTGAGTCCCTTACATTTCCATGACTTTTAGGATCAGCTTGTTGATTTCCATAAAAATGGCAGCGAGGATTTTGATAGTGATTGCACTGAACATAAAGATCAGTTTGGAGAATCTTGCCATCTTAACTGGACTCCCTCTTTGCATACATTGATATCAGTGATATTTCACGTCATTTGACTCATTGTAGAATTTTACAGACAAGGCTAAGTCTTATGCTGCCATTTTGAAAAATTATTGAATCAAATGCTAAATCAAAGGCAGCTTTCTCTCTATTTTTTGTCCTAGAGACAACAAACTATCCTCTAAAGGAAAGACCTTTCCACTTCTTTTGATTCCTTTTTTGGGAGGCAGCATTAAAAATACTTAACGCCTTTAACCTTGTTCCCTTGCCAGCCTAACGCTAGTTTGTTGAACTCTTTTAGGAAATATCACCATCTTGTGGAACTTTGAAGTTTTGTCATCCCAGAATTACCTGGCTTCTTGCCTCAAACAGTTAGATAAGAAAGTGGGATGGAAGGCCTTTGGGGTTTATAGACTGGGGAAGAGGTGAATTTAAACATATGGGTTCACCCTAAGGAAATAATTATAAATATGTTCAAAAATTTATTTATAAGGCTCTTCAATGCAGCATTATTCACAATAGCAAAAAAACTGGAAATGAGTTAGATGTCCAGCAACTATAAATTGGTTAAATAAACGTGGTATATTCATGGAAGAGAATTGTCATCTAGCCACTAAACATCAAGTTGTCAAAGACTATTTAATGATATGAAAGAAAGATAGATGTATTGTTAAGTGAAAATAGCAAGTTGTAATCTTAATCCAATTTTTGAAAAATAATTGCACACAGAAAAGTGAAAGGATATACACTAAAGTTGTTTTTTTTTAACATTTTTTATTGACTTATAATCATTTTACAATGCTGTGTCAAATTCCAGTGTTCAGCACAATTTTTCAGTCATTCATGGACATATACACAATCATTGTCACATTTTTTTCTCTGTGAGTTATCATAACATTTTGTGTATATTTTCCTATACAGTGTAATCTTGTTTATCTATTCTACAATTACTAAAATTGTTTTAACTGAGATATAATTGACATATAACATTGTGTAAGTTTAAGGTGTACAACATACTGATTTGTTGAAATTTTAATGGTAGTTATAGATTATAAAAGACTGTGTTTCTGTATTTTCCAACTTTTCTAAATTAAATATTGAAAGTTCTGCTTCTCTCTCTCTCTTTTTTTTTAGTAGAGGTAGTGGGAATAGAATCCAGGACCTTGTGCATGCTAATCATATGCTGTACCACTGAACTATACCCCCTTTTTTTTTTTTTAGCCACTTTTATTCAATAAGAAAAGAGACATGTTAAACTAGATCAGTCTGCAGTAGCGTGACTACAAGATAAGTCACACTTCACTTGTCCAGCTACAGTCTCCTGCCAGTCTCTTATCTGGAGATCTCTGCTGGGATCCTTACCAGGAAAAGCCTTCCCCTTCAGAACTTAGCTGCACCATGCTCCCACATACCCAGAAGAAGGCTATTTCTGGGAAGGTCCGAAGTGTGTGGATTAAAGTATGGAGTGAGGAAGGGAGAGAGTCCTGGACGTTGGGCGTGGTGTAGCTAATCAAAAGAGTCCGCTACCTCAGGACTAGGGATTGGAGTGAAAGTTTCAAGGCATCAAGCTGTTTTCCAGCAAATACACCCACCTCCCCTATAACTTATGTCCGCCCGTTCTTTAATTCACGAGTTTTTACTTGGGACACTTGGACCAGAGCCTGGATGTAAAGGAAAGCCAGCTACTGACACCACCCCCAGCCCCCTCCCAAGACGGAACTAAAGTGGAACAGTTTGATATTTCCCCTTGGTCACCAGGGAGGTAGTAGGTTTTGATTGGCTCTTCTTGTTGACCAAGTTGATCGCAACCAATCAGGAAAGAGGCTGGAAGGAATGTTTATTTTTTCCACTACTATCAGCTCACCATCAGCATGCCCTCAGTAATTGTGTTCTGAATAAGAAGAAGTATGAAATGCTGACTACAAGTAAAATGGCACGCAATTTCCTCTTGGAAACTTGGCTTGAGTTTCCCTTGAGAATGAGGCGTACTAGGATAAAAGTTTAAGTTTTACTGCAGGTGTCTCTATTTTTCTTCCACCTTCCAGGCTTAACTCAAATGCCTCCTCCTCCAAGGCATCCCTATCTGGATTCTTTCCGTGCTCCTTGGGGCTCTTGTGGCACTTAGTGAGCTCATTGCAGCATCACCCTGCCCAGCAGTTACAGAAATTACATTACTTTATATGGAGTTACAGACAGTAATAGCCTTGGGATCAAAAGCATGGGATTTGGAGTTAGAGAGACCTAGGTTTCAGTCCTGAATTCCCAACTCTTCCTAGGCTTGGGATGATGGCAAGATCTACTTTTCTCTGAACTTTGATTTCCTCATCTATTGAATGTGAATAATAACACTGACCTTAGAGAGTTCATGAGGGATGAATGGGGTCAAGAAATAATAGTAATCATAGCTATTATGGAAGATAGACATTGTTTTATTCACCTTTGCTTTCCCAATTCAGCGCTCTACACATAGGAAGAGCTTACTGTATATGCACTAGTATTGAACAAAGGTTGAAAAACCTAATGTATTTTATGAACAGGGTGAGAAATGATAGTGTCACCAATTTGCTGCCCCAGATAGTCCAAGGAATGAAATATGGATAACTGAACAAAGGAATAGAAGACCAAGACTTAGAGTTTGTCTGTCTTACTGTTATCCTTTTTTAAAAAAAATTGTGGTAAAATATACATGACAAATTTTTCCATTTTAACCATTTTCAAGTGTACAATTCAGTGGCAGTAATACATTCACATTGTCGTGCAACCATCACCACTTGGGCTTGTCTTTCTTACACACACAAGTTCTCTAGAAGATGTCTAGGGTATGGAAATGGCACTTCAATACATTTGTTAATAAAGCATCATAAATCTTACTTTTTTCAGAGATTAAAACATCTTTTTAAGATTCTGTACTTCTTCCCAGAGCTCTGTGCATTTGGATTAGCTGAATTATAGTGTGGTGACTTAAAATCAAACTCACTGGCTTAAACTTGGCTCTGCCACTAGCTCACTGTGTGACCGTGGACAAATTACTTAACCTTTCTGTCTTAATTTTCGCATCTTAGAAGAGGGGTCATAGTAATAGTAGTTATTTTAGAAACTTGGTGGGATGATTAAATGAGTAAGCAGTACCTGGCACATGGTAGTCGGCATAGTAGTATTAGGTATTGCTTGTATACTATGTGAAGTAACGTCTTTGAAGTCTCTTTCCTGCTGGACTGAATGTGCTGTGAGGGCAGAGACTTCACCAGTTTTGCCTACTGTTAGTTGAATTCCTTGCAGATACTTCCAAATGGGCTTATAGTTCAGCTCCCCCACCCTCTTTTTTTGCCTTAGATTTTTGTTGTTGTTGTTTATTTGCACAGGGACTTATTTGAAGAAGGGTTAAGATGGCTGACTGTTATTAAATGAGTTTTTGGCATTTTACTTTAAAAGTCAGTGAGTTTGGGGAAGAAGATGCTTAAGAAAAATTGACACTTCCTTTTTCGACTCACCAAGAGGAGTGATCCACTTGTGCCTTCCAGGAATTCATTTGTAGGGGCTCTTGGCTTCACCTGGGAAAATCCCTAGCTCTGCAGTGGGCAAATATACAGTGTGAATCTGCCTTTAGGAGACGCTGTTTGTCAGTATTGTCCTACCCAGGGAAAGGGGAGGAGGCAAGGCAAGTGAGTCAGTGATGACATCAGCAAGAAGTTAGAATTAGTTACCAAAGCCAGAGTCTCCAGTTGTTACTTCCCGGTCAGCAACAAATTGAGTTCTCTTCCCACACAAATGGGAGATTCCTTGGAACTTGGAGCACGTGGAGGATTTTAATTTCTTTAAAATTTCTCTGTTCTCAGGAAATTTCCCCAGAACATTTTACCTCCGGAGGATCAGTGGAATTTGATCTGAAGGTAGGTAATTAACACCTTTTCCCTGCTGGGGTCTCACACTCCAGCCTTTTCCCTTGCTTTAATTTACGCTGTAGAAACTTGCAAAAACTGAACACTGTCAGCGATGGGACTGTTTCTGCCTGGATTTATTAGACCTACTGGGGAAAAAGAACGTTTAGAAAGCCCCAGGAAGGTTCTCACACAGCCCTTTCCTGGTAGAAATATGCCAGTTCATAAACAGAGACAAATCTGGCAGACCTGCCAGAGCCAGAGAGCAGAATCTTCAGGAAACTGCAAGATAAATGTGTGATGTTAGAATAAGAAGATGTCCCCAGAAACCAGTCATATTATTTCTAGTATCACAGAGCTATCAGAAGGGAAGAATCCATGGGTGATTACATTAAAAATGACAAATTGTTTGGTTTTCTTTTTCTAACAATAAAAGAAATATATGTTCATTGCATAAAATTTGAGAAACTTAGACAGGAATCCAGAAGAAAATTTACATTATCTGTAATTATACCACCTGGATATAACCACTCTTTGATCTTGATGTTTTGTTTTGGGTTTTTTTTTTTTTCTGCTGTGTTCACCTTCCTTTTAGAAAGTAGTTTCTTGTTTCTAAGTAGCCAGGTTTTGCATAATGAGTATACACCTCAGCCCTTAAATTGTAGATTAGAATGAAATTTAGTGTAGAAAATACCATAGTTTATGAACTGCTCAGGTGGAAATACTGATTTTGGTAATTTATGACTTCCTACGTTGATTTGAGCAACTATTGTACGAAACCACTCTTTCTGGGATCTGGGGTTATAGCTTCTCTTCTGTGATATAAAGGCCTGCCCAGTAATGGAGAGCAATGTTAGCGTGTTGTGCTTGGGTTGGTAGACACTTCAGAAATGTAACACCTCCCACCAATTTTTTCTAAAATATAAACGTGCTATTTCTGCCGTTTGGTGGGAATGAATTAAGAGCTCCAACTGGAGAAATTGTGCTGTGTCGTCCTCCCTTTTGACCAGCTCCCACTGGGGACATTGTGATTTAGGAGAATTGGAACTGAGTTCCAGTAAAAGGCTCTCTCAAGATCTCCTGAAAGGTTAACATGGAAGTGTTGGGGTTGAGTTTTCTGAGCTATGGGTTTTTGAAGTGACCTCAGAGTGATTTTCAGTTTTCAGCACTTCTAGGAGAGTCTAAGACTTGGAACAGAGGAGGCCAGAACTGGGGGAGCACCTGGGAAGTTGGGGTGCCGGTTGTCCTTACGCTGTAACGTGTGGCCCCCACTGCTCTGTCTCTTTCAGGGTGGCCATGACATCTCAAGGCGGAAGTCTGAGTTCCAATTTAGATGATAACTGTCAAGTGAACTTTCGAGGGAAGCTTCTGATTATAGACTCCAACCTGGGGGATCAAGATGTGGAGCGCTTAAAGTTTCTCTGCCGGGACCTCATTGCCCACAAGAGCCTAGAGAAGTCCAACTCAGCCTTGGATATTTTTGATTATCTGTTGGCAGAGGAGCTGCTGAGCGAGGAGGACCCCTTCTTCCTAGCGGAACTCCTCTACATCATCAAGCAGAAATCCCTGCTGCGGCACCTCCCCTACACCAAAGAGCAGGTGGAGCGCTTGCTGCCGGCCCGCAGGAAGGTCTCCCTGTTCAGGTGATCAACGCCGCAGGGCCACTGGGCTTTGAAAGGAGGCTGGGATTAAGAGTTTTAATTTTAAAGATGAACGCACTTTTAAGATTTTTTTTTTCCTTGTCTACCTTCCTGGATGGTTTGGTGATTCTAAAACCGGAGATTTCTCAGCTTCAGGTGCTAATGAGAAGGGAGGCCGGGAGGTCAGCAAAGTTTCAAAACCCAGCCCTGGGCCGGGGGTGGCTGCCCTTTGTTTTGTCTCCCGCCTCCACACTGCCAGGGCCACGCCTTCCTGCTCGCCAGCCTCCATGCTCTCGGGCTGGCCTTCCTCCGGTGAGTCACTGCTGTGCCCACCTCTCCCCAGCCGTTTGAGAAGAGAGTAATGCATTCTGGGAGTCAAATCAGCAAGATAAAAAAGGAGATGTGTCTCTGGGGTAGGGAGGGATGTCATTTACGCCATGTCAAATACATTTTGGGGTGAAACCCAGAGAGGTAAAATGTAGGCATCAGACCTTAGACAACACTGTTTTAAATTGTCCACTGATCCAGTAGCTACATCAGACAGGGAAGAGCCTTTGAATCGTTACTTTATGGCCTGGAGGATAAGGATCTTGCAGGTCTTACCGCTCCAATGGGCTCCTAGGACCCGAGGTAAACTTGGTCAGTGAGGGAATTCTGGAAATGGTTATTTCCACTCTTTTGGTTAAACAGCTGAGGAATGAATGGTCTCGGGCAAACAGAGGTGTAGTGTTCAGTTTTTCTCATTGTGGATTATATGCTTCCCCAGAATTTGGGGTAGTTTTCTTTCTTTTTGACAGTGGACTTTATAATCACTGGCATCGGGTCCTCTGACGAGGGCCTATAAAGGAAGCCGGAATTTCAGGAATGGAGTCCAGGGAAGGGTTGGCATGCAGGCATTGTGTTTTATACCTTCCTAGTGTGATGTGAACCAGCGCTGGACTGGGAATCGGAGGGCCTGCCCCTACTGCTTACTGTTGTCGTGATTTAATGGGTCACTTTGAAGCTCAAAGTTTTGGTTTTTGAATCTACAAAATGGGATTAATAATTACTCCCAGGCTTGTGATCATTCAAATGAGAGATAACGTTTATTAAAGCACTGAATTTACTGCCTGTTCTCTGCAAGTGCGAGGCTTTAATTTGTCTCTTGGGTGTGTGTCTTAGAAACCTGCTCTATGAACTGTCAGAAGACATCAGCTCAGAGAACTTAAAGAGCATGATCTTCCTTCTGAGGGAGTCGATTCCGAAAGTCCAGATGGTGAGTGGGTCGTACCAGACGGGGCCTTTGTAAGCATCGCCTGAATCGGTGACGTCGTTGGAAAGGGCTTTCAGGAGGGCTCGTTTGTTGCAGGAGACAGTGTCACACGAGGGTTGAGGAACACGGACTTTTGGTGGGCCTGGCGTCTAGTCCTGGTTCTGTAACTAACTCCTAGATGTGGGGCCAGTGACTGAACATTTCAGAGTCTCCATTTTCCCACATGTCATATTGTAGACAATTACACTTCTTCCTTCCAGGGCTGTTAGGAGGATTAGATGAAACAATGTACATAAACTATTAGCCAGGGCCTATATTTGGCACCCAGTAACCAGGATGTAAATGATTGACTGCTGCTGGCATCCACTGTGTTTTACGAGGCAGAAATGTAGGGGGCACCACAGAGAAGCAAGGAGGTGGTAGATATCTGCAGAGTGGGAATTGGTCGTCCATCCCCTCCGTTAGCTGAGGTTTCTGAGGGAGCTGTCCTTTTCAGTGGACTTCACAGTGTCCCCCATGCAGACTTCGTGCGAAACTCATCAGAGACACGTGTTTGAAGATGTGCTTTGTAAAGGGCGGTACGGGTGCCTTGAACCAACAGTGATGTTTTTAGTATTAATGTGATGCTATCTGCTGATTCTCTTGCTCAGTGGGTCACATGTAAGGGCAGGAAAGTAGCTGCACACTGCTCCTCCGGGCCTCAAAACTGTCTGTTTTTTCTTTTGATTCTCATAACAGCTTGTGACAAGCAAGTCAGTAAATTTGGGAAGGGGCCAATTTTCAAATTTTATCCTCTAACATTAATTTTGTTATTCAACTGCTATTTTTTACTCAATTTTAAGTTATAAAATGCTTGATAACACCAAAAAATACATGTAACATGTATGGAAGTTATGAAACATAGCACTAGATGAACAGCCACAGGTCCCCCATCCAACTTAGGAAAGAGCACATCACGAATGCAAAGAGTCTACGTGTGTAGCCCTCCCAGATCAACTGGGATTGACAAAGAACTTTTTTTTAAAGGAAAAATCACTGAGGAGTGGAATGCTTTTTTACATGTGGTAGGTCCAATGAGGACCATGTTTAGTAATTCATTAAACATGTTTCCTGGTGTCGGACCTATAGGTTAATTAATCTGAAGATTATTTCTGTGTTTTGGCTACAATCTTTGAGTCTTCTCTTTCCTTTTCAGAATGCTCAGGGATTTTAGCCTCTTGCATCTTTCCATTGGTTATCTCTCCAGGCTCCCTTGTGCCAAAGATTGGCTGTGGGTTCCTTGGTGGTGGGGGCTGAGTCTTACTCATCATTATAGCCCCACAACCTTGGAGAATTACCAAATGGCGCTGTGAACAAAAGCATGAGTGAACGGGAGGATGTAATCTTCCGCTTCTTTTTGAGAAAACGGCCTGAAGCCTTTCTGCTTCTGTGATTTTACAATGAATAACTGGTGGGGGGGGGTTAGCAGATGAACTAAACCACCAAGACGGGGATGTGCAAAGATCCTCTTAGAGCATTCTCATGGTTGTTGCCCCTTGTCTGAATCTAATAATTTTCTTCCTTAGGTAACCCCTGGAAGTTCTGATGTCCTCCTGTTTTTGTTTTTTACACACTTTTTCTTTTCTTTTTATTCTTAAAAAACAAACCCAACAAGATACAAGTACAGAAAATGACACAAAACATAGAGCTTAATGAATTATTTTAAGGCTAACATCCTTGAATCTACCACTGAAGTCAAGAAATTGAATTTTGCCAGCCACTCCAGAAACCCCTCCATTTGCTCCCTCCCAGATACAGCCCCTTCCTACTTCTTGGAAGTAACCACCATCCTGGCTCTTATAGTAACTATGTTCTCATGTTTTGTTATGGTTTTATCACTTATCTGTATATCTCTAGACCTCAATTTTGTCTTGACCAGTTTTTTTTTTTTTTAGTGTCTTTTCATCTGTAGGTTAAACGCCCATCCTGTAATCCCTTTCTTTTTCTTAAAATGTGTCTGTTGAAGAACCCCAGTACAACTGGCCCATAGAATTTCCTACAGTCTAGGTTTTGCTGATTGTGCAAGTTTGGTGCAGTTTGGCCTGCTTCTCTGTCTTCCACATTTCCTGCAACTCGGGCAGCTGGGTTCAGAGGCTTTGTCGGACTCAGATCGGGTCCTTTTGCGAGACGAGAGATGGTCACATGTTGTGCTCATTCCTTGGGGTGCACACAATGCCTGGTTTCCTCTCTATTTTGATACTAGCCATTCTTGATGTTGAACAGATCTACGTATTGATTCTTTGGGGGTTGCAAAATGAAGATATTCAAGTTCTACTATTTCTATTATTTTACTTCCCTCTTACCTATTTGGTTACTTGGTAATACAGATTATATATAAGTCCTCGATACTTTCTTTATTTACTCGTTCAAGATAATTGCTGGTTTCCTGTTATTCTCTGAAAATGACCTAGTATAAAAAATACATAAATTTGAACTCATGGATTTAAAACTTTTTGATGAGTTTCAACCCACAGCAATTATTATCCTTATTGAAATTCAGATTGTTCCATTTTTGCCCAATTTCCTCATCAAGTTGGTTCTTGAGTCATTTTGACATTACTCTAGCAATATTTGATGACTTCCTTAGTGTGACAAGTTGTCTTATGTTAATTTTTTATGTTTTTTGCCCAGACCTAGAATCCAACATTTTTCCAAAGCCCTGGTTTCTTTTCATGAGAAATGTTAATTCAAGATACAAGTTAGATGCTGGATATGCTCATTGCTTCGGGGTTGGTGATTGTTTCTGTGGTTTTTTTTTTTCCCCAAAAAATAGTGCTAGGAAATGTGTGTGCGTGTAAATTTTTTGTTTTGTTTCAAAGTAAAATATTTCATGAATTCATACTATTATTTCCAAGTCAAATTCGTGTTTTTAATTAATCTCTTCTGTATTATATTTGTATCTTCTTTTTTTCCCCGGTTCTCATGTTACAGGGCATGATAAAATTAGTTATAGGGTTATTTGCTTTATCCCCTATTACATATACAACACTCTCAGAATATCAATATTAATACTTCTACCACCAATATAATTAATCACAAGATTGGAATGTTTATTTTGCATGTGCTACACCCATTTTCTCCCCATTTTTTTTAGGGTTGAAATATATTTACATTGTCAGAGTATATAGCCACTGTATACTCCATTCTCTCTTCTTTTATTTGTTTGCTTTTGATGAGGGTAAGGTAATTAGGTTTATTTCTTTTTAGAGGAGGGACTGAGGATTGGATCCAGGACCTCATGCACACTAAACATGCCCTCTACCACTCCCCCACCTCTTTCTTTTAAAATTTTGCTTTTACACTCTCTTTTAATCCTCCTTTAGTCCTCTTTCTGCAAGTAAATATACACGAGGGGTCTGTGTGTATGTGTTTACAAGCATATCCTATAGGTCCGTGAGTTCTTGAAGAATCATAAAACCAGGGAATTTTGTTTTAGATAATAGTTTTTTAATATGCTTGAGTTTGCATTGGTGCAAAGTGATTACCTACTCATGTGACAGCATTTCACCTTAAATGTAGAATTTCTCAACACCAAGGGAGATTCCTGTAGTTTGAAAAGCTCTCCAGGTTATTCGGATAACATTCGCTCCCAGCTTTGGGCGTCCTCTCGTGATCTTCCCAGTCTCTGGGTTTATAGGTATTACATCTGTTGTGATGCACGGAAGTCCTTACTCCCCACAGTGGGGTCGGCGGTAAGAAGGGCATTTAATATGCTCAACATGGAGCCATGATTTCCCACTGAGAAAAGCCAGGGAATGTATTTCTTCCTCTGGGCCTTTCTGCTTAAAAGGCATCTATAGCAGCTCAAACATTTCTCGCCCTGCTAAATTAGCTTTTAAATCATCAAAGGCCCATGTCCAAGTAGCCAAATGATTTTAGGTTTTTCTCACTCCGTACAACAGTAAAAGGAGAAGTCACTCTGTTTAGCTGTGGCGTAGAACTGTGGAATAACCCGGTCAAATTCATGGAAACTGCAGTTCCTTCTTGGATTTAAAATGACTTCAGCTTTATTCCAAAGGAGATCTAACTCATCATGTCAGACTTGTGGCTGAGTTATACACCTCAGATAATCCAGGTTGATCTCTGTCTGGCTGTGTGGTAAGATCAGCCTTCTGAAGTGTGTAAAGGACAGACTCTAAGCAACCCAGATGCATTTCCATACCGGGACTTAATAGGGCTGCATTATCTGCAATTGCAATTGCAAAAGGTTTTATCACAGAAGTAAATTTTTTTTTTGGATCCAAAATGAAGAACTTTATTAAAAATGGGTCCTTTAGTTTGCTTATTTATTTATTTTAACATTTTTTATTGATTTATAATCATGTTACAATGTTGTGTCAAATTCCAGTCACAGAAGTAAATTTTTAACCAGCCAAGGGAGGAGGGCCTGAACACCCCTCAGCCAAAAAGGAAAGGTTGGAAATTCACACAGTCTCTCTAGATGGACAGAGCAGACCTGTGCAGGGTGTTTTAGGTTTCTGCTTTGACAGCTTTCACACAAACTTAGAGCAGCGTAGCTGCCTTCACACATCCTGAGAGACTCAACAACTGTCAGGATATCCGTTCTCAGTGTAGCAATCAACATAGAACGCTGGTTGTAAAGGAAACCACACCCAAACCTACTACCTTTCTAGCAAAGAAGCAGAACAAAAGGGAACTTCCTGCTAATATTTCTCAGGGTGGTGTTCTTAAACTAGCATGCAGACTCCATTTAAATTGTGGGTGTTTGTGTGTGTGTGAGTGGAAGGCGTCATTTACTCAACATCTAAAACAAAGGATAATGGATTTCCATCGTTGCTTTTGGAATCATGTCTTAGTCCCTTTACTTCCTCCTGGTAGAAAGCTGTCAAGATAGGAGTTTCTGTTTTGAGGTTCAGTGAGTGCTCATGCGCATATCAGCTACTGTAGAACTTTGTGCAGGGATTCCCTCTGATCCCTTTGCCCAGCTGATCAGCTCTGCATGAATCTTCCTTTACCCCCTCCTCCCTCCTGCTTTATTTTCTGGGCAGGTCATTGGTGTGCTAGGGCTGCAGGTGAGAACACACACATTTCTTTGCCTTTTTGGTTCTCTGGAATGTCTTGAAAATTTATCATCTCTCTTTTGATTGGATTAGGATAGAGCGCAGTTAAAACTTTGTAACTCTGGTCCTTCCCTTGGTTGTTGGTATATTGAGTGCCTTGTTTGAAAACACACACACACACACACACTCTCCCTAACCCATCCTCATCCTTCTTTTGCTGCTCTGTTTTCTTCCTTTCTTTTATTGCTAACTTCTTGAAAGAATAGTCAACACACACTCTTTCTCCATTGACTCATCTCTTAGTCACACCAATGCATTCCAGGGTGGCTTCAGCCTCCATCACTCCCAAGAAACTGTTCTTGCTGGAGGCACCATGAGACTCTTTGAAACGAGATTTTTAGTTTCTCATCATTTCCCCCATATGATCTTCTTTGTTTGGTATATCCTTTTCCATGTTGGCAGTGAAGGCCTAGTCATCCCTCAAGACCAGACTCAGTTATTACCTGCTAGTGTGAAGGCTGCTCTGTGGAGCAGGTGAAGGATGAAGAAACGGGGGGTATCACCATTTGACATCATCTTTGATTCTTCCTTTATTTTTTCACCTACTTCCAACTGACCTTCAGACTCACCAAGTTATACTTTAGAAATATCTCTCAAATCCGTTGCTGCCTCTGCATTTGCACTCCTAGCTTTAGACCATGTCTTGACAGTCTCTTCACCAGACTATTTAATCTTCCTGCCAACATTTTCTCTCTAGTTCATTTCCTCCTCAACCTATCCCCAAGACTTCTATTTAAAAAGAAAATCTGTTCATGTCACTCTTCTCCTTAAAAACTCCTACTGGTACCCCTGCATCCTCAGGACACTTGCCCAGACCTCTCAGTGTTCCTTCCTGGTCTGATACCAGCCTACCGTTCCGGCCGTGACCTAGCTTTCACTTGGAGTTTGTACTCAGGCTTCCTGCTCAATATTCCTGAACACATTGTCCCTTTTTATCCATCCAACATGTCTGGGGACTCCTCCACCTGTCTGTTCCCATCCTGCCAACACTTATTGTGTATGCAGTTAGATAGTGTTCAGATGTTCACTTTCTGATTATTTATTCTTTTCTGTGGGCTCTACCACAGTTTTATTCATCTGTATGTTTTCATAACCAGATTCATACATTGATTGAGAAGCCCTTGTCCCTGAAAAGATTATGGTGCCCACCACCCCATTTGTAATTCAATATCAAAATAATACTAGCCAATCTGCACTTTTTCCCAGGAGTACTTAAGAAATGTTTTTCTTTTAAAATATCAAATATAAAATTCTCTTAAAATATTTTCTTCTCATTTCTTTGGTGCTCCTGTTTTGCTGCTAACCTAATCTATTATATCTTGACAGTATGAGTTAGAGGCGGTATGACTCAATGGTTAATAAGACAAGCCTTGGTATCAGACAACCAGGGTTCAAATACCAGCTCTGCCACTTATTGGCTCTGAGATCTTGGACAAGTAACTGAACCTCTCTGTGCCTCAGTTATTTCATCTTTAAAATGGAGATTATAATAGTATTTACCTCATTGGGTTTTTTCTTTTTCTTAACAGCATTATTGAGATATAATTCACATGCCAAGTAATTCACCCATTTAAAGTGTACCATTCAATACTTTTTAGTATATTTATGGATTATATACAATTATCTTTACAGTTGAAACTGAGCAGGACCCTTTGGGGGCCTTCCTGGGTACAAAAGCCTTTCTGTGCCCCCGTTTCTTATTTGAAGAAAAAGGTTTTAGTCTCCTAAGCCTTCCCTGAGTTCCAAAGGGCCTCACTGGATTGTTTTGAGGTTAATATACAACAAGCACTTTCAGGTAGTGAGTTCTGAATATTTGGTATCTGGTATTAATAGAGACTTACTCGGTAGTGCCCCTCCTCCCATACTTTCGAAGTCCTCCTGGATGGACGCTCCACATTAGTCATTAATGCGAAACCTGGTGCCTAGTGGCCACACAGGTAAAGTTTAATGAATGAATACGGATAATCAGTAGGCAAGTAAATGTGACGCCATTGATTCTCTTGCAGACCTCTCTAAGTTTCCTGGCATATCTGGAGAAACAAGCCCAAATAGATGAAGATAATCTGACGTTACTGGAGGATCTCTGCAAAAAAATTGTACCTAACCTTACGAGAAAGATAGAAAAATATAAAAGAGAGAAAGGTAACTAGATTATGCTTGCTTGTTCACTTGCTTGCATCAGACCATGGGAATTTTTAAACCGACTGGCCGTGTATGATGTTTACTCATTATTCTGATAGTATTCTCTTTGGAAAGCCAGAAATCCCCCCATTTGTTCATTTTATATATGTGTATACACACAAAAAGATATGTACCTATATAGCTGATGTACAATGTATGTTTCAGGTTTACAGCACAGTGATTCAAAAACTTTAGATTATAGTCCATTTATAGTTATTGTAAAGTAGTGGCCATAGTCCCTGATCAACACATATTTATTGAATGCATACTTTGTACTAGGCACAGTTTTAGAAGTTGGAGGTACAGCAAGGTATACAGCAAAGGTCCTGCCCTTTGGAGCTTCTACTCTAGTGGGGGAGAGTGGTCTTCTTCTGGTTCTTATATGGGAATGAGAGTAACAGCAATTGTTTGAATGAAATAACACACAAAAAAAGGAGACAGGAGGACACAGAGGTTAAGAATGGGGTCTACGGAGTCAGAGTGCCAGGACTCCACTTGTTCATGGTGCAGTGGCCCTTTCCTCAGCTGTTCTATGTCTCCCTTTTCCCATCTGTGAAGTGGGGATAATAATAGTACCTACCTCATGGGGTTTTTTGAGGATTGAATGGGGGAATTCCTATAAAACACATGTCTGGCACAGAGTAAGCTTTCAACACACATTGCTATGAATCTGTTTATTAGAAAGGAAAGTCACAAAAACTTTCATATCCTCAGAAATTACTATCAGAGAAGACTTTTTTTTCTGTTCTGTCTTTAGTCTGTCTTGTAAGGGTTGTATTGTTGTGGCATTATTTAGAAGTAGCTGCCCAGGGCAGAATCAAACTTGGTTGCCTCATCGTGTGTCAGTATGGTAAATATTTGTGTTTTTTCCAAGTCCATTTCTTCACTATTAAACAAGAACTAAAAGTAAACACTCACGAATGTATTCGTGAACTTTTTTGCCACACCCGCATTTTGACTCAGAGACTCAATGCAGTGTGCAAATTTATCTGGTCGAAAAAGAAACTATCCAAAAGGAAAGTTCTAAGAATTCTATTAATACAAAATGAGATGAACTGTTGTTAATTTGAGAAAATCTCGAACAATAATCAAAGCAATGAATAATTTAATGTATAATTTAAGTAAAAGTTATGAAGAATAAAAACAGTTCTAACCATCAAGTTATCAAGCAATAAATAAAAAGCAGGAAGTTGATACTGAAAGTATTTTTGAAACACTCACTTGAACTCTGAATGCTGAGATTTTTTTCTGATCATATCATCATTTTCCTGTGAAGTAGTAACCCATACAAAGTAAACATAGGGCAGGTAGCCAGATTATTTTGGATATTTGAACTCTGGAGAAGGCACTCTAATTTCTACGTAGTAAATGTTTACATTCCTCTCAGTGAGTCTTGAGGACAGAGCTTCACATCAGAATTCAAATTTTGATTTTTTCTTTCCTACAACCTACCTGCTCTGTGATCTCTTTTGGATGATGAAGGGAGAAAAATTGTTTTCCTTTACTACTACTACTTACACTAACATTTCTGGAACACCTTTGACCCCAGATGTGTGCATTTTTCCACACCAAGCAGTTCTCCAACTGGGTATATTATGGTTTAATTCAGTTCTGACACTAACCAGAGTTATCGCAGATCCTATAGCTTAAGGACTCAGTCTCTCAAGCCTGCCCCCACCAGTCACAAGTAGTGGGTCCGCAGATTACCCACAGCTTCTGTTCAACTTGGTTACAAACCGGGAGTTCCCAAGACCCCCTCCTCAGATTTGACAATTTGCTAGAACAGCTCACAGAATTTAGGAAAATAGTTTACCTACTAGGTTACTGGTTAATTATAAAAGGATACAACTCAGGAACAGCCAAGTGGAAGAGATGCTTAGGGGAAGGTATAGAGGGTCACCCTCTCAGCACCTCCCAGCATTAGTTCCCCAACCCAGAAGCTCTCTGCACCCCTTCAGGCAGAGGTTTTTATGGAGACTTCATTATGTAGGCACAGATGATTAAATCTTTGGCCATTATGATTAATTCAACCTCCAGCCCCTGCCCCCTTTCCTGAGTTCTGGGAGTAGGGCTGAAAATTCCAACCCTCTGATCTCTTCTTTGGGTCCCCCAGCAACCAGCCCCCAACCTGAGGCTGTCCAGGAGCCCCCAACCACTGGTCATCTACTAGCATACAAAATGTCACCAATCACTTCTGAGATTCTAGGGTTTTAGGAGCTGTGTGCCAGCAAAAGGGGCATATATTTATTTATTATTTATATTTATTTATTATTTTGTGTATATTTATTATTATATCATAGGTGTCAATTAATATTTAAATTTTGACTGCCTACAATCCTCTGGGAGTTTGGGCCTAAATCTGACATTTAGGATGAAGGACTGAAAAGATAGTGGGTATGCAGACTTCAGACTTTCCTGTAAGTGAAGTGAGCCAAATGCTAAGCCCACTGCACCTGATTAGGGCACGAGCTCTGTTTATGGACCACCTGAGTATCTTTCTGAGTTTTCCTGAGCCTTGGTGTTTGTTTTCATATTTTAAATATATTATTAAAAATAGTGTATGATAATTACAATAAAATTAAATAAAAATTCAAATAATGGCAATAATACAAAGTGTAGAAGTAAAATCTCTCTCTCCTTTTGCTTCCACTGCCGATCCATCCCCCAGGGACAATCACTGTTTAGAGTATATTTGTGTAGCTTTTCTTCTATATAGAGATAAATGTGTGTGTGTGTGTGTGTGTGTAGATAGGTAGATACATATGATACATATTGAAGTAAGATCATGCTAATCATATTCCATAACTTGTTTTTTTTTCCTGCTTATTATATCTGGCATTTCCCCATGTATATAATACAGATATAGCTCATTCTTATTAATGGTTCCATAGAAATAGATTTTATATATAATATATTTATTTAATCAACACTTTTTAAACTTCATTTTTAATAAAAAAGCCTTTTTTTTTTCAGTGGAGGTACTAGGGATTGAACCCAGGACCTCGTGCATGCTAAGTATGTGCTCTACCACTGAGCTATACCCTCCGTCTTATTTAATCAACACTTTTAAATGATTTTTCTTTTTCTTTCTTTCCTTTTCCTTCCTTCCTTCTTTCTTTTTCTGTTTGCTATTACAGTCTGAGTTCTGGTTTTATTTCTTGAGATAATGCTTTTGTAATGTTTACTTAGCAATTAGAGGACACATTAAGCACCATAAGTTCGGAAATAGTATTTAGTATATGGTCTTTTTAAGGAACTAATTAAATTACAAAAATAAGAAAAATAATAAGGAATAAAATATGATAATACAAGGAATGAAAATATAATGATAAATAAAAATAATTTATAAATTCACATTTTTGTCTGGGTATATATGTAGACCTCTTTAAGAAATGCCACTACAAATTTGCAGGTACCTGTAAAATAACTTCCTTTGATGATGGGTTATCTCAGATTGCTACTAGTCAGAAGGTGATTTTTGTTTTCCTATACGATTCTATTTCCAGCGTCCCAGGTAGTGACACCTCCGGTAGCCACGGGAACTGAGTCATTGCATCAAGGAGAAGAGGAACTATTTTCCCACTCAGACATTAAACAATTACTTGGAGGCTTATCGGTAGGTTCATTGGTGTGTTGGTAAGTGTTTAACCACCAGCCCTACTCTCCAATGCCAGCAAAAGCGAGGGGGAGAGAGAGAGAGAGAGAGAAACTGAGGACCTGATTTGTAGCATTTGGTGTAAATACTCCCACCATGGCTGATTTCCAGTTACCAACGTGGCATTAACTGGATTGCAGGCATTAACTGAAAAGCTAACGATTGGCTCTCACTAGCTGGTTTGAGCTGACTCCAGTACACCACTGGTTTGCGTTGAAACGGTTCTGTTCTTATCCATGGGACTTGATCAGGGCTAGCTTCATGGGTGTACAGCCTGTACAGAGCCCATGCTTCTTTAATGCTCAGCTGCCATTGTTTTCAAATTCTTAATAATGTATGAACAAGGGGCCTCACATTTTTATTTTGCACTGGGCCCCAGAGGACATAAACTGGTCCTGTAGTATCCAGCAATGGAAGGGTGGGTCGAGCAGGACACATGGGGAGAATCTGCATTCTGTTCCTCACAACTTGATCGTGACCCTTGGGAGACACATGACATTCTTCCCTGAGATTTATGTTTCTTCCCAGCTGACTTCGCAGATCTATTTTGCCAACATCTGTCAGCATCAATGAGGTTAGTTTGGCCCTGGAATATTTTGCTTTTGGTTTTGGTTTTTAATTGTGGTAAAACACACATAACTTAAAATTTACTATCTTAACCATTAAAAATTGTTTTAAAAATTGCTGTAAAATGCAAATAACATGAAATGTACCATATTGACCATTTTTAAGCATATAGCATTGTTAAGTGCATTCACATTGCTGTATAACCAGAAATCTTTTCATATTGCAAAACTGAAACTCTGTGTCCATTAAACACTAACTCCTCATTCTCCCTCCCACCAGCCCCTGGCAAACACCGTTCTACTTCCTGTCTCTATGAATGTGACTATGCTGGGTACCTCTTATGAATGGAATCATATAGTATTTGTCTTTTTGGACTGGCTTATTTCACTTAGTATAATGTCCTCAAGGTTCATCCATGTCAGAATTTTCTTCATTTTTAAGGCTCAGTAATATTCCATTGTGTGTATATACCACATCTTGTTTATCCATTGATCCATGGATGGACACTTGGAGTCCTTCTACTGTTTGGCTAGTGTGAATAATACTGCTATGAACATGGGTATACAAATATCTCTTTGAGACTCTGCTTTCAGTTCTTTTGGGTATATGCCTAGAAGTGGGGTTGCTGGATCATATGATCATTTTATACTTCTCTTTTTGAAGAACTACTGTACTGTTTTCCATAGCGGCTGCATCATTTGGCATTTTCACAAACAAAGCATGAGGGTTCCAGTTTCTCCACATCCTTGCCAATGCTTGTTATTTTCTTGGTTTTTGATAGTAGCCAACCTAATGGGTGTGAGTTTCACTGTAGTTTTGATTTGCATTTCCCTAATGATTAGTTATGTTGAGCATTTTTTCATGTGCTTGCTGGCCATCTGTGTATCTTCTTTGGAGAAATGTCTATTCAAGTCTTTTCTCCATTTTTTAATTGGGTTAAAGTTTTACTTTTTATTCTTAAAATTTCTTTGATGGCTTATTTACTCCTTTCATGGTGCCATACTTTTACAATTAATTTTCCTCATTTTTTTGCGTGTGGTATTACTTCATGATTAAACTCAAGCTGTATATTCGGGCCAGAATATTACATCAACGATACTGTGCCTTTCTCAGGGAGTCCCATCTGGAGGCACGTGGTGTTCATCAGCCCTCCAGTCATGATTTTAATTTTGACTATTTGGTCCAGATGTCTTATTTCTTTACTAGATAGTTAATTTTATACAGTGACTATTTTTTCCCTTGGAACTAATAATCAGCTGGTAGGAAGACATTTTAAGACCATGAAATTATCCCACCCCACATCAGAAGTGTCTCCCTAGATTGAGCATCCATTGATGATTCTTGTGTGGTTCAGTATTTACTGTGTTGGCTGAAAAGCAATGATTTTCACACTCCAGTATTCTCTCCACAGTTATGTCAGCACTCAGGATCCTACAGCAAGCAAGAGCCCTCCTTCCTCCCCCAAAAGTTATTTTGCCCACTAAATGTAATTTCTCCCCTCATCCACTTTTTTACCTAGTTTTGTGCTCAGAGACTGACTTGCAAGTGGAAACACACACACACACACACACACACACCCCGGACATCCCCCTTTGCCTACTGGAAACTGAGTAGTTTCTAAGGGGTGTGGCTCAGCCTTATCTCTGAAGTGCTGCTGCTTTGCTGCTGTTGGATGAGTCTGGCCACGGCCAGAGGAAGACAAGCACTTGCAGTGGTGGTGCTGGGAGTGCAGGAGGCTTTGGGGGACATCACCTCACGTTACATACGTTCTCATCACCCCTCGGGTTTGGGAGGTGTCTTAAAAGTTATCTAGGCAAGCCTGCCTCTGTCCATGATGTGACAGATAGACTAAAATTTGGTAAATTATCTCATGCTTCATATGTACCTGACAGGTCTTCTTATATAAAAGAGCATGGCCAACAATTGCATTTAAAGAGAAGAAACTGTCGACAGAAATAATCAATAAACAATCTATAATAGGAATAGAAAAGAGTTTTATTTGAGCCAAACTGATGACAATAGCCTGGAAGACGGCCTCTCAGATAACTCTGAGGAACTGCTCTGGAGAAGCATGGTTTTCAGCACAGTTTTATGGCTTGTTAGAGTAACGAATATCAAACAAGTCAGGGATACTTTCCTTCAAGGTTTCAGAAACAAATAAAAACCAACAAATAATAGACCAGCACATACACAGTGAGTCAGTGTGGACTTGGGACCTGGGAAGGGAGTTTTATCATGGAAGAAGTACCAGCATTGGTGCCCCAGGAAAGGAGGCATTTAATCTTTATTACTAACCATGGACATTCTTTACTTCTGGCCAATGCATCCTTTTCTTTAATAATTAAAGTAGATAAATGATGTGTGTTTGATAGACCACAAACAGGCTGTTCTAGTTATTATAAAATCCAAGTTAATTCATATATAAGCCAGATTAACTTCCCCATACCTTAATAAATGAAATTTTCTTCTTTCAAAACTGTATTTCAAGCAACATCCCCTAATTTATTTAAAAATCAAATTAATATTTTTGAGTGTGGCCTAATGTTTTCTTAAAGAGAGGCATGCCTTTCCTTTGAGGAGACATAACAGCTCCTTTTTAAGGCCTTACTGGACCCCTCTGGAAAGAAGACTAAGTGTGACCAGGCAGTGGGCCGTTCATTCATTCATTCATTCCTCTGACGCAGATACTTGGGAAGAGTCGATGGGGTTTGCAATATTCTCAAAGAGAGCCAGACAGACCCTAAAGCTTATTCCTAGTCCCAGAAACGCTGGCTGATTTTATCGGCACAAAGGTGAAGACAAATCAAGGAAACCTGGGGCCAGGAATTGCTGGGCTGAACCCACTGTGGTAGCTGTGATGCCCTTAATCCCGGAAAATTCACTCAGCTGCTTTCAAAACCAACTGGACAAACCCAGAAAACAGCCTGTCTAGCCCTTGAATGCCTTTGAGAAGGACTCTAAGATTCTGAAGAAGGGGAAATGCGTCTTGTGAAGAGAAAAGCAGGAGTCCTTTTGGGAAATGAAACTAAATTTCTTTCGTTTGTTCTCTGAGCGCTGAGCCGGGGACAGCAGCACCTCAGAGATTCAGGCTGAACCACATCCCTTAGCAGCAACTCCGTTTCTCACAGGCAGCCTGGGGGCAAGGCAGTGCAGCTCTGTCCCGCTCCAAGAGAACTCACCCTCCAGCAGCCAGAAGCCTAGTGGGGGGTGGCATCCCCAGTGACATGCCCGTCACCTCCGACAGGTGTCCTTGTGCAGCCCATCACACAGCCAGCATCAGCCCCTTCCCAGAACACCTTGGTCACAGCCCCTTTGGGGTCTTCGGCTGCGGCTAAGGGCTGGGGGCCATGGGAGTAAGGTGGATGGGGAGAAGACGCAGAAAACAAGGGCCCTAGACCATGTTTCAATTTTGTATTTAATTTTATAAAACTAACAGTAGAAACTATGGAGTCCCCTCAGAGATGCCTGCATCGCATCCCTGCCCTGCTTCTCCTCCTCCATAGATTACCATTTTTACTCGTTTTTTGATTTATCCTATTGAAAAAAATCCACCCATATCTCTCTTTTATTATATTCATGCATAGATACTATTCTTCTCCTTACTTCCTTCACGTCGCAGTGTCTCCTGGGGAAGTGTGTAGAGATGGCTTTTTGTCTTCTGCCGCACTGTGTGATGAGCCATCGTTATTTTGACCACTCCCTGTCGGCCAACATTAGGGTTATTTCTAGTCCTCAGTTACTCCAAATAATGCTGCAATGACCAAATATCTTTGTACATGCATGATATATTTTTGCCGATGTGTCTTTGTGAACTTTCCCGTTTGGAAGGAGGGAGCTGATTCTTTCCTTGTCAGTTGCCAGTAACCTTTTCTATGGCTGGGGACCAGGTGACTTCTTCTCTGCATCAAGCCTAGACTTTCAGCCCTCACCCTAACTGTGTGGATTTCCTGCAATTCATCAATTTCCTCTCTCCCCAACAGGAGGGGTCCTGGCAAGATGAGCATGCAGGGAGTAACCGTAAGTGTTTCTAATACACTTTTGTTAAGCTGGATTAGTACAGTAGGAATAGATATTTGATATACGCCAAGCAATTTGGGGTGACTTGGGAGAAGGTTTACAAATTAGTGGAGAATTCAGTTCTCCTAATTCAGCAAGCCACTGAACGCCTGGATTATACCAGGCCATGGTGGGGATGGAGAGAGGGTGGTTTCTACTCCTAAAGCCCAGCAGAGCCGCACAGCAGAGTCTGGGGAACACAGAGCTGCTCTCCCTCCACCCGCAGAATGAGGTCACCCTCTGCGGGAGGGAAGGAACCCTTGGCGTGCAGAAGCACTCAGGCCAGCAGCGACGGAGCAGAATGTTGAGTCTGAGGGAATGTCTTCTTCTGTGGAGCAGTGTGGTTCCAGATACTGCTTGTATTTTTCAGAGGGAGAGAGGCGGGCAGAGACTTGGCAACAGTGTGTTTAATGCTCTGAATTCTTGCCCAGAAACCATGACCCTGAAAAATATTTCAGAATCTGTCACTGGGCTAAACTGCTTACAAACAAGCAGGTTTTTGGTATTCTCTCTGTGATGTGTCCATTCCTCTTTTTTTTTTCCTGGAAATTAAAACTTCAGAATCCAACACCCCCCACTTTCCTAGGCATCTTTGTCTTTCTGATGGGGAGGTTGCATGATAGGTTGCCGACAAGAGTTACCACCCCTGAGCTCTTGTCACGTGCAAGGCGCTGTTCCAAGAGCTTTGTAGGACTTAATCTCCTCTAATCTTCCAGTCACCTGGAGATGGGGAACACCATATTCTCATTTAGTGATGAGGAAACTGGGACCCAAGAGGTCTAGTCCTTTGCTGAAGGTCACGCAGCTAGAATGGAGAGGAGCTCGGATTTGAACCCAGGACGTACCCTCTGAAGTCCTGGCTCGACCTCTGTGTAGCTACAAGAGCTCAGACAGTGGTTTCACTTCTCTGAAAACTAAGCATGTTTCCTTCAGTTTTGAAGGAAATTCTGTCATTTCAAAGTATAGACCTGGCTTCCCTGAAGGGTTACATTCTCCCACGGTGAAGAGGAATTTACAGGTGCATAGGACTGCAGTGGGGATCCCTTTTCGTAGGTTCTCTGGTCTGGGGATCCAGACTTGTCAGTCCGAGCTGAACACCCAGGACTGACCCTTAACTGAGACGAGGGCAGAGCTTCCTGAATTCTACTGAAAACCTGCCAGGCATGCATGGGAGCAGAAAGGCTTCAAGTTACATTTTCCCGTTAATGTCATCTGACAACTCAACTTTGGCTTCCTCTCTACAAGGGATTCTCATCCAGAGGAACCAGGGAGTCTGCAGGCACCCTTCAAAGCAGTACGGTCCTCAGCCAGTGCCAAAGGCATGACTAAGTGCATCCCAGGGCTCTGCCCAGATTGGGTTGCTGGGTCTTTTTTTTCCCCTTTCTTTCTATTTGGTGTCTGCCCAGCCTCTCTCTAGCCAGTGACATAAATGCTGACTCAACCCAATCAAGCTTTTTACCAGGAATGCTTGAGGTGATTCCAAACTAGCCTCTGCAAGGAAATCTGTAATCTAAGTGTTTGGGGAAAGATATGTGAAGAGTCTGAATACTTGTCTTTCTAGGTGGCAGAGCAACCCCGGTCTCCACGGAGATGTCAGGAGCATCTGTTGACACTGTAACATCTGAAACCAACACAAAGGTTTGGACTGTTCCTTCAGGTCTTCTCCAGCTAGGGTCCAGCCATTAAGGACTTTGTGGGCTCTGATTTTTGTTTCTTTCTTGGTTCTTCTTCCTCTGTCTGTGATTATCTCTGTCCTTTTCATCTTTTTCTGTAATAATCAGAAGGTGTCCTGATTTTTGGCTGTGGAGGTAATGTCATCGCCCTTTCAGTCACACCCTTTGAATTATTTCCACAGAGGGGAATTTCTTCCTTCCTTCCTTCCTTCCTTCCTTCCTTCCTTCCTTCCTTCCTTCCTTCCTTCCTTCCTTCCTTCCTTCCTTTCTCTCTTTCTTTCTCTCTTTCTCTCTTTCTTTCTTTTTCTTTTTCTTTTCCTTCCTTCCTTCCTCCTTTTTTAAATTGAAATGCAGTTGATTTACAATGTTGTGTTGCCTTCTGGTGTACAGCATAGTGATTCAGTTCTACGTATATATACTATTTTTCATTATAGGTTAATACAAGCTATTGCATGTATTTCCCTGTGCTGTACAGTAGGACCTTGTTGTTTATCAGGAATTTCTTTTTTATTGACTAAAGCCTCTTCTTTTATGCTTACATCAAAGCTGTACCATGTTTTCAGGAGATCATTTTAGCCACACAGGAGCCCTGCTAAAGCCAACACTGCTAATTTGTAATCGAATGCTATATACAGTGACCTTCAAAAATAATTGCACATATTTTAAAATTCCCACTCTGATCTCTGCAAAAGAGAGTTCTCTGCTTTTGAAGGCATCAGATCTCTCCAGAATCCTCCCATTTGAAAAAAAAATTACCATTTGACATTTTTGTTGTCTCCTTAGAACCTTACCTATGCTTTCTTCACTTTGCTAATTATAAAAAGGAAGATGCTTTACATAAATCCTGGATTTGCCAAAGTTACAAATATATATTCTGTTATTTAACACTGAGAATTGACATTCTGCAATCAGACCAAGTGAAGTCTGAATTTTAATGAGGACGTGGCATTCCACCTTAGAATTAATCAGTTACTTCCAAACCAGGGTCTTGAGAACTCTTTGTCTTTGGTATGGAAAAATGGAGTGGGTGGTTAGAAACATTAAGTCCTTAAAATGAGGATCCCCTAGTAAACGTTTCCTATCTCTTCTTTCAAGGAGACCGCTGTGTACAGGATGGATCGGAGACACAGAGGGCACTGTGTTGTTGTCAACAACCACAGCTTCACCTCACTGTCAGAAAGACCAGGGACCAACAAAGATGCTGGTAGGAAAGTCTGCAAGTGTATGAAATGCAAGTTAGGGGTCTTAAAATCATTTTTTTATCTTCACATTTTCTTTCTGTAGTTTTTCTCTTCCATGTAAATACAAGGATATCATAATGTCTTAGTCCATCTGATGGTTTCTAATACCATAAACTAGATGGCTCATAAACAAGACACATTTCTTTCTCACAGTTCTGGAGGCTGGAAAGTCCAAAATCAAGGCTCTGGCATTTTGGTGTCTGGTGAGAGCCTGCTCCCTAGATGGCTGTCTTCTCTCTGTAACCTCGCTCGGTGGCGGGGCCAGAGAGCCACATGAGGTCTCTTTCTGGGCTCCACCCTCATGACCTCAGCACCTCCCAAAGGCTCACTTCCTAATATCCTCACTTTGGAGGTTAAGATTCAACATATGAATTTTATGGGGGACACAAACATTCAGACCAGAGCACCTGGATGTCACCAACCTGCTTAAAGAGTGACAAGCATCCCTGACCATTTATGGTTTGAGAGAGAGCACCTGGGTTAGTGTGAGAAAACCTGGGTTTGAGTTCTGCCTCCACCTCTAACCAGGTCTGTGGGAGAGGCCCGTGGAGAGGCCCGGGGCCTCAGCTGCCTTGTCTGTGAGACAGGATCAAACTCTGGCCTCTGCTGACTCTTGGGATCATTGTGATAGTGCTGTCGGTCCATGAAAAGGCAGGTTAACTGTAAAAATTTACTGCTATGGGAGTTAAAAAAAAGAAACCCAAAGCGTCAGGCTATTTGCTATGCAATTTTTATAAAATTAACATTGTTTCACCCCTTTGTTTTATTTTGTTTCTCATCATTTCACTATTTCCTCTTTCTCTCCTTTTTTTTAAGAGTGTCTGGAGCGCGTGTTTCAGTGGCTCGGGTTCAGTGTACAAGTGTATGTCAACGTGACTAAAAGTCGCCTAGAGGAGGTTCTGCGGGAATATAAGAGTCATCCAGGCCATGCTGATGGAGACTGCTTTGTGTTCTGTGTTCTGACCCACGGGAAATTTGGAGCTGTCTACTCTTCTGATGGGGACCTCATTCCCATTCGGGAGATCATGTCTTACTTCACAGCCCAGCAGTGCCCCGGCCTGGCTCACAAACCCAAGCTCTTTTTCATCCAAGCCTGTCAAGGTGAAGAGATACAACCCTCCGTATCCATTGAGGCAGATGCTATAAATCCTGAGCACGTGACCCATTCCCTCCAGGACAGCATTCCTGTTGAGGCGGATTTCCTTCTTGGCCTGGCCACTGTCCCCGGCTATGTATCTTTTCGGCATGTAGAGGAAGGTAGCTGGTACATCCAATCTCTGTATAATCATCTGAAGGAGTTGGTCCCAAGGTGAGAGTTCTGAGTTGTTCCATCCACCTACCTGTTCCTCCATCTATCCACCCACCCATGCATCCATCCATGCATGCATGCATCCATCCATCCATCCATCCATCCAACAAACCTGTTTTGAGCACCAGCAAGGAAGATACAGAATAAAAAAAGATACAGTGCCTGCCCTCAAGCTGCTCACACTCTAGAGGGATAGACAAGTTGACGAGGAAGATCATCCCCAGTGGTAAATATACATTGTAAAGCACAGGTGTTACGGGAACGTATAGAACCAGCACCTCACCCAGATTTGGAGCATCAGGGGAGGTGTCGAGATGACAAGTGGTGGTCAGTGGAATATGGGGGCCAGTGTTCTAAGTGCTTTACGTTAATTCCCTCATCTAGTTATTATGGCAGCCCTTCAAACCGATACCATTTTAGAGCTGAGAAAACAGGCATAGTGAAGTAAGTAACCTGCCCGGGCCCACATAATCAGTAAGTGGTGAAAGCATGATTCAAACTTGAGTTCTGTCTCCAGACCCTATGCTTTACTTCCAGTGATAATGTTTTGCCCACTCTTGGAACATTCTAGTAAATGGTACACATCCCACACCCCCTGGCTCAAATGCCACCTCCTCTTTGGAGCCTTCTCGTGTCCTCACAGCCAGACATGCTGTCTTTCTCCTCGGAACTTGCAGTGGAAACTTGACCTTCTTTTCATATGGTGTTGGTTGCATTCTGCCTTGTGTTATGGAGTTTATCCATATGCCAACCTTGTTATGTTTCATGTCTGCATTCTAAGGGTTTAAGTTCAGGAGTTGTGTCATGTTTATCTTCGCATCCCTCCCCAAACCAAAATAGAGAGGGCATTACTAATAGGCTCTCTCTCTATTTCTATCGTCTTCTATCTGTTGTATCTCTATCTACCTATCTATCTATCCATCCATCCACCAGCTTGAAGGAAGAACATGGAAAAATAATCAGATGCAAAATGCCTTTGTGGATGAAGTACATTAAAATATAAGGTGTGATTATTATAATATCCTTAAATACTGAATATAGAATTGAAAAATTTTATATCATTTGGCATTTCATTTTCAATTTCAGAAAAAAAAATTTTTTTTATATTTGGCAAGATTTGAGTTAGAATCTTGGCATGTTAGACTGGTAAGAAGCCATATGTTTTAGGGTCTTTTTTCTAAGACCTGGTAAGTGATTTCTGTCTCCCAGTTGAAAGTATTTTTTTCTTCTCTGCCTGCAGACAGGAAGATATCTTATCCATTCTCACCGCTGTCAACGATGATGTGAGTCGACAAGTGGACAAACGCGGAAAAAAAAAACAGATGCCTCAGCCTGCTTTCACACTACGTAAGAAAGTCATATTCCCCGTCCCACAGGAAGAACTTTTATTATAGTGGAATTCTGATCAACTTGTAGATGTGAAAAGACCCTTTGGCCATCGTTTCCAACCTCCCACCCCTCATAGAAACCAGTGACAGATGGTGAGCTGGCCTCCGCCTGTCATTCTAGTAATAGGAAATGCCCTAAGTTCTGATGCAACAAATTCTGGGGTTTTTTTTTCCCCTTTTTGATAAGTCTAACTGTTAGAAAAAATTTTTCTTATTGAAGACTTGGATTGTTGTCTTGAATTTAGTTGTGCACCCTGAGAAAAAAGCAATCAGCCTTGGTTTGTGCATTTGTGAAGTAAAAGGTGGGACCTGGTATATTTTAAGGTTCCTTTTGTCTCAGAACCACTATTCGTGGCCTTGACTGAGCCTAGATTCCCCATTGTTATACTTCTGTATCCCCTCTGCGTGGCCTTGTTTTGGACACTGGGTGATGATGAGGTCATGGTTTGCTGACCCCCTCTCTGCTCTCCCCCAAAATTTGGTCTATGCTGCACCCATTCCTCGCTTCAGTGTAAGGAAGGCATTCCTGTAGGAGCTGTTTCTCTTGGGCTGGGGAGGGGGTTGGCTCTAGGAAGACGACAACTCCGTGTGAAGAGAGACACATTCAGCTACTCTGGGAGCAGAAACTCTACAACCTTGTGTTAAATTAATTCCACGTTGGTCAGAACTTTTCAAATGCTGATGACAGAACACCTACCTCGAACCAACGAAAGCAAAGAAGAAAACTGATTGCCTCTTTCACCTGAAAACACATAACAGGAAGACTGGCTTCAGATGAGGCTTGAATCAGGACTAAATCTGCAGCACATCATCTCTCTCAGCCAGAATCCTCAGGGTTGGCAGCTGACTGTAGTCAATAGCCCCCACCTTGTCTCTGACACACTCTGCTCCTCTGGACCAAAGTGATGGGGAGAGAGGCTGCCTCAGGGACTGAGTTGTTCACAGGACTTATTGCTCTCTCTTTAGCCAGAGGAGTGTCTTGTGGAGGGGGTGGTTCTGTATGGAAGCCTTGATATTTTTAAAATTACGGTTTTGAACACATTTGTGTACTAAACTTTTTGCTTAAATTTCAAGAGGGATTTTGAATTCTTAGAAGGAATTAAATGTTAATTCCTGGAAGGAGGGAGACTGAAAGTCCTGTGGGTCAGGACTTCATTTACACACGAAGAAGCTGAAGCCCAGGGAGACAGACTGATTTGCTATAGCCGCCAGCCAGTTATGCCAGGATTTTATTTCCAACTTAAATGAACTAGAATGTCATGGGTCATAACAGGACTTTACTAATGTTTCCTGGTTATGCAGGTTGCTCATGAAAGATGTCAGAGAATGAAGAAAAATAACTCAGTGGTGCTTGATTTGAGAATTATTTCTGTGGAGGTCACATTAATGCCTGGCAAATTTGCAGTGAGAAATATTCATAAGAACCTTGTTATAATGTAGCAAGTAATTGTGTTGATTTGAATGTAAGTTGACCAAGGAAACTAATATATATGTAGAGATGATTTTCCAAAACCATTGTTCATACATGTCAAAGCTAACAAACAGCTTGGTGGTTACTGTCTTTGTCCAGTTGGATATACACAGCTTTTGGACATTTAATAGTCCTTTGTAAGTGATGGATGGTCTGATACAAAGGAAAGAGCAAAGGATCTGGAGAGAGAAGCCTTGGTTTTCTGTTGTACGCTGTGACTCCCTTGCTCTGAGGCACTTTATCAAGCTAGTTTTTTAAGCCTTATCTATGAAGAGGAAAAGTATTATCTGTTGGGAGGATTAAGGTTGAAATCCAGTTGTGATGCGGTGTGTGTAAGGCCTTTGGGTGGCAAGCCTTCTGGTAGTAACCTCAGTGGAAACAGCAGAGCTCGTATTCCTTTGCCCCTAATTCCAGCTGACTTTTACCCTCAAATCAACACTAGCAAC
This sequence comes from Vicugna pacos, assembly GCF_048564905.1. Lineage (NCBI taxonomy): Eukaryota > Metazoa > Chordata > Mammalia > Artiodactyla > Camelidae > Vicugna > Vicugna pacos. The sequence continues at coordinate 69,648,108 of NC_132991.1, read as the reverse complement.
ACCCACCGACATGCTCTGAGTGAGGAACAAGACCAGCTCTGGGCTCTGAGTCCAGCTGGACAAGGCACCGCTGATGATGGACTGTCCTGCCCCAGAAACCTGTGGGACTTGTGCTCGGCCTCTGGTCCCTGGCCTCTGGTCTATTTTATATTTCTGTTCCACTGGACCTTAGTGCTTGTGCAAAGCTAAACTCCAGAATCAGGAAACTTTCTATGAGCTTTCTTTTCAGAAGCCCCTAGCAAACACTTGAGAAGTCACTAGAGATCTATGTCTGTGAATCATCTGTACAGATGCCAGGAGCGTGGTCATTCTTCGCTCATTTTTTCTAAATGGAGCATGTACACACTTGTCTCTTGTCTGTACGTATGTGTATGTGTGTGTGTGTGTGTGTGTGTGTGAATTTAGAGTCCAGAGACAACAGCAGGTGATTTGGTCACAGCTACTTGGTAGTGGCGACAACCATTGTCTACCTACCTGGATATTTATGATGAAAACAGGCAAACTGAGTAAGTTTCTGTATAGTTTGCCTAGTTTTGCTCAACCTACAAGAGCTGTAGTTAATTCTTTCTTTCTTTTCCCTTCTTTCTCTCTCAGAAGTTTGACTTCTACCAAATAAGATAAAGGACATGAAAATTCTTGTTACAGCATTACGCAAGTGTTAGTTATTTAATAACAATACTGCCGGTGTGCAACATTGTCAGTACTAGTCACTACAGCATCCTACTGGGCTCTGCTTCAGGGATTCACCGTGGTGGGTGGCCAGTTTGATATCGTGGCATTTCCCTTAGCAATACATTATATCCCGCCAGTGCTCAGGTAATTTAAACACATAAGCAACTTCATATTTAAGCACTGCCACATAACTTCTGTGCTCACATCCTGGTACCCATAGAAAGCAATGAACCTTACACTGCATTTTTAAATGTAGCATGGATTAGGGTCCCTAGCTGGGGTCCCCAGATTTACTGTCAGGTGCCAGTGGTTAATCTGTTGGAAACCTTTCTCCCATCCATCCTCTTACCCCATGACAGACTCCTGCTCCGCCATCCCTCCCCTCCGCTTAACTCTTCCAGCAGAGGGAACTCATACGAACGCCGAGTCGCGGATTCGGGAGACCCTGTGGTCCAGCCTTCCGAGTGGAGGATTTGCAATCCTGCCACCTGGTTTCACTTGTGGACGGCTTTCATTTTTTCTCTGCTGGACTTGAATTGACCCCCTTAGAATGTCCTTAAACCACTGGTTCTCATTCTCAACTCGAGCCACACCAAACAAGTGTAACGGTCTCCTGCTGAGATACATGCTGCACGTGACAAGCATTTTTGGTTTTTTTTTTTAACTTTTTTTTTTCTGGTAGGGTCTGGGTTTGGTCAAAACTCTACAGTTTGCTCTTAAGGTTGTGGTAAGAATATAGAGACACATTTGTATCTTTAAACAGAAACTGCATTCTGAAAGTAGATCTCTTAAAAAAAGCACTGAAGGGAATTTCCTGTTTAAAAGAAAGAGCCATTTGTCAATACAAACAACTGTCCCTTAATGTAAGTTTTGCACATATAAAATTTTAAAAGAGAGTTTTTCTATTTAAAATGCTAAATTGTATTAAATTTTACTTTTTGAATAGGGTTTATCTTTACATTGTTTGAAGATAAGAAAATATGGACGGGTGTTCAAGAAAAGTCTTGGCCCCATTTCTGTCCACTGTATGCCCAGTTCTCTCTCCTCCTCATTCCATAGATAATTCCAGGGTTTCTTAGTGCAAATGCAACAAATACAAATATATGTGCATTTTAAAATAGGTTATTCTTGATACAGAGTACATACACTGTGAAACTCACATCTCATTTGGTCTTACTTTGAATGATTCTGTGAGATGCCTGGAAATACTGGTACAATTCTAGAACAGGAATAACTTTATGAGCTTTGTGGACTGAGCACTTGTAAATAGTAGTAATTGTGTTACCAATAAATAGAGATATTTTTCCTTTTTACTTTTGAGTAATATCTTTGATTTTACTTAATAACTTATTTTCTCCTTACATGGTGATATATGCACATTGTGAAATATTTGGGAAATACAAGAACACACAAAGAAGAAGAGTTAACTCATTTATGATTCCATTTTGGCGTACACTTCCCCATGATTTCAATCTGCATTTGTCCCTGATCTTCCCCACCCTTTAAACGAGCCTAACCTCCATGCCCCTCAATCACAAATTCAGTCAACTTTGTCTTTACCGATATCCGTACCTCTGCCCAAATCTCTCTTACAGCCACCTCCTACCATTCCATCACATTCCCTCTAGGACCCTCCCTTCAGCCCTCTTCAGTGCCATTAGGGCCTCTAGTCAGTCCATTGACCTTATCTGCCATCTTTCCAATGTCAACACCGCCCCTCACTCCCTCTCTCCACCTCTACCCAGCTGGAGTCATGTCATCACTAAACTCCCTCTGTCACATCCACCCTCAACACCCTTTCCTTTCGCTCAATCCTACTCATGGGGCAGAATCCCAACTCTGGTTAATCCCATGTCCGCTCACTCTACGTGTGTACTGGAATTCTCGATTGTGGCTGGTGAACAAACTCAACATTGCAGACGGGTCTCACTGAAAATTGATGACCACAAACCTCAAACAGGCTCTCCGTGTTTCCTGGAAATCTTGGGACATTTCCCTAGTTCTGTCACACTTTTGCTTTCTCAGACTATTTTATATGATCTTTGGTTTGCTCAGACCTCTGTCATCCTCTAGTCCCCTCACTCTCAGTTGAAGGTCTTACTCATTTCGATAAGGGAAGTGATCAGAAAAGACTCCATCTTCCACCGCCAAGTCTCCCCGCCCACACGCACCTTAACCCTCACTTGCTGATTGCTCTCCTGTCAACAATGGGGGAGCTGCCTGGGCTTCTCCGGGGAGTCAGTGCCTCCTGTGGCGCAGGGACCATGCCATCCTGCTTACTCACCTCTGCAGCCCTCCCTCCTGTCTCCTTCCTGCTCTGTTGTCCTTCCCCTGTCTCCCAGAGCATTCCCCTCAATGCAAAACAGGCTGTACTTTCTCCTTCCTTCAATACAAAACAAAACAAAACAAAACTGAACCCCCTAAAGCTCATCTTCTGTCAGGTGCTCAGAAGCGCCTCTGAAGGGAGGATTCCTGTGCTGGGGTTTTGTTCCAGAAGTGCTGTTGGGACTGGGAAGCAGGGCAGGGCAGGGGCGGAGGCAGGCAAGGCTGAAGTCACCCATGTTCTCTCAGCCTGGCCTGGCTGAGCGAAAATCCTCAGAGTCCCACTCTACCAGATGTCAGGCAGCCTGTGGGGCTTTTGTTTGTGTGTGTGTAGAGGGGGAGATAATTAGATTTATTTTTAGAGGAGGTACTGGGGATAGGAACCCAGGACCTCATGCATGCTAAGCATGCACTCTACCACTGAGCTATACCCTCCCCCCTCTGTTAGGCTTTCATTGTCCCTCAGTCCTCTGTCCTTGGCTAAGAGCTGGCCCAGGTGGGGGAACTTAAACTTCCCCTAGTCTGAGGCCAGTCCCTAAAAAAGCCCCCCACACAAAGGTGTGAGCCTTTAGAAGCAAAATCCCCTCCAAGCAGGCAAGCTGGCGGGGGTGGAGTGGGGAAGGGGTGGGGCAGAGAGGGGGTGGAGTGGGGTAGGGAGTAGAGGGGATTGAAAAGGATCAGCAGAGATCTGGCAGGAGCACTGACAGCATCCTCTAGTCCCTCTGGACCCCACATCCCATCTCCTCTTTCCATCCTTAGGCCTGCCCAGCATTGGCGTGGCCTAGGGCAACAGTAAAATCTGAGGCCCATAAACCACAGGTACGAATATAAATATACAACCAACTGCTCTCCTCTCCTACTGCCTCTTTGGAATGACTTGAGAGGCCAGGTTAGAATTTATTATTTCTGTGGTGGGCAGAGTGTCTGCTCCTGGTCCACAGTCGGCCCCTTTCTCTGCCCACCTCCTGCTCCTTCCAGATGACCCGAAGCACTAATAGGTGCAAAAGAACATGAAAAATGTCACACAGTCAGATCAGTGTACCCTTAATTAAGTGCAGAATTTTGTGGAAGAATTTTCTACACTTTCAAACTAAAAGATTAGAGCTATTTCTTAAGAAGTCCTACCTTTTCTTTACTAACCCACTATAGATCGATCATTTGTGAATTTACCTAAGCAGAAACACTCTCCTCTTGATTATTTTAAAACTTGAAAAACAACATTGGAAAGCTAAAGAGCGAATCACAAGCACATGCTAAGTGCCATACATATAACTGACAAGCAATCTAGAAACACATAAAGCCAGTACCTGCTGCAGTTTTGGGGGTGGTTATTTCTGCGGTGGTGGTATAATTAGCATGGCCAAGGCAGAGATAAGGAGCATTGACTCACTCTTTATTGCCCCGAGCCACCCCTACTGCAAAATAGCCAGCCTGATACCTAGTCTGGAACAGGATGCCTGCAGATGAGAAACTCCCTTGTGACGCCTCTGAGCGCCCCAAGCCTGTTTTGATAAATTAGCATAAATCAAGGGGTTCAAATGCAGACCCAGCCAGCCCTTTTCATCTGTGCCCCCGACACTTCACTGCTGCTGACATCCCTCCATTCCCAAAATGCACAACTGGAAGCTCAGTACTAGATCTGATCATCCTATGTTGCTGCTTATTTCACCCTTTGAAAGACTTCTCATCACCCCTACCCCTTCCTGACTCATGCCTCCAGACTCCTCAGCTCTGGCCACCCTGCAGGGAGACAGTGAGTTTTGGCCGGGGGCTTCTTGCTGTGGCCAGATTAGCAACTCCAGCACTTGGGTCTAGCCACTTGCTGAGGCTGAAAATGACCACTCGGTGAGAGTGACAGAGAGATGTTACTGTTCTCATGTTCCAGATCAGAAGATCAAGGCTCAGAAAAGCTAAGCAATGAACATGGTCACACTGCTAGAAAGTGGGAAGGATCAGCGTTGAATTCTATCTGGTGACTTCCAAGTTCCTGACCTTCCTGTCTGCACTACACCGCTCGAGTGGAAATAACCCCAGAAGGAGGGCAGGCCTACACAGGGTAACACACCCCATCCTTGTTCCTGGAGGTGGGGGCCTGGCCTCTTCGCCTGAATTATCACCCTGAAATGTCCAGGACAAACCAATTTTATCAACAGTTTCAGGCCTGTGAGAAACGGACTTGGCCCAGGTTAAAGGTTGTGACAGAATTTGAAAATAGGCAGTTTTATTACTTACAAGAAACGTGATTCATTCTGCCAGTAATTGGAAGCACAGCTGTCTGTGGAAGAGGTAGGCTATTTCAACTTCCTCCTCAAGCTCTGCTCTGGATCCTTAGGTCTGGGAGCCCTGAGGGTGATAAATCCATTCAGCCAGGCTCTCCCACCCCCTTTAATTAAAAAAATTGGGGGGAGGGTGGCGGTAATTAGATTTATTTATATTTATTTATTTTTAATGGAGGTACTGGGGATTGAATCCAGGACCTGGTGCATGCTGAGCACACACTCTACCACTGAGCTATACCCTCCATCTTTGTGTTCACTGGGAAGTTATAGTTTCTGGGAAGAGTCATTCAGCGGCAGGAAGAGAACACTTGTGGGGACACTGAAGAGGCCCCCAGATCTCCCAAGGCTGGGAATCAGAACTGGCTGAAGAAGATGTGGCTGTGCCCACTGACCATTGAGAAGTTCCCTGGGCGGGGTCAGGGGCCAGAGCTTGTCTGCAGTCGGCAAGCGGGGCTGGTGAGCAGAAGGCTGCCCACGGAGGGGCCAGCACAGCTCTCAGGGTGGGCACGAGTCAGGTGCTGGCAGCTGGGCCTGACCACCAGGAAGAGGAGCAGCGCAGCCAGGAAGTCTCTCCCGCGGCTCTCGCTTGCTCTGTCCCTCCAGCGCCCTCTACCGACAAAGCCTAAGATTGAGCCAGCTGGCAAAGGAGGTGTATTACAGGGTGTAGCTTCGGCATCGCGGAGCTGGACTCAAGAGAGTGGACTGGAACTGAGAAGCAATGCATTGGTTGATCCTGGCGCAATATAAACCCTGCTTTTGTAAACAAGATGGTGTATGTGACAAAGTATGTGCAGAGATGCTATAATAATATTTGTTCACACTTTATTTACTCTGCATGGCAAGAGCTATTCTAAATATTTTGCAAATATTTGGTTTTCATACTAACCCTCAAAGGCAGTTGTTAATGCCTATACTCTGTGAATGAGGAAACTGAAGCCCCCTTCTGTTAAATAACGTGCCCCAGGTCACACAGGCTAGCAAGTGGCCCAGGAAGAACCACGATGGCTTTATAAGCACAGAAGACTGAAAGAATCAAACTGTTAACAGTGGAGACCTCTTAAGGCAGCACTGAAAAGGCCATAGGAGAGGTTTTCACTTTTTTCTCAGTGCTTTAAATAAATACATACAGTGATTTAAAAAAAACAGTGCTTTCTCTTTTGTTTTTGTATCTGTAAGTGGGGTTTTTTTTTTTTTTTGGAGTGGGGGGGAGTTGTATTTTTCTATTAAGTAACTAGAATCATTAATAAATGACAACTTCCCCTGCCAGGCGATCCGGGAGAACGGCAGGCAGCGGGGGAGGGCCTTTCCGCAGGGAGCGGCAGAGGCCCCATCAAAGGTTGAGAGAAGGCTGAGTCACACGCCTGAGCACTGGTTTCTGGCTCACTTAGTGTGAGTCTAATCCGTAACTGGTTATCCATGCCGAGCTTCCTGCCCGCCCTCCCCACCCCCAGTAGCTTCTGAGAGAAGGTGGCTAGTGGCTGCCTGAGGGAATTAGTATGCATGGAGCACTTGCTCTCCGTAAGATAATATACATAAGTACCCACCACGCTTCAGCATTAATTTACTCATTCCCTTGGCAACTTTATTAAGCAGTCATTTTTAATCCCTGTTTCCCAGATGGAAAGACCGAGGCTCAGGGAAGCAAGGGAAGGTACCTAGATCCTCAGCGAGAGGTCGAGCTGAATGCAGATGTAACTAATCCCAAAGTCCAAGCTCACCAGGCTGCTTTCTAGATAGTGAAAGACTAGACTTCTTTCCCCAGCTTCCTGCTTCTGGAAGGCTGACCCTGGTGGCTGACCAACAACTTGAGATCCTTCCCCAGAGACTGAGGGCTGCAGGGAAAGCCAGGCTAAGGGTGGAGATCTGAGAAGGGTGCACAGGTTAGAGGGAGAATTCTAAAATGGTCCCCGTGGAGCCAGCATTAGCAAGGTAGCCTGAGATTTTGAAAATGGCTCCTAACAGGGACTGACTCTCCTGGGGAGCACCCCAGTGGGTTCCTGCCTCTCTGGCAGACACTTCAAGATTAGTAAGTGGGTCCCCTTCACCTATGTTCCATGTGCTTTTCAGTCGGGGGTTTTGTGTGGTTTCCAGTTCACGTGAGTCTGCATACACCCCCTTTAAGAGTAGGTTTTCCATTCTCTGTACTTCTGTAGTTTTCCTGGATATAGTCTTTGTTGGTTTTCAAAGCCAGGTGTTTTGGGAGCTTGTCTCTCCTGGGCAGGACCTAAGGGGCTGGGGTTCCTGATGTGGAGCCTGAATCCCGTGCTTCTCTGGGGAAAGACTTGTACCTTTGTGATCCCTCCCCAATTGTAGATTGCTGCTTCTGGGGTGTGGTTTTAGGGGGTTTTTGCTGGCGATCCTACCTGTTGTTGTTTTTGTTTGTTTGGGGGGTTGTAATTAGATTTATTTATTTATTTATTAAAGTTATTATTAACTTACTGGTAATTGAACTGAGGACCTCCGGCATGCTAAGCAGGCACTCTACCACTGAGCAATACCCTCGCCCCTCTCCTACCTGTCTTGATGCCGTCCTTTTACCCTTTGCTGTGGAGGCTCTGTTCATCCAGTTTTCTGGTCCCTTTCAGAGGGAATTATTCCATGTGCAGTTGTAGATTTCTTGTGTTCATGAGAGGAGGTGAATTCAAGATCTTCCTATGTTGCCATCTTGAACCCTCTCCCTGGTCTCACTTCTTTTACCAAACACCACAATAAAGCATGCTGCTTTGTAAAGTCGTTCGTTTACTTGGGCATCAGTGAATGGATGGTTTCATCCTGGCTCAGAAAGACAAAAGTGACAGTTGAGAATAGTAGTCCCTGGTTCTGTGCCAGTGCCACCTGTGGGCCAGTTTTGTGTGATGATTAAATAACAGCTTAGATGTCAGGCATGATTTGGGTGAAAAGGCTATCCTGGGGAATAATAGAAAGAGGCACCCTGTATTCTCATCAAACAACTTTAGCGTGAGCTTTGGGAACAGCTTGTTGGCAAATGGAGAACAGCTATGGGGTCCTGACTGAATGTGTAAGAAAAACTTGGGAAAAAGAGACATACTAAGCTGAAGTAGTCAAGGTTGGCTTCCTAGAGGAAGTGGACAGTGTTGTGCAAATTCACATTTTGGAATATCATTTGGAGAGAGTATTCCAAGCTAGGACAACCAATAATGGGGGTTGGGGGGCAGCAACAGAGAGAAGAGTGGGTGGAACAGCATGATGTTATCAGGGACCCAAGGCTGAGCCGGAGCTGACATGCACTAGAAAAGGGCTCTGAGAAGATTTGAGTGTCATTTGGGACAAGTGGAGGACTTGCTCTGTTTGAAGAAATATGCCTTGAGATATTTTGAGATAATTTCAGGGACTAGTCCCGTCCCTTCCCAGCACAGGAAGCAGTTAAACCTTCATCCTCTTTACTCCTCTGATACGTATCATCTCTCCTCAATCATTAGGTATCTGTATCTAATTTCTGTATTTTGTTGTCAGATTTGTTTTCTACTTTTTGGTTATTAACAAGACTTCTTAGGAATTCAGAGACACCCATCAGCTTGCTTTTCTTCCGTGTTTCCACCTTAATTCTCAGGTATCTTGGGCTGATTGTGCTTTGGGTGCATGTGCTTTCCTTAGTGGTCATGTCTCTCAGTTTCCCTTTCCCTCTGGCTTGAAAAGTTTCACCGTTTTCCAGCAGGGGAACCCTCCCAGCTCAGATGTCATTGGTCATGGGCAGTCGTTGCCCCGTTGTCCATGCGCTTGCCCTGGGGAACTCCCACTGCAGCAGAACAGTGAAGCTTCTCCCTGGTGGCTTCAGACACAATCTGGTGCAGCATTTGCCTGCTGATAAATGAAACCTGGCTTTCCTTTGCCTTTCTTTCCAATACCAGCGAGCCCCTACTCTCAGGGCGTTTGGGGGACGTTTGGTCCTGTTTAGCCTGTTTACTTGTCCCTCTTGCCTTCTCGAGGGGGGAGTGTATAAATAAACAATCTCAAATTATTGCATAGAAATTCCTGAAGCACTCGCATTACTGAGGCAAGCACGCTTCTAGCATGTGGGAGGTAAGATGTAGACATGCAATGTCTCATAAGCCAAATCATGTGCAAGAATGCAGATTTGACCCAGAAATTCTCTTTTCCTTCAGGGCCTGTTGTCTTCAAGAATAGAGGAGAATTTTAAGGCCTATCCAGGGCCTCACATTTAAAAAAAATAATTTATTCCTTTTGTTTGGTTTCTGTGGGGAGAAGGTAATGAGGTTTGTTTGTTTGTTTATTTATTTATTTAGTTAGTTATTTACCTGCAGGTACTGAGGATTGAACCTAGGACCCGGCGCATGCTAAGCACGCACTCTACCCTCCAGGGTCTCACATTTCCTGTTCTTTTTCTTTTTCCCTTCTTCCTCTATCCCCAGAGAAACATTAGAGTCATTCTTCCTTAGAAGAGCAGAAACATAATGAGGCCTCCTGTCATCACTTTTATTTTGCCTGGTGAAACAGCTAATGCTGGCCATTTAAAAGGGAAAAAAAAGTAAGAATACAGGAAAAAAGTTAAACTTTCATACTCAGTTGACCAGATAAAATACACATTTATAGTAATTAAAATTAAACTACATGAACAGAAAAATGGAACAGAGTAGACAGCCCAGAAATAGTCCCTAAAACATGAAAAGTGTGATGTAGGCGAAGGTACCACAAGTCAGCAGTGAATTGGGGAATACTAAATAAGTGGTGCAGGGACAACGAGTTGACTGCTTGGACAGAAAGTCAGGTTAGAGCTTCACCTTCTGTTGTGTATTAAAATGAATTTGTCAGTATTTACATTTAGATATTTAAGCTTAAACTTAAAAAAATCGATAAAAAATGGATTGAATTTCTTATCTCTGTGTGGGAAAGCTCCATTTAGGCTTAAAAGCAGTGAGAGAAACTGAGCAAGGAATATAGTGAGAGGAGCAGAATACACCGTTCCACAGTGGGCCACTTCAGTGTGAGACTGAGCTTCTGCGCTGAAGACAACCAGGACCCAACAGATGCAGGAAGAGCTTTTTAGCTGACTGCAGAGGAGTCTTATTTTTATGGGTCTCCTGTATGTGTGAAATATGCTTTTTTTGTGGTTGATGTTTTATGTCAATTTAATTGTTAGACCAACCAAAGAAACTAGAAGGGAAGAAGGGACAAGTCCTGCAATAGAAAGAAATGTTTTCATGAAGATGAAGTACGCCTGAAAGTCCTCACTGTTGACCAAATAGGTCAATACCAGAAACAAAGTGGGTAGGTTTGAATATCCAAGACTTTAAACTCTCTCTTTCACTAATAAAGCAAAAGCAAATAACAGAATTGGGAAAATACGTAGATGATAAAAGAAAGAAATAAAAGCTTAATAAATCTATATGAAAAATTTATATACATAAAAAGCCAATACCTCATAACTATTTAATACATGACAAAAACAGATAAACAGCCAATTTGTATACAAGAAAACTTCTGTGACTGAGGCAGTTACAGGACAGAGAACAAGAAATCTTCCCAAATCATTTTGTGAGGCACATATAGCCCGGAGTCTCTAAGCACAATGCAAGCAATTTACTTTTAAGAAACTAAGGTAGGAAGATCTTATAATCATCTCAAAGGATCCTGAAAAAAAATTTTTTTTCCTGATAATTTAATTTCCCTTCCTGATTTTTAAAAATTGCTAGGGTGCTTAGCTAGGGAGCTAAGATGAAAAGAGAAGTTCCTAACTTGATTTAAAAAAAAAGTATCTACTAGAAGCCTAAAGAAAGAATCCTACTTATTAAGGAAGCTTTTATAAGCATTCTCATTAAGTGCAAGAACGTGATGGGAGAGGGTATAGCTCAAGTGGTGGAGCACATGCTCAGCACCCCTAGGGTCCTGGGTTCAATCCCCAGTACCTCCTCTAAAAATAAATAACTAAATAAACCTAATTACACCCTCCCCAAACAAACAAATAAAAGAGAATAAAATGTTTAAAAAATAGAAAATAAACTCAAGAACACGATAAAGTTCTCTGTTATTAATGCTATTGTTCCACACGGTGCTGGAGGGCCTGGCCAATTTGGGAAGTTACACAACTTAACAAATTTAACAAGACTATCCGGTGTGTGTGGGGCTGCTTACCTGTGAGGTTGGCCAGTAAAGCCTTTGTAATTGCCTGTGGTCGAGCCTGAATGCTCACACATAGGATTGCAGCTTGGAACCAGACTCCTCCACTCCATCCTTTGGTTTTTCAGAGCCCGAGGGAGAAACACACAGGTTACCCTATCATGGACCTGAATGGCTCGAACTTTGACGGACTGTGTCCAAGGCCATAATCAGTAACACTCCAAGTACAACGATTAGGCCTGCCTGGAGGATAGAACCATAACCACGGGCCCCAACCATTTCCCAGCCAGGAGACATCCTCTATCCCGTGGGGCTCTACTATGGAGACCCAGGAGGCTTTTTCCTAAGGCTGGAATGAATGGTTCTGCTTTGTCGGTCTCATTGATCCAGGTGCAACAAGTGTTGGCAATCGCACGGACCCCACTTTGGCTGGACGCAGGAAGTTGTGGGATAACGCAGTTTCCAACACTACTGGGCCTGAGGAACTGAGACTGATGTGTTGTGCTTCCGAAGCTGAAGCAGTGCATTAGTGACCTCAGCGAGAGGCAAGGACAGTCTGTATACAACCTTTTTACCTGAAGGACCTGAGAGTAGAAATTATGAGCTGGAGTGGTAATGCCCGCTGGCAATTCTCCTGAGTAACCGGGGTCCTCCTGGTTTTGGAGTTTCCATCTTATTCAATGTAGTGCGATACTCTCAAAAGAAGGATCTATTTTGAATATCTAGACGTTTCTTAATATGATATATATATATATATCTCACACATTGCTGGATGGAAGATAAGTGAAGTCCTGGTGTTTACAAAAGAAACGACACTCCAAAGGGGTATACACAGTGCCGAGGGTGTGAGAGTCAATGACACCCATGGTGCCTACCAGCCAGAAGTCACTCCCAGTGGACAGAGTCCTTGAGTGGCGTTGAAAAATCTGCGTGAGGCAGGGGTAGGTAGAAGGAAGGAGAACAGCCCAGATGGTGGACCTCATGCACCTTGGCCCAGATGTTCCAGCTGCTTCTGTCTCAGACAGGACCAAGCTGACACTCAGGGAGGCGTTTTGCTTCTGCATCGTCAGAGTCCCAGTGCGGCAACAAACAGGGTCAGCATGATCAGGTTGGGGTACCAGGAATACCAGAAAGGTCTAGATTTAAAGAAACATGTTTATCCATGGGATTGGGTGGTGGGGAACACAACCAGCAGTTTGTCAAACACAGGGCAGTGGCAGCTTCCTGGGACAGGCTGTCAATGAATTTGGTGACATGGAAGTCACACAGAGAGAGGATACAGGTTAGATGTCCACCTCTCCCTTCCTCAGGTCCAAAGTTACTCATATCTTATCAGCTGGAGGGGTTTTTCCCCATCGGCTGTGATGGGTACTGTCTGTTCTGCACCCTGAGCAAGAAGAGCCCCTTTCATCCATCCATTTCATTCATCCAGCCGTGAAACCTAATCTTCTGGCTTAGATCCTCTTGTGACTCAACAGAAGTTTCTATTCTACTCGTTGATATTCACCCCGTGGGGCTACCAGGCGCAAAGCGGCAAGGCCGACTTAAGGAAAGTGTTGATGGTGATTATCCTTGAAGACTTCTCAGGCAAAAACTCAGGCTCTGCACCCAGGGGGTAAATGAAGAAGGGGGCTACTTCCTCCACCTTGGCTCTTTAATAGCTCTTCTAATCCCCTATCTGTTTGAGTCTTCAGACAGGGCTGGAGGGAACAGAAGGACCTCACAGAGATGGGGGTGGTACAATCAAAGGAAGTGGGCAAACTACCCGGTCAAACATATGATGCAAATAAGAAGTGCCCTTTCAGGGAACTGCTGGGTTGGACCCTAGACCTCTCGCCCGAGATGTAGAGTCCTGTGTGGGGTTATCTTGTCCCCTCTCATTAGCCTCTTTAGCCTGTCTTTTAATTGTCCATTCAGGTGTCACTTGAGGGTAACATGGGGCGTGGAGAGTCCATCGTATGCTCCACGATTGGGCCCAGTGATGTGTGGCTTGGGCTGCAACTCCGGAGCTGTTATCAGATGCAGTGTGCTCAGGAAACCCAAACAGGAAACAAATGTGGTCCTGTAGGGCCTGGAGAGCGTGGCCTGAGTCAGTGGGATGCATGGAAGTGGCTAGGCCAAACCAGAGGGTGTCAAATGCACTCAGGATCTAGCAAGGTCCTCTGGATGGGTTGAGAGGCTCAATGTGATCTGCTAAGAATGTCTGGTCCATTGACTGGGGAGTCTGCCCCTGGACAGTGTTTTTAGCCTTGACTGGGGTCTGGCAGGTGGGACAGCCTTTCCATGCTGTGACTGAGTCTTCTGACAACAGTCCATGTGCATAGCCCAGGCTAGGACAGTGTCTTAATTCTCATGGGCCATCCTCTCATGGCTCCAGGATCCAGAGCATCTGTTTGTTTTGTGGTAGAGGATAACTCAGTCTCCATGTTTACCTGACAAGCATGGTCTGCTCATTGGCTGTTTCCCTTTCTTAGTTTTGGAAACTTTCTTGTGAGCATCCACGTGGGTAACAAAAGGAGTATGAGGAGTGAACCGATCCTTATCCAAGTGTCTCATCTCCACAGGGGGCCTTGTTTTATAAGTCAGTCTGAGACTTGCCAGTAGCCTGACCTGCCACAGCCCATGACTTTGTAAATATAAGCAGAGTTCTTGTTGGAGGGGACTGGAGAGCCATCTGTACTGCATGAAGCTCTGTCCAGCATGTGGACATCCCTTCTGCACTTGCTGAAGGACAGCTGTCTCCCAGGTTGGATGGCAGATGCACTGCCTTCCGGCCAGGTAGACATTAACCAGGAGGAGCCATCATGAACCAAACCCCATGAGTGGTCCAAGAGGTCTTTATACCTGGGGCCCTGCTGGGCCAGTGGAGGCAGTGGCTCCTCGAGCAATATATCTGGTAGGCAGAGGGACATTCCTGAGACCTTTTCATGGAGTTGTGAGAGCGCAGCTGTGCAGGGTGTGTCCACTCATTCCAGTATCCCTATTTTACTATGGATGGTCCTGAGTCACTCTGATCCAGCAGTTTGAGGCCTCTGCTCAGCCCCACAACATGACTAATATTTCTGGTTTTAATTACCTCACAGTCATGAATCATACACTTAGTATCTACCAGTGCCCATAACAGGCCAATAACTGTCCCTTAAAGGGTGTGTACTTTTGAGCTGACTCCAGGAGCTTATGTGTCCCAAAGCCCAACGGGCACCTATGACCTGTGGCAGTGTCCCTCTGCTCCAGGCTCCAGTTTGCAAACAGGGAGCTTGCTAAGACCTGTAACTCAAATGGCAGATGTGGTCTGTGTGGCCCAGGGAAAGGATGGCCTAGGGGCCCCTTGGAGTGTGTCCTGTTGGTCAGGAGTCTTATTCAAATATAGTGGCTTTTCTATTAAACTGATAGATGACACCATCAAGAACCCACATGGAGAACGTGAGCGAGCCAGTAGCTGAATGGTCCCACCAGTCCCTGGGCCTTCTTTCTATTTGTTGGGGGTAAAGAGGACTGAAAGCTTGCCAGTTGTCTCCTCTGGAATGAGAAGCCACACCCTTTCCCAGATTATGACCAGGGATTTCATTTGGGTATTAGGACTCTGTGACTTGTCCTTGTTAAGAGCCTAGTTGTGTTGCTGCATGTGGGCCAATGGGGCATGCGGTCCTTGCCAGGTGGTGCCCTGGTCTGAGCCCACCAGGAGGAGTCAATAAGAGCTTCTGGGAGCAGAGCTTTTTGGCAGTGAAGGTCCACGTGATGGCAGACAGCCCAGGAACTTAGGTGGCTTGTGGAAGGATGCTAAAGGTGTGTTGTAACCCATTTCACATGAAGGAAAACTGATGCTAATGATCAGGTGAGAAGGATGCTGAAAAAGGCATTTGCAATGTCAGCCGTCACATACCAAGTTCTCTCGGCTTGGGCAGCAGCCTCTGTAACAGTCACGGTGCCGGGTACTGTGAGCACAACGGCAGCACCATGGCGCTGAGCCACCAGTAATCAAGGTAAGTTTCCAGGCACCCGGCGTTTTGCACCTGAGACAGACGGGACCGTTAAGGAGAGTCTCACGTAGCAGTTCGGCTTCTTCAGGCTCAGCAGTGAGGGCAGTTATTTCTCCCCCACCCCAGGCAGGTGGTGTTATTTTGGGGATACAACAGCACCAAGAACCAGTAGTCATGCAGGTGCGTAGTCCTCCACGTGCCCCAGGAAGGTGACCTGAAGTGCAGCAGTTGCCATCGGAGGTAGAGGGTGAAGGTGATGGGGGTACACCTGGACAAGTCACCCACACCATGAGCACATTCAGTGGTGGGGGCCACAACAAGGGAGGGCTGGAGGGACTTGAGGGATCCATCCACAGCCAGTTTTGGGCAAGAGTCCTGGGGGTGGTGGCCTCAGTCCCCAAACCAGACAGAGCACGTTGTCTGTTTGGTGTTCATCTTGGTGCCCAGGGGTTGGAAGAACACAGTCATCAGTACCTAAAAGGCCCAAGAAGTGCAATTCTTCCCCCACCATTAAAATCTAACTCAGGCATATGACCTCCAGTCCTCCCTGGGGACAGAGAGACCTCAGCCCAACCCCTAGCCTTCTTTATTTTTGCAAATTGAGAGGTCTGGGTAAAAGTTTCTGGGGTTCTGCAGTTCATCTCCAGTTGGTCAGGAGGGTGGAAAAATAGTGCCTTAGTAGCCAGAGATCAGTCACCATGCAGACCCTTGCAGGCTGCTTGTCAAGTCCCCTATGGTCTGGTACCTGGCCATGAGTTCCTTGGTGGGGCATCAATTTCCTCTTTTGAGACCTACTCATTGAGTAAGGGGACCCAGAGATCTCTTGGGGGAAGGCCCTTGCCTAGTTGTCCAGGAGACCATTTTTGCTTCACACTTTCTGTTGATCTTTCTGTTGTGCTGTTTAGCCGTAACCACTTTTTCCGTGCCTGGGAATTCGTCAGTTAAGAACTGGACCTCCTGAGGAGGTTTACTTGCAGTCAATAATCAGCAGGGGAGGCACCTACGAGCCAAGAATTCTGAGACCGGTTAACGATCTTATCACCTGCAGTTCACATTTCCTCAGTGTAGACCCAGGGGACCACTAGGGCAGCTTGCCACTGCTCCGGGTTTGGAGCGAGGCGTGGTCCCAGGCTGCTCCTGCTGACACAGCAGCTGCCCTAGGTGGTGGGCGGGGGATTCAGGCTGCAGTGGCCCCGTGGGCGAGTCAGGGGCACCTCCTCTGCTGGCTCTGTGCTTGGCTGCTCTTCTCCCAGTCCTTCTCCTGTTGTTTCTCTTGATTCTGTTCTATTTAATCTATGCCTTTGGGCAGGTCTGCCTTGTAGGCATTTTTAGTTCTCTGTCATTTATGGGAGATGAAAAGAAAGCCTCGGGGACACAACAGGGTGTCCTTTCTCAAATCTCCAGTCTGCTCCACAGGCTGCTTTCTTCTTGGCACCCCTTAGAGTCCCTGTGTGACTGTGAAACTATTTTCAGGGTATTTAGTTTAGAGGGAAGGAGTGGTGAAAAGTGAGTCTGAGCCATTGTGTCTCCGAAATAGAAATTCTTCCCTCATTTTAATGTAAGAAAAAACTGAGTCACATCATGAGGGCTAGAACTTTTCTGTTTCCTTTCTTGCTTTATGCCAGAACAGCATCTGGCTTAAAATAGGGACTCTTGACTCTCTCTCTTTCTCTCTCTATCTATATATCTCCCCCATATATGCTCTGTCTCTCTCTCTCTATATATATATAATACATATATGCTTTTTCTCTATATATTTAAATGAATGAATGTCCTAACTAACTAGAATCCTGGAAGAAAAATATTTGAGACCCTAAATGAACAAAAGAACATATCATCATGCATTCATTAAATGTTTCTACTGAAAGCGTTCTTAGAGATTGTCTAGCCTAACTCCCTCCTTTTGAAATGTAGAAATTGGACTGAGAACCACAGTGACCAGCCCAGACTCAAGTCTGGGAACCTCTCTTCCTGGTCTGTTCTCTCTCCACTCAGCAACAGGAGCGTCATGAAATGAAGGAGGGTATGTCTCATTTCCTGCTCACACCCCTGCCCTCTCATGCTGTCTGTTCAGCCCATGGAAATTCCAGAAGTAGTCGTGCTCACAGGAACACTAGAGATATGTTCTTGATTTGACTTTGACTATTTTTGAGGCGTTTCTTGGCAAGAACACATCCCAGAAAGAAGCACCTGTGTTTGCCTTGTGGTAAGATGTATTTAGAATTTTAGGAAGGAACTGATTTGTCTCTGGAGTTGTCTGGGTTGATGGCTACAGGGATGTCCAGGTGATAGCTTCTTTTAACTGATTACTGATTTAAATTACAACTTTCTTCTGTAACTGAGAACAAGTTTGGGTCCTTGCAGCTCTCTGGTTGGAGATCTTTCCTCCTGGCTCCGTCTTTTGCCCTCAGTTCCTTTGCCCAGGTGTTCCTGGATTTCTTAGAATTCCCCTTGGCACAACCTACTCATGAATAACAGCCTCAGTTTTTGAGGTCCAAACATCCTACTTCCTCCATCACGATGATTAATTCTCTCTCTTTTTCCCAGTGTTTGAATAATTAACAAGATAGAGAAAAATATCCAGAACAATATAATAGGAAATGCAGGGCAAGAAAATCATGGGGAATCTTACCTCGTAGTCGACCAAATGCAGGGGTAGTTAACTGTTGCCAAATTGTATGAAGGTCCTGCTAAGGGACTCTGGTGTGTAACCAGCTTGTGTGCTGAATCAATGTCCAACCGGATCTGTTGGGACACAACTGACTGAGGCGGCCGGTGACAGATGATCCCAAGTGGTAATATCATCAATTCAGGTTTTCAGTTAATACTTCAGAACAAGATGCAAATTTGGCCTCAGAAAATCATTTGGAGGATTTTCACTTTGGAAGGGTTGATCCATGACCTTGAAGGGGCTGGGATGTTGGAGAGATGCCATTGTGACTTCTAGTGGCTGCCCTATGTGTATGTATTTATCATTCTAGTCATGCTGTCCTGCAACGCCCCTGCTCACTTATCTGCACGTCTTAGAGGTTGCTCTGTATCATAACTTCTTCTGTTCTCTGGCCTGCCTTTTTTCTCTCTTATTGGTATCCTCTTCTGAACAGAAGCTTGTAATTCTAAAACAGTCCTGTTGACCTGTTTCTCCTCTTATGGTTAGCACTTTCTGTTTCCTATTTAAGAGTCCAACATTGTGAAGACATTCTCTTAGGGGTTTCTTATAAAAGCTTTGTTACTTTGCCTTTCATATATATATTTATGATCCTCTGGATTTGAACTTTCTGTAGGGAGGTGATAAAGATCCATTTTTATATGGCTAGCCAACTGATCTGTCATTATTTATATAAAAATCATTCTTACTTCGCTTCACTGCAGTGTCTTCTTTACCTATTAATCAGATGATCTTTTATATGTGAGACTTTTTTTCTTTAATTAATAGACTTTATATTTGGTATCAGGGTGATGATGGCCTCATAGAATGAGTTTGGAAGTGTTCTCTCCTCTGCAATTTTTTGGAACAGTTTCAGAAGGATAGATGTTAACTCTTCTTTAAATGTTAGGTAGAATTTACCTGTGAAGCCCTCTGATCCTGGACTTTTGTTTGTTGGGTGGTTTTTAATTACTGATTCAACTTCAGTACTGGTAATCGGTCTATTCATATTGTCTATTTCTTCCTGGTTTAGCCTTGGCAAATTGTACCTTTCTAAGAAATTGTTCATTTCCTCTACATTTTCCTTTTTGTTGGCGTATAGTTGCTCATAGTAGCCTCTTATGATCCCTTGCATTTCTGTGGTGTCAGTTGTAACGTCTCACTTTTCATTTCTGATTTGATTAATTTGGGCCCTGTCCCTTTTTTTCATGATGAGTCTGACTAAAGGTTTATCAATTTTGTTTAGACTTTATATTTCAGAATAGTTTTAGGTTTACAGGAAAACCGAGCAGATAGTGCAGAGTTTTCCCATATACCTCTCCCCCATCCTTCCTCTCTTCACACATTTTCTTCTATTATTAACATTGTGCATGAGTGTGGTACATTTGTTACAATTGATGAATCATATTGGTACATTATTAACTAAAATCCATAGATTACATTAGGGTTCACTCTTCGTGTTGAACAGTTCTGTTGGTTTTGCCAAATGCAAATGGTCATGTATGCATCATTACAGTGTCATGCAGAATAGTTTCACTGCCTCTCAAATCCTCTGTGTTCCATCTGTTCACTCTCCCTCTGCTAATCCCCGGCAAACACTGATCTTTTTACTATCTCTCTAGTTTTACCTTTTCCAGAATGTCATATTGTTGGAATGACACAGTATGTAGCCTTTTCTGAGTGGGCTCTTTCACTTAGTCATATGCACTTAAGGTTCCTCCACGTCTTTTCATGACTTGCTAGTTCATTTCCTTTTATTGCTGAATAATATCCCATGGTATGGATGTACCCCAGTTTGTTTATTCACTCACCTGCTGAAGGACATCTTGGTTGCTTCCGTGTTTTGGCAATTATGAATTATGAATAAAGTTGCTATAAACATGCATGTGCAGGTTTTTTGTGTGTGTAGACATAAGTTTTCAACTCTTTTGGGAAACTACTAAGAGCATAATTGCTGGATTGTATGGTAAGAGACTGTTCAGTTTTGTGAGAAATTACCAAACTGTCTTCCAAAGTGGCTGTACCACTTTTCATTCCCATCAGCAATGAATGAGAGTTCCTGTTGCTCCACATTCTTGCCAGCATCTCGTATTGTCAGTGTTTTGGATTTTATTGATTCTATGAAGGTATATGGTGGTGTCTCATTGTTGTTTTAACTTGTAATTCCCCAATGACATACAATGTTGAACAGCTTTTCATATGCTTATTTGCCATCTGTGTATCTTTTTGGTGAGGTATCTTTTCAAATCTTTTGCCCTCTTTATAATTGGGTTGTTTATTTTTAAACTCTTCATTCTCTTTAGTGTCTTTTGAAAAACAGACATTTTTAATTAAAAAAAAGTCCAACTTCTAGGGTGTGGGGGTTGGGAAGGGACAGATTGGGATTTCAAAATGTGGAATAGATAGGCAAGATTATACTGTATAGCACAGGGAAATATATACAAGATCTTGTGGTAGCTCACAGCAAAAAAGAATGTGACAATGAATATATGTATGTTCATGTATAACTGAAAAATTGTGCTTTACACTGGAATTTGACACAACATTGTAAAATGACTATAACTCAATAAAAAAATGTAAAAAAAAGTCCAACTTCTCAATTATTTCTTTCATGGGTTATGCTTTTGTTGTTTTTCTAAAAATACACCACCAAATCCAAGGTCATCCAGGTTTTCTTCTACGTTACCTCCTAAAAGCTTTAGAAATTTGTGTTGCACATTTATACACATTTTGAATTAATTTTTGTGAAATGTGTAAGGTCAGTATCTAGATTTTTTTTTTTATGTGGATGTCCATTGTGTCAATTTCCATTTGATGAAAAGACTATCCTTTCTCCATTGGATCGCCTTTGCTCCGTTGTCAATGATCAGTTCTCTTTGTTTGTGTGGCGCTATCTCTGGGCCTTTTATTCTGTCCCATTTGTCAATTCTTTTATCAATAACATATTGTCTATTGTAGTGTAGTAAGTCTTGAAGTTGGGTAACATTAGTCTTCTAACTTTATTCTTCTTCAGTTTTGTGTTCTGGGTCTATTGCCTTTCCATACAAACTTTCCCTTTCTTCCATCCTTTCTTTCTTCCTTCCTTCCTTCCTTTCTTTCTTCCTTCCTTTCTTTCTTCCTTCCTTTCTTCCTTCCTTCCTCCCTCCCTTCCTCCCTCCCTCCCTTCCTTCCTTCCTTCCTTCCTTCTTCCTTCCTTCCTTCCTTCCTCCCTCTCTTTCTTTCTTTCTTTCTTTCTTTCTTTCTTTCTTTCTTTCTTTCTTTCTTTCTTTCTTTCTTTCTCTCTCTCTCTTTCTCTCTTTCTCTCTTTCCTTCTTTCTTTCTCTCTCTCTTTCTCTCTTTCGTTCTTTCCTTCGTCTATTTACTTATTTATTTAGGTGGGGGAAAGTCCATACAAACTTTAGGATCAGTTTGTAGAGATCCACAAAGTATCTTGCAGGGATTTTGATTGGGATTGTGTTGAATCTACAGATCAAGTTAGGAAGAACTGACATCTTAACAGTACTGAGTCTTCCTGTTCGTGAATGTGGAATATCACTCCATTTAATAGATCTTTGATTTCTTTCATCAGGTTTTTATTGTTTCATCATATAATATAGTACATATATTTTTAGATTAATACATAGGTGTTTCATTTTTTGGTGCTAAGATGAATGGTTTATATTTTAAATTTCAAATCAATTCTTCTTTGCTGGTTTGTTGAAAAGTGGTGCATTTTTATATGTATAATAACCTGTATCCTGAAACCTTGGTAAAATTGCTTATTAGTTTCAGGAGTTTCTTTGGGATTTTCTACATAGACAATCATGTTATCTGTGAGCAAAGACTGTTTTATGCTTTCCTTCCAAATCTGTATACCTTTTATTGTCTTACTGCATTAGCTACGACTTCCAGTACAATGTCAAAAATGAATGATGAGAGGAAATAGCCTTGCCTTGTTCCTGAACCTAAAGGGAACATCATCTAGTTTCTCATAATTGAGTATGAGGTCAACTGTAGAGTTTTAGTAGATGTTCTGTATCAAGTTGAGGAAGTTCTCCCTATTCCTAGCATGCTAAGAATTTTAATCATGTATGGGTGCTGGATTTTATCGAATGCTTTTTCTTCATTTATTGAGATAATTGCATGATTTCTGGACATTTTGTTGACATGATAGATTACATTAACTGATTTTCAAATATTGAACAAGCTTTGCATACCTGGAATAAATCTCAGTTGGTCACGGTGTTTTATTTTTTATACATTGTTGGATCAATTTGCTAATATTTTGTTCAGGGTTTTTGTATCTATGTTCATGAGAGATATTGATCTGTAGTTTTACTTTGTTGTAATGTTTTTGTCTGGTTTTGTTATTAGGGTAATACCGATCTCATAAAATGAGTTAAGAGGTAACCTCTCTGCTTCTATACCCAGAAGAGATCATAATAATTGGTATAATTGGTTTCTTCCTTGAATGTTTGGTAAAATTTGCCAGTGGACCTGTCCGGGCTTCGTGCTTTCTTTTTCAGTACATTATTAATTATTGATTCAATTTCTTTAAAGGAGACCCAGGTGGTAGATAAAGATGTGCTTAGAAAATATAATGCCAAAAGCTCCCAGTATTTCATTTTATTATTTGGGCTGAACTCACCAGCCTACCAATAACAAGTGCCTTTATTTTCTTTTCCATCACTACTCTCAATGATGGTATGAGAAGTCTTCTGGGATGGTGTAACTAGACATTGGGCAGATCCCACAGATTGTGACTTTTTTGGTAATAGGAAGGATAAAACAATGTGACTTATTTTCACCTGTTAAACATTTTGTTCAGATGTTTTGAAGTTTCCATATCGACTGAAGTCAAAGGATCCTCTTACCTTCAGCTCAGGGATAAACCTCAGCTAGGAAACCATCAGTTGAGGAGGGGACCATTTATTTTTTCCTTTGTCACTTCTCTCTACCCACTCCATGTCTTCTGGGTCCCCCAGAGTGGCACAGGGGAGGAGATAAAGAAGAAAAGTTCTTTCTGCTCAGCTGTAGATCTCTCTACAGACAGAGTCGGTGCCCACTGTCATGCAGGCATCCAAGTCCTGACACATCCACACAGATGCATGGGGAATTCCAACTTTCCACGGCACTGTTACAGTGGAGTTTTTGACAGTATAAACTCCTACCCATCATAACATACTGAAGGTAAGAAAATTGTTGATGTCACCACTGCTTAGCAGAGGAAAGCCAATTTGGAAACAAGGTACAACTAGGATTTCCTCATGGGCCAAAATGGGTAAATGAGAAGGTTGCCTGTCTCAAGACCTCTTGATCAGAGCCTGCCTAGAAGAGCTGCTTGCCAAGGCCTTGATATTGTGGGGTTCACCTCTGAGGCAAGGAGCTTGATTATAATGGGTACAATTCTGTACTCTCAAAAACTCCACTGAACTGTACATTTTAAAATGGTTAAAATGGTAAATTTTATGTTATACATATTTTATCATAAAAATATTTTTAATGGCCTTTGACATTTGTCTTCAGGTTTGAGATACCAAGAAATGGTTTCCAAGAAATGGTTCTTGGATCTGGGCATTTAGTGAAGCCAGACCTTGGAGGATATTCACTTTGTGCTCAGACCTTCAAGAAAATATTTAAAAAGCTAGGTTTGTGGCATGAATATTGGAATCACAGCCCAACAATAACCTCAATTTCTTCCTTTCTAGATCAGTGGAATGGGTTCTTGTCTGCTGTAGTGTCTTTGAAGTACAGAGGCCAGGGACTGGCATCCAGCAAACTGCAGAATATACACGTGGGGGTCAGAGCTGTACACTCCTCCACCTGCCTGTGGCTCTCTAGTCATCTTTATACCAAAACAAAAATCAAAAGACTTAAAATCCCAGTTGTTAAAAACATTTAGAGAACTAGCTGATCTCTCCCTGCACAGCCCCAAGGGAATGAAATAAATGGATTGGAATGCAATCTACTTTCCTTTCCCTCACCACTTCCTGGAGGGAGTCTAGGGCCAGATCCAAGGCCAGGCTGAAGGAGGAGGAGGGCCCCAACTGAATCCATACACTGGACCACCTGGCCTGTGGGTCAGTTGCACACAACTTAATAGAGAAGCAACGCACACAAAAAAACATGCACATTCAGGGGATTTTTGTTTCACTGTCAGTATTTGCCCTTGACTAATGTCCTGTGGTTCAAGTCCTGATCAGTGGGATGGGTGTGCTGTAAGCCAGCTGAAAGGAGGCTGAGTCATTCCAGGCTTTCTTTGGGAGACTTCCAGATCCAAATCTGTTTTTAGCAGATTAATAGATGTGAATTCTGGAGCAGGCCGTCACGTGGGAGCTGAGATTCAGGAGGGTGGAAACCTCTCAGCAGTTAAATCAAACCAGGCTGTCCTCACCCTGCGCTGGGCAGGGACCAGCTGACCATGTCCTGCTGAACTGCAACACCCCAGATCTTCCAGCTTTTCTAGGACTAAAGACCAAGTACATTATTCATTTCTGTGTAAATAATCACATGGACATATATCTCAAGGTGGAGGTGAGAAACTCATTAGAACAAGTGAATTAATATTGATCCTTGCAGATTACAAGAAGAATTTAACAACTAGAGGTTCACAATTCACTTGTTAATTATTTGTCTTTCTTTTTAAAAAGACCTAAGACTGGGAGAGCCTGGGATCAATACATTACAAAGGACACAAGTGGATGCCCTGAGACTCCCCCACTCATCCTCACTATGGCCCCCCTGGATGCCTCCTGGGCTCCTCCATCTCTGGCCAGGCTTGGGGGGAGGGTGGGTGGTGATGAGCATAAACTCTCAAGTGAGACTTTCCTGGGTTCATGTGCTGGCTGTGCCGTTTATCAGCTGATTGACACTGAACTTAGTTTCCCCATCTGTACAATAAGTCTAGTAATTCATAGCTACCTTACAGACATTGTGAACTTAAGTAACCATGGCGTGACTATTTACTCAGAACTGTTGAAGGCCCAGGCACCACTTTAAATGTTCAGTCTGTTGTATCTCCTGTGATTCTGCTCAGGTAGAAATTTCCAAGCTGCAGCCTGAGGATCAGTGTTTTTTAAAAAAAATCTCCTCAGTTAAGAAAAAAACCAAAAAAGCAAAAAACAAACAAACAAACAAACAAAAACTTCTCCTCAGTTAGTCCTCACATCAATCAAGTTGAAAATCATGGCTGTGTATTCACATTTACACAGTGATTAACTTCTCAGGGTCTCAGAGAGACACAAGCCTCCTTCTGCCACTCACTCGCTGAATGTACATGGCCGAATCTTTCACCTCTCCAAACCTGTTTCCTCACTCATAAAATGGGAGCAAAAAGAGCATCCACTTCTGAGAATTGTTCAGGAGGTGCAATGAGCCAGTCTGCGTGGCTGTGCCGGCACATACACAGTGTTTATTAAACAGCAGGTGCCCTTAGGCCAACTCATTTTTCTTAGGTGACCTTTGGACCTTTGTGAATAGGTCACTCTGTTTTAGTTTAAATTTACTGCTCTTCCACATCCATGTGGGTCATTTCAAATCCTAAGTGTTAGGGAAGGTGGGATAGTGTGTTACAGTGGGAAAATCCTTGTGTTTGGTCCAACAGGACTGAGTTGGAATCTGTGTATTCATTGAAGCCTCAGCTTCCTCATCTATAAGATGGGAGAACAATCCTCTGTTGTGAGAATGAGATAATTGTGAACCAAAATACTGCAATGTGAATAAAAATACTGCAACCATATCAGTAAACAAAGAATGCTGAAACCAAGTCACCAGCAGCTGCCGCCACCCCCCAGTGAGGACAGGCCTGCAGCCCAGCCTCTGCAGCCCCTCACAATGGTGCACTCTGAGTGGACTCAGAATAATAAAGGACAAAATAATGGCCCTAGATAGCTTGGTGCTTGTCAAAGGAATGAATTCAATGAGCCCAAATGTTTGCTTCCTTCCATACATAGAAAAGCACTGAATTCTTTAACTTGAGGTGCCTGGTTTCTTTTAGATAACAAATAGTCTTTTAATATTCCAACTACCTGGTCTTTGTTGTAAAATTCCTATATATCTTAGCTCCTCCTCTACCTCTTCGGAGCAGTCCCTCAGAGCGATCTGAGAGGCTGTCATCCTGGCTCAAGTCCTCCTGCCAAATAAAACATAACTCTTAACTTTTAGGCTGCACATTTATTTCAGTCGACATAACTCACACAAAGGCACAACGTATAGGTATTATATTATCGTTGGTGTTTTGATTATAAAATGTACACGATGTGAAAACAAAAAGGCGGAAAACCCTTTAAAAAACAGGAAACAGGCAGAGAGCGGGGTAGGTATGGAGGATGAGGAAAAGCTGGGGAGGCCTGGGGCTCAGGGGCCTGGGGGACAGATCTCAGCAGTGCCACCCCTCCAGGCTCGGCACTGGATAGGCAGCAGCCACTATTAATCCTAAGGGCTCAGCACTGGCCAGGATGCCGACGATGTTGTTACCTCTGCCCAGGGCTAGACCAGACACCACCCCCTCCTCTGCCTTCTTGTGCAATATCTCCTCACATCTCATCTAGAGACCTGCTTTCACCCAAGAAGAGCTCTTGCCATATGATTTGGGGGGCTGGACCATGGCTTCAGTGCTGAGATTTGGGCCACCGAACAGTGGGACAATTCCTCTCCCCAGACCCCTTTCAAGGGAGAATGGCATTTTCCTTGCCACAGGCAGCCTCAAGCCTCTCTTTAAAGTGACCAGACTTATTAATATTAAATGTAGTGAATAGAAATGCTTTCCAATAGTGCACGCACAGCTTCCTGGTTTCCGGTTTGCACGTGGAAATTGGGCACTGGTTCCTTTAAATAAGAAACATTTCCTATTGGAGTGAGTCATCTCTGGTCTCTAGTTCTCAGAATCAAGTTTATTCTTTAGTTACCTCTGTTCAGGAATTTTCTTTCTCTGTTACCAATGACCAGACTTTGCCCTTCCGCTGGAGGGCAATGTTTTCACAGGTTCTCCTTCTTTAAATTGGGATTTTTAAAATCCTTGCTGAATTTGCTAGTAAATTCTCAATGTGGAGAGCAGAGAACCAGGAAGTGAGTCCGCTGAGGTAGGCAGAAGAGCCTGGTGGAGTGATCGAAAGTAAAAGAAAACTTCTTCCTGGTGGCGTTTCTAGCCCCACCCCCTTCCTCCCTGCCGAGTTTCCAGGGATTTTTCTCAGGTTGTGTGAACCAGCCTTAGTGATCAGTACGTGTGAAGTTAGACAGACTAGGGGACGCGGCATCGGGAACTTAGTGACTGTGATGTTGCCGGGACAGGGTGAAGCAGGTGAGTGCCTGGTGCAGAGGTGGCGTCTGGACACCACGTTTCTGGGACTCAAGAGACGGGCAGCTCAGGATCTGCCAGACCTGCCGAGTGGAGTCACCTCGGGGTCTTGCAGGGGCTCCAGATCCCCGAGTGGGTTTCTCTCTGAACCACAGTCGCTGGCTTTTCTAATTTCTAGCTCTGAGGAATCTCCGGTTCCTCTGCTGCCTCAGATACAGACACAGTGCCTCCCTCCTGCAGGATTACTTTGGAGATCCACAAGAATTATTTCCCTACTTCCGTTTGTTTTCTTTTCCATTTGGCCCTGGGGCAGAGGGTTGAGTTAATCACCCTGTCTGGTCCAGATTCCCTGTGGCTTGGTCTCCAAGGCCCAGGGCCCCTTCCCCCCTCCCTGTTCTGGATACTTTCTTTGATCTCCCAACTCCCACCCTGCTTCCTGCCCGCCTCTCTGGCTGCCAAAGACAACTCTTGAAACCTTTTGAAATGCATGGGTGAATCGATCTGTATCTTTGCAAAATGTATCCTTGTTCCACGTGTGTACGTGACTTTTTAAACTTTGTGACCAGCAGCCAGGAAGTAATTTCTGTTTCCTCAACATTGAACGGGAGTAATACTCCCTCGTGAGGTGGCTGTGAGGATTTAAGTTGATAATAACAGTCACTTACAGCGGTGACCCACACTGCTAAGTAGCCAGTAAGTGTTAGCAATTATTATCACGTATTGGTATAATTTATATTGTGTTTTGCTCATTCTGTTTCTCACTTTTTTTTTTTCTCAAGAAAGCACTCTACACTTTAGGTTTTACGTATTTTGCCGGGTCCCACTTTCAAACCACTACTTATTATTCCATGATGGGCAGTCTCCACAATCCTATATAAGATCTTGCCCACCAGTCCTCAGCCTCATCCAGCTTGCAAACCTTTGCCAGTCCGATGGGTACAAAGTGGGTAGCTCGTTGCTTTCTCTCGCATTTCCCAGTTTACTCAGGAGTCTGAGCCTCATTTGTACGCTTTGGCCATCTGAGCATCCGTGACAGGGAACCCCACGTTTGTGTCCATTGTCCTTCTATAGGGTTTCTTTTCCTTGTTGATCTGCAGGAAACCTTTGTATGTTCTAGTTACTGCTACTCCTGCGGCACATCCTGGGAACACGGGCATGAAAGATTCGGTCTCCGCCCTATGAAGCTCACAGCCTAGGACAGGAACTAGTCACAAAACAGTGGGGCAAATGCTGGGTGGATGCTCAGGAGGCCTCAAAAAAGAGCCAGAGACCACCTCCTGGACTAGGATTTAGCCACAAACAGGATTTTCAGACTTCACAGGGCAGAGTCCAGGGAAGCAAAGGGCATGGTAGGACGGCGGCTCCGCTACCTAGCCCTCTGCAGGTGGAGAGGCACTTTCAGACAGCTCGTTGATCCTCTCAGCTGTGAGATGGGTCTCTGCCCTCTAAAGGCTTGTATTCTTTGGGGAAAGAAAAAAGGCAGTTTCAAAGAAGAGAGGTGTTAGATCTTTTCCCCTCTACTTTTATCATCAGAAAACATTTCAACCAACTGAGAGCAAAAAGGCAGGACTAATGTGTGTTCTGTTCACTGTTATATTTCCAGGGCCCAGCTATGGTGAGGGCCCCAGGATTTGCCTCTTTGGTAAGTCTGGCTGGGCCTTTTGGTAGGAAGGACTGTGATTCCAGAGTTTTCTAGGCTGCTGAAGGTGGGATCTGGTGGCCTCAGGGCCGTGGAGGTGATCCATGTATCTGAGTGTAGATGGGGGAACCATGAGAGTTTCTGTGGGGGTCAGCAGACCGGCTGAGGGCCATGGCAAAGGTCCTCTAGTTTCTAGGTCTCAAGACCTCTCCGGAGTGTTCCATGAAATTTACTGAATAAAACGTTAAAGTCAACAACGAACCCAGAAAAATCTGTAAATTCCTGAAATATGGAAGGAAAGGGTCCTTTGCTATCATTTAGTTCGATTTTCCCAGGTTGGAATGTGTAAGGAGGCCCCAAAGAGAAAATGACCCGTCCAGAGTCACACAGCCAGGGTCCAGCTCGGGTGGCCTGGGGCCCCACCCAGCACCTGTCTCATTTTCCATAGGCTCCCTCAGAAATATGACCGAGGTGCTGCGTAGAGGCCGGCCTACCTCACCAGGCTTGTGTGACTCAAGAGTTTCGAAAACAGGAAGTAAGCGAGCTGCACTGTTGGTTCTTCATTCGACATTTGTTCTTGTCTTAGCTGTGTCAGGGGAGAGGCGGCCTGTGAAGAAGCCACTGTGAGGGCCCCGGGATTTGCCTCCGGTAAGATCGGATGGGCCTTTGGAGAGGAATGTTTTTGGTTCTAGAGTTTTCTAAGCTGCTGAGGATGTGGTTCTGGTGGCCTCGGGGCCCACGGGGTGATCCCTGCCTTTGAGAGTAGATGGGGGAACCGGGAGAGTTAGCAGTGCCTCTGGGGGCCGGGTGAGGGTCCACAGATTCCAGATTTCCAGACCTCTCCAGCTTCGGGTGATGCATTCTTGGGCGGTTTTCTGAAATACTCCCAAGTCCAGTTATATGTGCAGAGGCCTCTTCCTTATGCCGGCCAGACTTGTCAGAGAATAGAAACCAAAATTTAAATCTAAACTGACATTGCTGCTTGGTAGAGCTACCCATCTGCCGACATACAGGCCCACCAACATAAACACACACACACATACAGACACATGCACACAGTCCTAATAACTCAATCATGTATTTTTTTGAGAAATTAAAAGGGTACAGAATAGTACAGGGAATAGTATAATAGCAAGCATAGACTGATAGTCAGAGACCTGCACTTGTGGGGTAAGCATTTCTAGGTTAAGTTAACATATTTCTTCAGTTTGGTTGGTTGTAAGTTTTGTTGCCATTTGGAGACATTTACTAAGCTGTGTGATAGCCCTGGCTGGGGCCCTGCAGTGGACAATGCTTGTGTACAAGGTGGACATCTGGCAGGTTCTGGGGGAAGCCCCAATTTGGGGTGGCCATCCTGGACAGAAGGGAATTGGCCACACTATTGCTTACGGGTTTGCGCCTGAAAGCGGCTCTCAAGTACTCTTGAACTTTGAGTGAGATGCAGATTTTTGCCTCGGAAGATTAATGCAAAATTTGGGTTTATTTTCCTCAGCTTTGAAGTAGTTTACCATATCACCAAAGGACGGAGGATGCTGCTAGAATATTGTTAGAAGGCTTGTTTATGATTAGGTGAGATTTATTTGCAATTAAATTGTGGTATAAAAGGCAGTGGTAATTGAGGACTCTGGAATGAGAGGCTGAGGTCTAAATCCAGGCTCTAGCACATACCAGCTTGGTTTGTAAGGTTCTGATTCTCTGCTTTTGTGGATTTGTTAAGAATTCCTGTTTTTGTGTTTTGGGGGTTTCTTTGGTCTTTTAAAATTTTAAATAATTTAAAATCTTTAAAAACATTTTGATTATGTGTCTTTCTTCATTAAATTCCTTCCCTGGCTTCCAACTGCAATTAGTATAAAGTCTACATCTTTGCATGTTCTGTCATTGAAACCCTCGAATGAGATGATCATATCTGGGCCTGACAACTCTCTCACTAGCTTATTTCCAAACTAATTTTTGACACCTGTAAGATGAGGATGATAATAGCAATTTTTTCAGAGAATTGTAGTAAAATGAGACAAGAGAAATATTTTTATGTTTATATGGTTATATATTGTAAACACTTATATATCATAATATGAAAATTTATTTATATAAAAATATTTGGGGGCATATATTTATTATAAAATATTAAATATGCTTATATGAAATTTTTTAAAGATACATAATATATATGGACTTATTTTCTAGATATTATATAACTGGAGGCATTTCAATTCCCATCCCCATCTGTTTGCTCCACCTTCTATGTCTTATATGTCAAAATATTCAGGTTTCTATATTCTACAAATGTATATACACACATTATATATGTGTGTGTATATATATATCTGAATATGTGAATAAAATTTGAAAAAAACACCAAATGTGACCCCCAAATTACTTTTAAATGGCAAGTTTCTAAGTGATTTTTATTTTTCTTTTTAAAGCTTTTGCACTTCCTCTAAGGAACAAGTGTTACTTTTACTCTTTTAGGGTAAGAAAATACAACAGTGAGAAGTCTTTCAAAAATATTACTCTGATAGTTTCTAGCTTCATGCCCGCGAGCTCATGCAGTAAACCCAGGTCCCAAAAAACAGAAAATGACTCCTGGTCCCTGTACCTGTAGAGCCAGAACCTAGAGGAAGCCCATCGATAAGGGTGTAAAATCTAGTGCAGGTGTAAAATCTAGACAGTACTTACCAGGCACTAGGACCAGAGAGATGTGTGCTCTAAACAAACAAAGACTAAACATCATACCATAGTGTGTTCTAGAAAACTTGGGTCAGGAAAAAAGCCTTGTCAGCACTTTCTCTACTAAGTGTCCATTTTAATATGATGCAAAAATCACTTAGAAAGCATTGTCAAGCTATTGCAAAGATAATGAAATGAGTGAAATCAACTGGCTACAGGGGACAGGAACCAAGCACTAATCATTGTTATATCCAAATTCATGTCATCCTGGCCTTGGATTTTATTATTTTATGTTATCAAATGCCGTCAGAAAATGCTATTGAATATGTAACAAAAGCCTTAAAAAGGTTTGTTCCTTTTGTCTCAAGAATACTATTTTTAGGAAATTATTGTAGCAAAATAATCAGAGGTATACATGGAGATTTGCATGTTAAGATCATGCTAAATGTAAGCAGAGACTGGTTAGATAAATTATTGTCCATTCTTATGATTAGATGCTTTACAGATTTTAAAATCCATGCTATAGAAGAAAAATAAAGACATCAAGATGTACTTATAATATTATCAGTGGAAAAATCCACTTATACCTCAGAAATGTGATGTGTTCAAATATGAGGAAACATATACATACGTAAAATATTTGGTAGGAAAGACAGTAAAATATTATTAAGTATTTATATTTGGGTGATAGAATTATAGGTAATTTTTCTTCTTTGTATCTTTTCTAGGTTTTCTGAAATGAATACAACAAGCATTGTTATCATTAGAAAAAATAATAGCAGAGGGGAAAAATAAGGAGATTCTGCTTTCATTTGATTCTTTGGTTGATTTTATTCTGTAAAATGATATTTTAATAGTAGTTAGAACTGATTAAAAGATTTAAGGATGCTGGACCTAATGGTACTAAACAGGCTGGACCTGGGTTAGATCCTTTCCAGTATCATATACTAGAATAAAAGTAGATCTTTAAAAAGGGATTTTAGGTCCGTGTACATTTAGGATAAGTAATACATGCAAACAGTAAAAATTCACACTGTGCAAAGGGTATAGAATGCAAAGCAAGCCTCTTTCCTGTCTGTACCTGGGCCTCCCCACCCACAGACCTCTGATTCCTCTCCTCTGAGTCAACCCCTGAAGCAGCTTTCTCTGTGTTTTCCTCAAAGATCTGTGAGTACAAAATTGATGCACTTTATGAGTCGGTATTTCTCTTTCCAGAATTTCCTTATCTTTTATTGTATGCTTTTATATATATGTCAGTAATCACTGAAAATTTAATTGTACTGTTTGAGTATTTTTTAAAAGTAGATGTATGAATTTTTGGTTGTATTGCAACTTGCCTTTTTCACTGTCATAATAACATATCGTTTTATTGTTGCTGTTGTTAACGGAGGTACTGGGGATTGAACCCTGGACCTCATGCATGCTAAGCATGCACTCTACCACTGACCTATACCCCCCCATAGACATCTTGAATATCTACCCATTTTTATTTCAGAAGATGGAGTGCATCTTCTTAACTGCTGCATAATATTCTGTAGTATGACTGTGCCTTATTTTATTAGCCATTCCTTTCTTGGAGGATGTTTGGGATGTTTTTGGTTATTCAGGGTTACCTTATTATGCTGTGGTGAGATTCCATGTGCATAGCCTGTGGAGCACACGTGTGTTCCTATGGAGTGTGACTTAAGGAGTGCACTTGCTAGTTTGTTCCCTTGAATATCCAGCAGTTTTTGTTTGCTGCACTTTGAACATATGCTTTTAGGTGCTGGCCACATATTTAAGATATCTTTCCTAAATAAAAGTATTTTCATGATAATTGATTGCTTTTGCAGTGAAAGAGCTAGCTTCTGCAGCCTTTGTGAATCCAGTGCAAAGTGTATCTTTCCAAGGCACTGTCCCTCCAGTTTCCTGAATCAAGAAAACTTGTCTAAACAATAATGTAAGCTCTAGATCAAAAGGGAGAGAAAAGAAGTTTTGCCCATAATTCCAATTCTAAGAAGGAAATAATTAGAGATGTGCATAGGATATATGAAAAAAATTTCTCAGTGCAATGTTATTTTTAACAGTAAGGAAACAGAAAATTGCTTAAAATAAATTGTGATATCTCCACATGTTAGACATCAAGAAACATTACAAATATGCCAAAAGAGAATATTTAATGGTAAGGGTAAATATTCATTTTAAATATTAAGTGCATAAAAAAAACAGGTGTATACACCTGGATGTGCAGCCTGATTCTAATTTTTATATAAATATATCTGTGTGTGTGTGTGTGTGTGGTGAATGACAATGATAACTGTGATCATGTGTAATTTTTGTATTTTCAATTTCCACCCAAAAAACACTGCTTTATAATCAGGATTGGGGGAAAAGGAGTTTTTTTTGTTTGCTTTTTGTTGTTTTTTTTTTTAAGAAAAACTTCAAAGTCTTTGGAACCACTTTTTAAAAACATTTAAAAATATACCTTAATGTGCATGTCAACAAGTTTCTGTTTAAATATCAGATGTAGAAAATGTGTGGGTCCTGGTTCACTTTTATCACCACCTCAAGTGATAGGATTTGTGGTTTCATCCAAGTATGTCAGCAAATGCAGGGAGCTTAAAGACTTTAAAGATTCAGGAGCGTTGTTTCAGGAAGAAAAGAGGTCTAAGCAGGTTAAGGTTCTTTGAGGTTAAGGAAGGTGCCCAAGGGCACAGAGTCTGTGGGAGCAAGGAAGAGTTCTTCATGGAAGAGTTCGTCAACTTTGAAGAGGCTGAAAAGCCACTGCTTCCAGCTGAATTCTCCAGCAAGGAAGTGGGAAAACGCCGAGGGTGAGAGGAGTGCTCAGGTGACATGCCTGGTCGGTGTCTGGCCCCACGGGCAAGCTCCCTCCTTCTTTCAGGTGGACACTCCTCTGTTGGTTAGTTGCTGGCCGTTACTCTACATGCATCATAGGTGTTATGTACTCACAGCAGTTCAGGAGACAGTGTTCTTCTGATCCCACTTTACAGAGGAGGAATCTCACCTCGGAGGATGTGAGCTGCCCAGCCTGGGCCGCTGCCCCCACTGGGTTCTGATCTAAGTTCTGTCTGACCCACAGCCCCAAGCTCTGAACCACTGCACTGCCCGCCTCCCTGACAGTCAGCTGCTGGTGAGCTTCCTGGCTTTGACGGCGACCCTGTGGCCTGCCTCCTGGAGCCAGGTCCCAGTCTTGTTCCTGTGACATATCCAATATAAACCCTGCTCCAACGGCTCCTTGTACCACAACACGGGCCTGTCAGAGCAAGGAAGGTGAGGGGGCAGTTGGCCAGTGTGATGCAAGGGGCTCAAGAGGGAGAAACCAGGATCCTGGGCTGCTTGCATGAAGGTTGTCTGGGGTCTCCTAAAACACTGTCCTCTCCTGTTCTCACCTGCTCAGACATGTAAGTCTGCGACAGCACCCCATAATCTGACTTAGAAACTGACTTGAAAGACTGATGGAGTTTTCTTGGTTCCGTTTCCAGTCTTGGGTTATTGACCAGCCGTGGATGCTGGTCCAAAGGCACATGGGGGACAGCACTGTACAGTGTCCTCCCGCCACCATTGTTTCCACCAGTCCCAACCACTTCTCCCACCTCCCACCCTTCCAATCTGTCCTCCACATTTGAAATGATAATCCCATATTGGATGATGTCATTCTCATATCTACAATCTTTTCTTAGTTCCCTGATACCTCCGGGACAAAGCCTGACTCCCTTGCCCCTGGTATGAGGCCTTTTATAATGGTTCCTGGCCACAGCTTCATCCCTATGCCCCACCCCTGCCCTTCCCAGATCCTTTCCTCCATCTTTTGCATAAATTATTTCATGCATTAATTGTCCTTTTCCACCTCTTCCCCCAAGGTGCCTCCCCTCCAGGAAGCCCTTCTCCCAGGCTGAGTTAAGGGTCCATCCTCTATGTCTCTACCACACCCTTGTTCCAACTCTCTGACCACTCCCTAGTTTGTAAAAAAAGTCTACCTTCCAAAATAGTAAGCTACTTGAGAGTGGGAACTTGTCCTGTTTGTTCATTTTTTCCTTTCCTGTATCCAAAGCATAATGTCTGACATATATAATAGATGTAAGATAATTTGATGAAGGAACAAGCCAGTAGTGGTATTTTTCCTCCTCATCTGAACGTACCATTGCATTTTGACCTAGGTTACGACTACGTTCTCCTAACACTTGAGCAGAATGAACTTCAACAGATGTCTCTATAATATCGGGGAACAGCTGGACAGTGATGACCTGGCTGCCCTCAAGTTCCTGAGCCTGGACTACATCCCACATAGGAAGCAGGAGCCCATCAAGGATGCCTTGATGTTATTCCAGAGGCTCCAAGAAAAAAGAATGTTGGAGGAAAACAACCTGTCCTTCTTGAAGGAGCTGTTTTTCCGAATGAATAGACTGGATCTGCTGACCACCTACCTGGACACGAGTGAAGAGGAGATGGAGAGGGAGCTTCAGATACCAGGCAGGGCCCAGATCTCTGCCTACAGGTGGGGAGAGCCTCCACGGTGTGGGCCTGGGAGGTGGGTTGAACGGACACAGCTTTATGGGCAGGGCTGATGCTGTTTGCAGGTTGTCTGTGTGGTGTGACTTTGGAGGCTCTGGGAAGTTGTCCCACCAGGGCCAAATTAAGAAATTTAGTGACGTTAGGAATAATACAGAAAAAAAATGCTAAAAACATAAAGTAAAAATTTCTTTCCAAAGTGAACCATTACCTCTAGGTATGCGGAAATTAAAATAGATATTTAAAAAATGTTCTAACTCTCTCTCCGTTACATGTCTGTTGCTTACTTTGCCTATTATTGAATGAAGCATCTCCGCTTCGCACCTGAGACCCCCTCCCACCTGCTTGTGGATGACTATGAAATTCTCAGTGGGGTTTTAGGCTTTTATTCCACACTTAACGCCTTGTGTTACCAAGTTCTCCAGTGAGGTGTATGCTGCCTGTTGTACTGGACTGGCCAGGCTGGACCCCACAATGACCGTTTGGTCCCTGTGATCCAAGCTGCCGCCAGGAGAACGGTGGTGGCTTGGGCCATCTGTCCTGCCCAAGGCCTTGCGGCTCGGCCCCTCCTCACCTGTAGGGGGGTTGGGAGCTCAGGGACTCAGCGGTCTCTGTGGAGTCCAGCCTGAACAGGATGTTTGGTCACATCTTCCTGGTTCTGTGACAAGACTTTAAAAGTAGAAAAACATCGCCAACTTCTCTCTTTCAACATTGCATTACCCCACACTCCTTAAGGTTATTTTCAGCCTTCTTTTCAAAGAACTTCCACTCAAGCCTTAGCTGTGGCCCATTTCACTGTCCTGCTTGCTCGTCAGTAACCGTGGCGTGTGTGGCACTGACTGCTCACAACCAGAGCTCAAAGCCGCTATCCTCTGCTGCCTGGCCTCTGAATGTCCCGTCCTCCTAGTCTCAGAGACCTGCGATTTGGGCACTTAGAGGTTTCTCTACTTAAGGCTGACCATTTTGATTTTAAATGACAAAAGGGATATTCCAAGTGCACTAGTTTTCTAGGGCTGCCTAGAACAAACGTAACCAAGTATCACAAACTAAGTGGCTTAACACAAGAGAGAAATGAATTTTCTTATTGTTCCGGGGGCTGGATGCCTGAAATCAAGGTGTCAGCGGGGTTAGTTTCCTCTTGGAGGCGCTGAGGGAGGATCTGTTTCCTGCTCCTCTCATGGCTGCAGGTGGCTGCAGAATCCCTGGCCTCCCTTAGAGGGACATCACTCCAGTCTCTGCCTGGGCCTTCACCTTGCCTTCTCCCCTGTGTTTCTGTGTCTCAATGTCCCCCTTCTTTTAAAGACACCAGTCATTGGCTTAGGGCCACCCTGACCTCATCTTCACAAGATTAGGTCTGCAAAGACCCCTTTTCCATATAAAGCACATTTACACGTTCCAGGTGGACACGAATTTGGAAGGAGAGTAGGGAAGGACACTATTTAATACTGGGTAACTTGGGTTCAATTGAATTGTGAAGTCCTTGTAATGAATTTTTTTCATTAAGGCCTCAATTAGTCATAAAAAACAACAGCTCCGTAATTAGGAGAGCTGGAAGGCCTCATCTTGTGCCCACTGTCTTGGTCTTCTGAAGGCTGCACGCTTTCTGTCATGTGCGCAAGGCCGAGGCAAACTGCCAGTGCAGACAGTGATGTGGGCCTCTCAGTCGGAGGGGAAGAGTCTCTAACAAGGGCAGGATCTGTCTGTTCAAATCTTCAACGTGCCAGCTTGGGAATAAAAGGGTCAGTGCAAGTACGACCTACTGATTGTTCATCATTGTTGAATATTAACCAGGAAATTGAAAATACGCTAGTGTGACTACTTTCCATTTATAAGAAAACACTAGATGTTTACATTTTCAAAAGATCATTGCTACCTATAAAATTAGTCTTTTTTTAAGATTTTTATTGATTTATAATCATTTTACAATGTTGTGTCAAATTCCAGCGTTCAACACAATTTTTCAGTCATACATGGACATATACACACTCATTGTCACATTTTTTTCTCTGTGAGCTACCATAACATTTTGTGTATATTTCCCTGTGCTGTACAGTATAATCTTGTTTATCTATTCCA
The DNA here is from genome assembly GCF_048564905.1 of Vicugna pacos. NCBI lineage: Eukaryota > Metazoa > Chordata > Mammalia > Artiodactyla > Camelidae > Vicugna > Vicugna pacos. The sequence continues at coordinate 69,609,947 of NC_132991.1, read as the reverse complement.
CAATTTTGAAATCCCAGTCTATCCCTTCCCACCCTCTGCCCCCTGGCAACCACAAGTCTGTATTCTCTGTCTATGAGTCTATTTCTGTCCTGTATTTATGCTTTGTTTTTGTTTGTTTGTTTGTTTTTGTTTTTGTATCCAGATTTATTTCTAGAAAATGATGGTGCAAGAAGGCCGGTAGGTTTCGGTGATGAGGAATGTAGAAGGGCAAAATGCCTTGTGGAAGTAGCTTAGGATTGGACCCAATCTTGGCCAAACTGAGAAAGCTTTAGAAAAATACTTCTAGGGTAGAGATTCCATGAGAAGAAGGAGGAAGCAGATTGTAATACTGGATAATTTCTGTTTTTGCACTACAGTTGACCATTGAACAACATAGGGTTTAGGGATGTGGACCCTCCGCACAGTCAAAAGACCACGTGTAACTTGTAGTCAACCCTCCATGTCTGAGGCTCCACATCTGCAGATTCAACCAACTGCAGACCTTTTAGGACCGTATTACATATTAATTGAAAAAAAATCTGTAAGTGAACCTGCTCACTCCAAACCCACGTTGTTCAAAGGTCAACCGTATTTTTATTTTCAGAATTTTAATTTTGAAGTTAATATGTTTTTGTCTTAGTTATTTTTCTTTATGCTATAATAGTAAAAGTTTTTCCAACTTATAAAACATCTCTTTGTTCATTCAACAAGCATATCCCAGGAGCCTTTCATATTTGGGGAATAACGCCTGTCATGTTTGAACACTTAGTATGTTGCCAAAAGTTGGTTTAAGTGCTTCCGATAAACTTATTCATGTAACCTTCACTACCTCCCAGTGGGGCAGATGTAGCATAATCTACAGTCTACGGATGAGGGGAAGAGTTGTGCACCACTTCTAAAGCCACACAGCTCGTGAGTGGTGGATCCAAGATTCTAACACCAGGAATCTGGATCCCCTACACCTAAAACACTGTATCTTATGACTCACTGGGCTTACAGAAACCAAAAGAGCACTACCCTTGCTCTCAGGGAACTCGGACAGCTTCATAAACAGACAATTATAGTATGTGTGTTACTGTTCTGGTGATCTACAGGCACAGCGGGGTGAATGCAGCTTTGAGGACAGTCTGGCAGTGTGTGAGCAGTTAGTGGATGAGTGGTTTTCTGCAGATGGACGAGGGAATGAAGGTGTAGGGGCACAACATAAAAGGGTGAAAGGCAGGGCAGCTGGGTGTGTTCAGCGAGGAGATGAGGGGACGGTGGTGAGGTGTAGCCAGAGATAAGGAGGCAGGCTGGGCTTAATTCACAAAACTCTTTATCCCAGAAGGAGGTGTTTGGCCAACTTACTGAAGGTAGTGGCTTAAGAACGTTGACTGGTTTTAATTAAGAAAGTGATGATCTGATTAGCATTTTGAAAAGCGTAATATTCAAAATCAAAGTTTTTTTTCTATTGCAACAAGATCTTTTTTTAAAAAAAAAAACTGTAGTTGATTTACAATGTTTCAGTTGAACATACACCAAAGTGATTCAGTTATGTATATATATGTGTGTGTATATATATATGTATATTTGTATTCTTTTACAGATTCTTTTTCATTATAGCTTATTGCAAGATATTGAATAGAGTTCCCTGAGCTATACAGTAGGTCTTTGTTTATTTTATATATACTAGGGTATATCTGTTAATCCCAGATTCCTAACTTATCCCTCCCACACCCTTTTCCCTTTGGTAACCGTAAGTTTGTTTTCTATGTCTGTGAGTCTATTTCTGTTTTGTAAATAAGTTCATTTGTATCGATTTTTTTAGATTCCACATATAAGTGATATCACGTGGTATTTGTCTTTCTCTAACTTACTTCACTTAGTGTGATCATCGCTAGGTCCATGCAACAAGATCTTGACTTTATAGTGAAGGACAAAGGCAAAACATAATTCATTTAACTGAAACTCAAAGTTGGGGGACTTTAAATTCTGTGAAGAGTGGGATAGTTGGGTGTGAGTCAATAGTCGTCAGTGTCACTACACCAGCCTCTTTCTGAGAACTCAACTCGTGGTAATAAATCGTACCATTACTTGGCTTTATTTTAAAGAGAGGCCATTAGAATCAAGTCCACTGAGACTACAAATATCAAATGGGAAATTAAGAAAGTATTTCTAAAGTGTTTCTGTCTCCTGCTACAGGGTCATGCTTTTTCAGATTTCAGAAGATGTAAACAAACTGGAATTGAAGGACTTTAAGTTTTTTCTCAGCAAGGAGATCGCCAAATGTAAACTGGATGATGACATGGTAAGACCTGATGTCTGACAGAGAGTTAGTCCCGAGGACCAAGTGGGGACCCTGCAGAGCTAGAAGAGACAGTAGTGGGCCTGAGATCGCTTCCCCGCTGCCGCAGTCTGTGTGTGTGTGTGTGTGTGTGTGTTGTGTGATGTAATGTTGTGTGAATGTGTGCTTGTCTGTATGTATGTGTTGAGGGCAACACTCAGTCTGGAGGTGGATCAGGTACCAGAGGCAACGCTGGATGCGAGGCAGTTTCCAGGGCTCCCACGACGGGGACCAGGCTGCTGCGCCTTAGCCACGCACTCAGGCCATCTCTCATAAAAGTGTGCACAGGTGGCCTTGGCACAGTGTCTGGACCTGGGGACTGGGTGACATCTGCTGTGGCTTCTTCTCTGTCTCCTCATGTCTGTCTTCCTGAGTGAGAGTGCCTCCCTAGTGGTCCATTGATTGGCTTTGTAAGACCAAGATGTTCTCTTGGGGGAGTCAGCTTGGGAAGCTAGGGTGGGCACTTGGTTTGGAGAAAGTGGAAGCAAAAAATAAAATAAATAAATCCAGAAGCCGATATGGCTCCATCCAGTCTTCCAACTTTACTTCTCCTTCCTCTAGACCTTGCTTGATATTTTCATAGAGATGGAGAAGAGGGTCATCCTAGGGGAAAGAAACTTGGACACCCTGAAAAGAATCTGTGAGCAAATCAACAAGAGCTTGCTGAAGAAGATCAACGATTATGAAGAAGTAAGCAGAGGTAAAAATAACCTGAGAGCTACCAATCAGCAAAATGTAATCTTAAAGAGGCAGACCCCTCTATGTCACAGCTGTTTCTAATCAAGTATGTGCATGTTTCTTTTTTAACTCAGAACCAAGGATGAGCCTTGAAAGCAGGCCAGGGGAAATCTCAAATGGTAATACTTGGAGATTTGTTTTCAACGTTTATTTCATTAATTTTCCTCCCTGGTATCTTCATCGCCTCCTCTCCATAACCTTCTATCTCATCTGTATCTTTTTTTTAAAATTATTATTCTAATCTTTTTTTGCATTTTTTAATTGAAGTATAGTCAGTTTACAATGTTGTGTCAATTTCTGGTGTACAGCATAGTGCTTGTCATACACATACATACATATATTCTTTTTCATTATAGGTTGCTATAAGATAGTGAATGTAGTTCCTTGTGCTAAATAATAGGACTTTGTTGTTTGTCTATTTTGTATGTAGTAGTTAGTATCTGCAAATCTCAAACTCCCAATCTATCCCTTCCCACCTCCTCTACCCTTTGGTAACCTTAAGTTTGTTCTCCATGTCAATGAGTCTGTTTCTGTTTTGTAAATAGTTCATTTGTGTCATTTTCCTTAGATTCCACATATAAGTGATATGATATGGTATTTTTCTTTCTCTTTCTGGCTTGCTTCACTTAGAATGACAATCTCCAGGTCCATCCATGTTACTGCAAATGGCATTATTTTATTCCTTTTTGTGACTGAGTCGTATTCCATTGTATATTATACCACATCTTTATACAGTTGTCTGTCAATGGACATTTAGGTTGTTTTCATGTCTTGGCTATTGTAAATAGTCCTGCTGTGAACATTGGGGTGCATGTGTCTTTTCAAATTAGACTTTTCTCTGGATATATTCCCAGCAGCATAATTCCCCTAGCTCCATTCTTCTTTCTCAAGATTGTTTTGGCTATTCAGGGTCTTTTGTGTTTCCATACAAATTAAAAAATTTTTTGCTCCAGTTCTGAAAAATGTCATTGGTAACTTAATAGGGATTGCATTGAATCTGCGTATTGCCTTGGGCAGTATGGCTATGTTAACAGTATTGATTCTTCCAATCCAAGAACACAGTATGTCTTTCTGTTTGTGTCATCTTCAATTTCTTTCATCAGTGTCTTATAGTTTTTGGAATCTGTATTGGAATCCTTTGCCTCCTTAGGTAGGTTTATTCCTAGGTATTTTATTCTTTGATGTGTTGGTAACTGGAATTGTTTCCTTAATTTCTTTTTCTGCTATTTCATTATTAGTGTACAGAAATGCAACTGATTTCTGTATATTAAATTTGTATCCTGCAACTTTACTGAGTTCGTTGATGAGCTCTAGTGATTTTCTGGTAGCATCTTTAGGATTTTCTATGTATAGTATCATGCCATCTGCAAAGTGACAGTTTTACATCTTCTTTTCCAATTTGGATTCCTTTTATTTCTTTTTCTTCTCTGATTGTTGTGGCTAGGTCTTCCAAAACTGTGTTGAACAAAAGTGGCGAGAGTGGGCATCCTTGTCTTGTTCCTGACCTTAGTAACTCATCCGCATCTTAATGGACCTGCTCTCCTAATATCAGAGGCTACTTGTTGTCACCTTCTCTACACACTGGAAGATTTAAAAGGAGTTATCAATCATAGACCCTGCAGCCCCAGGAAGGCAAGTTTGAAATAGGGGGAGAGTTGTTAGTCAGTGATAAGATTTTAGCTTATTCTGTGGACTGCAAGGATACTACATTCAAGGTAGTCTGTGAATTTTCATTTTAAAAGGGACCTATGTTGTCCTGGGTGCTACATTTCCTTAATAAAGTATCTTCCCTGCCATGTGTCATTCCAGATTTGTCTCAACTGCTCGAAGGGGAGGGGTCCCTTGGAGATCTGGCCTTGTCGGACTCTCGGGGAGAACAGGACAGTGAGCCAGAGGTACTGGGAAATTCCCATCCCTTTAACCCCTTTGAACTGCAGATTCTAGTTATTGTATTCCTGAGCCCTTTTAGCTTCTAGGTAAACAAATAAAAGACAGAAACTTATTGAAAATGTTGAGAATTGTAGGAAAAATTCACAAAAATTCACTTTTGAACTTAAAAAAGGTGATCTCTTTGGTTTCCTATGTGCTGAATTTCTATTTTAAAGCCAAAGACAAAGGCGTTGGAACAGTCAGAGGGCAGAGGGGTGGGGAGCCTCCAATCTGATCCTTTCAGCAGCTATGTCAGCCTAAATTGGAGAAGGTTTTAGGGGAAGAGTTGAGCAGGTTGGAAGATGCAAAGTCTTTTCTTTTAGCTTGGCATTTCAAAATTGTTTCTCTTTTGTGATTCGATATCAGCCGCAAATGCTCACTGTGTAGCCATCTCTATGTTCTTGGCCCAGTGAGCTGGCCCAAAAATTGCCTTTCTGGATGGAATCACTTCTGTTTCTGTCACCTTCAACCATTCACCAAACACATTTTGACTCAGCACCCCATTCCCCTCTCTCCGTGGCAGGAAGCAGAGGAAACCACCCTGTATGCTAATGTCCCATGGGAGACTAGAAATTGAGCTTGAGAGAGACCATTTACTAGTGGACTCCTGAGCAAATTACCAGACTTCTCTCAGTCTGAACATCAAGGATTAACTTAAGTCATGTGGCACTTTATAAACTGTAAAGCACTCTGCAAGTGTTGTCCCCGCCCAACAGCTAATGATAACTGAGTGTAGGAGAGATTTGGTAACTTGTCCGAAGTCTTAAAATTATTAAGTAGTAGAGCCAGGAATTTGGCCCCTGAATCTGGGGCCCTTTTCTCCACCTCAAAGAACTACATGGATTTCCCAATAAATCCGAAATATCTCAGCACTGAAACTGCCCTGGGAAAATCGAGAGGGCACAGGGTCACCTCTGATTGACACTGTCTAGTGCTAGAGTCTGGATACTGTAACGTGTAGCACAGCCAAGACCTGCCTGACCAGCGCATCTCTCTCTTCCAGTCACTGTGGTCCTGAGAGCCAAATTAAGCCATCAGCTTTAAAAATCCTGGGACCACACTATGTTGTGTGATGGGCAGGCCCTCAGCTGTTAGCCCAGAAGTATGGATGAGTTGAGCAGAGAGTCAAGGGAATCGTAAGGTCACAAGGGGCAGCCCAAAGACAGCACTAGGACAGTCACTCGTCCAGCAACTCCTGACTGAGCTCTCACAAATTAATAATAAACCTACTCTCTGTCATAGTTGTTCTCTGTCTTGAGCAGAAACGAGAACAAATAATGGCAATACAGTGTGATGGCAACACTATTAATATAAGCGCAAATGTTCAGGAGGCCCACGTATTAGGACACTGACTTTCCACACTACCTGTGGGGCAGAAGTCCAGGGATCCTTGCAAGGGGAATGAGTAGAAACTAATTCCTTAGGTGAGCAACGCCAAGTTGGGGTGGCACCGTGGAAAGTGCACACACGTCCCAGTTTGGCTTAAGAGACACCTTACCTCAAACTAGGAGGCTCTTTGTTCACAGCTCAAGTGTTTGACCCACAGAGTCAGCTCCTGGGTTGGATTTTTATTTTCCAGACATGGAGCGAAGTTTACCGAATGGAAAGCAAACCTCGGGGATACTGTTTGATCTTTAACAATTATGATTTTAGTGTAGCACGGAAGGATGTGCCCAAACTTCACAGCATTAAGAACAGGAATGGAACAGACTTGGATGCAGGTATAGTAGACCCCCAAAGAATACAGCTTTTGTTCTCTCTTTCGTGTCAGGCTTTTGATTTTCTTTTATTTGCTAGTAAAACATTTTTGTTAAAATGGCATCGATTGTATTTCTGACCAAGGGTGCACAGTATGTAGGACGAATGGGTTTAGAGATCTAATGTGCAGCACGATGACCATAGTTAATAACACTGTGTTGAACACTGGCAGTGTGCTAAGAGAGTGCGTTTCAGGTGGTCTCATCTCACACATACACACAAAGTAACTATCTGAGGAGATATGTTACTAGCTTGACTGTAGTAATTATTTCACTATTCATATCATCATGTCGTACACCATAAATATATGCTATTTTTATTCAAAAGAATCAGACAGGAAGCCTGAAAATGTTGAAAAACCTTGACTAGCTCTATTAGGGCATTTGGAGAAAAAAATAATGTCAAGTATATAGAAAGCAAAGCAATGAAAAAGTAATGCTAATTCCAGGAAAGACAGAAAGTTTAATAAGAAAAGAAGCATAATTAAAGAATATTATGTTATATAGTACTAGTAATACAAATGTTTCTATTGTTTCAGTTAAACGTTGTAAATAATTGTGTAGGAGTACCAAATGCTCGTCACCCACAAGAGGAACTCAATACAAAATCTAAAATTTGAATTTAGATTCAAACTCTTATCCGCTCCATGTTCTCCCTAGTTCTGGGCTGCGGTCTGGGAATTATTGTGGTGTCATATGACTTTTCTTGTTTTACTTTTCAGAGGCTTTGAGCAAGACCTTTAGCGATCTTCATTTTAAGGTCGTAGAGTTCAAGGACTCCACAGCAAAGGATATCTTTGAGAATCTGCAGCAATACCAAGGCTTGGACCACACTGACAAGGACTGCTTCATCTGCTGCATCCTCTCCCATGGAGACAAGGGCATCGTCTACGGCTCCGACGGGCAGGAAGCCTCCATCTACGAGCTGACCTCTTACTTCACTGGTTCCAAGTGCCCGTCCCTTCTTGGCAAGCCCAAAATCTTTTTTATTCAGGCTTGTCAAGGGGATAACTACCAGAAAGGTATAGCTATTGAGACTGACTCAGAACAGAAGGAAGCCTATTTAGAAATGGATTCATCACGTCAGAAGAGATACATCCCAGATGAGGCAGACTTTCTGCTGGGGATGGCTACTGTGAACAACTGTGTTTCCTACCGAAGCACTGTGGAGGGGACTTGGTATATCCAGTCACTTTGCCAGAGCCTGAGAGAAAGATGTCCAAGGTAATTTTTGCTTACTCAACCCTTCATCCATCTCTAAATGTCTAGCTGTGGATCACATAGCTGTAATTCTCAGGTCAGTTGCAGAGTGGGAGAGAGGGCAAATGTTAAGATCTTTAGTTCACAGATAGAAACGACTGAGATACTCACCTTGGAGTTTCTTTTATTTAGCCCCTCAAAGGACAATCAGGGTATCACAGAGCTGGAAGGACAGTAAAGTCATATAGTCCAGCTCTGTCTTTAGGCAGAAGCATGACTAAACCAACTCAACTAGTTTTGGAGATCATCCAAGAAGGCAGTAACCCATTTCAATGTTTAACATCCTCCTACCCTGTCAAATGTTCTGTAATAGCTAACCAACCTCAAACCCTCTTGTGGGAGATAAGTGCCAAAGAGGAGAAACCTTCTATACGCCCCCTTATTTGGCCTGATTTGAAGTCACTCAACATGTGGGAAAATATCCTTTCCTCATTTACTATATCTTATGCTTCCTTTAGTTAAACAATGATTTTGTTTGGTACAGTTCACCCAAACACAGACACAACCAGCAGATAAATAGCAAGGAGTCTTCTTCAGGTTCTTTCTAGTTCTGTATCTCATTATGTTTTAAGTGCTTGAAGAGGAAGAACTTCCCATGGCAGATAAAGGAGTGAAGCACAACATCAAGACTACGTTTTCATTTTGTAACTTAGACCATGAATCTTGCAAGGTTCCCGGTGGGGCTAGCTGCAGAGGTGGACCAATAGGTTGTCCAACTCAACTGATAGGAAAGGCTGGTGAGAAAGGGGCGGGGCAGCTGCGGGAGACATTCGATTTCCACTTGCCTGGAGTTTGATGGCATCATAGATGAACCCATAGAAGCAATACCAATTTGAGGCAGAGGACGTCAGGAGGCATTGAGGCGATTAGCAGGGAAGTGACACAGAACATGGAGTGAAGGGAGGTGAAAACATGTCAGGAGGGAAAGAAACCAAATCTGATGTTGACACGGATGTTTCTGATAGTCAGTAGAGATCCTGAGTAGACCAAAGGCAAAGTGATTAAGCTCTGAGACAACTTATTTACCCGGAAAGCTGTGGTCGGTCTTGGATTAGCAACTTCTTATTATTTCAAATGCCTGATGTTTTGAGGGAAATAACTGTCACTGAACACAGCAGATGAAAGGGTTTACCAGTTGATTTTCCACCCACAGATGGTCACAAGGTTATGTTATGTTTTTCAGAGGTGAAGATATTCTCACCATCCTCACCAAGGTGAACTTTGAAGTAAGCAATAAAGATGACAAGAAAAATATGGGCAAACAGATGCCACAACCTACTTTCACACTGAGGAAAAAACTCTTCTTTCCTCTTAATTGATGCTGCTGTTTAGTTGCATAACACTACGCTTAATCTGTTGTTAAAATGCTGCTAATTTACTCTTTTTTTTTTTTTTTTTTGGATAGCAGGAAGGGGAGAGAATGGGAGTCAGGACAATCTAATATTTATACAAATTCAAGCCTAAATCTCTAGCTTTGCAAGAACTAGACATTTATAGCCATAACATAACTTTAGTTGCACTTTTAATTCAATGAAAATGTTTAGAAATAAATGATTCGACCAACAAGGGGCTGATTTCCAACATATATAGATATATGCTACTATATATAAAGTAGATAATTAACAGTTTTTTACTATACATGGCAAGGAACTATATTCAATATCTTGTAGTAACCTATAATGAAAAAAATATGAAAAGGAATATATATACATATATATATATATATATATATATATATGACTGTAACATTATGCTGTCCATCAGAATTTGATACAACATTGTAAAATTACCATACTTCAATTAAAACAAAAGTTTAAAAATAAACTTATAGTAGACTTATTATGCAAGGGGAATTTCAGTGACTCCCTTTCAAAGATCACTGAGGGAGATTTTGGTGTCCTGACCTGGCTGAAAAAACCCTGGTATGTTGCGGTTTAAGGCACAATGCTCCCACATCCAGCCTGATCAATGCTGGTGAGTGTGACAAGCAGTCAAGTGAGCCTCCTCTCTTGAGCCATGAGAAGACTCTGCTTTTCAGGGATGTAGGCTGCCTTTTCTCTTCTTGCTCTTACAATACGTGCATCATGATTTGCTTTTTCGCTAACAATGCTGCACTCCTTTTATGCATTTTCATTTGCTTTCTTGAACTTCTCAAGTAAAACTGAAATCTTTAGTAATTATGCTACTTTTGACAGCTACGTTTTTAAAGAATATAGAATAAACTGTAATTATCTGACTCTTCCTTGGAGATTGTTTTTGTTTGTTTTGTTTTTGTTTTTTCTGATGGAATCTTACAGGTAAAAGGCATCGGGATCACAGATGAGTTCTCCTTGAGCCTCCTGACATTGGCTCACACGGTTGTACTTCTTAAATATTTCTTGTCCATATTTAAAAATTGGGAGATGTCACATAAAAACCAAAATGCTTTTTTAAAAAAAAAAATCAGAATATCTGACCACATTTAGGCCATGTTCCTGTTTGGCAACAATGGAATGAGTTCACCCAAACCCCATAACCCTTACCCCACCTTGCAGGCCCCCACCCCATCCTGTCCAATCCCCTCCACTGAAGCTCTACTAATGACCATTTATCACTGTGCTTGTGTGATTGTGTTTTCTTATGTCCAGCCTACCTCACTTGTTTATGTTGTCACCTCGATTTCTGGTGAAGGTAGCAGGAGGTATCAGAAATTCTTCCCAAATCATAGGTTAGGAGACATGAGAGATAGGGGAGTGGGGACACATATAAGAGAGAAAAAGTTTGGGGGAATCAAATGAATAAAGTCTCTTTCTTGCTAGCTAAATGTTCCAGGGAGACAAAAGTGCACCCCAAAATATAGTCAAAATTTAATAGAAAGACATTCTTCAGATCAGTGTCTTCACAATGAAATATGTAAAGGGGGAAGACAAAACAGTATGACGCTGAGAGAAAGCTCAGCCCTAGCTGTAGAGGAAATCACTTTTCAATGAAGAGTCATGAAAGTTTATGTAACTGAGTTGAGAAATCAAACATTCCCAAGCACTCAGAAGAAAAAAAATTGTGAAAAGACACAAGTAGAATCAAGGCAACCCAAGAACTAAATACATCATATGCATTTCTCCAGAAAATCTCACAGGAGTTCTTAAGCCTACCAAGATGGGGTTCCTACCCTCTCTGGTGGTAGAGATCAACTTTTCTGCTCATGGTTCTTGTGTTTTGTTGCTAGCATCTTCTAAAGTGTCAGAAATACCGTCCTGCATAGTAATAGAGGTCAACTTCCCAGATCGTTCATCATAAATTTCTTCATTTTTGGCAATTATCCTTTGTCTATAAAAAGAAAAAGAGATGTATCTTTATATACTCAAAAGGTTGAAAGAGGGATAGAATATGTGTGGGGACAGAGAAATGTGGTTTCATTCCTTCACTGGGTTAGAGGGGAGTCTCATTCATTGTTTGCAGTGGTTTTGAATTTAGTGACATATGATAGCTGGATCACCAAATTCCCTCATATGAGGAATTTTCTACTAAATTAACACAACGAATAACTTCCCTTTTTTAAAGTATTGACCAAAATTTATTTTAATGGTTTAAGATGCATCTTCATGTAAGAGTCTAATTTCTGACCTGAAGTTGATTTTCACAGGAACCAAATGCAGCTGCATCTAAGGGTAAACCACTGACACCTAAATCCCTTGTGAAAAATTAATAAACAGAAACCTCAATTAAATAGAGTAGGGAGATCAGGAGAGGGGGCATTCTCGTCCCGTGAAGATGGCATAGCCCAACAGGAAGAAGAAGGACTCCTTTCCTGGTAAGAATTTAGCCAATGGAGAGCCCTGAACTCTTTGTTTACTATAGCTCTCCCCACTTCCTTCTCCCCTCTTTAAAAGGGTTCTCCTCCTCTTGCCATAGGGAACTTGCATGTGGCTCACCATGGTTGCAGATCCCCAATTGCAATTCTTTATTGATCCCAAGTAAACCCATCTTTGCTGGAGAAGTCACTGGCAGTCTATTTGTTTTAGGTCAACATTTTGGTGGCTCATATGGGGACCAGAGGAGATCCCAAATAGCTCTGGGGCTGGTGAGCAACAGGTTTGGTGCCCACAATTGAGCCCACTGAGTTCACTGCTGTTCTCCATGACCCGGGAGTTTGAAGGTACATCTTCCCCTGGATCTGAGTTCATGCCCTCTTTGCATTTGAAGCTCTCCAGGCTTTATTCAGAATCTGTTTAAGGTTTTGTCTTTCTGGTTAAGGCTTGTTCTATGTGTAAATTGATTTCATTTTGAGATCAGACTGTATCAACTGAAGCTGGCTGAGAAGTTGTCAGCTCATTCCTTTGGGAATAGGAGCTGCTTCACTGAAACTGTTGATTTAGCTGTCGGCTCATTCCTTTGGAATAGGGGCTGTCCTCTGGAAACTGGCTGAAAACCCTCTGGTCTGGCTCATTTGGGATCAGTCTGTTTCTTGAGAACTGGCTGGTATTAGCAGTTTGAGTCTCAAGCTGTTTGAATTGAGCTGTAAACTGAGCTATTTGAAAATTACTCATTTACAGAAAAACCTCTGAGAAATGGGACACCAGTTACCTAAATATTTTGATGGTGCCCCCCTCCCCTGCTTACAGGGACTCCAACAAATTTTAAAAACTGTGGTCCTTCCTCATGTGCACTTCCAACTAAATGGACTGACCCAACCAAAGGCAAGTTAGGATCATAATGGCCATTATGGAGAACTTTTGAAATCCCAAACTTAACTTTCTTAAAACCAACTTGGACCACAGTATCTCAGAAATTTCCAAAACTGAGTGGAATGTTTATTTTGATTGATATTTTGAGGCTTCCAAATGCTATCAGGAGTCTAAAATTGCCTCTCTGCAAAATAAGATTTTGAGGTTCACCGAGGCAAACAAGTGATCAAAGATACACTGGCTCCTAAGGGCCCAGGCTCTTCCTCGGCTCCCTTGTCTCGGGCTTCGCCTCTAGCACCATCTTGAAAGTCTCCCTTGGCTTCCTGTAGGCAGACTCTGCCTCTAGCACCAGCTTCCTCCTTCCCTTCTACGCTGCCTCCACTTCCTCCCTACCCTCAGTTCCGCTGTGCTAATTCCTTCACTGAACTTCCCCTTCTATCTGAAACCCTCCCCACTCCCTTTTCCTCTCAACTTGGCAGAAACTGTCCCTTTAAAATTAAGCCTTCTGAGGATCCAGATCCTTAATTTCTCATACTTCTTGGACTAAAGCTGAACTGCGAGTCACAGTCAAAGGTTTTCTCAAAGTAGCCAAAGATCCTCACAGACTTGCTGAGGAATTTACTACCATCATTCAAAGCTACCAACATGGTTTCTCTGACTGATATCAGCTGGTTCCTATGCTTGTTGGTGAGGGCCAGGCTCAGCATTAGATGAAAAGCGCTAATTAGGAAAATCCCGAAAGGTCTCTACAATTGCAATCAGGAGACTGGCCAGCTAACTTATTATATGGCTCAAGCAACCACTAGGTGACTTCATCGAGCAATTCTTGGGGCATTTCCAAAGACTGTTGATTGGAACAAAACTCGGGCTTGCACACAAAGATCTGATGAACCTGTTCATGACTGTTACAATTGACTTCAGATTGTTTTTAAAGAAAAGTTAGGCTTTCCTAAACAGGTTGATTCCACCCAGGTAGCTTTTAACAATATGTTTATGAGTGAGCTGATCTGGGACCTTTCCCTTCTATAAAAAGAAGCAGGATGGGATGGGAAACTACGTCCACTCAAAAATTTAGTTAATCTGGCAAACCAGCTCTCTCACACTCTAGATGAGTCACCTAGAAGGAAGAATGCCAAAATTCTTCATCTTCAACTCCAGAAAATGAAGTGTCCTCAACAAGACAAGGATGCTCCTACTTTCTCCAAATACTGTAAAGAGCCAGGGCATTGGCAAAGAGATTGTTACAAATTTAAGTGCATCAGTCATCTCTAGCCCTTTAACCAGCCTTTCCAACATCCTCCCAATTCTCAATGATGGGGCTCTTTCCAGTCCTCCCTCTTAATTGGCTTGGAGAAACATTTCTCCAGATTGGGGATGAATCTCTTCCAGTTCTAACTGGCATAGGAGATACACTCTCAGTGTTCAACCCCATTGCCATAAAATAGCCCCTGCCTCAGAGCACTAAAACAGTCAGATAGCAGGGATCCATAATGAACCTCAAGAGATTCCTGTCTCTGAACATCATATTCCTTTTTGTTTGGGTTCTTTGAGACATGGACACCCTTTTCTCCTTAGTTCCTCTGCCCCTACCCATTATTAAGCTGTAGATTCTTAGAGAAGTATCATGCCAGAATATTTTTCTCCCCAAAAGAGGGAAATAATTCTAGAATTGACAGCAGTCATCAAAGCAGCCAACCGAGTGATTTAAGTGAGCCTGTGACATCTTTGATTTCCTCTGCCTCTCACGGCACTAGAACTGATTCTGGAAACACTGATCATTTGTCTCTGTTGAATCAGCTACCATCCTCCTTAAGGGCACAACCTCCAACTGATATTGGCAAAATTCACAGTGCATCTCTTATCAAGATTCAGATAGACCCCGCAATACCTCTTCCCTATAAGCAAAGAAGCGCTTCAAGGCATAAAGCCCACAGTAGAAGATCACAAGGCTTAAGGTCTTGGATTTTAAAGTAAGCCTCAGTCATAAAACTGAATAAACTCACAGACTGTCAGGTAAATCTCAAGTGTCATTTTGCACAAAAACTAAGATAGGAAAGGGAGAGGAGCCTAGACACACTCCTAGCACCACTTTGAGTGGACGGACCGCAGCGGGTAACTTCCGTGGCCAGGCTCACAGCGAAGGTCTCCCTCCTGAAAGTGCCCTGACTGCACGAGGGCATACCTAGGTTCATTGTCACCTACTCCTCACCCAACTCGTCCCACTTTCTGAAGATAACTCAGCCTCGTCTTTCTGAGCAGCATCATTCATACCTTAGATGAATGTTTTCTTCGGTCAGGTTCTGTATTGTGTATTTAAACTTTTCTTCAGCTTCAGCAAGCTTGGTCTGGAATGTTTTCTCCAGATTTCCAACCAGAGCTTTCTGAAAGACACGTACATTTTAATAACCATCCTTCCCAAACTAGAGTCATCTAGAGCAGAGCAATATGGCAAAGCTGCACAGAGGCCTGGTTCCTCCTTTCAACTTCCGTCCCCACCCCAGCCGGGACTCACTTCTCTCTGGAGTTCCATCTGGGTTTGGTAGAGGGTTGTGTTAAGTGATTCTAGGATAAGAGCTTGAGCGTGCAACTCTTCCTCCATGACCTGTGTAAGAAGAAATTGTTTCAGGACATCATGATGATGTCTACCTATTTATTCTCTTCTCCGGGGCACCTGGATTAGAATCTGAAGCATCAGCTTAAGATACTCCTTCTTCCACACCATTCAGTCACTATGTCCTGTTAATTCTTCCTCCTCTGAATCTCACTTGTCTGTACCCTCCAGTCTCACTGTCACTGCCCCAGAGCCAGCCCTCACCAGAGCTCACATGGGTTGTCACAACAGCCAACAATCATCCATTCATTTAATAAGTATTTCTTAAATATCTAGTATGGATTCCAACTATATGACATTCTGGAAAGGGCAAAACCACAGAGACTGTAAAAAAGACCAGTAGTTGCCAGGAGTTGGGAAGGGAAGCAAGGGATGAATAGGTGGAGGATAGTGGATTTTTAGGGCAGAGAAACTGTTCTATATGATACTGCAATGAAAGATACATGGCATGATGTATGTGACAAAATCTATGGGATGTATAACACAAAGAGTGAGCCCCAAGCTAAACTATGGACGTCAGTTAAAAATGATGTATCAACATGGGTTGATGAACCATTGCGGTATCATAGGAAAGGTTTGGAGTCAGTGTTCCCAGGCAACAGTATTGTACATTTCAGAGCTTAAAAGGAAGAATCCAGCATTTTATTATTCAAGGCCCCTTCATGGTTTGAGCCTCACTAGAAATGGAATGCATTTGAGATCATACAGTATATTGTTCATACATTTGTTCAAATCTGGCTCTAAATAAACAACAATGGCTTTGTTTTTCAGATAGTTCTAAAATCCCTTTTGACTTATTGAATCTAGCAAACTCAACTTTATGTCTTCCATTTTTTAATTGATTCGGGAAAATTATAGATTCCATCTTTTGAGAGTGTATCATTCTAGTAAGATATTTGTAAGATGCTAATTCCACAGGACAAATGAAAAAGCTTACCTCTTTGGTATTTCTCAGCTCCTCTAATTGCAAGGTGTCCCTTTCATGTTGTTTCAACAGCTCCTAAAAATAATTTTTTGGGGAAAAGATCAACACTGGAGTTCTGGCACTTCTTTCAGAAAATTAAGAAAGCCAGAATAGGATTCAGGAATATAATGTAATATTCACCAGTGTTTAGATGCTGGATTAATGAAGCACACATTATAAACTAATGACATGACATGCTGAAGTTACATAATGAAAATGTTACTCATGTGCAACCTAAGTGCATTGAGAAACATTAAAAGAAATCATATTTTCATGAAAGGCTTTTCTTGTTAGTGTATAGATCTAATACTGTTAAATATCCAATTCTCCACAGGCTGAACTTTATATTCAGTGCAACCCCACTCAAAATGCCAGCAGGCTTTTTTGACAAGATAATTCTAAAATTTATATAGAACTACAAATGGTATCAAAGAGCTGAAATAATCTTGAAAAGGCAAAGCTGGAAATTTTTACTTCCTGATTTCAAGCTGCAATAATGAAAACACTGTATTGTTGACCTAAATATAGACAAACTGTTGAATGGAACAGAATAGAGAGTCCACCCCTTGCTCCCTCAAATACAACAAAGACACCAAGGCAACTGAATAGAGGAGAAAATGGTTTTCAACAAGTCATTCTGGAACAAGGAATATCCATATGGAAAAAGATGAACTATGACCTTTATCTCACTCCATACACAAAAATTATTCAAAATCGATTATAGAATCATAAAAGCTAAAGTTATAAAGCTTTTTAAAAAATATATCTTCATGTCCTTGGAATGGGCAATAATTTCACAGAGTACACAAAACACTGTAACCATAAAAGAAAAAAATTGATAACTGATTTTCATCAAAATCAAAAACTTCTACACGTGGCAAGACAGCATGAGCAAAGTGAAAAGGCAAATCACAGGCTGGGAGACAGAATTTGCAACACATCTATCTGATGAAGAACCTGTCATAGTACAAAAGAACTCCTATGTAGCAACAATAAAAGATGAACAATCCAAGTTCTCTTTAAATAGCAAGACTTGAACCAAAACTTCACAAAAGAAGATGTAAAAGTGGTCCAAGAAGAAGATGAAAAATTGCCTGACATAATTAGTCATCAGGAAAACTAAAATGGTAATGGAATAGCACCTCATACCCACTGGAATGTCCAAAATTAAAAGGCTGGTAATACTAGTTGTTGATGATTCAGAACAATTGGACTTCTCTTACATTTAGGATGCAGGAGTAAAATGGTACAACTACGGTGGAAAATATCTTGGTAATTTCTTATAAGGTTAAGCCCGTACCGACCCTAGAGCCCAGTCATAGCACATCTAGGTATATTCCAAAGATAAGTGAAAGCATATATCTACAAAAATAGTTGTACATGGGTGTTTATAGAAGCTATATTTGTAAAAGCCAAAAAAAAAAAAGAAACAACCAAAGCCTCCCAAAACAGAAAAATGGTCATAACATTCTGTGATACTCCTGCAAAGAAATCCTACTGTGCAATAAAAAAGGAAGAAATTACTGGTGTGAATAATGAAGGGATGAATTTCACAGAAAGTATATATTGAGGGAAAAGAAACGGTACACAAAAGAGCATATACTGTATGATTCCATTTACATGAAATTTAAAAACAAGCAAAAGTAATCCATGGCTGTGGGAATCAAAAAAGTGATGAGTTTGTCAAAACTCATCAAACGTGGGTTGTACATGACCAAATTTGCTTACTTTAGTTTGCAACAACGCCCTTTCTCTTCAGTTACGGTCAAGGATGAGAAGGACATTCAGAGACAGTTTCTGGCAGAATAGGGAATTTCAGGTTCTGTGTATGTTAGGATTCTATTATTTCCTGTTAATTACAATTTTCATTCCAATAACTCTATGGTAAGACTGTTTAGATAAAGGACAGCAAGACTGACAGTCTACTTGTATATATTTCCTGAGAAGCTGGGAAAGGAGGACTATCCCATAAAGCCAAAAAGCTTGTGTAATTACGGAGGCACACCTGGGAATCGCACGTCCCACCCAGACTGCACATTCAACCACTGATGTGCTTTGGGTTGAGTTACCTCCTTCTCCCGACATAAGTTCTCAAGCATAGCATTTATTTCCTTCTTCTCTTCTTTGGACTCTAACTCAAACTTTTTGGTTATCCTATATTCTGTGGAGGTAAGGAAATCACATATATATTTAAATGTGGGAAAAACAGATGCAGAAAGACAACCAGAATACTTGAAGATAACAAAAATTCCATACTGGGTCAAACTCAAGGTCCTTTCAGCCTGATGTTTGGCCTCTGATGCCACCTGGAGATGCTTGAGAGTGAGGTGAACATGGCAGTGATTCCCAATCATATCAGCCATGTGGGATTTACCTCTAATGCCTCTGGTTCTCTTTGTGCAGTTTAGGTCAGATCCATTGCTTACTATTTGTCCATTCCCTCTGCTGAAGTAACCCCTATGTTTTCTTATGTATCCTTATCTTACAATACGGCTCTTGGCTAACGTGACTTTTCCACCAATAAAATTCATTCTGTACCTAGCCTTGGGGTAGAGATAGGCTTCAGTGGTTTTGGAGGGTGAAGGAACCTGCCAGCAGAGCCCCAATTCTAAACAGGAGGAAGGAGGGGTTAGGGGCTCACACAAATTTCTCCTTCCACATCGCAGTGCTAGAGATGGATAGGGAAGCAACCCCTGGGCTCACAAGATATGTCTGGACTGAGCTACATCATGAGCAGCTAAAGTCTGGTCTTCCAAACTAAGTTTGTAGCAACTTAATGTAGACTTTGGCAACATGGGAAGAGTGTTGTAGGAGTAGCTGGGAGTCTAGGGGAGGAGCCAGGCTGCTCTACACCAGGATTCCAGGTAAAGCCTCAAACAGGAGCAGCTCCATGTTCCATTGCCCAGCCTTGACTCCAGGGTCTTCACACTCCCTTCTGGTAGTCCAGAGTGGGAATGGCCTTGAAGATGAAATTTCCCAGGGAGTACCTGCATTTACATGAGTAATTTGTTAAAATCAACTAACTCTGATCTGAATTGGGTTGGTTGAGGATGTGGGAATAGGTTTACATAGCCGCACGTCTACCTCAACTGGTCCTCTAAGTCAGGGAGCAGAGTCTCCATCAATTTCTCCCTCTTTTTTCCATTTATGAAGAAGCAGGGTGGGTAGGAGGCTCTCCTGTTGAGCATTCTGCATGATCCATGCTCTTTGCTAAGTGTTGGAAATATTAAAAATATATGGCAATATATGAATGTATCAAATCAACATGTTGTACACTTTACATGTATACAATCTTACATGTCAACTATATCTCAGTTAAAATATACATTATATATGAAACTTGGCTCCCTTAGAGTAGGGCATGGGAATATAGAGACTCTCAGTATAATGAATTGTGTTGTCCTTTCCCCAACAAGTGAATATTTGAAACAAATTCAAGAGCTATTTCTCCTGGAACTTCGAGGTCACCTGTATCCAGATAACAAGTCTGCACTCCTACATATGTCCCCAAGCTTGTTCCAGCCACCAGTGAGTTCTAGAAGATGCGGCTTAGGTCCTCAGGGGACTCACTTCGCTATACTCACTCTGGAGGCTTATTAGAAATTCAGATGCCTGGATCCTACCCTAAACCTACTGAGATCTCAGAGGCGAGGCCCAGTATCTGCCGATATAACATGCTTCTCAGGTCATTCTGATGCTCACCAAGGCTGAGACCCCAGAAAAGACTCCACCCTTGTTGCACTGTCTTGAAGACTCCAGACACCCTCCATTCAGGAGTCCAGCCATGCGGCTCATCACCCATAGTGACTCCAAGGCTGCCTTCTTCAAGTTGAGACTGAACTTAATGCCAGGTTTTTTGTACACCTGTCATCAAGAAGTCCAAAGTTCCTGTACTCACTTTGCCATAGCAGGATCTTTTCCCGCTCCATCTTCTCATCCTTCTCCCATTCTGCCTTCTTCTTTGACCACTTGTCCTCCAGCTCATCATAAACGCTGTCCTGTGGAGGCGCAAAGTACCATGAGGAAAAGCATCCTGAAAGGCTGCACCCCTGCCTCCCAGACCCGAGGCTCAGCATTGGGCCCTTTATAGCTTCCCTCAGCTGGGACACTTGCCAGGGGTCTCCATATGGTGACTGGTGGGATTCAGTTCCAGCCCAACCCACCCGCAAGCCTGTGGAACCTAAAGATCACAGGCAAATTCTGCCTGGTGTTTGCCCTCCTGGAACTGGGCTTCCTTTGCAGACAGGCAGCGTTCCCCATGCTGCAGATGCACATGGCAGCTCCCTCTGAAACAGGAATCACTCATCATAGCACGGGAGGAAACACGGGAAATGTCTAGTTTTTAATTTTTTTTGAATAATTATACCCACTATATTTTCTTTCAAGTCATTGATGAAAGTGTTTTATGGAACAATGCCAAGTCAAACTTCTGGTTCACTCCACTAGAAGTGATTCTTAAGTTGATATTGAGCAATTAATTAGCACTCTGTTAGGTTTATATGTGCAAGAAATGCCCTTAATTGTGCTTCCACTTGGTCTGCATTTTCTTATTTTTGTATCATGAAATTTCTCACCAAATGCTTTGTCAAAATACCGTATATATTTATATATTTATATACTGTCTCTAGTAATTCTACCTAGTCATTAATTTGAACACTTAGAAAAGAATGGGACGTTTTTCCGAGGGTTCATTTTTCCTCAGCAGACCTAACTCCCTCTGTGGTTAGGGTTCAATAAGCCTAACCTGATGCTAGTCCCATTGGTTGGCTCAGACCTCATGAGGCGGGGACATCAGGAGGGGAAGTCTCAGGGCCCAGAGGCTGCCAGGAAGGTCTCAGGACCCTGACCCTACTTCCTTCTCAGGTTAGCAGCAGGCTTCACACAGTGCCTGGGCACCAGTGCTCATCTGTAATTGTGGCCATTTAGGTAGAGGTTCTCATCCTTTTCAAGATTGGTGGGCAGGTCAGTTTCCATAGAGCTCACCATCTCTGGAGGGGCCCAGGTTGAAGCGAACACAAAGTAGACCTAGGAAATTGGGGCAGCTCACCTGCTCGTCAATCAATGCTTCTCTTAGGCTCTGCTCTGTGATGTTTTCCCTGAGTATATCAAGGTGCATCTTGAAAAATGAGTTTTGAATAAAAGCTCAAAACTGAAACTGTGAGTGGTAAATAGAATTTCAGAGGTGGTGCTGGTGCCTAACTTGGTTTC
Source organism: Vicugna pacos (assembly GCF_048564905.1). NCBI lineage: Eukaryota > Metazoa > Chordata > Mammalia > Artiodactyla > Camelidae > Vicugna > Vicugna pacos. The sequence continues at coordinate 69,588,514 of NC_132991.1, read as the reverse complement.
CTCCTTTGATGGGTGATGAACTGTCCTTGTTTGCCTGGGACTGTGTTGTCTCCCTGGGACTCCAGGTTGTCAATGCGAAAACCTGTGAAGTCCCTGGCAAACCAGGACCAGTTGGTCACCACAGGAAGGGGGCTTGCTGTCCCAGCGCTCCCCTCATCCACTTCCTGTCTCCCACTCTCTCACCCGCTAGGAGGAAACCATGCCCTAGCTTTGGTTCCCTGGGTTTCCATCAAGTTAGCTGATTAAATGAATGGGCTATGTTCTGAGACGGCTAGGGCACCTCACTCTGCGCTTGCGGGAGCAGCACAGAGTGATATAGTCTTTTTTGATGACAATTTGGCCAGATGCATCAAAGGCCTTAAAAATGTTTATTTGCTTTGACTCAGTACTCCTCTAAAATCAAAGATGTTACAAAGTAACATTAACAGTGGTTGTTAAAACAAAACAAAACAAAACAAAACAAAAAAAAACAAACAGTGGTTGTTACCACAGGGGTGATTATGGTTCATTCTTTTTGTTGTTGCTGCTTTTGGCTTTTGAATTTCCATTAAAAATAAAAACAATGAGCGGTTATTACTTTTATAATCACAAACATATTTTTCAATGGGCTTTTTTAGGGTCCAGGTGACCATCTTGTCCTGCACGGACCCCATGTCAGTCCCCAGGTTCACTCTTCTCCCTGGGTGCACTGAGTGCCACTTAGGTTCAGGGATGCTGGGAATTTCAGGAAATTATTTTCTGGGCAAGAGGTCTAGATGCATCTCCGCATCATCAGCCAGGAATGAGCCTTGCTTCTCTTACTCTCATAATTCACCACGGAGCTCTGAATCTCACCTGATATACATGAAACATGTTCTTCAAGTACTTATATTCCTTTCCCATTTCCTCTGGACAAAAGGAAAACAACAAGGTCATCATTATTCCCCAGAAATGCAAGTTTTCAAGTTCAAATGTGAGCTTTCCCGCATACCTTCTCCACCTCAAACTCCTCCCCTCGGTGGTGAAACCATGGTGTGCCTCCACAATCACTCCAGAAGCTTATTAGAAATTCAGATGCCTGGACCCCACCCTAAACCTACTGAGGTCTGAGAGGTGAGGCCCAGAACCTGCCGATAATATTCTTCTCAGGTGATTCTGATGCACACCAAGGAGGCTGAGAACGAATCCCTGGGGCAAACCTATATTTGAGGGAAAAAGAGAAACAAAACCTTGGAGGATGTACCTACTTCTCTCTTTTTTAAATAACATTTCCTAGTGTGCATTGGTTTTGAAAACAATATATGTTCTCTTTGGAGAACTGGAAAACCAGCAAGGTACAAATACTGTCTTTTAAAAATATAAGACAAAAGAAAGGGAGAAGGTTATAGAATTTCTCCTTTTCCCCGTGGAGATTAGTCTATACACTCAGAATTCTGAAAGATACACACTTTGCCCTTCCCAAGGGCAGCACTACTTATGGGATAAATCACGCACACCACCCTTATGGTTTATAAGGCCATACAAATCACAGTGTGTCAGTTATGAGACAGGAGGGAAGAGGGCAGGACACAGCCATTAAAAGAATGACACAGCAATTAGCACCAGGATGGTGGAAAAGCCAATTCCCAACAGACCCTGAGACTGGGAGATGGCGGGAGATTCGCCCTCCAGTGGGCCTTGAGCTGCATTATACACATTGTAATGTACTAGCATGGTGAATGACACACAAGCACCACGACACAACCATGAAAGGTTGAGGGGCGGTGGCCCAATTCTTGGGAATCCCCGCCCCTTCCCCAAAGTAGTTCGAATAATCCTCTCACTTGTTAGCGTATGAAAATTAGCAACTAGCAGTCTCTCTGTTGCTTTCCAACACGGCCTGCTCTCTGTCTATGGAGTGTGTGTCCACCTTTACTTTAAGCAACCACCCCCTCCCCAGCCCCAGGGTACATCTCTCTAAATATATCAACTTTTACTCAACTGTGGCTCACTCTTTTTTTTTTTTTTTAGCATATGCCAGTGTTTATTCCTTTTATGGCTAAACAATGTTCCATTGTAGGCATATACTGCATTTTATTTATCCATTCATCAGCTGATGAATTTAGGTTGATTTCACCTTATGACTATGAATAATACTGCTATCAATATTCACGTACAAGTTTTTGTGTGGACATATGTTTAATTTCTCTTGGGTATACACCTAGGAGTAGAATTGCTAGATCATGTGGTAACTCTATGTTTAAACATTTGAGGAACTACCAGATTATTTTACAAAGTGGTTCCACAATTTTTCACTCCCACAGAAATGTTTGAGAGTTTTGATTTCTCCACATTCTTGCTATCATTTGTGATTGTCTGTTTTTTGGTTATAGCCATCCAATTGTGTGAGAAATAATATCTCATTCTGATCACTCTTGAATTCTCTCCTGCATAAAGCCAAGGACCCTCACTTGATGGGGGGCACATCCCAGGGGCTCAACCCAGACCTGGGACACGGCCATCCTCTGGAGCTCCCCCCACTCCCACTTTTTCCTGTATCAGAATGTAATGAAACACCATCACTCTACAGGTGAGGAAACTTGCTGAAATGCAACAGTATTACATTTGTAGAACTTTTAAATATACGTCAAAAAGTGCCCTCACACTCTTATCACTCTGACAAAGGCAGGTATTATTGTCTTTGATTCCCAGATGGGGAAACTGAGGCTCAAGGAGATGGAGGGACTTCCTCAGATTCCGACACTTGGTTGCAAGCCTTTCCATCTTCTGGGAGTCGGGAGGACTTTGGTTGACATAGTTTGCCTTTTATTCAGTTTCATTCTCAACCACTCCCTCTTCCTGGGCTTTAGAAGGAAACCTCAAAAGCCTAGCCAGAGTCCACCTGTGGCTGTGGGAGTTCCTGGCCCTAGACCCACATGGTCAGCCTCCGCCCCTTCACCAGGGTCATTCTCCCAGGTCCCAAGCGTACCGAGTTTATCCTTGGCAGCCAGCTTCTCTGCTTTCAAGGCTGCTTTGTAGTTTTCCTCCAGCTTACTGAGCTGTGCTGCGTGAGCCTCCTCAAGCTCCCTGTGGAGTCCCAGGAGAAGGCTACAGTCACCAGTGGAAGGTTCACCTGATCCCACCTCTCCTCCCTCACACGGGAAGCTGGTGGGCAGGTGGCATGGCCCTCACTCCTTCCACATTCACCTGGCATCCATCCAGAAAAGGGTGAGAAGACCCCTGGTTTCACTATCCACCATTCTGAATGGAGCTGGCAGGGGCCACAGACTCCCTCCAACAGCACAGTCTTTGCATATAGTGTTCTTGGGAAACTGTGGGCTGCAGTGGCACCCAGGATAATTTTAGAGTCCAGGGTCCCTCCAGCCTCCATTCCAGGAGGCAAAAGATGGCAGTGTTCAAAAAGAGTGTTAAAATAAAAGGTAATATGAACTATCAAGCCAGGAAAAGACATGGAAGAACCTTAAATACATATTAATAAGTGTAAGAAGTTAGTCTGAAAAGGATACAGGCTGTATGATTCCAACTATATGACATTCTGGAAAAAGCACAGCTATGGAGACAGTCAGAAGTTCAGTGGCTGCCAGGGATCAGTAGGGAGGGAGGGAGGGAGGACTAGGCAGAGCCCAGAGGATTTTTAGCGCAGCACAACTATTCTGTATGACATCATAATGGCGGATACATGTCACTAAACATTTGTCAAAATTCATAGAATGTACAGCGCCAAGAGGGAACCTTTATGTAAACTGTGGACTTCGGGGGATAAAGGTGTATCAGCGTTAAGTTTACTGATTGTAACAAATGCCCTGGGCTGGTGTGGGATGTCAGTGATGATGTAGGTGGTGCAGGTGTGGGGTCAGAGGTATGTGGGAATTCTCTGTACTTGACTCTATTTTACTGTGAACCTAAAATTGCTTTTAAAAAAAGTCATTTAATACAGTAAATAAGTTAATTAATTTTTAAAAAATTTAAAAAGCAAGTCTGTGACAACCAGGAGGACTTCTCTCCAGCAGGACTGCTGGAGGCTGCTCCGGTGCCCAGCAAGGGTGTGGAAGGGGACTTCGTGGGTTTCCTCACTCACACCGACAACACACCTCCTTCTCTCCCCCTTGGTTTGTCTCTGCAGCCCTGGCTCCTGCCCCTCCCATACCTTCCTCCCATTTTCCCCAGGCCCTGACCTAGCAGCCAGGGACAGGAGAGGTGAGAAGAGGAAGAGAATGAGGAAGAGGAGCGGGGTAGGGAGAGACTGGGCTGAGAACAACATTTACCACAGAAATCTCGTGAGAACCAAAAACTGGCTCTTCTCCGCATTCAGCTGAAAGGGAGATTATAATTGAAATGAAACAATTGGACGGGAAAGTGCAAAACCAAGAATAATCTTCTCTGTGCTAGATTTCAGTGGCTCTCCATTCTACTCTCCAAAGAATGTCTCTCGCCTCCCCTTCCCTTTCCACGCACCTCCCTTTGGCACCTCCTGAAATCCCAGTGAGCTGAAATCCTGCTGGGATGCAGGAGCCTTAGGGCTTCCAGCACACAGGGACACACTTCCAGCACACACTGGCATGTGCCAGAAAGCATACCTCTTCTTGCTTTCAAAGTTCTGCTGCATCTCAGCACAGCGGAGATCCATTTCATTAGAGAGCTGGAAAGGAGGCCAGCATTAATGAGACAGCACTGGGGACCCCACTTTCCCTCCAACCTGCACCTTCTGAGAAGACTTCTCCATTCATGGGGTGCCCCACTCCCCACGCCCCTCCTGTGTGTGTTCTGCAGTGTCATCGTTACTGACGGAGCAGAACAATTCTTGCCTTGCTCTACGTTGTTTGGTACATAATCGGTTCATAATGTTGGTGCATGGAAAGCATCCCTTGCATTGTTTTGTGGGCAGGTCTGGTCTCTTTGGCTGGACTGTAATCTCTTTGTAAGATCACGGCCTTTGGCTTCTTGGATACATAATTCAATTGAGCAAACATTAATTGTGCAAAAGGCTTGAAATGGAAGAGCCAAAGAGGCCTAAGACTCAGACTCTGCCTTCACTGAACTTACAACCCAGTGTTAGTAAATCCTCGTTGGCAGAATGGCCATGTTCCAGCGGACGGGATATGCTCACTCCCAGCGGCCCTCCCTTCTCACTCGTCGGATGCTCTGGCCAGTGTCTCAGGAAGAACGGACACTTCCAGCTGAGACAAGGGTCCAGGGCTTGTCCTTGTCCCTCTCTGACTACACAGTGGCAGCCAGCACTCCTCCCTTCCCCAGGGTCACACGACACTTTGGGGTGTTCACAGGTGGGAGAATTTTAAGGATCACACTCTGAGGTCCCTCCATGGAAGTAATCTAAATATGTCTTCAGCAGGGTGGAGGCTTCAGTGAGTCTAAGTGTGTGTTTTGTCCAATAACCCACCACTGATGAGGTGAGTGATCTCATGCAGTTTAACTTCCTGAGCCTCCATTTCCTCTCTGTAGAAGGAGGCCATAAACCTGGCAGGGTTTTCAGATAAATATAGTAACGAATCACCAGTAGGGAAAGTCTCAGTGTGAGTCACATGCTAGGTCACCGCAGGATTCAGACACACTGGGGAAGTCAACCTTCAAACGTGAGTTTCAGTAAAAGCAGGCAAGGGCGGGGGGTGGGGTGGGGAGGGGACATGAGCATCTCCGGTTTATCACTCCAGCCCATGCCACCGGGCACCTCTGCTTGGAGTCAGGAAGAAGAAACCATGATAAAACAAATGGTAAAATCTAAAAGAAGTGTCACCCACATCCCGGGGAAACACAAAGAGTGCAAACTGAAATCAGTAGATTCTGAAGAGGGGATTTGGGTAATTAAAACAGCAATGAGGAGTAGGTCCTGGAGGCTTCTGGGCAGCTTTTGAGCAAAATTGGAAGTATTGGTCATGCTGGTGCCATTAGCAAGAGCCTCAGCAATGTCTGAAATTTAATGCAGCACAAAGACCACAGCAGGCCCCCCTGGAAATGGCTGGCACCCCAAGTGTGGAGCAGACAGTGGTGCTGAACATGCCGGAGGTGCCCCGAGGACTCCCGGGAGCTGAGTTAGGCCTCGAGGAGGGACTTGAGTTCTTGAAGTTACGGATGAGGATGGAGTCAGAGAGCTACTCCTGGGTGACCATGGTCTGATCTTCACACCTGTCCCCTGGACAGCCTGGTTCCCATGACCGAAGTGCGTGGCCTCTTGCCAGGAACCTAGTGGGCGATCTGAAACTACTGGTCTCTCTCCTTCTTGTAGAGATGCCGGCTAGATCAAGTATCACTCACCAATTTTTGGGCAGCATGATGGTCTCTGTTCATTTGTTCTATTATCACTGTCAGTTCTGAGATCTGTTCTTCTAGGTCCGCAACGATATCCGTCCTAGGCACGAGTAATCTATCACCCACACACTCCCAGGCAGGCCCCTCCCTGAGCAAGGCTGTGCTCTGCACCTGCTCCGTCATCCTGGGGGTGGGGGTGGAGGGGGAGAGGGAATTTGGCAGTAGGGTGGTTGAGCCTCAGAGGCAGCCCTTTTGGGTAAGCTCGCCAGAGTGAGCAGGGGTGGTTTGGTGACCCACTGAGGAGAAGGGAGAGAGGACTATGTCAGGAACCTATTAGGCTTTGACCTTGACTTGGTAAAGACAGTTGAAATGGAGGATTAGGAAATGAGGTCAAGGAGTAGGATTGATGCCGACAGTGAATCTGAAACAAGGAAGGGGCCAGGAATGGGTCGAAGAGGGGATTCAAGAGTGTGGCTTTCAGAGTAGACTACGGATTTTTGTGTTTCTGGGTCTGAAGCCTCTGTGACATCTGGAGTAAACAGGGGGCAGGGCAGCAGAGATGAGGTCCTTGATCCAAGAGGGTGAGAAAACAAGAGAGAGGAGGTCGGAGGAGGTGGGGAAAGAGAAGATACGAATGAGAGATTTAGGAGGCAGAATGAGATGGCTGTGGGGACCGACTTTATATAGTCCCAGAGGATGGAGAGAGTGGGGCTGGAATGACCAAGGGGATGGCCATGCGTGGCCGGGTGGAGTCAGGCTGGAATCCTCCGTCTCTCAGAGGCATAGATTGAGTGGCATCTTTGGACATAATAAAGAAGAGATGCAGACTCGGGCCTCCCAGAAATTCCGACTTTCTTCTTAGTTCTCACTTCCAAATGCAGACTATTTTATAAATATTTTATCTATTCATCCCCTCCAGGAACAACTACTTTCCTTTAATATGAGTTACACCACCCCAATTGTTTTCCAGCTCAGCTGACTGACTGGTCCGTCATCCTGACTCGAATGGGCTTGGAGCCAAGAGGTGGGTGGGGAGAGGAGCCAACGCAGGGTGGAGCAGGGAAGGGACACGGTGGGCCGGCCCTCAGCCAAGACAGGGCAGGCGGGGCTGGGTCTGAGGAGCTAGACGCGGGTCCAAGGGCATTACCTGGACATTTTGACTTTGTCCATGTTCTCTGATTCCGATTGCTTTTTCCAATCAAACATCTCGTCTCCCAGGCTGACGGAAATCTGCTCCCTATTCCGAAGGAGTGTGTAGCCAGGAGACACGTTGAAAACTTCCTGAGCATGAAGGTGGGAGGTCAGGTAACACTGCAGGATTGGGTGCTGAGGCTGCTCCAGTCTCCTTCTAGTGCCGGACTCACATCTCAAAAACAGGCCCATAAGGCAGGATTCCAGGGCCCAAGGCCCTGCGCCCTCCCCAGTTACCACTCACTCTCCTTCCTCCCCCAGGTTTCTCTCCTGAAATCCACTTGCAGGACTCAGGGGGCTCCTGTGTGTCACCACAGGCCTCTCAAAGGCAACACATGCAAAGCCCATCCATTGACCCCCACTCCCCGCTCTGCCTCTGAGCCCGCTCCTCCTCTGTGCTCTCCTTCGTGGCCAAGGGCCAGGGGGCGGCCCCACAGTGTGGAAGTTGCTCAAGGTTTAGATCAGATGGGCCTGCGTTTAACTCCTGCCTCTGCCGCCAACCATAGTTATTCAACATCTCCGTGCCTTAGTTTCTTTGTCAGAGAATGAGTATAATAACTCTTCTTCAAAGGGCTTTTGTGAGGAAAAACCAAAATAACATGAGAAACTGCCTAGCTAAGTTGCAAATAAAACAAAACAACCCCAAAAACATTTTAGTCAGTTCCTTCTGCATCCCACATTAGATACCAAGTCATTCATCTGGGCAGGGCTGCCCGGCAGCACAGGCCAGGATGAGACTGGCGTCCAGAGCTGTTCAGGACACTCTGCAGCACCCTGGACCCGTCATTGTTCTCCGAACTGTAGCTCAGCCCCATCCTCCCTTCTCCCGCACCCCTGCCCCTGACACGGCCCCAGGCCACGGTCATCTCTCTCCTTGGCTCTGGTGATCCCCTCCCTACCGGCCTCTCCTCCTTCAGTCTGGCCCCCCTCAAGTTCACCATCCTCTCCACCTGGAGGGCTAGTGTATCTTTGTTGATTTCTTTCCCTGACCATTAAGGGACTAAGTGATCCTTGTTTAAGGGAGGTGCGGTGGGGGCAGGGACGGAGGAGGCAAAAGGAAAATAGATAAAAGCAGAAAGTGGTAAAATAATATCCCACCAGAGGGTGTTTTTTTTTTTTTTCTCCTAAAATGTCTTACCTAGTCCTGTGCCTGTGTCCGACCCCAAAAGGCTCCCAGGCACCAAAAAGATTAGACCCAAACTCCCGGACAGGTGTCAAGATTTTTCTGGCCTTGGTCCCCATCTCTTTCTCCAGCACCTTCCTGTCCCTTCTCCTCTCAGGTGCCCCGATGGTCCCTCCCCCGGCGTTGTGAGTTCCCAAGTGCAGCACAGGGTTTCCCACACTGGGGCAGGAGCTATACCCAGGCCTGGACTGATGGTCACCCTCTGGTTTCCTTGGGACACGCTCCTCGCCCTACACAAGGCGGTAGGGGGTGGTAATTAAATGTTCTCTCTGGGGTCTGATGGAGCCGACCTCAAGTCCTGGTTCTGCCACTTACCAGATGCATGTTAAATTGAATAATTAACAACTCTTCCTCATAGAATCATTGCACAGATTCAATGAGGTAAGTATGTGTAAAAGTCCATGCCTGCACACAGTGGGTCTCAATAAATGTTAGTCTCACTGCCTTCATCCTGTTTTTACTCACATAAGGTAATTTATTGCTCTCCTCTTGTTTTCTTAAATAGATTTTCGTTCTGCAAGAGAAAAGCATGATCAGAAAGCAACCAGAGAGCAAAGAAAAGCTCCAAGTTTGGAAGCTGTACCCAGCTCTTGCCACTCATCAGTGACAAGTGACATTACCCGGACAGTCTCTGAGGTCCCTTTCAGCTCTCAAAATGTTCTACTTCAGGAAATAGGGACTATGTAAAGGTCCAGGGAACATTGGTACACAGATTGTGATGAAATGGTGGGTAGTAAAAAAGTGGGAAATTGACTCATCACCAGTCTAATAGTAGAACCATTGCTAAAACAGGGGCCGAGAGACTTGGTGTGAAGATCCCAAGTGCCCTCCTATGAGCGCAGTGCATAATCTTCAATGCACACGTTTTCAGTGACATCTATGTTGTCTGCACAACTGCCTTTCTTCATGTTTGCACCAGAAGTTGGTGTTCTGGGACCCTGAAAATGCCAGTTAAATGAATTCAGGATAAGCAAAGTGTTACTATTCTGAGATCTGGTGTTAACCCTGATTATAATTAATTTTCGTTTTCAAGTACAGAAACATGAGCACAATATCGGGTACACAAATGTCACAGGAGTATTTATAAGGGAGCTTAGCTGGGACGTGGAAAGAATTGAGTCAGAGAAACTAGCTTCTTCTGATGTGGTGGCAAGAAATGCAAGTTGGATCGTGTTACTCTTCCCAGAAGCCTCTGATGGCTTCCTGTCCATTATGGGCTAAACTGTGTGCTACCCCAAATTCATACGTTGAAGCCCTAACCCCTGCTATCTCAGAATGGGACTACATTTAGAGGTACAACCTTTAAAGAAGTGACTAAGTTAAAATGAGGCTATTAGGGTGGGCATTAATCCCAGTTTACTGGTGTCCTTGCAAGAGAGATTAGGACACACAGAGAAGCCCAAGGATGTGCACGCGCAAAGGAAAGACCGTGAGAGGAGGCAGCAAGCTGGCTGCCATCTGCAAGCCAAGGGGAGAGTCCTCACCAGAAACCAACCCTGCCAGCACCTTGATCTTGGACTTCCAGCTTCCAGAACTGTGCTGTGAGACAATACATTTCTGTTGTTTAAGCCGCTCAGTCTGTGGTTTTGTGTTGTGGTGGCCCTAGCAGCAAACACACCATCCCTTTCAGAGTAAAAGCCAAAGTCGTCGTTACAGAGGCCAGCACACTTCACTGTAGGCATTTCCTACTATTGCTACTACAAATTACTACAAGTTTAATGGCTTAAAACCACACCGACTTGTTATAGTTCTGGAGGTCAAAGTCCGAAAGGGGCTAAAATCAAAGTGTTGGCAGGGTTGTGTTCCTCCTGAAGGCTCTGCAGGAGAATCTGGTTCCTTGCCTTTTCCAGCTCCTAGAAGCTGCCCCTGTTCCTCGTGGCCTCATCCTCTGTCTTCAAAGCCAACAGCAGCACCACTCCAACCTCTGCCTCTACGGCCATGTCTCCTCCCACAGTGACTTCCTCTTTCACAGGTAAGGACCTTTACGCCTACATTACGGCCACCTGGATAACCCACGATAATCTGTTCAGTTTAAGGTCAGCTGATCAGCAACATGATTCCATCTGCAGTCTTAATCCCCCCTTAGCAAGTAACAGAACTTAGCTACAGTTTCCAGGGATTAGGTTGTGGGCCTCTTCAAGGGGCTTGTTTTTCTGCCGACTACCTTCAGCATCTCTGCTGCTTCTCTGGGCTCATTCCCACCACTCTCCTCACTTCCTCCACTCCCCTGGCACACATGGGCCTCTGCTTTCCATGAAAAAATCAGGCATGCCAAGCAAGTTCCCACTCAGGGCCTCTGCACTTGCTGCTCCCTTTGCGAGGAATGCTTGTCCCAGGTTTCAGCGCGACTCCTGCTGTCCCTTCACACAGGGATCACCCTGACATCTCTGTGTAAAATAGCAGCCCCACCCTCACCATCCCTCTTTCCCCATACCTGCATTATTTTTCTGTGTAGGGTTTGGGGACCTTGGATGGATGAATGTGTTTACGGTCATCTCCCCACCTCTGCCCACTGGAATGCAAGTCCAGGAGAGCGGAGACTCTGCCGTGCTCACTGCTGCCCCCCTGCCCCTGACTCAAGGTCTAGCAAATAATAAGTGCTCAATAAACACTTTCCAAATAAATAGAATACAACGATTCATGCAAAGGCCTAAAATTAAGTCACACTTCTAAGCTTACAAATATGGATAAAGAATTTAAGGGGTGAGTGAAAACAGAGCTGCAATCTACAGAAAACCTTAGATGTAGTAAAGTAATCATGAAAAGAGAGTCAGCACCATAAATCCATGGGAGACTCTTTGCCTAGGATGTGCATGGGGTGTGTGTCCTTCTAGGGCAGCACAGGGGTATCTGGGCTCCTCTGCTAAGACCTCCTTTGAAGCGACTTTGAAAGCTGTGGGGACAGAGGGCCACAGAACCCATGTGTAGGATCTGAGGTTTGGGGGAAATCTCAGTGGGTTCTGGCCATTCTCTGACATCCCTGGCAACAGCGAGCTCCAGTCAGGAAAGGCTGGGAAGGCCAAGAAGGGAGGTTATTTTATTCACAGACCTTGAACCATCCCTGCCCCCTGGATGTAAAAATACTTACTTTGGGGTGACAACAGGTTTTGTTAGGGGTTGGACATAATTTTGTTTTTTTGAAGCTGGAGGAAGAGGAGTTAGCCTGAAAGTGAAAAATAAGTAATGAGGGAGAGAAACTTGGAAATTCAGAAACCTGGTTTAGCACTCCCAGAAAAGGTAGATCCCACAGTGATCCCAAATTGGAATACATGGTCTGACAATGGGAGTCTTTAAAATCAGGCTGGTCTTGAGGAACCTCAGGCCAAAGGCCTTGACACCTGCTCACTGTCCCGGGGGTTCCTGGGCTCTCAGTATGGATCGTTCCCCATCCCCCATTCCCAAAGCTCTTCGTCCCCCGTGGAGGGGCAGCTGCCACAGGCCCTTTCCCTGCTGCACTAACGCTGAGACTCCTTCGCTGAAAAGGACACTCAGCTCAGACAGGACTGGCAGGTGCAGCTGGGGAAAGCTGGGCTTTCTGGCCTTCTTGGGTTTTTGAGAAGCTGACTGCTTTGGAAATCTTGTGTGAGAAACAAAGCTGCAAGTGGAGCCCGAGCTCCCAGGTCCTACTCTGCCCCAGAGGATCCTCACTTGGGCTTCGCTGGGGAGGTCCTGCTTGGTGGCTGAGGGGTCTTGATTAGCTTCCGTGGTCCCAAGTTCCAGGGGTCCCAGCAGGTGCAGTAGACGAGAGGGTTGGGGTACATGGCAGGTCGGGGGTACTCTTGGCTGCTGGGTCAGGAGGCCTTCGCTGAAATGGGAAAACATCATATAGAGTCAGAGCAACAATACTTAGCTTGCGAAGGACCCAGGGAAGGCCCAAGGCACAGGTGGCAGATTCTGGAAGCTGCTGAGTTGGTATAGGGTCTTGACTCTGCAGAGAATATCACCTCACCCCTTGCCGCCCTGTAGACTTGACTTGAAAGCACTTTAACCTTTGACATAGTTGAGTGCTTACTGTGAACCAGGTCCACATCAGGGATCAGTTATTGTTATGCCAATTTTATAGAAAATTCTATGCAGGACCTGCTATCAGGCTTTCTCTTCACTTCAGAGACAGCTAGTATGGAAGAGCAAGTGCTTAGGAGTCAGACAGTCTTGTGTTTGTTCCCAACCTTGCAACTTGCTACCTCGGTGACCTCTCTGAGCCTCAGTATCCTCATGTGAATTTTGTTTGCAGAAGTTTTATTTCTAAATTTGTAGGACATTAGATTTATTTTTGTGTCTGTGTTAAATTGAAATATGCTATTGTAAAGAAAATCAAAATAGAGAAAAGCTTAAAGAAGTAAAAATTATCCAAAATACTAACATCTAGAGATGACCACTGAAAATATTTTGGTTAATGTCTTCTAGAATTCTCTCTAGTCTAAAGAAACAGATTTGTATAATTTTCCACAAACCAGAACAAACTCCACTTACATTCTAGATATGCTTTTTTCAACAATGTCATGAGCTTCTTTTAATGTCAATAACTATATATATGTCATCATTTTTAAACTTAAGTTTACTGTGGAATACAAAAGTAGAGAAAAGAGTACATTGAACTCCCCCATCACCTAGCTTCAATGATTAGTGATCTGTGTCTAGTCTCATTCCTCTATACTCAGCCCACTCCTCTAACACTAGATTATTTTAAAGAAAATTTAAAGCAAATCTATAATTTTAATTATACTTCAGGCAAATTTTTAAAACAAGCCTGAGAGTTATTTCTATATATATATATATCATCCATGACTGTGTAAATTTCTATGAATGTACTCATTTACATTTTTAGCCAGTTTTGTATTTATGAACATTCAGTTGTTTCTTTTTCTCCCCTAATATAAACAATGACTTGATTTTTTTTTTTTTTTTTTTTTTTTTTTTTGCTCTTTAAAGCTAAAGGCGTCTTCTTCCAAACACCTATGGGGATAAAACTCAAAATATTTAACAACTGGGAAGACAAATCTATTGAATAATCAGAATAGTCATGGGCTGGAACCTAGGGGACCCTTCTCCTATCCCTATGCCAGACATTAACCCCTTACTTGCTGAATCCTGAGTAGGTCTGGGAGTGCCAGAGGAGGTGTTGAAGCACCAGGATGTCACGTGAGGAGGGCATTTGAGGAGCTTGGACAATGTGTATACACAATCAGTATGGCACTATTTCAATATCCGTGCATATGAGCTAAACATTGGCCCTCTACCTCCAGGACTCTTCCAAGAGGAAACTACTATTAACAGCTTTTTGGGTATGCTTCCAGAAATATTCTATAATCTTTAAAATTTTTTACACAAATGAGAGCAATATTTTACACACTACACCATGCCTTGCTCTTTTTATATAACAGATTATCTAATAGATATTTCCGTATCAGCATAGATAGATCTACTGTATTCACAGTGGCTTGATGGGCTTCGTATGGTTTTAAGAATATAGGTGTGTGTGTGTATGTGTGTGATTTAGAATTCTTTTTCCTTATTCTTTTTCTTTCCTTCATCTCTTCTGGATGACTTTACCTGAAGCTCAATGGACTGAATGTGCCAACTGGTGATCCTTTAGTCACCAGTGAGCCAGCTGAGCCTCCAGCAAGGTTACTGATTAGCATTAACCAGAAGAAAAAAATATATAAAACATCTTTCCAAAGAGCTTACCTTGGACTGCCCAAAGACTTGTTTTTCCCATGTGGCTCCTCTCCAAGTTGGGAGTCTTAAAGACACCGCAAGTTTACAGAGAAGCTGTGTCACATCAACACAAAGTCCGAATTCATTTTAGGTCAAATCCAGAGGTTCCAGAACTCGGAATTTTAGTGGTCATTCCAAGTGATTGAAATGCCAGAGCAGAAAATCCACAGTATGTGTGGTGCAGAGAGACAGGCTTCCAGTGCATCCAGTCAAAGTCCTTTTACAAAGGCTGACCTGGCATGAGTAAGAATTTCCCTCCTAAAGTCGATCTGGTTTGAGTCTTCCAATATTGCAATGAAAGTCAAGCTAGAGGAGAAATTCCCCCTCCATTCAGACTCTTGATTTGGGCCTTGAGTTGTGAGGTTTGTCCTTGGAAGATGGCAGGGGAAGGTTTGTTTCTTTTATTGCTATGGAAACAGAATGGTAGCACCTCATTGGCTCAGGCACTATGCTCTTTACAATAGAAGGCTGGGGAAGCAGCCATTAAGAAATTCTCCAAGATGTGAGACAAGATACATTTAAGATATACTTCAGAGGAAACAGAATTTAAGAGCACTCCTAGGCTTAATTGGCTGTGGCAGTAGTTGCCAGACAGGATCTGTGATGGATTTTAAGTTCCTCTGTCATTTGCTCACAGAAACCTCAGAGTCTAAAGTGGGCACTCTCTTCTTGAATTTCAGGCTTTGAAATCTCTAAGAGTACAAATCTGCAGAATTCAAAAGAAGAGTCTGGGCTAGAAACAGTTTAGGAGTCTTCAGAGTAGATAATATTTTAAGCCACAGGAGTGGATGAGATCACACAGAGAAAGAGTGTGTGTAAGAAGAGAACAGGGTCTAGTACAGAGCCCCAGGGAACACCGCTGTTTATGACAGTGTTTCTCAAAGTGCAGTCAGTGGGTTAGTTAAAGCTGTATAACCATCACTTGAAGGAAAGTGGCTTAAATCAAAGAGGTTTATTAATTTCATGAAATACAAAGTCTGGAGGTCGTGTGACCAGAGTTGATACAGACTCAGAAATGTCATCATATATTTAATACCTTGTAATAGCCTATAATGAAGGGGAATATGAAAAAGAATAGATACATGTGTACAACTGACATCACTATGCTGCACACCAGAAATTACACAACATTGTAAATCAACTATATTTCAATAAAAGAAGAATTTTAAAAAGTTACTGCCAAAACAAAACAAAACAAAACTGAGTTCTTTCCATTCTTCTGTCAAGCCAGCCTCAGCGTGTTGCCGGAGGGGAGCCTCGGAGCTGCACCGTGGCTGCCACGACTCCAAGCACCGTGAGCAGACAGGGTGGAGACTACCGGGAAAGCTAAAAGGGAGGGAAAGATGTCACCAAGAGAACAATGGGATTGGATATTCACTTCAAGTCCATTTATTGTGTGAAAATTCATATTCAAATGCTTTCTTATGATTAAAAAAAAAAAAAACAGGATTTGGGTCTTGTGTGGAGAGTGGCTAAAAACAAAGATACAAAGGAGCAAGCACTGAAGGAAAATCCCAGCCACTTGGCTAGGCTGAGGCTTAGCACTAATTATTTTGGGATTATTTTCCCCCTCTTTTCCTCTTTTTAGAGACGAGTACTTTTTCGCTCCAAAACAGTAGAAGGGAAGGAAATGAAGGCTTCTAGGAGCTAAGGGTTAACTGCTCTTCTCTTTGAATTTAGGGAAACTTCGGCATTGCATAAAAAGCTCTTTCCAAAGACCAGGGAAGGGGGCTGGTGCTACTAACATTCTCAGTAACTTTCCCCAAAGCAATGTGCCTCAGTATTTGGAATGCAGGTGGAGGAGGCCAGAATACCAACAGGATAACCAAGTGTAAGGTGAATAAATGAATGAGAGAAATTGTGACTGAACAATCCACATGTGTCGTCAGAATTCTTCTGCACATTGCTTGGGGAAATGGGCCCCATCTTGTATGGTGCAGCGGCCCTCACAAAGTGGCAAATGTGATCAGCTGGTGAGCGTTCTCCATGAGAATACTTCGTGTGCAGAAAAGACAGTGCTCTGTTAAGGAGCTTGTCATTTTCTTCATGTTGCTCAGTTTCCTTTGATCATTTCTTGTTTTTCAGGATCGGAGTTAGGGGTGCTATGCTAACTCCCAAAGACCCACTTGTCAGTTCCCAAATGGCTCCTAGCCAGGGAGCCACAGGAATCACACTAAAGCGTGCAGTGCCACCCTCATACTTCTAAAGAAAGGCAGCTGCCCTAAGCCCTGGTCTTTAGGGGGCTCTGCATATCACAGGTGTACACAAAACCCAAGCTTACTAAAGAACACACAGGTCCTGGATCTGGAGCTCAGCTCTGCAATAGTGGGACCCATCCATTCTGAGCATCCATTCTTACCATTAACACCAGCAGGCCCCAGGGGAGCACTTCACATCTCTTGCCCTTTATCTTCGAAACAAAAGATGACTGTGTGAACATGCGTCAAGATTTCTTGAGTTGTGCTGCTGAAGTCAGAGACACTGCTTTGGAATGCAGGAGTGATGGGGGCCCCAGCAGCGAGGTGAGAGGAGAGGGAATTCATCAAAAACTCTCAGATAGCATGAATACATAGATTCAAGCTTAGTGAGATACCATTTTCCAGTGGTACTGCGCATCCATTTTTTTCTCCTTTACATGTTTTCATTTGTAACTCCACAGGAACTCATTATTGGAGTGGTACTTGCAAGAACTACATATTGTGGCTGAAGAGAATTTTGCAATATGATTTTTTTTCTTCCAAGTAAGTTTTATAATTTAAAATTTTTATTTATTAATTTTTTTTAATGGAGGTATTGGGAATTGAACCCAGGACCTTACACATGTTAAGCACAAGCTTTACCATTGACCTATATCCTCCCCACTGCAATATATAATTGCAATATGCAATTCTGATTACCTTTAACTTTATATATGTATACAGGTCTAGATGGAGCATGAATGAATCATGGTGCCAATTCTTCCCATTACAGTATGGATCTAGAGATCGCTTTGAGAGATGGTGAAATAGCTAATAAGTGGTGGTGAGTTATATGAAATTAAAATACTTTGTAAAATTTTCTGGCCTATTGTTGTCACGTTTGAATGTGATGTGAAATTCTTGCTTTTAAACAACTTAGCGATTTTGCTGAGAAGGCAAGAAAAATTAATTTAATGAAATAATACTTTGATTTTTATGTATTTTTCTTTAACATTTCACGTCACCTTTGGCATGCTTCACTCGTACTTTCTTCCTGGCTGCCAGCCAACAGTTGTGTTTTGGCATCTTTGCCAAGCCTGCACAGCAACATTTGTTCACTTGAAAATTGTATGGCATTTTAGTCCTTATTTCACAAAAACTGAAAAATGAAATACCAAATGAAATGAAAATAGAAATACCAAATTTGATACTAACATAACCAAACTTAATATTATAGAAACAGAGGTGAAAATCAGCAGGATGCTGAAAACCTCAAATCTTTACCCTCATCAGATTTTTGAAGTTAAACACATCTATTGATAATCATTGTGAAAGAAAACACAATTGAAGATGCTGGGAATATCACTAAATTATATATCAAAGAAGTTGAGGCTCATACTTCATTTATTTCTCACAAAATGTTCATATTTCTAAATGAATATTAAATGAATTTTTAAAAAGATACAGCAATTAAATTGTGACAGAGAAAAGAGAACATCAAAGAACCTTTTCTATTAGAATCCAGCAATTCTCAAACTTAACTTCTTGCAAATAGTTTCTAAATAGCTTAGAGTATCAGTAGTAAATTCTGGACTATAGGAAAAGAACTGCTTCATACTTCTTATTTTCAAATTAAAGATCTGCCTATCAATGACTTTAGGTTTTATTTTTTTGTTGCTGATAGTTTGCTAAGGAAACAACATGGCTATTCTATTTCTAAAAAAATCTAAGAAAATACAATAAGATCTGTTTACTACTCATGACTATTATTGGTTTGTTTTGTGTTGGTTTGGCAAATAGAGGTTGTTTTCTGTACCAAAAACAACCTAATGGAAAGGAAGGACAATGCAGGATTATCTGTGAAAAGAACTGGGACAAAAACACAGGAAGACAAATGAAAATTTAAGAAGATACTCATGTTTATTATCTGATTTACATTTGACAAAGCAAAGGTAGATGCACAAAGAGCTGTTTGACAAAGTCAAGCCCCAGATATCAAACAACAGCATCTCCCTGGCAGCCCCCAGAGGGCACCGATGACACTCCCAGGGGCCGGGCTGGCAATGCAACTACTCAGCCACTACACACTAGGAGCTCGAGTTTCAGATGTTGAAAGTCAATATTACCAGCAAGTACTAATTATGTACCAGAATGTTCAGAAAAAATAACAGGCTTTGAATACTGTATAAAATACATCTTTTATAGAGAACAGGCTCTTGTGAGCTGCCTTTCACTTATTCCCTCCCTTTGCCAAAGCCTGTTCATTCAGGTGAAATCAAGGACATATAGTACAAAATTTGTTTAAAAATTACTTTAACAATGGGCATTAATTTTTTTCCCAAGACCCATGCCTAAGGCTATTTACATCAGATTTGGGGTCATCATAATTCAGGAGAACGTTTAATTCTGAGTTCACAGGGAAGGTATCAGCAATACCTGAGGTATAATCATCGAAAACCTTCAGAAGGAAAAAAGAAGACTGAAGTTTCCTGTACTGGCAGGAGAGTACATACACAGCTGATATAGAAAAACTAAAATGAAGAAAAAAAAAAAAGAAAGACTAAAATGTGCACAGTGCTAAAACCTAACAGATAAATTAAGAAGGAACTTGCTACAAGGCTCCAGTTCTTACTATACTTCACACACAATTTCATTATAATAGAGATTCTCAGGCTGTACCAAAGATGATTTTAGGTGGAAATTTCAAAAACAGCAAAACTCAATTTCAAAACAGGATTCATTTCTAGAGACAAGCACGCACCAGTGTACAATCACTGTGTTTCTGGTGGAACACCAATGTCAATTTAATTTTCAAAAACCAAGGTCTGGTCCTCTTTAATCAGACGGGCTTATTTGGCTGTGAATACGTCCTCACTCTGCCTCCAAAGTGATCATTTTAGCATCGGTTATTTTAAAAGGATACTAATTATACAGAACACTTCAAAATCTATCTTAATTTATAGTTGTTTATATAATATACACAAAATCTGATCATTTAAAACTTTGTTCTACTCTCTGGCCCCATATTTCCTAATTCCTGATGTTTCTTGGAAACTGGCAACAGGAAGGTTGCTTTCTTAGAGAATAAATAAAAAACTTAAAGAATTGGCTAAAATAAGCACCCCAGAATTACTTTCTCAAAATAGAAACTCGAATATTATCATTTAAAATGTGAATGGGAATATTTTCGAAACTGAAACATCAGGAATTCCTCTGGTCCACATTCAGGACACTTATATCCACTTCCAGACCAGCTGGAATTCCTTTCTGAACACCTATGTAAGATCTGCTGACTTCAGAATGACTGAGCAAAGGGGAGAGAATGGGGAGAGAGGACAGTCTCAACTTTTTGTTTTTAAGAAATTTATTTAGGAAAGTTTTATTAAAAGATCATAAAAAGCATGGAAAACTCACGCATTCTTACTACTGCATGTGTGTTTTTTTTTAACCCTTTTGAACACAGAGCTCTTCCTGAGGAGAGCGAGCTCAGGAGGATAGAAGGACCCTCCTCTGGCCTGTAACAGGGGTCTGGATGCGAGTCACAGGAGCAACACTCATCAGGAATTCTTCAGAAAACTGCCCTTCAGTTAAGTCAGAACAAGGGAGCAAAACATTTGCAAATTAGGCACTCAAAAGGTCAAATAACATGCTTCCCATTTTCAAAAATAATTAGCCCCTCCTTCATCTTCGCCCCATCATGTCTTTCATGGAATGGCATTTCTTTCTGAACTGGACTGCCGAGATAAAGCCACATCATCTGACCATCTGACAAGGAGCAGACCTTGGTCAGCAACACTCAGAAAACAGATCTGTTTCTTCCCACTTCACAGCCTTGCGTCACACTGCTCAAAGCTGAAACTTAAAACCTAATCCCGGAGTTTCACTTTGCTGTTTCACATCATTTGTTTAAAAAACAAAACAAAACAAAAAGGAATCTCAGAGAAAAAGCAAAAGCTTTGACTTTCCAATTAAAAAGTTCATTCTCTAATTCTACAGATATCAAGAAAAAGGCAGATGTATTTTAATTTTATTTTGTATTTAAAAAAAAACACAATCTCAAAGCAAGCACCTGGGTTTTACTTCAGTTTATAATAATTCACTGTGCCTGAGAATTTTTGTGCAAATACATGTCATCTTTCATTAAAAATATGCATAGTGCATTTTGGAAAAAGTATAGTTGCAACCAACCTTCCTTACAAAAAAAACTTACAGACATAAACACACAACATTCTCTAATTCCTATTGATTGCACTTCTGGTTTAACCCTTCCAGCCTCCAAGAAAATTTGAAAGACACGTAATTATTTTCATGTGCCTTGGCTACTACACTTATCCAGAAGAAAATATTTTGAAAACAACTCTCCTTGGTTCCAATTTCCCATATTTTCCTTCTTAAAGTAAATCTCTCCTACCCACTACTCATGTTGTTTTGGGCAGATGTTGTATAAAAATACAAATTTAAAAAAATGAACTCTTGTTAATCACAGATACAAAAGGAATGTGGATGATGTTCGGGCTCCCAGTGGCTCAAAGGCCCGAAAAGAGAAAGCAAAAAAGGAGTCTCCACTATTCTGATCTTATGAAAAAGGTAAAATTCCTTGTATGATAACTACTCCTTGATGGGTATGTAGTTTAACCAGACCTTAACAGAGGCCAACATAAAAGCCATCTCATTGTTGTCTCAGTAACAGGCCAAGCTTCCAGCAACCTTCCAGAACAGCTTTCAACAGGCAATGGTCAAAGTAGCCTTTTTCCCTCCCATCTCATAACTTGGGTTCCCTGCTTATGCTCACCAGAAGTAAATGTGCTAGCAAGTTCAGTCTTTCTGGTATGTTTCAATATTACTGAATTGATTTTCTAGTCACTTTTTATTTTCAAGACAAGAAAAAACAACTGAAGGACTACATTAACACTTTCATCCTTCTCTGCCTCCAAACACTCGTGACCCATTTATTTATACTTTCAATTTATCAGACAGACCTCCTGCTTTGGGGCCACATCGCAATTCTGTTTCCATTCTTTCACTTTCCCTTTCCCACATCCACAGCCCTTCTGCAACATGCCTCTTCTCTCAGACAAGACCACATGTATCAGTGCAAATCTTTCCTTCATGTGCTAATTTGTATAAGAGGTCAGCCAACTGCTGACCCTCAATTCTCCTTCAGGATATCCATTTTGGGTGAAGATGTGCAAACTGGGGTGCCAAAGCTACCCATCATGACTGGAAGACTCTGGTTCCTCCTCAGTCCACTCAATAAATTGCTACCTGAACTTAAATAAACAGCAGAGTTTGGTCTTTGAAGACCATTTTCTGCCTCTTGGCTTCTTCCATTTTTCTGGGCCTCAGGGGTTTTGATCACTCTGGCTATGCCCAGTCTCTTCAGCCTGTCCACTAAGTTCATCTTCAACTGGCCAACATCAGGAGGGTTCCGGGATGGTCTCAAGCCATACCTCTCCTGGAGGAATGTTTCTGCTGGTCGGGAGGCCAGAAAATTTTCAGAGAGGTGTACTCGAGGCTCATCAGGCAAAGGAGAAGGGCAAGGTGAGTGAGATGGTGAATTGGGTGGTGTGGAAGGGATAGCCAAGCCTCTGGGGAGAGGCTGGAGGAGGGGGATCTCTGAAACTGGACTGTGGTACACTTTGGCAGAGATGCCTCGCTCTTGCAGAAGTTTGGCCAAGCTCATGGTGCTGCTGAAGGTTATGGTGGAATCTCGTCGATTGGTGATGGACTCACCGATGCTGAGTCTATAGGACAGAGCAGGAGAATTCACCGCCGTGTTTGATGAACTGCTACCACTACTTCCACAGGATAAGGAGGGGAAGCCAGAGCTTTCCAAGAAAAGAAAGAAAGAAGAAAAGCAGGAGAGTTTAAGAATAAAAAGTAATCCTGAGTCAGCATTTTAAGTAATTATAGCAGTTATCCACAGCAAATACAAAGCAACAGCCAACAAAATATCAGTATCTGAGGAATGAAGTTTTTGATGCATTACTTCAATAATTAGTTTTTTGTAATTTGTAATTTAGTCATTAACTTACTGAGACATATTTCTTTTCATAGCATATGAAAAAGTTTACTATGCGCTTAGATAACTTTATTCTTAAACTTTGACTCTAAAATATGTATCTGTAGAAATACAACTAAATTTTATGGTAAAAATAAAAGAAATTTAAGTATTAAAGAAAGTAAGCTTTAGAAATTTCTCTTGATATAACCATTCTATAAAGTAAAATATACCGAGACAATAATCCATGATTTAACAACTCTTTAGCCTTTCAGAAAATACAATCTTTCATAACTAAGCCAAAGTTGCTCTTCTAAAGAGAAATTTATTTTTTTAATCTTTCAATTTTTATATGACTGAGAACAAATAAAGTTCTGTTAAATTTCCATTTTTAAGAATGTTAATTCCAACAAATAGTAGTGTAAAGATACCCATGGAGTGAATGTTTCTCAATCTTGACTTAAAGCATGTATTTCTGGGAAATTAAAAATAATCAAAAGCTTCAACAGCTATTAGGATCTTTCTTCTTAGTCTATGTTTTGTTAAACAGAAAAAAAAGCTAAATAAAAAATCATCTACTCAAGGAAATGGACAGGTACTTCTTTAGCAAATGTTTCCCCCTTGAGCAAATGTTAATAGCATCTGATGGATAAACTTTCACCTTAACACAAAATACTCAGAATATCTAGATATCAAGAATTTTAAAGATTATGAACATAATGCAGATTTAGGTCTAATAAATAAACTTTCTAAAGTTACTAACTTGTATTAAAGAAGCAAATGCAAAAAGTTTGACTACTTCTCAGTACCACTAAGAAACTCTTACCTATTGTACTCCCAGTCTCTCACCTCCCCATCCCTACTTAATTGTAGAATTTCCTGCCCTTTCCTAAACTGTTCACTTCATTACCAAACAAAACAATGGTATCAAGAGTACTGAGGTACCACTGAGAGTCTTCTCACGAACCAACTTTTTTTTAAAACTACTACCCTGTTGACCATAAGAACAATGTGGAAAAATCGCAGACATGCCTGTTCATTACAGACTTTATTGAGGTCTTTATTGGATGCCACCTAAATGCTTCCCTAAACAATCAATTTGCTTCTATCTTATAGACATAGTGAATCATAGTCTGATGTCCCTCTACTTTGGCAGCTAGAAAGTTATGACTCAAATACACAGCTCACCTTGCTTAGCGAGTATATAAGATTTGAAAGTACAGTTGTGCACTAGTTTTATTCCCCTATCCATTTTATATCCTTACTCTTCATTCTTCTTTGCTTCATTTTTTCCCCCTCTACTTGTAGTTAACATTATCACGGCAAAGCTCTACATATCTTTGAAAACTACCTTTGATTCTCTTGAGAGTTGGTAGGATAGAAATTACAGCAATATTGCTTATTGTTCTAGCCCGGGTAGTAAATAATTTGGAGTGCCCAGAGGGTTCTGGCACTGTCCTCAGCTTCTGGGAGGTAACCTATGCCATATCTGCTAGAAGGGTGTTTGTTTAGGATGGGGCTGGCCACACCAGATCTGGGGATGGACCTGGCCGCACCTAGTAGTTGACAACGGGGGCCGGTCATGCCAGAAAGACCAACCATGAGATTTAGGGGGGAAGCTTGGGTCAGTGAACCTGGAGATGGGTTCAACTATATGGGTAATCAGTCAGTCATGCCTTACACACTGAAGCCAAAGTGAAAAATCCAGATACTGGGGCTTGGATGAGCTTCCCTGGTTGGCAAAACTCCGTGTGCACTGTCACACATGGATGCCAAGAAAGTAATGAATCCTAAGGACAAGGGAAGCTTCGTGTGTGGAACCCTCCCAGACTCTGACTTGTCCATCTCTTCCTTCAGCTAATTTTAACCTGTAACCTTTCCCTGTGATAAATAGCAACCATGTGCAAACAGTTTCAGTGAGTTCAGTGAGTCCTCCTAGAAAATTTATCAGACAACAGAGTGGTGTGGGGAAACTCTGAACTGGCAGGTGGTATCAGAAGTGAGGGCAGTCTTGTTCAGAGGATGGGTTCCTCAAATCTTGCAGTTTGGCTAACTCTGGGTATAGTCTGGGTCATTTACTACCTGTCTGCCCTTGGACCATTCACCTGAACTTTCTATGCCTCACTTTTTCCATTTAGACACTACATACTCACTTGCCCTGACTACTTCAAAGAGCTATAATGATCAAATGAGAAAATAAAATGTGAAAACATTCTAACGAGAAATCATCACAGACATTAATTAAAATTCTAGGAATTAAAATGACAGTTATTTAAAAAAGAAATTCATGAAGACATAGTTGAGGTAAGAAGTAAGGCCTCAAATTGCTGACACCCTCTTACCTGGGGGTAACCTGAGTGATATCTGAGGGATGTAAAATCCTACAGGTGGTAAAGGTGAACGTCGAGTTTGTGCATGACAGACATTTTCCTGGGTTTGAGGTTGCAGCTGCAGCAGGCATTTTTAGGGAATCAAACACAAAATTGAAAGAATATGTTAGCAATGTAAAAAGTTCATCATTATTTATTAATAATACATCATTTATCAAGTATCTTTTGTACAAAAGTCTCCAAATCTAGAAATGAAATATACATATTGTATTTGTATCCACTGGTTGGTATATATAGCTAACTCCTTCAATAACTTAAAACTGTAATTCAAAAGGATTTAAAATAGCTTACAAACAAGAGAGAAACACATTTTTGAAAAAAAAAACTAAAAAAACCCATCCAGAACTAGTCATCCAATCCTTCTAGCCAAACTATCTACTCCAGCAGTTCTTGAAGTGTAGTTTGCAGACCTTGTGGGAGTTTATAGGTCAAAACTACTTTTACAGCAATGTTAAGATGCCACCTGCCTTTTTGACCAGATTGGCATTTGCACTGCTGTTGCAGAAGTAATAATGGGTAAAACTGCTGGCTCCTTAGCACAAACAAAGGCAAAGACACCAGCTGTACTAGGATTCTTCACTGTTGTGCATAAGAACATCCTTGATGAAGCAGTAAAAATTATTTATTAAATCTTGACCTTTGAATCTTTTCAATATTCTGTGCGATGAAATGGGAAGTAAGCATTAAGCCCTCTGCTGCATACTGTGATGCAATGGTTATCCAGAGGAAAAGCACATGTACAATTGAATGTAACAATTTTTCAGAGAAACCATTTTCACTCGAAAGAACAACTAATACAAAAGCTTCAGGTATTCGGACTTGGATATCTGGCAACATTTTCTTGAAAATGAATGTGGTGAGCTTGTCTCTTCAAGAAAATAACTGACAAGATTTGCTGCCAGTGACAGAATTTGAGCTTTCAAGTTAAAATGAGTGTTTTGGTAGATCTGTATCCATCATTGAGAGCTTGAAAGTTTCCTAATACTAAGAGACTTACCTGCTGAGACAGGTGGTGATAGTATATGACTTTAATATATTATATACTGAAATGTGCCAACATTTGGAAGATCTGCATAACTCAGTGAATTAGTATTTTCCCAAAGCCCAATGCATGATGTTATAAAATCATGCGTGGGTAAAAGATGCAATTCAAAGTGTAGGATAGACTAATAGATCTTAATGTAACAAAGTATGAAAAGTTCACTGACAGGGTTTTAGATTCACGTTGTTACAAACCTTAGAGAAACTATCACTTATCAAGTTTTGGTGTAATTTCAAAGAATATCCACAAATACTTAAAGAGGCTATTAAAATAGTCTTTCTTTTTCCAACTACATATCTACGTGAGGCTGCTTCATATTCTTCAACCAAAGCAACATATTGTAATAGACTGAATATAGAAGCTGATACAAGAATCCTGCTATCTTTTATTAAACCATAGAGACTTGCAAAATTGTAAAACAAAACCATTCTTCTCACTACTTTTTAAAAATAGCTATTTTTTCATAAGACATATTATTTGTGTTAATATGTAACTATTTAAAAATAATTAGTTAATAAATATTTTTATAATTTCTCATTTGACTTCTAATATGGTAAATATCAACAGATATCATTCACAAGACAAGCTCTCTTGAATTCTCAATGGTTTTTAAAAGTATAAAGAGATTCTGAGTCCAAAAGGTTCGTGAGCCTCTGGCTGAATTGCTCTCATGCAGGTCGGCTGAGAAGTGAAGAGACTCTTAAGAGCCGCTAGTGTTATGGATTTCCATCATCTTATATTCAAGATGGAGTACACACCTGTAAGATTTAAGTAGAGGCAGTCAGCTGACCCTATAGTTATGCAGAAAGCAAAGCACTCTTCTCACCTGAAACTGGACCACCAGCTGAAGTCATGGGTGGTAGGAAGATTCCTGTTACTGGCTTCGACACTGGTGGTTTTTGTTCGACTTCTGAAGGTTTCTGAACCTGAAAAGTGATACCTTCCTCTTCATCCTCTTCCAAATCTGAGAGGTGATAGATGGCATCCTGGGGCAACTGGGTAAAGCCTTTAGTTATGACACCTGGTCGTGGGTCAAGAATGGTTCCTAAATTTGGTTGAGCAAGCTGCTGCCACTGGTGCAGAGTCTGTGATCCTGAGTATGCAAGCCAAAAAAAGGGCATGTTTTAAATTTTCAACAAATATTAAACCTTGGAAGAGAAGCTAAAATTATATGTATAACAAAGTAATGACAATAATAAAACTACTTATTTGGCCTTAATATTTTGGTAACATTCGTAAATTAAAGTTCTCTGTGGAAGATTAACAAGAGAATAATAATCTTTCTATTTCAAAGTTAACTCTAAAAAGGACAACGAAAGCAGGGATGAAAAAACCAAGACAACATCCTTAATAGGAACTAGGATGCAGAGGCAGTGATGAGGCGGAAGACACGTGTCTCAGAGGTGGGGCTGAATTTCCTCAGGTGACAAAAATCAACACTCCTTTGGCTTGGAACCATGCCTATGAATTTTGAAGTCAAAAGCCAGGCTCTTAGGTTGGAAGACACCCTGAATTTCAGTGTTTTTTGTATACCTCTCCACCCTGCTCTTGACTCTCCTTTCACCAGGCTCTCAGGGAGAGTAGGGAAGTGAAGAAGGTGATAAAAGGAGGATCTAATCTCCTGGTTGCTGTCTACTGATGCCGGTGAGTGATCACTGCAAGCGCCTGCACCAGATGCAGTGTCTAATTATGTTACTGATAGTCATTTTACCCCATTTTCTCTGACAAATACCTGCACTGATGATTAGTGAATAAAACTAACTTACAGAACCTTTGAGTTTGAGGGGTCCTTATTTTTTCTAATGCAGACTTATGATAATAGCAGAGGATCATTTGAAGATTGTCAATATTCCATAAAACAAAGAAATTTATTTTGAATTCAAGTTCTATTTTAGAAGAGAACAGAAACTGAACTGGAATGATCAGAACAGAACAAAAGAAAAATACCTCTAAGCAAATGACACTTCTTGGGTAAAGAACTCTTTTTTGAAAAGGAAGGTAGAGATGAAGTATTATATGCAGATTATTTTTATTTATCTATCATATCCCATTTATCTTACCATGAAAACTGCTGTCTAAGATATTCCAAGGAAATTCCTTAGCAAAGGACAAGAAAAGATTACTCTTCCTCCCTCACATTTGTATAAAAACACCACAAGTAGAATAGAACTGACAGCCAGCCGATGGCTTGGAGAATGCATATCTTTTCACTCATTTTCCACCAAGTACTGCTATGCAATGGCACCCAAACAGCGAAGATTTAGGGCTAAAAAGATATCTTTTGCACATAGTGCTGTTATAATTACAGTACAAATTTCAGTTCCAGGAGGAGGAAAAGCCAAGAAGCGACATGTTAGAAATGAACTTTACTTATTTATTACCTTCAAGGGGCTTGACAATTTGTAATTTTTCAGGCATAAAACCTCGAAGGCAACTGGCACTGCTGAGGTCTGTGATCTCTGACTGGTCAGTGTAGAGAGAGGCAAGGCTCTCGGTGGGGGTCTCGCAGCCACTAACCCCTTCTTTCTGGTCAGCCAGAACCTGGATCTTCCGCTCCCATTCTTCAGCGAAGAACTGCTTCTCACTTAAGTAGTTCTGTCGCCGCAGACTCAGGCGATGCAGGGCTGCAGCCACATCACTCTCCGCAGAGGGTCCTGGTTGATCCACCTTCCGAATGTTCCTGCAGGACAATCACATGCACTGCCTAGACCTCTCCTTCCCACAATGATGAATGTTCAAGAGACTGATCTTCAAAATGCGTATTTTCTTCTTAGATATTAGGAATATAGAAATAGTAACAACAAACCCACACCTCTAATACTATATTCTATTTTTATAGATTATTTCAAGTGACTTCAGATAGACAAAAATATACTTTATTATGCGGTGTTTACTAACTTCTATTTCACTTAATTTTGAAACTTCAGATAATGATCATCTATAAATTCAGTTAAAGTAGTTAAACTAAATATTATCATATTTCACTCAATCTATATTACCACTGATGGTTAAGAGGTAACATTATTTTATGTACTACTAAGAAACAAAAAAATACTACCCATTAAAGTATGATATGTCATTGGCTGCAAAAGAAAAATACTTTCAAAAATATCAAAATGTGAAAAAAACTACTTTGGGTCATAGAATTCTCTATGAATACTGTAGACATTTAAGAGGAAATGCAGATCGTCAATAGGCATATGGAAAGATGTTCAACATCGCTAGTCATCAGGGAAATACAAATCAAAACCATAATGAGGTATTACCTCACACCTGTCAGAATGGCTATCATCAAAAAGAATACAAATAACAAATGATGACAAGGATTTGGAGAAAAGGAAACCCTCGTACACTGTTGGTGGGAATGTAAATTGGTGCAGCCACTGTGGAAAACAGTTTGGAGGTTTCTTGAAAAATTAAAAATAGAACTACCATACGACCTAGCAATTCCACTCCTGGGTATATATCCAAAAAAAAATCCAAAACACTAATTTGAAGAGATACATGCACCCCAATGTTCATAGCAGCATTATTTATAATTGCCAAGATATATAAGCAGCCTGTGTCTATCAACAGATGAATGGATAAAAAAGATATGGGGTGTGTGTGTGTGTGTGTGTGTGTGTGTGTGTGTGTGTGTGTGTGTGATGGAATACTACTCAGCCATAAAAAGCAAAATTTTGCCATTTGCAGCAACATGGATGAATGTGGAGGGCATTATGCTAAGTGAAACAAGTCAGACAGAGAAAGACAAATACTGTATGATATCACTTATATGTGGAATCTAAAAAAAAACAAGAAACTAGTGAATATAATAAAAAAAAAATTAGCCTCACAGATATAGGAACAAGCTAGTGGTTACCAGTAGGGGGAGAAGGGGCAATATAAGGGTGGGGGACTGGAAGATACAAACTATGGGGTATAAGATAGGCTCAAGGACGTATTGTACAATACTGGAAATATAGCCAATATTTTGTAATAACTGTTTTAAGTGGAAAGTAACCTTTAAAAATTGTATAAAAGTTAAAAAAAGAACATGTTGCAGACTATAGGAGACTATTAATAAAGAAGCAAATGAACACACAAATTTTTGAGACCAGTTTTCATAATGTTTTTGAGATATCAGCATTTGAGAAGTTCATTTATTCAATAAACATGCATTGAAAAGTCAAAACAAACAAAAAACAAGATTTGTAAATACTGCATTTTCATAGTTCTGTAATACATAGTTTTTCACTTTTCCACATTTTAAAAATTGGTGGTATCTTATCACTGATATCAGAAGAAAGAGTAGCAAGCCAAGTTTTAGTTATTCTATGTGTGAATTCACATAGATTTGTTTCTCTTAAGGTAACTGCGTACAGTGAGGCAGTACTGACACATAAGGCTACTGTGGGTGCAGAAGCTACCTGCTACAGACCAGGCAATACAATAAAAAACCCAGGGTAATGGATTTCTGCATGAGGAAAGACTTCTCTCAGGTGCCAAATATCTAACTTTCAAAGCCTTCAGCTGACTTTCCAGTAATCCTCTTTAATTTCTAGTTCTATGTAATTCAATGAAATGAATTAATGAAAAGCAGGAAAAAAATCTAAAATTAAACAAATAGGAAATTAAGAGCAATCTAGTTTTCCTCAATAGGTATTCAAGATTATTGTGTATCCTAAAGGCACCAAAGCAGCTGAGATTACGAGCATGAATTAAGAGAAAGTGTCATCCAATGCTATGTATAACTGCCAATGACCAAAGAGATGCAAACAAATTTAACTTTGAACACGAAGATTTAGACCCAAATTTTGCCACACCAAAGAAGGAAGCAGCAAAGAATTTTATAGTTCAATACAAACTCTATTTAGAATACACTAAATTAAATGTAGCTTTTTCACTCCAATGACCTGCCTTACAAATAATGATACAGGGAGTCATTACTGAATGAAAACTGACAGTTCAGAACTTCCTTGGGATAGCACAGAGCAATGATTGAATTCGAGTATATGAATCTATGTTTCTTACCCTGGAACCTCCTCCGAGTTGTTCCCCTGGCTTAGGATTGTTTTGTCCTCTGTTTGTTGTAAACCAGACTCAAAAAGTTTTGCTGTCATGATAACACTTGAACGGTTGGAGCCTGGAATGGGTAGCAGAGCTGGGAATGAGATAGAGCGGCCCCGTGTGTCATTGGCAACCTTGACAGTATCAAATACCCGTTTCTGTTGGGCTCTGTCAAAAAAGAAGTGTTCATTATTACCACTGCCTACCACTGGAGTGCTTCAGAAAAGAGATACATATGCGCAGTTCATTAAAAATAAAGCCACCCTGAAGAGCCTCTAAAGTTTAGAAGAAATCATTAGAAACTAAATTTCAGAACAGGAGAACGCTCTCACAAATGTGAACACTATGAGGAAAAATTAAACAGTAAGCAGATTTACTACTGAATTTCAAAATATCAGTCACTTTGGACTGTGGCTTCTTTTTAATTTCCATCTCAATGGTTGAGTAACAACACATGCGATTTGTACTTACTTTTGTTTAAAGAGAGAAGATTCCTCATCCAAACTCAGCTTCTTACGCATGGTCCCCTCAATCTCAGCTGCCAGAGATTCCTAAGAAAAAAAGCCTGAGTTTACTACACTGATTACCTAAGAATCCTGTTGGGGGAAATGAACTGTCTTTAATTAACAGTTTCCAGAATCCAATACTTTTGGTGTTATAATGAAAGAAAACATAAGAAAATAGTCACAGGCTAAAATGCAGGGGGAAAAAAAGAGACATTCTAGAAATGTAACTTTTAAAAAGTACCAACTACTTTTTCATGGTATATTTTTACAGGAAAGCAGTGGGGAAGAAACAATTATGGTAAATAGAAAATACTACATTTGTAGACACACAAAAATAAGAGTATGAAATGCTATAAACCAAGATGTTCATAGTGATTCTGCAGAGGTCAGGATTTGATGGTATTTAACTATTTTTGCTTCTCTGTAATTTCTAATTTTTCTATAATAAACATGTACAGCTTTTATAACATAGAAAATCGTTAAAAGAAAAATAAGCAAGCTTTCCCTTTCTCTGGTCAGGAATGAAGAGTCAACTGGCATGCGTGGCATGCTCAGTGGGGCTGAGCTGACAATGACTAGAATTGGAGGTATGGGTGTGAACTTATGATTTTATATATGTATTATATTTATTTTCTATATATTTATTTAAATATATGTTTATTTATCTATAAACAAACATGGATATGAATGAAAAGATAGATATAGATGTGTTCTTGTACATACGAACACACGTGTATTTCCTAGCTCTACCTGCTGAGAGGGTCTGGTAGCAATGACACTCTAGTGGCAACGGACACCTAGCACCCAGATTTTGGATTCCAAACATCATTCCTCATTAAAAGTAACCAGAGATCCTTGGAGAAATGGCTGATTCCAGACTGGGACAGAGAAAAGGCAAGATGAGCTTGAAGGAGATCCCACTGGCCATATCTGGGACAATTTAAGTATCAAAATAAATATTAGTAATAATGGATTATAATCCATTGGCTAAAATAGAAATCTATGAGTGTATACTAACATAAGTGAACAAATGAATAAATAAATGAAGCAGAAAAGCTCTAACTTACAAAATAATGCCAATGAATAAATGTTGAAAAAGTATGGAATTAGAAAACCACCATTTGGCAATCATTCTAGTAATAACTGAGTCAGACACAAACCATCAATGGCTAAAACTAGTGGGTAAAAGTCTGATGAGAAACAGGAGCTTTAAATAACCTTAAAATATCTCCCCCCAAAATAGTAACTTGATCACTTGTTTAAGGTAGTATCTGCCAATTTTCTTCATTGCAAAGTTAATCAGTAACATTAATTCAATTAACTATTAGTTAACATTGATCATGGTGGAAAAAATTAGCAAATACTACCTTAACTAAGTGATCAAAATTAACTAATATCATTAGTAATGGGATAAATGGCCAATGTGTGCATTCTGATACAATGTACTGAGAAGAACATGGCATTATTTCTGCTAAACACGCATTGCCTCAATCTAATCATGAGGAAACAGCAGACAAACCCAAATTAAGGACATTCTAAAAGGTCATGAAAGATAAAGCAAAGACATAAGAATTGTCTGATTAAAACAACCAAATGCAATGTATCCTTCAAAGAACACTGTTGGGACAATTGGCAAAATTTAAATGGGCTCTGTGGAGGAGACAGTGATAGGACTGTATCAGAGTCAATTTCCTGAAGTTGACGGTTGTTTGTGGTTATATAGGAGAGTGTCCTTGTTTTTAATAAATACACACTGAGGTATTAAGGAGTAACACCGTGTATTTGTGACTTACTGTTAAATGGTCCAGAAAAAATAAGAGAACAATATGGCGAATGTAGTAAAATGTTACACTTGAGGAATCTAGGCGATGAATACATGAGAGTTTTCTGTTTTATTGTTGGAACATTAGTCTAAGTTTAAAATTATTTCAAAGTTAAACAAAAATTCTGCCTCTATATTCTTCAGAAAATCTATTATAATTTATAGTTTCGGTCCTTAAAAAAATTGCACAGAAGTGTTTAAGAGCTAGATTGTTAAAACTACCCTTTGAATCAACATTACAAATTCTGGCATAAACTCAGAAGTTATCATGAATTTCTTTAATTCAAAAAAATCATTTATTGATGAATTAAATAAACATGATTCCTGCCTTATGGAGCTTACATTGTAACTGAAGTTAAATATTCGAAGAGACTCAAGATCATTAAAAGTGGTTTTACATGTTCACTGCACTATTTGAGAAAGTGGCATGTGGTGGGCCTAGGGCAAGGATGACCCAAGTTTAAGTAGCTCTATGGTACACAGACCCAAACCTAATTTCCTTAGGGTTCATCTTTATATTACAATAAATCTAAAAGGTTAACTGTTAGAAGAAAGGCAATAAATAGGAGTATTAAGGTAGATATAGATATGCAAATAAAGGCCTAAATTCCTTGAATTCCAGAAACAGGGACAAAACACATTATCTCTGTTCAAGATGCTTTACACCATCAGAAGCCATATTACCCTCAGGACCATCTAGCCTTAAACAAGTTTCCCTAAAATACATAACATCTTTCTCATTCCTTACCCCAGGAAAAACTCCATAGGACGGGGAAAAGTAGAGATGAGCAGCAGGGCCAGATCTACTCCGAAGTTCCTTTATTTCTTCTTGGGATTCGTGTAACATTCCCAGACACTCCATGTTCCTGTCTTGTAACTCATGCAGCTGAAAGAAAGGATGGTAATTAGTGTCCTTTATTATATTCTCAAAATGACAATGGTGGCAAAAAACCCATTGGGCTAAGAATTAATTTTATCCACAGGACTAGTTAACTTTATGAATATAATTTTAACACAAAGACTGAAACAAATCAAGCAAGGAAGGTGTATCTATTTCATGCTGCCAGAATTAGGGTATCTTGGCCAGAATTATACATAAATGTGATTTCCTAAAAACCTGAAATGTAGCTGAGACAACCATAATTGTCAATTCAATATTTAATGTTTCCTACCCTTAAAATTCTTACAGAGACGGGGGAGGCTATAGCTCAGTGATACAGTGCGTGCCTAGCACGCACAAGCTCCTGGTTCAATCTCCAGTACTTCCATTAAAATAAACAAAGAAACCTAATTACCTCCCCCAGGGAACAAATTAACAAACAAAAACAATAAATAAATAAAAATTAAAGAAAAACATATAGAAGAAGTATAATAGCTATGGTCAACTTAGTTTAGCTTAATATTAGATACGTACGTTTTTAAACATCCTTCTAAGTCTATAAATGACAAGGTCAAGTCTACAAAGTATTGTATATGATGTCAGGGTGCTCAGTTATCCTAAACAAGCAGTTACTTCTCTCTTGTTTCAGAATCTTCTTTATAGTTAGATACACAAGCATGTTAAAAAAAAGTACACAATTTTCAGCGTGCATTTTAACTTCAAAAATTTCTTCAAGTGTGGTATGTTGATTGTGTCAGCAGTATCACTACAGCTAAGGGTGCTTATTAAAATTGCAGAGTCTAGGCCTTCACTCTGGACCTACTGAATTAGAAACTTTTGGGGATGGTGCTTAGGAATCTCTATTTGAAACTTACGTTGAAAAAAAAAACCTCACTCTGCCAGGTAATTCTTATACGTACTAAGGAACCACTAAATTATATCTAATATATAAGATTTTTATGTAGATAGAAAGTAAGAGATTTTTGCTATTTCTCCGGACATATATAGTATAAAACCAGGTATTATTATTATTATTGTTATTGTTATTATTATTATTATAAAGTATCTTATTTTAAAAACTGTTGGGTTAAAGTAGATTGGTAAAAGGGTCACGTATTCCTAAAGAATCTTATAAAAGTCAAGATTTCCCCAATTAATCAAGAAGGATGTTGTCATGTTATTAGTTTCAGAGATAGAATTTTTTAAAATTTTCACTTCTTAGATCTTATAATTTCATCTTAATCTTTTGCTGTTGTTTTACATCTGGTAATCACCTTCAATCATTCTTATTCACAAAGAAAAGAGAAACTATTCACTCCTCCCTTCCCATATCACACAAGATAAAGGAAGATTCCATTACCTCCATCGTCAGTTGTCTTTGGGCATCTTTGGAAGCTTGGAGGTGAAGTCTCAGTTCTTCCTTTTCAATCACATGCTAACAACATATTAAAAGAGACATGTGAAACCTTCCCATATAAAATACAGGCTACGCTCTCTCTTTTTAAGCCATCTTAAGAATCTTTCAGGGACATAGTCCAGAGGACTATCAAAAGCTAACCTTTCAAAAGCCAAATAAGCACAATAAAATGGGCAGACCACCAACTCCATCAAGGTGTTCAGAGGACAATGAGCATGAGTCAGGAATTGACATCGCACTTTCTGAGGAAAATCTAACCCCATTTTAAGGAAAGAAATAGTGATTTT
This sequence comes from Vicugna pacos, assembly GCF_048564905.1. Classification (NCBI taxonomy): domain Eukaryota; kingdom Metazoa; phylum Chordata; class Mammalia; order Artiodactyla; family Camelidae; genus Vicugna; species Vicugna pacos. Next base: position 69,552,608 of record NC_132991.1, on the reverse strand, counting down.
AAAGTAGTCATTCACACTATTTCATGGCAGAAGAATAAAACAGCAATCAGACTGAAGCATTGTAAAAGGGCAGGGTCCATGCTTATTTTGCTTAATGCATCTAGCACTTGGCAGAGTATAAAGCACTAGGTCAGTGCTTTTGTTGAATGAATGAACCTACTTCTTTAACTTTGTGCTGAAGATCTACAATCTGAGACAAGAGAGAGGAGATCTCTTCTTGGTATCGAATCAGTTCATCACTCTTGCCAGACAATTCTTCAGTCATTCTGGACATCTGAGCATTTGTTTCACCTTGAAAACAAAACAGAAATAAAACTGAATATAAATGTAGAGCAGAGGCTGGCAAACTATGGCCTAAGGGACAAATCCTGCTTTGTAAAAAGCATTGGACTATCACAAATTGATTTTGCTTTAACATAAATTTAAAATAAAACTGGATCACTCAATAGAGAAAACTAAAGGTTCTTCGGAAATAGGTTAATGCTGAGAATTTAACAGGAGGCAACGAAGCTAAGAAGAGATGACCTGTAAAGGCAAGCAAGCTAACGATTTTGCCTCACTCTTCTTTATGAAGGACAAGAAGGCTGAAAAGAGATAGGTGAATTACCTGTCTTTGCAAGTGCCGAGACGTTTCTGTCTTTGAGAACTCTTCAGGGACATAAATAAGATCCCAAAAGAAATGAAAATCAAGCTTAACAAATCTAACAAAAGAATATTCCCAGAATGGAGCAGTCACAATCTGTTAAAGCTACTGAGATGCTTCTCCTACTGAGATGTAGGAGAGAGACTTTCTGGGATACCTAGCAAACTGAGTAGGGCTTCTTTTGTGGGGGGGGTAAGTAGGTTTATTTATTTATTCTTAGAGGAGGTACTGGGGATTGAACCCAGGACCTCATGCATGCTGAGCGTGTGCTTGAGTAGGGCTTCTAAAGCAATTCTTACAGTCTAGCATTCTGGCATGCTGTAGAATTCCATTGGGGAGATAAATCCTTATTTCATATAAAAACTCTGACATCTAAACAAGTGGCAAAACTATTTCTCAGTGCTATATACAACTATTTTTCAATGGATAGAATGTCTATAATATTTCAAAGGATGGCAATAAGGAGGCAAGAAATCAAGATCCAAGCTCCTGGGTAAGTCATTTCTTTTTTGTTTTTTAAAGTGTAAAAGGTGGGTAATGATGGAGCTGATGGAGAAGATTCAATTTACATTCCTTCTGGTTCTCTAATATTCTGTAGAAGGTACCACATTCTGAGGCCCACAGCCCAAATGATTTGATATGATGATGTCATATCTTCCTTTAACACAAAACGGTTTATATTTATAGAGAGATTAAAATTTTTTCTCTAGTAAAGCTGATCTTTTTCCAACTGATTTTTTAAAAATTATTTTAGTTAACAATACAATGAAACTAAATTATATTTCTTTATAGACACAGAGCTGGCACTTAATACTCATTGATTGTTATGTCTTATACCATCATTTAAGCCCTAGCTTTGCTACTTACCAGTTTTCTGACTTCAGCAAATCATATTCTCTATAGAACTATATCCTCATCAACAAAATAAGAGCTTTGGTTCCTTTCATTCTAACATGCTATAACAGGTAGAAATATAGGTCTTTATTTAATGATGACAATTTGAAACAAAGATACTTCTTAAAAGTACAAATGGCATTTTATATAGAGCTGTAGGCTCAATGTGATATTCCGAGATTTTCAGTAATTATTTAAAATTGTTTCTTAAGATGCTTCTACTGAAACCATTGATCTAATTTCTGAGTCACCCCAATGAATTGCCCAGAGGCTACAAAAGAGAATATGTTAATACTTACGAAGTTCTTTAACACAGTCACTGACAAGCTGCTGTTCCTTCTCTTCATAGGTAATAGTTTCTGTCTTTATGTGACAAGCCTCCACGGGAAAAAAAAAATCAGTATGTGATAATATCTTCTAATGATTTTACAGTATTAACTAAAAAACCCTTTAGTACTCATTTGAAGATAAAAGTTCATCACTTACAAAGGGAAAAAAACCCATAAAATTTTACCTATCATAAAACAAAGGATAAGGAAAAGGACATGACAAACATCTCCCCCTTGTTCCTCTCAGGGCCTTTGCAGTGTGCCTGTTCATCTCCACCCCCAGCCCCTCCCCTCCACCATACATCTCTGTTTGGCTAATCTACAGCTACAGCTAAAACGTCACTTGCTTAAGTAAGACTTCTTTGATTCCTCCCACCCCCATTATACAAGCTCATGCAACACTGTAATTTTCCAACAGAGTTCTTATCACAGTTGTAATTACTTAGCTATTTGTGCAAACTCCACAAGATACATATTCCATGCTGTGGCTTTCTCTGCTTCATCTGTCAGCTTGCTATTATCCACTTTTCAGTGGGATCTAAGTAACAATGGAAGGCATGTGCCATGGCTGCCATCCCCTAATTGGAATGTCAATAGCAAATCCTTAGTTATGCCTTATTTCCCCCGAATACTATCTGGACCTAAACCTTTAAGGTAAAAGAAAGTAGGAATAAGTTGACTGTACCTTCGATCGAAGAACCATGTTCTCTTCTTCCAGTTCCTTGAGCTTTTCCTGCAGCATGTCCAACTGCAGCAAACCTTGAGATAAGTTAAAGGACTCATTGAACCGAAGAGGTGTAGAACAGCTGGAATCAGTCTCACTCTCTTCAGAAGCAATGGAGACAATTCGAAGTAACTCATCTTTCTTGGAGAGCTCATGCTGCAGCTGATTAACCTGCACATCAAAAGGTCTTGATTTACAAGATGGCCTTTATTTTGCATTGCTTACAAGTAATATAGCATTTAATTCACAGAGCTATTGCTTCTCACCATAAAACAAAACCGCAAAATCAGCTTCTAGGTTTTACTGACTCAAGTAACAAGGGCTAAAAAGAGAAAACAAACCTCAGATACCTCCTAATCTACAATTTTAGAGCATTAACTCAACAAATACAGCTTTTTCTAAACTAGGTGAAAAGAAAAGTCAATTTTTATATTGTTTATAATAGGGATATAGGAGGAAAATTTCACACAAGATAATGACACATTCACAGTTCAAAACAAAACTGAAGAAACTTCAGAGTATCAGAATAGAGCCTTACTTCAAATTCTCAACTAAAGGCTTGTACTTCTAAGCTGTATGACTCTACATGACTTCTCAACTTTAGTTCTAGGGAATAAATACTTTCAAAGCAAAGGCTTGAATGTTATTAAACATGAGGCTTTTATAAAATATAAATGAAACCAGATAATAACAAGTTATGGAAAATTTGAAGTGTAACCGTTCAAGTAAGTAACAAATCAGTTCTCACCAAAAATACTTATTGCTATGGATAACATATTTTCAAAAATTTGTTTTCCTTTTGTTTGGGTTTTTGAATAAAAAGATATTTTATTTGGGGATATACATATTTTTTAATAAATTTAAGATAAAATCACACACAAAGCCTACACAGAGGGGTGGGATAAAGAGTTAGAATCTAAGGACGATGCTGTAGGTACTAAATATAGGCCAAGATAGAGTCATATGAGTACTCCTCTGTACAATAACATTTCATTTCTCTACTGGTTAGTTCGATGGATACCAACAGTCAACACGTGCTGGTGTTACTTTTCTACCTACCGTCCTCACTTCAGGGAGAGCCAGGAAAATAAATTCTTCATTGCCCAAGACCTAATTGTTTCATGCTGCAAATAACTGATCCAAGACTTACTTGATCAAAGGCTTGTCCCAATTGCTCCTCCAGGGCTTCATTCTGCTCAGACAAGACATGGTTCCGCTTTAAGAGAGCTTGTCCAATTCGAGCAGCTAGCTCCAGATCACGATCTCTCTGTTAAAATACCAAATACATCTTCTCTTTGAGTACAAACAAAATTAAACGGTAGTTTAGAAATTCTGTAGTCATTTTTGCTAAACTCAAAACAATGTCCCAGAAAGCATCAAGATCCATTTTAATGCCCAGATACACACAAATGAATACAGAGTCTGACACACAAATGGTATGTTGGTTAAATGGATGACCACCATAGTTGGCATTTCTTTTCCTGATATCAAGTGAGATTTATTGATTACCCTATTAATTAGGATACAGCAACCCAACCTTCAAACTTATGACTATGGTGAATTAGAAAATCAATATAGCCTTTAAAAAGGAGGACAAGGCCTGACACAAAGTAAAAGTCCAATAAATATTTGTTGAATGCATTTGTCTATCAAGCATGATACAATAGGCATCTTGAAAACAGTTCCAATTAGGGCAAAGCTTATAAGCATTCAGAGCCAGAGGCTTAGAGGAAAGCATAATCAAGAGCCCTGTTGTCAACTAGTGTAAGAATCTTATTGTGAAATAAAACAGGGAATATAACAGACTGGAAGTTTTGAGGCTATAGGGTCCTTCTTAGAGTAAGAGAAGAAGGGAGTCTGCACAAGTTGGAGGTAATGATGCAGGGAGGCCTACAGAAAAGTCAAGCAAGGCAAGAGTTACTCTCTCTGGGTAAATGGTGATACTTAGCAATTGCACAGGAATCCCATCTATACGGTGGCGGTGAGGACAGTACTTTGTAGGATGGAAAACTGTCAATATACATGTAAGTGCCTTATAGTATATGAGTAGGGGTTCAGCTTACATTAATCACTATAAATAAAATTAAGCTCCCTATTCTTATTTGCTCCATAGCAACATGAAAACAGGTGGATGGATTATCTCTAAATTTTCAAGGCCCACTTATCTCATTTTCGATATAGGCTAAGTGGGATATACAAAATCATTCTGGGGAGCTGCTGGGGGTAAGAGGGGTATGGGGAGAAGTTTTCTTCAAAGAGAAGGACAGTTTCTATAAGATCAATTGAAAGTGAAGCATATGGAGAGACCTTTAAGACCACCACTTGGAAAAGATACACTACACATACTAAAAAGCCTGTCATGGACAAAGTGAGCTCAAATAATAGCTTAGACTGAAAGTAGAAAATGGAAGATGCTCCAAACTGTTGGTGTTGATTTATAACGGAGCTGTCTCTTGAATGGGCAGTTCTGTTTCAAGGTGAGTGACAACAGGGATTTATTAAAAAAATTTTTTTAAAGATTGTTTTTCTAGGACAGAGAAGGCAACCAGCATCATTATAACAATAACAACAAAAAATTAAGTCTTCCACAATTTCATAATAATAAACCTCAGAAACTGTTGACTTTGGTATGCCAGTTGCTCTAGTTATAACAACCTTATACAAAATAAGCCAGAGGAAAAACATCATCATTTTTCATTTGGTGTGTAAATTCTAAATGATTTTCAAGTTTTAGCTTTTTGTACCGTAGAAAAAGAAGATATATTCCTACCTCAGCCAGGAGGTGTGTAACCATGTCAATGTCATTGTAAGTTTTGGTCATCTGCTCCACCCTGTCTGTACCTAGAACTGAAACAGTAAAAACAACTAATCAGAGGATTTAGGAATAACATAAAGTTTTAAGTATTTATAAAAATTTAAAGGTAACAACAATCACAAACCCAGGCTTTTACAAAAAATATTTAGTATGAAAATATAGGTGAAAAAAGAAAAGGAGAGAAATATTTCATGTGCTAGATTCTCAGGAAATAGACCAATTACTACAAACAAAATGTACATCATACAGTGAATTAAGAAAGTATCAAATGATCACAAGGCAGTCAAAGGCTTGTCCCAACTTGACTATCTCCTTTTCCCCAAATAAGACTGAAACTTTGACTCACTCACACTAGAGAATGTGGGCCTGGAGAATTAATTAAATCACCAATTGTTTTATATCCTAATCTAAATTAAAGTTATTGAGGGGCAAGCTCGTGAGAAGTTACATATAAGAGAATTTAATTAGAATTCTGTTGTGATTATCTTCGACATCTGTGACCACCTATCGTGTGAGCTAGTACACTAAACGAGGAATAGGACTTGTAGAACCTTTTTGTAATTCTATTATCAATCATAACCCTTTTTAGCTTAATTAAAAACTCATTTTCTTTATGATAATCTTTATCATATGTAGGCCTCTACTATAAAATAAACTGTATGCTATACTATTACTTGCATAACTCAAACCCATTATTCCTGGCCCTCCATAAATTCAGTAACTGCACTTGACTAATTTAGTTCCAAAGAAAAGGACAAATATGACCCCAATGATTCTATGGTCAGAATATGCAATACCATTTTAAGCTAATGATGCATAATAAAAGAGGGGTCTTTTGACTTTGGAGTGTATTACATGAAACAGACTTGTGTTTGACTTTGACTGATTTTATAATTAGTTGCCGTAAAGTGTGAAAACTCAGAGGCTTGAAGCAGAAAAGCTGAATTCAGGTATCTGAGTGAGCTTGAACAAGTCACTTATCCCTCCTCAGATTCAGATTCCATACTTCTTAATATGGAGGTGGTAACACTCATCTCACAAGGTCATTAGGAGGTTCAAATATGATAATCTACTAAGCAGTAGTCAGTAAACTGCTAGGTATCATACAACTGTTTACAGTTATACTATTTAAACACAATGGGATGTATGAAACAGCCCTCATTAAAAATTCTCTGTAAGTAATGCACTGAGTTGGCAGCAGGTACTATTATTTAAGTCATTTGCAGTTCCTTAGTCCCATTTTAACACTGAGGTTGCCCCAAAGACACCATTAGATAGGTTCTACTTTAATTTGAGCCTCTTATTTTTCTTCCTAGCATCACTGCTTAAAATAAAACTGGGAATTACCCAGAGCTTAATTATTAATGATAATCTTGCTCCTAGTTGAAAGTAAAACAAAATTGTTAGATTGACAGTATCAGGAGAGAGTTGAAAAACTTTTAAACTGAAATTTAAAAGACTTTTTAAAAAATCCAGAAAGAAACATTTTTACTCCAAAAGAATTTGTATTTACAAGTTGAAAAACAATTCTATAATTTAACCACAGGGATAAAGGAAACAGCCTTTTGGGCCTAAGGAACCTTCACAATTTAACTTGGTAGCATAGAAGGAACAAAGGATTACAAATTAAGGCAGATGCTTACAGTGTTTGGTCTTTTCTACTTCTGGTCTCAATAATATGATGAGAGAAAAAAAATCAAGTCAGTATATCTATGCTCTAAACTACAGAAAACTAGCCAATGATTGCAAAAACAAATGTGGCACAGGGCATGGGTCTCAACTCCAGATTCTAATTTAATTCATTTGGAGGAGCCCCTGGGCACAAGTAGGAAGTAAAGGTGCCCCGAAGTTCTGATGCGAAGCGAGGGAAGAAAACCACCGATCCGGGTTCACATGCAAAGCAAGAACCAGGAATCCTGCAGACTCAGTTAAAAACAGTTTTTATATAACTAATTCAAAAAACACATGACATGGCTTATATTACATGACTGATTAGAGTTGAAGATGAAGTGGCCAATTTAATTGAAGTAAAACTAGAAAGTTAAGAATGTAATAAAATGCTGCGAGGTACAAGTCATACATGATGAAAGGGGAACAGAAAATGAAGGACACAGTAATACAGAAATCTTTATAATAAAACATTTTAGTGAGGAGAAACTAAAATATATTTCCTATTAAATGCTTACCATCTGTCATAGTCTGACAATTTAAAGCTAAACCTTAAGAAGTTATCTAGTTTTCTGATCTCATTTTCTTATATGAGGAACCTTGACTGAGAGGAATTATGTGACATGTCCAAGATCACCAAGCAAGCTATTAGTGGCCAAGCTAAGATAATAATAAGATGGTGATAACAACTCCCATCTCACAAGGTGACCCAAAAACCCCTAGGTCTGCTCACTCTCAGAGATGGGCTCTTTGCACCATGCTGCTGTTTTTACCACAGCCCCACCAAGAGCAAAGGCTTTTATCTAATAAAATACTATCTATCAGCAAACAACATAGGTCCCGATTTTGTTTTTAAAGTGTAAGCATATCTATACAGACACAAGAGAGGCTGGAAGGATACACCTTAAAAAATGTTAATAGCGGTTATCTTTGGGTAGGGATTATGGTTGATTCGTTGTTCACTTTTTAGTTTTCTGCTAATTTGCCATGAAGAACAAATGTTGTTTTTGCAATCAAAAAATAGCAGCTTTTGTTAAGAGGTTTCAAAAAGGAAAAATGAGTTTTCAAATGCTTAAATATTCATTACAGTAAAGAAGCTAGATAATGCAACTAGAATTCTCCAATTCTTATGTTTTATGTGAAACAGTCTATATACCACCAAGCCCCAAAGGGTGGGCCACCTCAATTGCACAAGGTCACTCAGTTGATGCCAGTCAGTCACAAAGTATGTAGGAACACAACGGATTCCTCTCTGCAGCCTGATCAGCTCTGTCTTCTCTTCTTTAACACAATACTCCTGATAAAGACAGGCTGCTTGGGGAGATTCCAAAAGTACTCATGGCAAAGCTCTTAAGTGCCCTCTTGGCATTTAGACATTGTGATTAAATGCTTCCAACGCGACAGACTAATTCTTCACTCTAATTCTGTAATCAAGAATGCAGAGCTTAGCAGGTTAACTTTATTATAACGAATCCTATCAAGTCCTGTTTTCCCTTTAGTTCTCAAAGGTTAAAATAAAAATATGTTAAATGGTACAGAAATTAGCAATGTTCCTTGGTTGACTCCAGACATCACCTTTCTAACTCCCTAAAAAAATTTTATACATCAGGGAGAGGATAAACATTTTACACAACAGTTTTGGTTTCCAAAGGTTGTTAATTAATGTTCAACATTTATATTTAATATTTGGAGAATCTAATGTTTCTGAGAAAACATGGGGGGTAGATATACATAAGCACTTTGCTAATTCTTATTTTATGTTATGGATACATAATCTCACATCAACCATCCTCCAAATATTTTCAGATGGAAAATGCCAATGTTAATCCATTTTGACACCCCTGTCATTTATATGAGAACTTGAATAGTTCTCTCATATGTCCTTTTTCAAGATCTAGAGTTTTTACCACAATTACCTAATTTGAAGAGACTTCTAATCTTTCATCATTCTCCAGCCCTCCTACACCAAAACCCAAAAATGATACACAAATGCTGCCCGTGTGGCAGAGTAAAAACTGCATAGTTCCTGATAACTACAGACAAGTCTTGAGGTTTTAACCCCAAAGAAGTGGTTCTTGCTGCTATAATACAGAGAATATTTCTACAATAAAACAAACAAACAAACAAACAAACAAACAAAATTGCCTTCAAAAGAACTGAGACAGAATAAAGGAGGCTGATGATATACGCTGTCTAGGACAGCCCTTCTCAGCAGGGTTCCAGGGGAGAATTAAGTCCTATAGATAATGATGTGAGTGACAATTTTCTCAGTTCTCCCAGGAATAATACCTAGCTAGTACATGACACATAGGGGATAAGGTAATCCCTTCTACAATAGATGTCTTAGGGCATATGACTTAATTCTTCTGTGGAACTAGCTGAGAGGATTATAAATCTGCTAACCTCTCCAACTCGACTGAAGATTAATGCTTCCCGAATATTATCAGTTATATTTCTTTCCCTGCCAATACAGATTAATGATTTTTGAGGGCAGAGCTTGAGGAAAAGTATAACTATCTACCGGAAGTAATAATTTCTACAACTATATTTCCCTGCAAAATTTTACACCCTCCCTAATTCCTTAAATTCTCCAATTAATATCACAGTGAAATGGCCAGATGGCTTTGGTCAACAATGCTCTGGATAAGAGGCTAAAAGCCTTAATTTAGTATTCAGTTACTTAAAAGATTTCTCGAGGACAGAAATAGTTTTGAGTTTCCAATTCAAGTTTAAAAAAGGTTTACAATTCTTTTTCTGAGCAGTAAGTAATCTGGTTATAGGAAAGTACTAATAAAAGCAAGTTAATGATTACTATGAAAATGAGGATTTCACAACAAAAATCATTCTCCAGCTAGAATCTTTAAAAATAGCAAAGCGCCCATTGGGAAAATATTGAGGGCTTGATAGAATCTCATATCTAATTCAAATGAAAGTAACTTTATAAAAACACAATATTGAACTTAGAGGTTTATTACATATTTAACAGCTACTACACATATATCTTTATAATGAATGAATAAAAAAAAGTAAGCTCAGCTGAATGCAGATTTTTGGAATCTGCATTCCAAAAAGTCAAAAGCAAAAATGATCTCCTTTAACCCACAACTCAAAAACAAACAAACAAACAAACAAACTCCCTATTTTAAAGTTTAAAAATAAAGTTATTTTATTTTAAAGTTATTTAGTTTTCTCACTTTTAAGAGCTTGGTGTATAACGTACTTATTTTCAGGACAAATTTGGCTTAGTTTCTCACTGAAATATTCTCTCTGAATCCTTAAGTAAATGATGATTACTATATAGTGTGCACTTATTTCTTCTTGGCATTATTAAAACTCCTTACATATCCAAGAACTATACTTTTTAATGACTTGACAAGTTCGTGTGATTTATGCCTGTTTAATAGGGAAGATATGAGTCAAAAAGTTGATGGCTCAAGATATTAAACTTATTAAAATAATATGTGTTGAGAGATATAAAGGAATATTACAATTTTAAATACTTTCACTACTTTTTAGAAAGAGTTCCTTTTTCTACTCAGTCAGAGGAAAGTATCAAGTAAAAGGTGGGAGAAATGGGAAACTCTGAGTGTGCTTGCAACCCTGGACACACAGTCATAAGAATGATAAGCTTTCTGTGTTCAGATGTAACACAATTAGGATCATTTCTTTGTGTTGTTAAATCAGTTCAAGTTAAAGTAGGTACACACTGAACAATGGCTAGGGACGTCAAACGTTTTAAAATTCAACACCAAGACACACATGATCTTTAGTACAATGGACAGACTCTAAAATACTCACTCATATAACGGAAAGTCTCTTCAGCAAGGACTGGAGAGAGGTCATCAGACGCATGCTGCTGCTGTTGTGGGGACTGAGTCCAGTCTTGATTTTCATATAGAAAGAGAGAGTCCACTCTCAGCTTATATTGGGGTAGCTGTTCTTCCAGCAGGCTTACCAGTTCAACTTCAGGGAGATCTTCATTGGAGCAGACATCTAAAGAAGAGAGTCCATGTAAATGAATCCAACATATTTTAATTCACGTAGCTACAGAGGAAAATCGGTGAAATTAGTTCTGTGGACGTAGGATAACCAAACAAACATTAGTCAAGATCGTTTCACCTGTGATTTTTACTCTAATTACACCTTATCTAAAAATATATTGCTTAGGGGGTATACCTATGTTTCTATAGTTTAAATGAATTTGGACAAATTTCTTATTTCCTCCTTATCAATCTGTTTAGTGCTGCTTAAAAGAGATCTGATCTCAAATGACTTATATGCTTGGAGGAAAAAGGCAACACAAAACAACCAGTAGCAAATAGCCAGTTCAAAAGGAATAAAATTATATAGCCTTCATTAATAGAATTTGAACTCTGTGGGAGGATTCTTCAAAATCTGGAAAAATTACATTTTAGTATACTCTCACAGCAGCTAGATATAAAAAGAAATGAATGTTTACTGGTTAAATGTTATATAGTAATGTTAACATTCCAGCACAGTGCTGTAGCACTGGCACTGGAATAAGTACTTAATCATTTTTATTTTAGAGATATGATACCTTTAAAGTCCTGAATACCTTTCACATTACTACTCTCGCATCTGCACACCTCTAACTCCTCCTGCATACACAACTCTGAACACATTTGGGCCTCTCTGCCTTTACGTGCTTGCTCCTGGCTTCTTGTTCTAAATACTGCTCATCATTTAACACCTCCCAAATTTAGCAGTTTCCAAAAAAAAAAAAAAAAGTTATCCCTTTTAACATGCTTGAAATACTAGGGCCTAAAAATAGAAAAAATACAGGATGTCATTCCAACCCTCTCGTTATTAAAAGAGATCTGGTATTTCCTTTGTGGGAAGCCTAAAGAAACATGTTCTAAACTCTGGTAAACAACAACAAAGAATAACAAACATTTAAAGAAAACATACCTTAAGAGAGTAAGTCTCAACTACTTAACCTTAACAATGCTGACATTAATCAAATCAAATACGAGGAGGCTGAAAATATGACAATCCTATTCACCCAGAAGGACAAGCAGAGGCTTCATAACTATGAAGAACGAGGTACATAATCACAGAGAGGAGGTACTAAATATAGTTCTAAAGAAGCTTCTCTCAACCCTTAGTGGACCTCTTAAATAAAAGCTCTGAAAATACATACAAATTCTATTACTATGAATTTCATGTGACTATTCAAACTTTTCCAGCCACAAATGTGTCACCTACAGATTGTCACTGTAATACTTGCAGGAAGAGGTGACTAAATACGTGCAGATCTTGAAAGAGACTCTTAGGCCTGCAAGGGTATAATGAAAATGAAGAAGAAAAAACATTCATTAAAAGAACTACTATTCCCTAGACATTTTCTTTTAATAAAAATTAACGGCATTCTGTGAAAATCCAATTCCTTACTTCCAAAAGGTAATTTTAAAAATCAGCATTCAATCAAGGTTTCATAGATTCAACTAAATATTCTTCAGACCAGCTCTTCCTATTTGCTTCTGTATTTCTGATAATGTGCCACTTACTGCTTTCCTGATTGTCTAGTCTTAACAGCCCCCTCACTACGTTTTTACCATCCAAATTTCTTTTCCTTATGCTCACTTCTTTCTAGCCACATTACCTCCACTTAGGTTCAAGGCCTCCTCTTATTTCTCTTGAATATGACCTCAAAACTGGTCTGTCCTCATTACACTGATATTTTCCTCCACATCTTCATATCTTATTATATCATTCTCCCACACAAAGCTAAGAGAGGTCTGGATTTCATGCAGCCAGAGTAGAAAAACCTATGAATAGCTGGGACAATCAGTAACGGTCCTAGGAGAGTCGTGTCCACTGGCAGTAGTGTTAAATTAATGCTAGAATAAAGCACATTAGAGTATGGTTTAAAGTGTGATCTAGAGGCTCAGATAACAAAGATTAAAAACAAACCCCCAAAGGACTGACCTCATCAGCAAGTAACTCAAGGACTTGCTAAACAGTAAAAGTCTTCCTAGGAAGACAACAAAATTCAGACACCAAAGAACATAACGTTCAAAATATTCTGCATTTGATAAAAAAATTACTAGATGTGGAAAGAACAAGCGAATTGTAACCCATTACTAGTTGGAAAATGAATCAACAGAAATAGGCCCCATAATACTGTCAATTGTCTATGAAGTTTACATAATTCCATTCAAAATTCCACCACTTTTTTTTGGTTGAAATTGACAGTCTGGTTTCAAAATTTATATGGAAATGTGAAATATCTAGAATGGCCAAAATAATTTTTAAAAGAGAACAAAGACCAAGAATTTATACTACCTGAATTCAAGATTTACTGTAGAGTTACAGTAATCAAGACAATGTGATATTTACAGAAAGATAGACTTAGGGATTAAAGGAACAGAATGAAGAGTCCAGAAATAGACTCAAACATACATCATCAAGCGATTTTTCAATAAAATTACCAAGGTAATTCAATAGGGTAAAAGATAATGTTGTCAACAAATGGTGTAGGAACAACTAAACATTCAATTGGGGAAAACAAAATCTGGACCCTAACCTCATTCTATACTCAAAGTTGATTATAAAATGGACTGTTGACCTAAATATAAAAGCAAAAACTATAAAATTTTAAAAAGAAAACAAAAGAGAATATCTTTGTGATCTTGAAGTATGCAAAGATATCTTAGAAATCACACAAAAAAATATGAACTATAAAAGCAAAAACTGATAATGAGGCTTCACCAAAACTTAAAATTTTTGCTCTACAAAAAGACACCATTAAGAAGATGGAAAAACAAGCCACAATCTGGAAGAAAATATGTGCAACCCATTTATCTAACAAAGGATTTACATCTAGAATAATAAAGAACATTTGCAATTCAACAGTAAGACAAATATAAAAATGGGCAAATGATTTAAATAGACAACTCAAAATAAGATCTAGAAATAGCCAATAAACACAAGAAAAGATACTCAACATCATTAGTCATCAAGGAAAAATAAGTTAGAACCACAGAGATAGCAGTACATATCTGCTAGAATGGTTAGAATCAAAAACACTGACATTACCAAGTGCTGATGCTGTCAAGCAGAGGTAAGCAAACTATGGCTCACAGGCCAGTTGGAGCCTGCTGCCTCTGCCTAGTTTTGCCAATCAAGTTTTATTGAAACACAATTTCATTTGTTCTTTTACATACTGTCGATGGGTGCTTTACTACTATAAGGACAGAGTTTAGTTGTTGTAACTTGGCAATAAAAACTAATGAACTGTTGACACATACTACAACGTAGATAAATCTCAAAAACACTTTGCTTCATTAAAAAAGCCAGATACAAAAGACACAGATTAATTTATATGAAATTGTAGAACAAGCCAATTTTACCTATAGTAACAGAAAAGCACACTGCTAGTTGCCTGGAGTCAGCAGTTGAAGGGGGAGGAGACTTTGGTAAAAGGGAACTTTGGGGGATAATAAAAATGTTCTACAACTTGATTGTACTAGTGGTTACATGACTGAATATATTTGTCAAACCAAACTGTACACTTAATGGGTCCATTTTATTGTATCCTAATGCAAATATCTCAATAAAGCTGAATACAAAATGGGGAGAAAATCTTTGGGTTTAGATGGGTTTCAGAATTTTATGGAGTTTTAGAAAAGTAATACCGTCCATTTACTGTATGTTACATAACATCTCCAAATGGTTTTGTAGCAGCACCCCATATTTAAATATATTAATATACTTTCAGCAAACATAAATATTTAAACTAAATGAGATAAGTCTAGAAACAGCTGCATAGGTCAGGTTTTGTGGACCGATGAGTTTTACAAACAAATTTCAGAAAAAACTGGGTGTATAGTTTTTTCAGTCTTGCAGATAAGGACTTATGGGGCTGCACCTGTGTTTGCATACACTGTATGCCATGAGAGCTTCTTATGTACAGGTATTGTAGTCAGGTTCCTGCAGGGCATAGAAACACAAGCACCTCTGTCCTTGTGGAGATGGGAAGACAGGAATAGGAAGACAAGATAGGGAGAGGAATATAACGAACGCAGTTCCTACTGACCAGGGCTCACGCGTACAGGGAGTGAGATTTAGACAACAAACAACACGCAGGGCAGATTTTGATAATGTGTTAGGAGACCAGGGAAAAAAAGATATTAATTCAGTTGGTCTCTGAGGAGATCAGGCTGGAAAGGGAAGCTGGGTTTCATCATGGCAGGTCTTACACAAATTTTATCCCGTATGCAATAGCACTTTATTTATTAGACTGCACTCACCAGTGATGCTCTCTGAGTCTCTGTGATTGATATTCATGAGGTTTTCTTCACCTGTCGGTGATGTAAAATTGGCATTCTGGGATTGATTCATGCAAGCTCCTTTTTTGCTTTGGTTGAGAAGGACAGCTTTGGTTTGAATCAGAGGAAAGAGAAGCCATCAAGCCATTCAATAAAGAAAGGATCTGGTCAAATGGATATTTTCTTTTAAACAGATTTTTTCTGATGAGTCAAATGACATCTGGAGCAATGAGTGTTCTCATGTGATTATCATACCTTGGATGGTCATGACCTAAAACAAAGAACACATCAGGTGACTTCAGAATTCAGCAGGTCTTTAATAACGGCAGTCCAATTACCCGGAATGTCTGTCATTAAGAATGTTTTCCTAATGATACACACCACATGGATAAATCTCAAAATAGTTATGCTGGATGAAAGAAGTCAGACAAATAAAGTTTATGATTCCATTTATATAAAATTCTAGAAAATGTAAATTTATCTATAGTGACAGAAAGCAGATCAGTGGTTGCCTGGGGTTGAGTAGGGATTATCAAGGTGCAGAAAAGTTTGGGGGATGAGAAATATGTTCATTATTTTGATTGTGATGATAGTTTCACAAATATATACATATGTCAAAACTTACCAAATTGTATATTGGAAATGTGTGCAATCTAATGTAAATTATAATTCATTAAAGCTGTTTAAAAATTTTAAAGATAATCAACTGTTCAAAGTAAAATAATAATAAAACTTTGTGGGTTTTATAACATGCAAAGAAGTAAAATATATTAAAACAATAGCATAAAGGCCTGGAGAAGAAAAATGGGAATATACTGTTGCAAGGTGTTTATACTATATATGAATTAGTAAAATATAACTCAGAAGTAAACTATGATAAATTTTAAAATGTATACTACAAGCCCTGAAGCAACCAATAAAATAATTCAAGAATTATAGATAATAAACCAACAAAGGAGATGAAATGGAATAACATAAAGCTGGATTTCTCAACCGTGGAACTACTGATATTTGGGGCTAGATAATATTCTGTCATGTGTACTGCAGGATGTTCAGCAGCATGCCAGCAGAATCCTCTCCCCAGACTCTCTCCCAGTTTTAACAGCTCAGAATGTCTCCAGACATTATCAGACGTCCCCTGGAGGACAAAACTGTCCCCAGTTGAAAATCACTTAAATAAAAGATGTCGACCTCACTTAAAATTAAAATCAATAAAAATGTATAGAAAATATTTTTCATCCATTAGATTAGTAAACATGAAGTTAGAGGGTATGGAGAATGCAGCACTCATACTGTGGATAAAAGTGCAAATTGATACAAGCTTTCAGAAAGGCTATTTGGCAATGCTTACCAAACTTTCCAATGCATATATACCATAATTTAACAATTCTACCATTAGGAATTTATGTGATGGATATACTCAAAGAGTATGCTAAGATGTATGTATAAGGATGCCCATACGATATTTTCTTTTTTTAAAGCATATACACAGAACTGGAATCAAAATATCTATAAAAATAGTTTGATAACAGTTCATATGAAGGACTACAATGCATAGGTGTGCACTTTAAAAAAAACAATTG
The DNA here is from genome assembly GCF_048564905.1 of Vicugna pacos. Lineage (NCBI taxonomy): Eukaryota > Metazoa > Chordata > Mammalia > Artiodactyla > Camelidae > Vicugna > Vicugna pacos. The sequence goes on along the minus strand of NC_132991.1, from coordinate 69,535,661 downwards.
TTACCAGTTAAGAAAACTGTTCAATATTAACTATAAGCCTAGCTTTATATCAAAAGACAGTCTCTACTAAATAGTGTCTACTTGGCAACTTGCAGCTTCTATTTATGGCTAATTTGTTCTCATGCCTACTATTTACAGGCATCATAAACATTCAGTGCTTTTACAAGAGTCACCCACAAGAAATAGAAAAGCCCAAAATAAAAGCATTAAAGGAGACTGAAAATGGTCACAGAGGTAGCACAGAGAGGCACTCTCAGCAAATACCAGGGAAAGAATTTCTGAGACAGAATGCGCAACAGAATTAAACATTACAGAGAAGTCAAAAGAGTTACTTGGTTTAAAAGAGGTGGCATAAGAAGACCATAAAATCAACAGTAACCTTCTGGAAACCAGGTCAACCAAGAGGTTAGGTCCAAAGCCAGGCTGCAAGTAATCAAGAAAGACGGTAAGAATGGAGTTTAGTGAGTGTAGACCAATATTTCCAACATCTAGGCTTTCAGATTTCCACGGACCAGTAAAATTTCAAAAACTTCTGTGGTTACTGGCATAGTGTTGCTGTTTTTATACTTCATAAGTGAAAAAATATACACAAAAAATCCAACATAACAAAAAACAGTCCTTCCTCCAAAAGCTTATAATTTTGTGTTGGCATAACAAAAATTTTTCTATATTTGAATTATACATTTAAAAAGTTTCTTAAATTCTATTTTACATATATAACTATTTTCTTGAAACATGTTTGCCAATATAGCAATCTGCCCTAGCCAGTGCAATGTGAAGTAAAGATCAAAAGTATTTGTTTAGGTATGTCGATTTTAATTCCAGTTGTCAAATACTCATTTTCATATTCAAGATCAGCCTATTATTATATGCAATTAAACTCTTCCCCATGTACTATCTGATTGTCCAAATTGCCATGCCCAAATAAACCACTGCAAGGGGAATGGAAATAAAATGGGATCAAACCAATAAAGACTTGTCCACCCCTGGAAATCAGGAGGAGAAAGAAAGCAACTTCCCTGAATATTTGAACATCAGGAATCTGAACAAAATCTCAAAACAAAATCTCAACTAAAGAATCAATGATGATTCTTGAGTAGGCAACCAAAAATGATCTGCTATGTAAGTCTCCATGTCACATGTAATTTTTATCAAGGTCTTTTAAATTATAATACTTTAGAGACCCAAATTCACAGATTATGAATCCAGTGATCTATTTTTAAAAATAGAATGGCAATGTAAATAAAAGAATAAACATGCTACTGTCTAATAGGCTATGTAGTACAGAGTCGGTAACCTACTGACTGAATTTGACCTGCCACCTGTTTTCTATAACCTGTGAGCTAAGAATAGGTTTCACATTTTTAAATGGTTGGAAAAAAATCAAAGCTAAAATGTTTCATGATATGTGACAATTATATGAAATTCAAATTTCAGTGTCTCTGAATAAAGTTTCACTGGAACACAGCCATGCTCATTTGTTTATGTGTTGTCAATCCGTTGCTTTCATGATACGATGGCAGAACTTAGTCATTGTGACAGAGACCCTATAGCCAGGCAAAGCCTAAAATATTTACTATCTGACCCTTTACAGGGAAAGTATTCCAACTCCTGATCTAGTAGTAAAATAATTCAACCATCTATCTAAATCAATAAGTTCCTAGACCAACTTCTGAAACAGGGAACCCTCAACATTTAGATATACTTGTGATTAGATCATTATCGCTAAAAGAATTTCAGTAAAGAACAGAGTTCTACTTTCTACACCTACAAGCGTATTTAAAAGTTATTTTCAATTTCTAAGAAAGCATTTTTTTTTTTAAGTTGTAAGTTAGAAATCTTCTTGTGAAGAAGGAAGTGGAGAGGGGAGGGAAGATAAGAAAGGAAGAAAGAAAAAGAAGAGAAGAAGCAGGAGGGGGAGGATGAAAAGTGATAAAAGCAAAGTGCCTCCCAAATTGGTTCCTAAAAAAAACTGTGGTTCTCAATCATATTGTGATAAAAGACCACTGTGAAAATCTAATGATAACTTTGAGACTTTCTGCCTGCCACTACCACTCTGTTACACATTGGCTGGTTTAATCTTATATTTACAGTATGATTCCTGGTTTTTTGTTTTGGAGTTTTTAAAATTTTTTTGATTTTTATATTTACATATATCACATAGGAACACAAAAAATCTATATAAGTTTCAACTATGAATGCTAGATCTTTGCTCTAGTGAATTGCTCTTTAATTAGTTTTAGAGGTTTTGTTAATGATTTGTTCTTAACTTTCACATACAAGAATAAAGAAAACCAAGGAACTAAGTCCACCTCCAGAGTCATGCAGGGCAATCCAGGAACCTTCCCAACCTTCACAATGTGCATCAGGTCAGAGGTAATCTGAAAGTGATATGTTCTTCCTGATGACTCTTTAGAACTAAGTAAACCCTTTGGATACACCCTGTTCTAGAGCTGAGCTCCTCAGAGGATTAGTATGCTGAGTATAGGACAATGTATGTACCTTGGTATTAGACACACCTGAATTTTATCTTATTTACTGATTTTCAGGCTCTGAGCACATTATTTAACAGTTCCTAATTGTCAAGGTGGGAGTAACAATTAACTACTCTTTACAGGAAGGGTAAGGGATGAGGACTAAATGAAGACTAGAAATTCCTAGCCTGGTACCTGACATCCATTCAAATGCTCATTCCCTCTAGCTTCCCTCTCACTTGGGCTGAAGAAAAGATGATGTCCTGTGCCTAATGTTTCTTAAGTTTCTGCCTTAACAGTCAGCTGTGAGCCCAGAATGCCTACCCTGTTTGCATAGATGTAGCCTAAAGATTACTTCCAAATAATCTTCATATAGAAAGAGATAAGGATTAAGCAATGAAGTGACAAGTGTCACAAACAGGACTGCTAAGGGAGATTATTCCTGAAGCTAGTTCCTTCACAGATTCTGGGAAAGGGCTCTTATAATAAAAAGCTTAACAATAACTAATACCTTCATTCATAGCATAATGGCTGTATTAGTTTCCTATTGCTGCTACAACAAATTACCACAAATTTCATGGCTTAAAACAACACTAATTTATCTTACAGTTCTGGACCTCAAAGGATGAAATAGTTTCAATGGACCAAAACCAAAAGCCAAGGCATTGGCAGAGCTGTGCTTCCTTTGGAGGCCCTAGGGGAGAATCCATTTTCCCTAGCTTCTAGAGCTACATTCCTTGGCCCAGGGCCCCTTCCTCCATCTTCAAAGCCAGCAACACAGAATCTTCAAATCTCTTTCTCTGCTTCCATTGTCATATGCCTTTTCCTGCCAAATCTCCTGCTATCTCCCTCATAAGGACACCCATGATTTCATTTAAGGCCCAACTGGATAATCCAGGATAATCTATCTCCCCATCTCAAAATCCTTAATTTAGTCCCTTCTGCAAAATCCCTTTTGCCATATCAGTTAATATTCACAGGCTCCAGAGAATTAGGGTCTGGATATCATTGAGGGCCATTACTGAGCCTACCACAGTGGTTAAGAACATGGATTCTGAATCGCAGCTCTCCTACTTACTAGTTGTATGACCGCGGACAAATTACTTAACTTCATTTTTTCATCTGTAAAATGGGCCTAATAACACAGTCTACTTTATTGGGTTGCTATGGGGATTAAGTGAGTTATGAGAGGATAACAGTAGCACCTACTTTGGATGGTCACTGGGAAAATTACATGAGTTAATACACGTAAAGCTCTTAGAACAATACCTTAGAATACAGTAAATGCTATGCAAATATTAGTTACTATTATTTCCATCACCACCAAATAGTACAATTTTTACTATTATTATTATTATACTATTATTATTATTATACCTCACACAAATTTGGGCACATTGTAAACTCTACTCTTGACTGCTTAATGGCTTCTTCTCTCAACCTAAGAAGTCACATTTACTTCCCACCCTCTGATGAGTGATGTTAGTTTAGTGCCATTAATCATCTTCTTTCTACTTCTCTGACGTATGAATAAACAGAAAGCTTGCAGAATCAGAGTCCTAAATGTAGTAGAAACGAAACCCTGGCAAGCACAAACACATCTTCAGTGCCCTTTCTCGTTTGTACACACACATCCTTAGTACTTCCTTGAGTACCATCTACTTACTCTGCTGGATCTTTATTCACTCTTTTTAGGAACAACTTCACAGCTTTTCTTTATAAAACAATCAACCAAGCATGCATTACTTAATAAGCCAGCCTTTGTAATTCTTGCATATTTAGGAGAGAATAGAGTAAGCTAGCCAAGTGGCTTATTTTAATAAGAATGAGACTTAAAAAGAACAAACAAACCATGTCACTGATAATAAATATTGCTGGCAGAATACAACATGCTGATGACTTAGATAGTTTAGCCTAGCCATGGAAACAAAATGGTCAACAGTAAGGGCCTAAATATAGGCCCTGTGCCTTAAAAAATTCTTGCTACTTCCTTAAAACAGGATACTCTGGCCCAAACAGCCTTGTAGGAAGGCTAAAATAATTCAGGGACACTTCATTTTGACGAGAGTGCAGAGCCTAAAATTACTGTAAATATAATGATGTAACAAACATTTAAATTGGAAATATATTTTATAATTTTATTGTACAAATAATACTTTGGAGATTAATTTAAGATACATATTGGCTGCTGATCTGCACGCAGAAGTGGCAACAGTGCCAATCAACCTCCAGCCGCAGCTCTTGTAGGCAGTGACAACCTTAATCCAGACAAAAAACCTGTATAATTTACAAAATAAATGTACCATGATCTCACATTAATAATGCATCTCACAGTGACAGAGACTCACTAATTTTAATACGTCTGGTTACATCAAACATAAAAATTTACAAAAAAAACACAATAATTTTAAAACCAGATATTGAACCACAAGAAGACCTTGATAGCTTCAGCGCTCAGAGCTGAAAAAAAAAGGGAGGCAAGAGGGTGTTGTGTCACCACCAAAATCTGATCTGGACAGTGAGCAGCAGACCTCACAAAGGCAGAGTCCAGCTGGGCCGATGAACCACTGTATACTCCATCTGGTACCACCATTCCACCAGCAATTATAAAGTTCACCCTGGGGAACTATCTGGTCCAAGCAAATATCTGGTCCCTCTTTTTCTGTGTCATTCAATTTAATGACCAGTAGGGTTTTCAGAATACAAAATATATAGAGGCAGCTCTACTTATAAACAGGATGGATTCCAAAAGCTGTAAAATCCATTCGTTTCAAAGTTCAAAAGTTCACAAGTGAGATTTAGGTTTATAGGGTCCACATTCCCTCCTAGCTGATATGTTTTTGGCATTTTAAAAAAAAGTGCCCTGTTTTGTTTACAAAGAACATTTACCGAGGCAGGCAACCCCTCCCTGCCACAATCTCTAGCAACATAAGGGAGGGAACCTCTGGCAGCTAAGGAATCCACACCAGAGTTTCACTCGAAGATTAGAAAAGGCCTTAAACCCATGGTGCCATCTGTGGTTTTTGATAAGTTTCCACAGCACCAATTTCACTCACCACGCTGTCTTTAAGTTCCTGAACTTCAACTTTAACCCGAAGTAACCTTTGACTAAATGGGCATCTCACTTTAATGATGATCCTCTGCTAAAACCATTTCAAATATTCACATTTCTTCACCTTTGGCTGACTGTCAACTCCACAGATACATCTTTTTTCACGTATCCTGGGATTGCCCTTCATAATCATTCTTATTGCCCAATCATATAGGTAATGAGTAATTTTCTCACTTCAATTTTTTTACACTATTTCTATTTTAGTGTCCATCTGTCTGTCACTAGCACTGCTTTCAGAGACAAAATGGGGCTTGTAATATTTATACGATACCTCAAAACTATATGTGTGTAAAACAAACAAAATAATGGCTGAGTTGAAAGTGACCACCTATTGGTGATCAGCAGAGTTGAATCCCTTGCTCTGGAGCATACAATGTCCCTATCCAGAAATTTTTATAAGTTATAAGTTTTAAGTAGACAAATTTGTGTTTCAAAAAATGTATAAGAAAGTAAACCTACCATGCAAGGACAGGGCACCCTGTCCTACACATTTAGAGATGTTGATTGTGCTTGGCATTTGGTTTCAAGCCAAATATTAAATAACATTTGAAGAAAAAAATTATCCTGATGTCTTGTTTACAAAGGTAATGAATGTATATTCTTTGATGTAACCCAGTCTGAACTACTGCAGTGGAAAGTGAACCCATTTCTCTATACCTCAACAAATAGTAAATAACATGAGAATGGTTAAGTATCTGATTCATAGGGGTCTTCAGATCACTAGGAGCTAAAACCACCACAGCAAAACTGAAGAAGGTTTTCAAGTCAAGGAATCATTTGTGAGTCAATAATTTTATAGAAAAGCAGCCATATTATACAACTGTGGTTGCACATTCCATACTTTACCTTTTATAAAGTTAGGCAAATAATCCAAAAGCAAAAGGATTCTTCTAATAATTAGAAGCCGTTCTGTTTCATATTTCACATCTACAACATCATTAAAGTACAATCACAGTTATCAAAATATAACCCCAATCATGAGGAAAATGCTAAATCATGCTTTCATACCTACTCTTCAAGAAGTTAAGAAAGCAGGATTTTTTTAATGTTAAAATATAATATTTTATGGTGTTCTAATAACTAAGTTTTACCCATCTAGAAAATTCATACATCCAGTGTGCTGGAGTACCAACTATGGCATCTAAGAAAGGTTATTACTATCTGTAGATTTTATTTTCAAATTCTTAGAAGTATAATATTATACATGTTGGTAGATAAGTTTCCTTTTCCCATCTGGCATTACAACGAGTTATGCATATTGGTATTCAAAAGTAAAGTCAGAGAAGTTTAATAGCACCTTTGAATTTGTAATGGACTATAAAATAACATTTACTACAAAATCCACTTATTTTCAGAGACTTTTCATTAGTTTTCCATATTCCTGAATTGATAATGTTAAAACGAGAAATCTGTACTTGGATAACAATCTCTCTGTGCTGTAGTTTCCTAATTTATTAAATGGGAACAATAATAGTAACTATCTTATAGAGTTGTCATATGGATTAAATGAATTAGTGTTTATAAAGCATATATAATAGTATTTGGTAAATAGTAACCATTATTTATGTGTTTAATATAATTAAAAAGTTAAACAGATAAGGAGGTAGAATTGTAAAATACAAACACCACGATTTCATGGTACCTGGTCTCTGGGACGTAGATTCAGAAGATACAGGATTCAGATCAGTTTCTACTAATTCAAGTCGTCAACGGCTCTAGCTCTCAAAAAGCACATGCTCGTATGGAATGGCCACCTTGTAGTAACTCATGAGTTATAACAATTATTCTTAACTAAGGTGACCCTTTCTTTTCACTAAGTACTGGTCTTAAAGAAACTCTCATGAAAATTTACCCAAATAAAAAGGCTGTGGTGCGAACACAGACTAGCACAGCCATTCAAAGGAACCAGAGAAACTACGTTGTTAAATTAAATACACATATACCAGTAATTCTGCTCCTGGCTGTATCTATCTCAAAGAAATTCTCGTATCAGCCTATAAAGAGATGTGAGAGATTGTTTCCTGCATTGCTGTTTGTGATAGTTAAAGGCGAGGGCCCACTCCCTGGACAGCAGATAGGTAAAAGGTGGATACATACCAGAGAACAACAGCACTAGGAATACAGTGCTGACGGAATAAAGCAGGAAGCAAAATGAGAGCGATACCACAATGCAATTTATATAAATTAAACTTTTTTCTGCATTTTCTGCACTATAAGCATATTAAAATGCTTGCCTTGTGGGGAGGAAAGTGGGAGAATCTGTGGATAAAAGCATCCCCAAAAGCAAGATATGGGGATAAAAGAGAAAATTTTAAAAATCTATGGAGGTCCTACTATCCATTTGGCCGACTACTTATTGTGTAATTATTATTGCGTCTCTTCAATCCTTAATGTCTGAACATGTGCCTGGACATGAAAAGATTTGCTGGAGACAATGTATGCAGAACTAGCAATCTCTGCAATGTCAACTATGTGGGGCACAGTTCCTGACAATATCTTAAAAGGCCACGTCACTTTTATATTACTACCTAGCTGCTCTAAAGCAGTGTATTTAGATTTCAACCAAAGAAATGGTTAAAAACAAAAATAAGAACTAAGCGAAGATAAGCCTCAGTTTTGACATCTTCAGGTGTTTGGTTATCTGGTAAAAGTTTTGAAAGGAAAAGTGCTTAAATGTTCAGAGACGACAAGAGTTTAAAAGTAGTATCAAATAAATTACGTTCCTTAAATGAACCTATTTATCATTTGGTAAAAATCAGCCACAAGTGAAACCGAAATTTCCATTCAGTTTCTCTTTCTCTTTAAAACACACAAACACAACACACACATATACCATGCGTGCACCTTTGTTTTTCATTATAAATAAAGTAATATGTTCAAAAAAATTCAGGCGATAGATAAATATGAACAATCAAATGAAAGCTGCTTGTAGTCTTTTAGCATCTTTCACTAGGGTAATTAAGTTTGTTTATTATTTAATATATTTTCTTTAATGGAGGTACTGGGGATTGAATCCACGACCTCTTGCATACTGAACATGCACTCTACCACTGAGCTATACCCACCCCCTCCCAAATCTTTACTAAGAAATAGAGTATTAACATGCTGTTTAGCAGCCTCCTCATTTATCTTTCCATGCCAACATATTATCAATCTGTGCCATCATTTTAATATGATTTACGTTGTAATGAATTACACAGTATTCAGAATATACAATTATACAACCACTGATAGTTTCCATCAGTAGCTTTCTAACAATTGCTCATCCACTTTAAAACTCAAGAATCTCAATTTTTTTATAAAAAGCCAAGTAGTAAATATTTTAGACTTTGCAGCCACATAAGGCTTCTGTTAATTATTATCTTTGTTGTTGTTGTGTTTTAACCCTTTAAAACTGGAAAAAGACATTCTTAGCTTATAGAACTGGCCGGACTTGGCCCACAGGCTATAGTTTACTGATCTATACCCTAAATCATAGTATTTTTGCCCCCATAGAATCAAACAATGACCCAAAACTCTTAAAGAAAATGCAACAAGTAGCTAAATAAATACTATCAACATCATCTTTTTGAAACTCTCCTTTTAGACAGGAATTCCAAATTTTGCTTGATGTCCTAGAGACAGTGAGTATCAAAAAAAAAGATAGTAGATGCTATTTACACAACCCTAGTTTTATCCCTCGTTCCCATCACGCATTTTTTCAAACTTGTTTCTATAAAAGATCATAATTGACTTAGAAATATAAAAACTATGGTGAATTATTATTTGGCAGTTAAAAATAATTTAGTGATGCCATATACAGTTTAGTCAAAGGAAATCGGATAGAAAATAGCTTAAAAATACCAAATACAAACCTCAAAAGGGTAGACTTCTGTCTTGTTCACCAAATGGTCTTGATTTAGTTCTCTAAGAGAAAGGGAAGGTTGATATTTAAAGTCGATCTGAAATTCTGTATCCTTTTAAGAGATCACTGTCTTTGTGCCACCTGGCAAAAGAGCTACACAATGCTACATAGTATAATCAATTCTAACAATGCAAAAGCTTTTTCAAGATAGGGTTTTCTTATAACTTCTTCAAAGAATGGAGACTGAGTTTAGTATGAATTATTTAAATTTTTGAAAGTTTGATAAATAGAGAAAATAAGAGTTACTGGTAGGGTTATTATTATCAAATTATACCTAGCAAGGCACACATTTCATCATCTTAACATAGTAAACAGTGGAATTCCTCTTACAAAAGAAATGTTTTTTGTTTGGGAAAATACATGGAAAGGGCACTTATGGTGGAAAGAAATGCCTTGAAGCATCAAAAGGAAGGCTGATGCGCTGCATAAGCCCAGGGAAAGAACTATTGGGTTTTTTTTTCCCCCTCTAGAGAGGGAGAGAGGAAGGGAAAAAAGTCACATCCAGATGGCAGTAACTCAGAGGCCACAAGAACACTAGGAATTTGCAGAAATCTTAGGGACTGTTCTGGCTTCCTTCTAACATGAAACTGAAGGTTCAAACCAACTGTTTAGCTATTAAACATTCAGCTGACATTTGGGTTATAGACATTAAAATATTCATTGACAAGAGCAGTTCCTGTCAAGAACTTATATTCCAGGATATTAATAAAGTCATCACAGGTTTATATTTTAAATCTTTTTTTAAATGGAAAATTATGTCCTTTTGACTAAAGTAATGGTTAAAAGAAGAAAAAAATATTTAGAAATGAGTAATTCAGAGTAAATGACATTATAGAGTTTGTGGATTTCCTGGTCTCTTAACCAAAAATGGGGGGAAACACCTCCAGCAGAGGCAGTTTCTCTAATAGATCCCATGGATACTAAAGTCTGTACTATACTGCTGGAACCAAATAAATCCTTCCCCAACAAATCGGAAGGAATTTTCTTTCATGTTGACTGGTAATGTTAATGTAATAGTGTAAATCAAAAGACACCACCACCTGAAAACCTACAAACCCTTCACAGAAGATTAAGAAATAAACCGAACAGGAATAATCATGCTGGCAGACTTAAGACTACTTCTGTGTGATCTGTTTTTCGGGACTTATCTTCAAATCAAATAGCCAAGAAGATCCCTTGAAACAGCACTTTCACAAAGCAGTGAGATAAATACAAATTTTAAAAACAGAAATAATTCAAGAAGAGGTAGAAAATCTGTGTCCTCATTTCTGTCCTCCTCTAACTATCATACATAAACTTGCTTTTGGTGGCTTAAGATGATCTTAAATCATTCAGCTGTTTTAAACTTAAAATACCTAAAGTCTTCAGAAGTAAAAGTTTCCAAAAGCTGCCCAAAGAAAAACTGTAGGCAGGACAGCTCTTCAGATCAGTAATCAGTGGCACCAGGACACGCAATCTTATATGACCAGGAACGGGTATAACTTAAAACAGGGATGAGTGCTGGTCAGGATAGAATATTTATTATAAACATATTTATAAACATATATAATTCTAGAATGTGCCTAGAATTCTGCATATTTAAGACATATAACCATTTAAGTAATATAATTCTACTGGGTAAGAGACATTGCAATTATATCATGGCTTAGATATAAGACTCGTTTTCCAAACCAGATGTCACAGTCAACTTCAAGACTTCAAGACAAGGTAATTTTTGAGGGAGAATTGACATGTAGTGGATGATTTTGGCTTGCCAGTGAAACTCAGGAATCAAATAAGAACAGATACTTTGGGGGGAGGGGCATGGCTATTGGCAACACAGGACACAATTCGATTCTGAGCTTGATGGGTACAGATTTAGAAACTCTCTTCATCCAACTGTCTTTAGCAGCTAGTATCCCCAGCTCTTCAGGATTTTATCAGGGTCCTCTCCTTTCTCTCCTCAGGTATCTCATCTCCTTTGAAGGCCTTAATTTCCAATTACATGATAATTAGCCCTCAAGGGTCTATCTTCAGCCCAAATTGGCATTTCTTGGCTTTAAACTAGAATTCTCCATATTGACTTAGAATCAATCCCATAAATACACCACATTCTAAACTGAAATCATTATCCTTTTCCTATGAAATCTGTTTTTTTCCCCTGCTTTACTAATTAGTTAATATTATCAATTCATCTGATCAGCAGAGCCAAAAATCTAAGAGTTATCTTTCTTCTCCTCAGTCCGTGCTTTCCAGGCAGTCACCAGTTCCTGTCAATTTATTTTCCAAGCCTATCGCTCTCGCCTTATTTCAAGCCCTTCTCTCTGTCCTTGGCTACTGCAATGGCTTCCCACCTAGCCCTCCAGCCTCAGCCCTCTCTACTCTGAGCCAGTGTGACTCTTGGGATGCATACTGCCTCCCAGCCTACTCCTCCCCATTCCTTTAGCATACTGTTCCTTATGTTTCAAAAGTCCTCCACCTCTAAAGGCACACACAAGAAAAACTTCTGGTAACTTGGTTTCTCATGTACATTTTCCTACAAGGGAAAAATATACTACGGGGACCAAAACATGCAGTTCACTTGACAGTTCTACTCTATATCAAGAGCAGACATCCTGGCTTATTTATCATTCTTTAGTGAGTTTGCTCAGTATGTCTTTTCCCTCAAGCCCGATCAACCCTGGGCACACTGAGAAAACTTCAGTTTCTGGACCTGAACAATTGAAGAGGAGACACCACTGCCCTGTGACTTTTCCTGCGCAGAAACTAGCTCTTTTGACACTGAAAGCAAACCCCCAAACATCTGTTAAATTCATGACTTTACTGTAGAATATACCAAATGAAACTAGCCCTCCAGAAGTTTTTGAAAATTGGCTTATAATGGTAAACAACTGATAATAGACACAAGAGCTTTCTGTGTTTCAAATGAAAAATATATGATGAAGAAATATTCAGTCTTTCCTAATAATAACAGCTAACACTGATGGAGCACTTATTATATGCCAGGCATTGGGTTAAACGCTTGATGCGCACAATCTGCTTTAATCTTCACAACAAACCCATGATGTGCATATTATTATTGTCACCACTATATAGATAAGGAAACCAAAGCTTAGATGTTAATTAACTTGCCCAAGCTAGTAAAAGCCAAGAATCAAACCAAACACTGTGTTTTTCCAAAGCTGGGGCCTCTCACCTCTGAGCTCTACTGGCAAGAGCCTGGGCGTGTAGGGGACAGTGAGTGTGTGTAGTTTGAAAAAGCCTCAGCTATAACTCTAACACAATCCTCTCTCTCCACTCCACTTTGTAAAAACATATATTGATTACTGAACAAAGGGGAGGAAAGCAAGTAAGCCCCCAATTTGTTCTTAAGTGGTTTATATTTGCTTTTAGAAATGAGTCATCTGATCCCAAAGTTGGCTGTATTTACACTGAAGCAGAATGACCTCTGCTTTTATGTCTATCATGATTTTCTTTAATAAGACAACTCCAAATCTGAGTCTGACTTCGCCTTTCAGTGGGTCTTCTACAGCACCAAGAAAATAATACAAATGTATTATCATAAATTGGGTATAATTCTGTTACTTGTTCTGGGCTGCTAAAAATAAGTGGCATATCAATCAAATAAATCCTTATTCCAATAAATTAAGTCTACCTGTATCTTAATATCTTGCAAACGCCAGACATTCAATAAACATCTGTTAAATGAATGAATCAATCTGTAGGCAAGTTACATCCTTGCAATCTGCAATAGGGAGAAAACGGAACTACATGAGAAACAAAACTGTTAGAGCATTTGAAAACTGAAGGCTTTCTTAGCCCAATTTACAAAGATCTGCATAGGCAGATCTCATGGGTTTCAGTAAGAAATGTGAGCATATATGCAAGGCTATATCAGTTAAGCCCATCAGTTACATGGAAGTTGAAAACATCCCCTAGAGATAGGTTTGACAACAGTGTGGCAAAAAAACCCCACAAAATCTTTAATACCAATATCCTCTGCTTTTCGAAAGTTGACTGAACTTTACACTACTTTGCTTTTACAAAAGACCTACATTAGTATCTATTTTTGCTAACTAAAAGAAATCCAAGGGGGATTTTTGATGTTATGAAAAAAGCATTTGTTTTGCAGAGAACTGTTATAGAGGAAGCGGGCACCCTGAGCAGCGGGAGGGGCACCATCACGCTCCTTCCCAGGGAACTACGCTCAGCATCTCAGCATCAAGCATCTCAGCATCAAGCCGCTATAGCTTTGAAACGTGTCTGTGACCATCTGTGCTTTAATCCTGATTTATTTTGTGCATCTGTCAGCAAGATGTGTCCCAAGGTAATTGCTTCACTTTATACCATGCTGGCTTTCCAAAAGGTTTCCCAGGAACGCTCTACTTTCTGATGATGAGGGAAACCTGTACCCAACCCCTCTCCCCCAGCCCCCTTTCTTATTTTAGAAACATTGTTAGTAAGATGTTTTCCTCCTAACATTAAGACATGGTCAGGAGAAAACTCCAACAAGCTGCTATGGGAAGGGAAAAGAAGTCCTCAGAATAGACTAAAAAGAACTTGATGACTCAGGGTCATTACTATGACTAGCAATCACTGTATTATGGCGACTACGGTGAAATGCTCCAGGATTTAAAAGAGCTCTTTCTCCCTACACTAAATGGTCTCAAATTGCTAAATTTTTTGGAGATTTTAAGTCCACTTCTGATTTTCTTTTCTCACTCACTGTGAGGTTATCAACCTCAGTTGCCAGTGTGCCTCTCCCTTTTCTAATCTTCTGTTGGTTGAGAATACAGATAACCAGGTTATCAGAGAACCCAGAAGGTGTCTGCTTGAGACTGAACCCCAGGACCTGTTTTTCGGCCCTTGGCTGGTTTCTCAAGTACCTCTTCTTTCATCCCTCCAGGATAGGGATTTAGCCAGCTGGCTTCTCTTCCTTCAGCACTGTCGCCAAGAGCTTTTCTCACCTCGTGTTCTTTTCCCTAGGCTGGCTATGAGTACACTCTGTCCTTTCTTTACTGTCTCCAAAAAAAGTATAGGTCCTCGTCCCTTTTGTGAGAATTTTACTGTTAATCATTATGAAGAAAAATGGTGGAAACATGGAGAAAGCGGTTTAGAAAATCTTTAAATTTTTCATTCTGATTTTACTTCTTTTTTTTTTTTTTTGACTTTGCTTCTTAATCAATATTTCTTGATTCCCCTACTTGGATGCCCCCAGGAGACTATATGCTCAATTTTTTCCTTATTATACTATGAGCTCCTTGAATCAAAGTATCTTACTCTTGATGCCAGAAGTCTTAAAGCAACTGACACATAGTAGGCTTTCAAGACAAGCCCAACTACAAGCTTAAAGATTAAAAATGTCAGCACACTGAATTACAGAAGTAATTGAACAAAATTGATTATTAATACATTTCAGTCCAACATCAATAAATGACTTGCCTTGAAAAACAAAATCAAGCTAAGATGGAACATTCAAAAGAAAATGTATTTGCTTCATGAAAAAAATCTGTATAAGAGTTTGCTGGTAGGGGGGAGGGTATAGCTCAGTGGTAGAGCGCATGCCTAGCATGCATGAGGTCCTGGGTTCAATCCCCAGTATCTCCATTAAAAAGTAAATTAAAATAAATAAGCCTAACTATCTCCCCCTCAAAAATAAATTTAAAAAAAATTAAAAAAAAAGAGTTTGCTGGTAAAAGGATAATTTATCATTTTTTTTAAAGCAATAACACACTACCCATTTTCCTTGTAATAGCTAAAAAGAACTAGTTGTCAGCTTTGTCAGAAAGCTAAAGCTGAACCTTTGGCTCGTTGTTTAGTTTTATTATGCTTTCCACTAAGAGCATTTGCAGCTGTTTATGAATGCATTTAAAATAAGTCCCACGTCAAATAAGAAATGACCAAGCATCTTCTTTAAAAAAAACCTCACAATTACTAATGTCTTATTTGTAATCTTTCAATTTTGTGACTAAAAAATAAAACAAAGGTACACTCAGTGGTTTAGCCTAGTACAAGCTAAAAAGATGAGAATGTTTGAAAAGAAATTTTTTTAGGTTGTTAAATTATGTGCTTTAGGAATAGTAGTGCCATCTCAGAAATACTGTAGTTGGTTTCTAGTCTCCTCCTCTTCCTTTCTTCCTTCAGACAGAGAGTGCTCTTTCTTAACCAACAAGCTTCCCTTTGTTTTGATTTCTACTACTGGTGTGAATAACCCCAAAGCACCACACAACATGCCTGTGACTGAAAGCAATTAAGAGCCAAAAGCAGAGTTTTGGCACTTGGACCCCAAACATGTACTTTACAAAAGTGATGAATTTTTGAGAAATCCATATTCTAAGTTGACATACTTTCTAAATATAAAGAAGTAGTTAAGTTCTCCTGAAAAGGTCACAAAACCATGTGAAGAGGGGCTGCTGCAAATTCATCAGCCATGAGTCTCACATCATAGACATGCCCCCCACCCCTCACCCCCATAACCTCTTTAATGCCCTTCTTTTCTGAGCCAATTCCATACCATATGTTTCTCACTCATCTCTGAATCCCTGTCTGTTCTCCATCTCTCTTACTCTCATTCCTCCCGCCAGAAATCCATACACTACAGCTAGCTTTCTCTTCGTACTCTGAGAAGTAAGTAAAAACATAATCTCAACCATGCACTTGCATACTTGTTGATGGGAGTACAAACAGCAATCCTCTAAGAAGGGGAACTGGGTGGCTGGAAGACAGAAGGGGGAAAGAAAGTTATTTTTCATCATACACCTTTCAATTTTTCTACCATGTGTATATGTCCACCTAGTTAAAAAATAATGAAATGTATGTTGCTTAAAGTCTCTGCTCTTGCCTTCCCTAAACTTTGCTCTACTGGTTATCCCCATATTCCACTCGCTTCACCCTCTTCCTTGAACTATCATCATGCTCAAAGTCTTCCATTTTATTGAAAACAGATAAAATTTTAAGTCTCCCTTCCCCAAGACCCTGGGTTCCCCTCTAGCTGCTGCCCTCTGTCCTCAGCCAAACTTCCTCAAAGAGTATTTACTCTCATTCTCTTTTCCTCATCTCCCATTCATACCTCAACCCCACTGCAATCTGATTTTTCTGAAACCACTTTCCCTTCAGTCACCAATAGTCCCTGCTGACCAATTCAATCATACCTTCATGGCCATTATCTTATGTCATGTCTGCTTCCATATTATTGACCACTCTCTACTAAAACTTTCCTCCCAGGGCTCTTCTGGAGCCTACAACTTACAATGGATGCTCTTTCTTAAGCCCCTTCTTTGGATCACCCAGCTCCCTCCCTTTGATCCTTTAATGTTGGTGTTTCCCAGAGTTCCAATTGTGACTATGTTTTTTTATTGTTGCTGTTTTTCATTCCCCTTTGTGCAAACCAGCAACTACCACAGATTAAATCATCTCTTTAGTGTTAATAAATCCCAATCTCCCAGTCTGGCTCTTCAGACCAGACTTCTTCCTGAGCTCCACTCAGATTTCTCACAGGCTGATTATAATCCCCTGAACTGATCCACTGAACAGCAGCTGCCTCCTTTCTCTCACCTTGCCACATCCAATCCTCTGTCAAATCCTGTACAGTCTAATAGCAATATATATCTCAAATGTACCCACTTCTCTTTATCCCCTCTTCTATTATCCTAATTCAAGCCATCATAATCTCTTAGAATATGAAAAATCTCCTAACAGACTTCAAGTTTAATTGCCTCTCTACTCTCCATAAGGCAACAACAATAAAGTTTTTAAAACTAAACTCCTTTTTAAAAAATTCAAGGAAATCCATAATATCTAGAATAAAATCCACACCTCAAATCATAGCTTGTAAGGTCCAGCCTCATCTGGCCTCTGATTACTTCTCCTCCCTCCCCTCCTCGCTCAGACTCAGCCACAGGCCTTCTGTCATTTCTTTCCACTTCTCATCACATTGTCTCCTGTCTTGGGCCTTTGTAACTGTTCTCTCTACCAGAATACTCTTCCCTCTTGTTCTTTATATGGCAACTACTCCTCACCCTTCAGGTCTCAGCTGAAATGCCATCCTCCGGGAGAGGTTACCAGTCCACCTGATCTGAAGCAGCCTTTTCTGCCACTTTTATTTTCTATCTCAGCATCTAATATTTCTTTCACAACACACATTACAATTTACTTCCTGGAAGTCCTCTTCCAGAAAGAAAGAGGAAAGGTGCTGTCTTCTCCCTTTCCTCCTCCTTGCTGATCAGAATGTAAATATAATGGCAGGAGCTCAAGCAACTCAATACATTTTTTTGTTGAAATGAACTACTAACTGAACTGGTGGGTGAATTCTTTCACCATTAACACGCGTAACGATCGCCTCTATTGTTATACAACAGAGTGTAACACTCTTAAATTGGACCCTATTTTATTTAAACCATTCCTTCCCTCTTTATGACTTGCCAGAAAGCTTTCTAAAAAGAAAGAACTCAAAGTCTGGCAAACTGACAGAGATGTATGGATAAGCGTCAAAGGTCTCAATGATCTTTACAATATGAATTAGTTCCACTTCTATACCACGGGTAGACTTTGTATGCTCATTTTCTAGCATGAATAAACCATAATACAGGGTGTAGTGAAACAGAATGTCCCCAAGGTTACATGAGTCAGTAGTAAAGCTAGCAATAAAGTTGGAACATTACATATTAAGGAGGCAGTTATAAAAGAAATTTCAATAAGATAATCTCAATTAACAACTAGTCAACCAGCTGCTTATTGAACAGCTTTCAATAAATGCCTCTTGAATTAAACTAAAAGTACTAAAGAGAGATATAAAGTAGTATGCAACAGCCTCTGTCTTAAGAGAACATAAAGATCTAAGAAATCTAAAATCTAATGGAAAGAGTTCTAATGAGCCCCATGAACTAGATGAGATCTAAGATTTAATGATCTAAGAAGTCTAAGGATATAACACTACCAGATAAAAAATAAGGATTTAATGAGTATTAGAACAGAACTGTTCTGTAGTCAGTGAGGGGGGATTTCTTTTCTAACTGAAGTGGCCTGCCTTCAGTAAGATTTAATACAGGGTCCCTCAAGGAACATAGGGTTCCTCAAGGATGGAAAGATTTCAATGGTGAGAATGGAGGTGTCTGGTAGTTAAGGACAAAGAAGGAAAAAGAGGCTCCAAAGCAAACAGCAGACAGAGCCAGTTTGGCAGCAGTGTACAGAGCAACTTAAATCGGAGTTGATTATGGGGAAGGTACTTGGAGCTTTACATTGGACTAGTTCAGATTAAGAACTGTGCACTTGATTCCACAGGGAACCAGTTTCTAAGTGGAAAGTGATATTTGCAAAATAAATCTAGAGTCAGAATACAGGATAAATTTCAGGAATGGAGAGATTAGAGACAGAAAAATAATTAAGAAATTTTATCACATTATGCTTGGATTACTGTAATAAAGGCATAAACTAGATAAATGGAAACAGTAGGAGGGATGGGTGAGATTTGTGAGACAGTGAAATAGGACTTGTTAAATTGGGACTAGATGAACTTGATTTATCCTCTCCGAAAAGATAATTACTTCTAGTATACACCTCAGTCATTTGGCTTAAAAACCTCACAATTTTCCTTGCCCCTCACTCCCTCTTTCCCAGACATTAGCTGTCGTCCACCCCACCGCTCCCAAACTGGCTTCCCCAAACATACAATACAGTCCAGCTGAAACAAAGGATTGTATTTACTAGTTCCCTAGACACACCAGGAGATTCCTAATCTTATAAATCTGTTCATGAGATGTCTTCTACCTTTAATGCCCTCTCCCCCTTCTACATATCCAAAGTCCAGACTAGACATTCCTCACACCCCAGTTTAATGCCTCTTTTCCCACCAAGCTTTCCCAGAAGCCTCAACTCAAAGTAAACATTGACTCTCAACACTGTTCATTTTTCTCTAAAACACTTTTTTTAAACCTTATAATTGTTCTTTATCTCCTCTGATAAACTGCATACTCCCTATGGCAAACATACCCAATTTACTTTTGTTTTCCTTCCTCCTCCTTTCATAGGGAGTTGAAGATGTTGATAAATAATATATGGCGACAGTATAGTATAATGGCTAAGAGTATAGACTCTGAAGACAGACTGCTTGGGTCTGAATTTTAATATTGCCATTTATTTGCTATGTGTCCATGGGCAAGTTACTTAATCTCTCTGTTTTAATATCTTTATGTATAAAACGGAGATAATAAAAGTAGACATTTCATAAGGTTGTCAGACAAAATGGCTTAGAATAGCATAAGCACCATAAAAGTGCCTATTAAATGCAGTGAAAAAATAGTGAATATGTTGTAATATCTGAGTAAATATTTATTTATGGAAAGCAAAATGTCAAAAGCAAAACCAATCTCTAGGTACAAAACAGGTATATACAAGTTCTTTTTAAAACTTCTTATGTATGCCCTAAGGGTTAGCTGTGCCCTTTAAAATCTTCCTTGTGTTAACAATGGTTCATTTTAGTTTGACATTTCAATATTCTGAGAAAATATTTAGTTCGGCTTCCTGTGGCAACAAGACACCTAACGGATCTCCTTGCCTCCAGTCTTACCTGTTTTAATCCATCCTCCCACGGCTCACAGAGTATCTTTCTAAAATGCAGACTTAATGTTTTCCCACTGCTACAAATCCTATCCATTCCATCCCCCTTAGAATAAAGTTTAAAATCCTTTGCATCTCATACAAAAATCATCCTAATATGGCCCCAGTCTAGTCTCCAGCTTCATCTCTCAACATTTCTTTCTTTCTAAAAAAAAAATTTAATGTATTTATTTAATAAAGTTCCTGGGGATTGAACCCAAGACCTCGTGCATGTAAACGCGTACTCTACCACTGAGCTATATCTTCTCCCTTCTCAACACTTCTTATCATGAAACCTAATTACCCAGCCACACCTCAAAGGTTTTTGTATGTCATTCCTTTTGCTAGAACATTTCTCTACTAGTTTACTAGGGCCACCAAAACAAAATACCACAGACTGGGTAGCTTAAACAACAAGAAATTTATTTTCTCATAGTTCTGGAGGCTGAAAGTCCAAGATCAAAGTGTCAGCAAGTTTGGTTTCTCCTGAGGCTTGCAGATGGCTGCCTTCTCAATGTGTCCTTACATGTTTTTTTTTTAACCTCTGGGCACACATCCCTGGTGTCTCTCTTTGTGTCCAAAGTTCCTCTTCTTATAAGAATACCAGTTAGGATGGATTATAACATATCCTAAAGCCTCGTTTTAACTTAATTACCTCTTTACAGGCCCTGTCTCCAAATATAGTCACATTCTGAGGTAAGAGGGGTTAGGGCTTCAATTTACAAATTTTGGAGAAACACAGTTCAGTCCACAACAATCCCTTCCCCTTTTCTTTGGCCAAGCTAATTCCTGTTTGTTTTTCCAAGACCGGCCCTAGCCTTCCCATCCCAGGCAGATGGCACTGCCCTGTCTCTGTTCCCATAGTACTTCTGTACGCTGCAATCATATTAACACACTATCCCAATTGTCTCTTTCCTTTTTTAGACTGTATTCCTTAAGAGCAGAGACTAAATCTCTAGTACTCAGCACAGCATCTGTCCCATTGAAGGTATTTACTAAAGATTTGATTATTTACAGAAAGTAGAAGAAAGAATGTGGACTTTGAAGAAAGGCAAGCATGAGTTCAGATCCTGGCTCCACCATTGACATATCCTGTGACTTTGGGCAAGTCACTAAGTGCTGACTTTCTATTCTACATAATGTAGTTATAAACATAAATGACTTAATAATAATAAAAGCATCCAGTTGTAGGGTTGGTACACAGTAGGTGCTCAATAAATATTAGAGTGAAGATTCTAAGACTGCCTGGGTTTGACACACAGTTCCACCACTTAGTAGCTGAATCACCTTGGCTATGTTAACTTAACCTCTGCTTCAGTTGCTTATCTCTAAAAATACCTCATAATGCTACTGCGAGGATAAGTTCATATAGGTAAAACCTTTAGACAGGGATCTAATACATAGTAAGTATTACAAAATGTTTCCTATTATATGATCACTGCAGATTCAAACAAATATGACTGGAAATCATGAGTACTTTAGTTCCTTCAATTACTAAGTTATTTTAAATGTGAATATTACCTTAATGCCTCAGATTTCTTACCAACTTAATAGGCTTGTAACTAAAGAGGTTCAAAAACTGGTAGATGATATAAACAAAGATCAAAATGAACATGAAATTACTTATTATCATCTGTCTCATTCCTTATATTGGTGTTTAACATATTTTGTGTATTGAAGTAAAAATCTTAAGAAACAAGTTTTTCTACTCTTTGTGACTATGGATGTTAACCATTTCCAGGACGGAATAACACTTCTTGGCTCATATTTTCAATTACTGAACTACTAACCTTTTGAACTGGAAAGTCCTTTGAGATGAAAGGCTGATCCTATAATGGCTTACAGAAGTAAACAAGTGGATTTGTAATGGGCTTTTAGGGTCTTAATGAGCAGCTCTGTGGAGGATGAGAACTGCAACCAGAGAGAACTGGTTCAAAAAAAGGTACTAAAGCAGGGGTTCAGAACTTATTCTAGAAGTCCAAGGTATGTAGTGGGATCCCATATCAGGAAATAATGCTAGAAAATGCTTTTTGATCATCCAACCTTTAAGGTCAGTCATTTCTGAACTAGGTACAAGTTATGTGACTTGTAACTTTGAAATAAGCTAGATCTAGGTATGAATCTCCACTTGTTACATAAGCAAAGTTTTTGAGCCTCAGATTACGCAACAGGGTTATTATAGTGAACAACTGATGGAATGTATGTGGAGTTCACAGCTGAGATGCCTGGCTGATTGAAAGGACTCAAATATCAGTCTTTCTAACCCCTATCATCATATGAATAAGAATCTGTAAAATAATAAATCATGGTCTTTCCTATAGTATGTGTTTTCTGAATGTCTGAGACTTGTTGAACATTACTTAATTTTAAAAGCAGAAAGCTGGAATAACTGCTGAGATGATCTAGTGTTTTCACCCCTGTGCTTTCTCACCACCAAATGTCCTTCACAATTTCTCCTGAAGTGTCACATCACCACCATTAACATGCTATTTGGAGATCACTGTAGCTCAGATTTCTAATTCTACAGCAAAGATTTGAAGGTCGGAAAAAAAAATTACTGAAATAGATTTTTTTAAAAAGAAATCGTCCATTTCACTTTATTCCTATAGTCCATTCTAGCTTGATGAATTCCCAGTGGAAAGTTAGTTTCCAGCGCAGAAACTGCAGGTTTAAATAAAAGGCTCGTGGGCAAGTAACTGAGTTCACCACTATTATAATGACCCATAAATCTTTTAAGTGTTTGAGAGATCATTTTTATGCTGGTATTAAAGGGACATCTGCCAATATCCATTACTTACTCTTGAAACTAACGTCAGCCGTGTCTGGTTCAAAATCAATCGCAGGAAAAGCCCAACTCAACATAGAAAGAACTGTTTCCAATACCCTCTCCTCTCGTTCACATCACAGAGGGTGACCGAAGCTTAAGGTTTAACGTCCAGACACTAAAGTCACTCATCGCTCAGGGCTGGGACAGCAGGTGGATGCTGTCCGGCAGAGGAAAGGATGCTGCCAATCCTCAGGGGTACAGCTGGGGGTGAACCCAGAGGCCAGAGCCCAACGCCCATCACTTCTCACTTACACTTGGGAAACAACCGGCTTCCCACCTCAGGGTGGGGACCCGGAAAGGATCCAGCCCTCCCGTACCCGGCTCCGGCTCCGGTGTCCGCGCGTGTCCTCCGAGGACCCGGAGGAGCGCGGCGCGGACAGTCTCCTCTGCCTTCAAGGGAAGATGGCAAGGGCAAGTTCGGGTCGTGCGCGGGAAGATTACTCACAGGATGGCCCTGCTACCTCCGTCCTCCGCCGGCGCTCTCTCAGGAAGAAGACTAAAGCGGCGGCAGCCTGAGAGCAGCAGCCGAAGCGGCCGCCGCTGCCAGTAATTGCCCGGGCGTGGCAGGGACGGGCGAGAGACTTCACAACATCATCACTTGGCGACTTCGGTTTTGCAGCGACGTCGGGTCAATGACAGCAGCCGCACAATTGGGAAAGAGAGGAGGAGACCCGCTCTCCCAGCAGCCTCCACGGCCCCAACGCAAGACCTACTGGGAATTGTAGTTTCCTCTCGACCACGCCCCTTAGATGGGAGGCCACGCCCCTCGCTGCTGGACCTGGGGAGGGAGGCGGGGCCGCGCCCCTGGGGCCGTGTGGGGCAAATCCCGTTCCCGCGGGCTGCCGGGGCTGGGGCAGAGTTCCAGGCCCACAGTCCCAGTCCGTGTCGCGCGGTTCTCCAGAGCCCCGCGGTTGGCACTGGGAGCGGGCCTTACGCGCTCGCGTTGCCCCTGGGCGGGCCGGGCCCCCGGGCCCCCGGGCCCCCGGGCCCCGCACCGCTGGCCGCCTGAGGAGAGCTGCTGGCCGTGGTCGCCGCCAGGGTAATAAGGGAGGCCGGGCCCGGGAGGGGAAGGGCTAGGGGCCGGTGGGGACGTGAGGGAGCGTGGCTCTGTCTGCGCGCCTCGGGAAGCCCGAGCCTATAACTCGCCGCTTGACCCCGAGCCCGAGCGGCCCACGGAGCCGTGGCGGAGTCCGGCTCAGCACAGCGAGCGGCCCCTGCGCCCCGTGCAGCTTCGGCTCAGCCCGGAGCCCTGGGCCGCGCGGCGGTGGAGGCACCTGCGTGCGGGGCAGCCGGTGCCTGCTGGGGTCGGCGGTGCCAGGTGCGCGGGGCCCGGCCGCCCTCGGTGCCCTCCCCGGGTCCCGCCACCCCCATCCCCGTTCTCACCTTTGGCGGCACTCATCCACCCGCCGAGTTTCCAAACACACGACGCCCTCCCGCCCCGGATCTATGTGCCACCTTCTGCAAGTTCGCTACAAAGTGCCACAAAACAGGACTCGGAAGGAAGCTTTTACGTAATTAAATGCTCAAGCTGCGTTTTGTCCGAGGTGTTTAAGTCAGCGTTGTGTTTTTCCCTCGTGGGTTTGTTGTGTCAAGTGCCTTTTCCCTCAAAACTTGATCAGAATTTGTGACAGCGCCTTCCTAGTATAGAGTGGCACACTGTAGGCGCTTAGTAAATATTTTTTGAAAGCGTAAGTCAGAATGCTAAGTTTGGAAAATTCTACCAAGTTGTGTGTCGCTATAATTTTTAAGATTTTATGAGTTTCCAAGATCACTTTGAAAATTACAGTAATTTTAAAGCTCCACAAAGAGAGTTAAATCGGCTTTTTGGGTTTTGTTTTTGTTTTTGTTTTTGCGTTCTCTGTAACAGTGGTCTCTGTTGGATTCTTAAATTAACTCAAAACCTGAGTTCTGTCATTTAGATGCGGCTTCTGATTTTCACAGAAAGTGTTAACCTTTCAGATTAAAGGCTTCAGAGGAACCATTCTATTAAGGAACAAATTTAAATGATTTATAAAGCTTTATCCTAACTAGCTTTTTAGATACTAGTGTAAAAGGCCACACTGATGTACTTGTGAATACATTTAGAAATACAGTCTCAAGTATGATTTTTAAAAAGGGATTTATATTCATACCTAGTGAAAGAGCATGCAGGAGAGAATTATGACAGCAAATATATCTTGCGGGGAACCTCTCCCCCCCTTACTAGGGGCAGCTGCTGCCTTGACCTCAAAATGTCTTATAAAATTATCTCTTAATAGTCTGTCCCATCTAAAGCAAATCCTCTGGGATTAAACCAGGCACAGGGACAACCCCTTTAGTACTAACAGTTCTCACAGATTGTGTCAGTTTCTTATGAGTTTTTCTGAAAAATAGATGATATAATGTAGTCTAAAATTTTTCTGTTAAGAAAGAACTTATATTACACGGAAAAAAGCAAGAAACAAAATCCTAAGAACAGGGAAACTCAGTTAATCACGACATCCCTAATCTTACTGCCTGTGGGAACGTATACTACAGGAGCCTTGTCTGCCCTGATCACCAGTGAGTGTTCCTGGTGCCCGGCACAGTGCCTGCCTGACCCACGGCACCCATGCATTAAACACTAGTAGAATGAATACTTGGCTGTTTTGGATAAAAAGTATAATGACTTTCTACAGGCGTATGGTTTCTTTATTTACTTAGATATTTCTTTAGATTACTAGAAGTCTGTAGTCCTTGTGTCAAAGAATAGCTGCCCAAATAGCAGTGGGTTTATGGCAATTAGACCTTCAAGGAATTTGTACGTGAATCTAAGTTGTTTTACTTTTGTTTTTTATAGTAGGATATTTCTGAGTCTTGAAGATAAAGTAGAAATCTTTGGAATAGATGGATTTTTGTCACTCTCTGTGAACTAAAGCGGTTCAATGTCTCTTTTGGTAAGTGTTTATAAACACAGATCTAATTTTGTGTCAACAGAGTAGTTAGATGTTAGTGCAAAGCCATAATCTGTATCTTCTATTATCATACTCTGATGGGATATTCTTATGCTCTGAGATGTTATTTTGATCTGAATGACTTTTGGTCTTTAAAAATGAGTTAAATTCTCATTGAGTTTTTGTGTCTTTAAAAAAGAGCTAAGAGCTTCTCCTGTACTTTTCTGATATACTCCTTCTATTCCTTTGTCCCATACCCACTTTTTCTCATACATTTTCTCATACATTTCTCATACATTTACTCTTCCATCCAATTAGCTATGCCTTATCCTTCAAATCTTTCAAAATCCCTTTTACAAATTTCCATCTGACTAAAGGCAAGCAAAATAGCATTAAAAGTAAGCTCCTTGACTTAACAAGACAACATTTGGATCAATGTATAGTATGATGTGTAGAAATCAACTTGGTTTTTGTTTTCATTAAGTCCATGGTATTTACTGTAGACTAAGTGGTTTTACGTCTTTAATTGTGTTTTATATAGAATATAATATGTATTTGAATACTGGAATCATTAAAGCAGTGATCTTTTAATAAGTGATGGGTGCATTTATGTGACGATTTATAATTTAGAAATATTTTCATATATTATCTCTCTTTCAGTCTTTAAAATTGTAATGATTGGCAGGGCAGGTGGGTATAATCCTCATTTGGAGTTTAGCCCACGATTGCAAAGAATTAGAGCAAGGGCTCAAACTCGTATCTGCCAGTCTACTCCATCACTTGCCAAGTCTGAGAGGCAGAACTATGAAGTTAGGAGACTGTATTGTTAGTTATTTGGAAAATATAGAATGCATGTACTTTATGTTGAAAGTAGTTTTTCTACTTAAAAGGAGAGCTTTTTATATCTGGAAAATACATTGAGGTGAAATATCTACCTCAATTTCTAAAGCAGGGATCAACAAACTTTTTCTGTAATGAGCCAAATGGTATTCGTGTGTTGTATAGTCTCTGTTAAATTACTCGTCTATTGTTGTAAAAGCAGTCATATGTAAAAGCAGACAATATGTAAGTAAATGCAAATAAATGTCTGTGTTTCTGTAAAACTTTATGCTCTAAAACAAGTGATGGGTCATTTTTGACTCATGGACCATAGTTTGCTGACCCCTGCTCTAAAGGATTACTTAATATTAAGAGTTTTATATCAATATGTACGTTGGATGAGATGTAAAAGGGCATTTGATAGATGAAGATCCTGAGATTCAAAGGTCTGTGTGGTTCCCGGGGCTTCCAAATTTGGGTGAAAGTGTATCTTATTTAATCTATTATTTCATAATTATGGATTTTGTGAAAAATAATAGAATTTGATAATGGGTCATTTATATTTGTTTAATTTGTTAGTAATTTTACTTTGTTATATTCTTCCTACAATGATGAAATATTTAGAATCCTTTGAATCAAAATATTCAAATTTTCTCCTAAATGAGACATTTGTACAATTGATATAAAGTTAATATTTTTGCTTATGAAGGATTCTTCCCCATTCAAGTTTTACCATCTGTTTGACAGCCAAGAAATGATGTTTTCAAAGGTGCAGCAGTTAACACAATTCCAGACCCCTAGAAAGGAAGCAGATGTTCAGCATAAACCATGTTATTTGCACAGTTTAGGCACTGTGATCCGTTCTTATTAGGGAATGGTGGGAACCCCCCCAAAATCTGAGTTCCTAGATACCAGCCAGGGGTCAACCTTGCAATCAGGCCTTTCCAAGGAGAGCTGTTTTAGGCTACTATGTCAACTCTTTTCCACACAATGGTATCCGTGATTATTGTGAAAGATTCAGGGTAAGTGTTGCCAAATATATATAAATACCAAGTGTAATATACAGGTGGTTTTTTGATTTGAACAATAGTAATAAGTATCTTCAAAAACTATTTTGTTGTAAATTTTATTCACCCTACACAAACCAATAGAAACTTTACAAAGGAAATAATTCTATAGCTATCTTGATACTGTTTAGCTTCTGTTCCTCAGGGGCGAGTTTTACATAAAACAGTAAAATAATTGTGGTGAGATTAATAAGTTATACAGACCATAGGAATTTAATCAGTAATTTAGGCCAACTGGGAAAATGACTAGTTTGATTAGTGAGAAAGTCTGGTATATTTTAAAAGAAAGGAAGTTTGATTACTTTAACTGCAAAGTGTTAAGTAGACATAGATGGACTTATTTTAAAGACTCATTTGATATTATACTTTAATGTTCATATAAGAATGAATGTTCATGAGGTGCTTGAAAATCACTAAAAGTCTCTTTCATATAATTTGTTTATACTTTTCTTTTGACATAACCTTCCTAAATAGGATAACATCAGCTTTACCCCACTAACATATGTAGGTGTTACATTTCTTTATTGACAATATGTGATAATAGAACCACGGGTTAAAATTCAAGAAAATGTGAATTATGATAGTGACACCAAGCCTCTTAGTTTGCTCTGAGTTGGTTAGAGATGTTTATCACCTTATGAAACAAAATTGGTTCCAAATATACTCAATGTGTGTTTTCATGTGGATAAACATGGTTCCTACACTTAAGGAAAAAAACAAAACAAAACTGAGGATCAAGATAAAAATGATATATAATGATATAACAGAATAATCTTTAGCTAAATATTCAGAAGAAAACTATAAAGATGATGAAAGGATTAAAAATTAACACCACCAGTAAAAATGAATTGATATTAATACCTCCAGAGTAGAGGGCAAGAATCGGAGATAGTGCCAAGTAAAATTAAAACATGTGTGAAATTTGTCTTCATACCTAGCTGCTTCTCCCTTCTCTCCCCTACTGTATATGAAGCCTGGCTCCAGTTCAAGTTCGTGCGTGCTGCCCTTTCTCTCTGCTCCTCAACCCAGTCAACAGACTTTTCTGTATTCACATGCCACCCTTACTTATCTTGTGACTTATTTTTTCACTTATTTAATATATTTCTGAATTTACAGGATTGTTTCTGCACTTCACGAACACAAGTTGAATCACTCAGACCTGAAAAACAGTCTGAAACCAGTACCCATCAAAATTTGGTAAGAAAATGGTTGAGTACAATTAATACTCCTCCTTTGCCTTCTGTAATACCATTTTGCAGAATATAATTCCTGGTTCTCCTATATCTCTTTTTCTCAGTTCATTCTGTGCTCTAGCCTTCCTGACAGCTTATTACTTTAAAAATGTTTTAAATTGTTACATACTCTTCTTTCTCTCTCATATGTGTTCTTTAAATCTGAGTTTAAGACTACCTGTTCTAAAGAAATCAAATTGATTTATTTAGATTTCTTTCTTCATTGGGATTATTTCCAATGGTAGAATTTCTTTTTATAGCCTTTCATCCCTTTTGCAGAATATTCACCTTTATTCACCTTTAGTCTTGAGCTTATAATTTTATTTTTTCTGCTCTCTTAAAAGTTTAGGGAACATGTAGAATCAAGGATGTGAAAAGTAGTTAGCAGTATTCCTAGTACATAGTAATGCCATTTCTAACTCCCTTCTTGCTCTCTTTACCTTGGAGGCAGTAACAAGATTCCTACCACCTGCTGATGACTGTAAAGGCTCCTAAGTGTCTTGTGGAGTACTGGTGTCCTTTTGGAGATCCCCATGGCTATCATATGACACCAGTTGTGTTGGCCTTTCTTTCTCCTGTGTGCATGTTATATCACTGCCACTGGGACCTGGTGCAAACCTCGGACTCTGATTGCGCTGTAATACCTGGTGAAACCCCATAGTGGTACATGGTCATTAACTCAGGAAATCTGTACCCTATCCTGTTCTCCCATCTCTTAAAGTTTATTTTTCTTTCTGACCTCCGTTTCAATTCATCTCATCTTGTGAAAAACTTCTTCAGCTTCTTTTAGTAGGCTACAGTGTGGAAATTGTTCTTTGATTGTTAACACCTCCACTAGCTGAGCACTTGCAATTTGTAATGGTTATAACTGGTGACCACCTGAAGCAACCACATGCATAGAATATGCCTCACAGGTCCCTGTGTCTCTTCCCTTTATATATTTACTAGATACCCTAAAGAGTCAGCAGTCATTCTTAGCAACTCTTAACAATGCTTACTGGAAATTGTGCTGAAAAGTATGCTTTGCTACATGTAATTCTGCTTTTCCTGTCCTTTCCCCCTTCACAGGCTGATAGCTTTCTAACTAGCATCATTTATTAGCCACTGTAAACACTTTTTGGATCTTAAAACAGTCTCATAAGCCACTTTTCACTGCTTTCCTACTGAGCCCTTGTGTGTTTGAAGAGACAATATCAGTATATACTACTGGAGTAGGGAACCAAATTGGGCACCAAAGAAGTTTACACCTATTTTCTTTTTATATTTTAAAAACAATGCAGGTTGATGACCCAGCCCTTTCCTTGTTGCGTCCATCCACTGGAGCCAGTGAAGTGATCTGTTCCACGAACGTTTCTCACTATGAACTCCAAGTGGAAATAGGTAATAACACCAGGTCTTACATAATTGACCCATCATTGTTAGAAGTGAAATTGATGACAAAAAGATTATTTTGTAAGGAGGTCTTTTTCTGTTTCTACCCACAGCAAAAAACTAGATGTTAATTGTGTCAGTCAAGTGGAGCTATTAATTTTACGTCTGTCCCAAAACAGTAACCCAGATTTTTTCAAGATTATTTTCTAGAATTTTTACTTTTTTCACTGAAGTACTTATAGAGGAGGAAGACATTAAACAATCTAAATATTTATTATTTATATCTTTATTGTGGGAAACGTCTGATCATTTGTCTGAATTAAATCAAATCATATGAATCTTTTCAGTCACAGTCCTTTAACAAGATTACTTTCTTTTAACTTAAAAATTTATCTGAAATCCCATTTGTAGTAGAAACTTTTTTCAGTTGTTTGGAACAGGCTGAGTTATTGTTTATAGCTTTATATATGTGTAACATTTGCTCTGAATATTCAGAAACATCTGAAAAAATGTGACAATGAATATATGTATGTTCATGTATAACTGAAAAATTGTGCTCTACACTGGAATTTGACACAACATTGTAAAATGACTATAACTCAATAAAAAAATATTTAAAAAAAAAAAGAAACATCTGTGAAATGCTACAAACAGATACTATGTTAGGTGCTAGGGATATAAAGTCATGTAAGACACTTGAGGAGTTCCCATCCTCTCTGGGAATATGAACATGGAAGACAGCTTTGTTTTATGCCCTGGAAAGTAGTGTAGTAGATGTGCGCTAAGCACTGTGGGAACTGAGCAGATGGAACATCCAGCTGTATATCTTGACTCTTCTGGGAGTCAAAGAAGATAGAAGATAGCAGAAAGGGGCTCGATCCTGAAGAATGAAAAAAAGTTGGCTAAATATTCTAGTCAGGGTTTTGTTACAAACAATAGAAAACAATCCTGACTACTTAAACAAAAAAGGCATTTTTTGGGAACAATTTTGCTAATTCACAGAATCATTGGTGAAAGAAATAGGCTTGGAAGAAACCTAGAGAAACTATGTGACTAGGACCATAGCCAGGGCCACAGCGTAAGAGGAGCCTGGTTAGTGTTCTACCTAGTAGGGTACTTTTACCACCAGACACTGAACCCCACTGGTGAGTTCCAAACTTAACTGAAAGAAGTTTCTATTACAAATGGGATTTTAGGTGAGGTTTTTAAGTTTTAAGTGAATTCTGACTGCCTCTGCTTCTTTATGTAACTCACTTCATCCTCCAGTTGGCCAAGCTTAAGGTCATTGATCCTCCCTTGCCAGGATTAAGGTGACCAAAAGAGAAAAAGATTTGACCTTTTTAAAAATAGTTCTAGTAGAAAATGCCCCCAAATTGGAAAGGGCTTTCAGATGATGTCAATCCAAAAAAGTTAAAAAATAAGTAATTCAGTAGGTGACTGAGGGGGACTGTCACATAGTTGCTCTGTGCCTAGATGCAGGAACAAAGGGAGAGTAGGCCGTAGCAGGAGATAAATCTGAAATTGGCGGTCTGGAACACATTGTGAAAGGCCTCACATGGGGTGCGTAGAAGTTCAGAGTCTTATCTGTCAGCTCCTACAATGTACCACTTCATTACTCAAAAGATTTAAGGAAAGGTTTGAAATTTATCCTCTCTGTGTTAGAGAGGCATTGTGGAATAGTGATGGTGATAGTAATAGCGTTGTGTATTCTTCCATTTCACCCCTTTACCACTCCCATTTTGCAGATGAGAATACTGAGGCTCTGAGAATTTAAGTAGTAGTCACACAGCTAGTCATATGAAAGCAAACCTTTGTGACTGCAAGTACTACGCTCTCAGCTGCTGCACTGTAGTACCTTTCTTTTGTTAAAATGCTGAATTTACAAGGACAACTGACAGCAGTTCCAGGCAGCAATCTGGAAGATATAATAGATCAGTAATTTACAACCAGAAGTATCATCCTCATCACCTGAGTCTTTTTAAAAATTACAATACCCGTATCCCATCACAGACCTACTGAATCAAAACTTCTGTTGAATGGGACATATGCACAGGCTTTTGAAGTAATTTTGGTGTACGTTCTGTTTGGGAATGCAGGCCGTAGTAAGGAGGTCACTGCATCTATCCAGGAAAGAGGACAGGACTTGAGCTACGGCAGTGATGCTGACACTGGGCAGGAAGGGATGAATTTCAGATTAACTTCATTTCAACAATACAAGTGGCAGAATTTGGTGACTGTGGAGAGAGGGAGGAAACTAACCTTTATTAGGTGTCTATTAATAGGTTGCCATTCTAGGCATTTTTAATTTGAAAACTGACAACACCAAATGCTGGTGAGTATGTCAAGCAACTATTTTTATGTCACTTGTGAGAATGCAAATGATTCAGCCATTTTCAGAAACAGCTTGGCAACTTCTTATAAAGTTAAACAGATATGATTCAGCAGTCCCACTTACAAAGAGAAATGAAAACATATGTCTACTTAAAGGCTGCTTTAGGCAATTTTATTGGTAGTCACCAAAAACTGAAAACAACCCAAGTATATATCAACTTATGAATGGATAATAAATTGTGGTATATCTGTATGATAGATTATTACTCTTCAGTAGAAAGACAGTAACTACTGAAACGTGGATAAATCTCAGAAGCATTATCTCACACCAGTCAGAATGGCCGTCATTCAAAAATCCACAAATGACAAATGCTGGAGAGGCTGTGGAGAAAAGGGAACCCTCCTACACTGCTAGTGGGAATGCAGTTTGGTGCAGCCACTGTGGAAAACAGTATGGAGATTTCTCAAGACTAGGAATAGACTTACCGTATGACCCAGGAATCCCACTCCTGGGCTTATATCCAGAAGGAACCCTACTTCAGAATGACACCTGCACCCCAGTGTTCATAGCAGCACTATTTACAATAGCCAAGACATGGAAACAGCCTAAATGTCCATCTATGGATGACTGGATAAAGAAGATGTGGTATATTTGTACAATGGAATACTATTCAGCCATGAAAACTGACAACATAACACCATTTGCAGCAACATGGAGAATGTCCTCCTGGAGAATGTCATTCTAAGTGAAGTAAGCTCCTGGAGAATGTCATTCTAAGTGAAGTAAGCCAGAAAGAGAAAGAAAAATACCATATGAGATCTCTCATATGTGGAATCTAAAAAAAACAAAAAACAAAAAACAAAAAGGAATACAATGGAATACTACTCAGCCATAAAAACCAACAACATAATGCCATTTGCAGCAACATGGATGTCCCTGGAGAATGTCATTCTAAGTGAAGTAAGCCAGAAAGAGAAAGAAAAATACCATATGAGATCGCTAATATGTGGAATCTAAAAAACAAACAAATAAACAAAGCATAAATACAAAACAGAAATAGACTCATAGACATAGAATACAAACTTGTGGTTGCCAAGGGGGCAGAGGGTGGGAAGGGATAGACTGGGATTCAAAATTGTAGAATAGGTAAACAAGATTATACTGTATAGCACAGGGAAATTTATACAAGATCTTATGGTAGCTCACAGAGAAAAAAATGTGACAATGAATATATATATGTTCATGTATAACTGAAAAATTGTGCTCTACACTGGAATTTGACACAATATTGTAAAATGATTATAAATCAATAAAAATGTTAAAAAAAAATCTCAGAAGCATTATACTAAGTGAAAGAAAACAGGCACAAAATACTTATCTTCCTTATGGTACCATTTACATGACAGACAAAAATCACATTAGTGGTTGCCAGGGACTGGGAGTAGGGG
The DNA here is from genome assembly GCF_048564905.1 of Vicugna pacos. Lineage (NCBI taxonomy): Eukaryota > Metazoa > Chordata > Mammalia > Artiodactyla > Camelidae > Vicugna > Vicugna pacos. The sequence continues at coordinate 69,501,591 of NC_132991.1, read as the reverse complement.
ATTGCTGAGTAACATCCCATTGTTTGAATGTATCACAATTTTTTATCACGTCACGATATTAACCATTATAATAGATGTGTAATGGTATATTGTTGTGGTTTTAATTTGCATTCTATTTTGAGCAGCTTTTCATGTGCTTATTGGCTTCTTTGTGGATTTCCTATTTAATCTGCCTGTTTTTTAATTGGGCTGTTTGTCATTTATTACAGATTTGTAAGAGTTCTTTATATAGTACTCTGGATATAAGTCTTGTCAGATAGAAGTATTGTTAATACTTTCAATCAGTGGCTTGCCTTTTCATTTTCTTAATAGTGTTTTCTTGAGCAGAAATTTTTAATTTTGATGAAGTCCAGATTATCAGGTTTTTTTTCTTTGATTGCTAACACAAGTTTTATATCTGATTATAGGAAGAGGATTTGACAATTTGACTTCTGTCCATCTTGCACGGCATACTCCTACAGGAACCCTGGTCACTATAAAAATTACAAATCTGGAAGACTGCACTGAAGAACGCCTGAAAGCTTTACAGGTAACAATTTTAAAAAAAAGATACACTTAATGTAATGTCTATTTAAGGACATTACATCTGTAAGGATTTTTTTCCCCAAAATTAATATATTCTGTTAGAGAAAGGTGAATTTCTTTCTTCTAATAAACACACAATTGCAGAATTGGAAAGAATCCTTGGAAGCCAGATCCATGAAAGAACAAATATATTCAGACTTTGGTAACTACTGTAAGTTGTTTCAAATGCATATCATATTAGAACTCTGGTCTGGAATTTGTAATACCCCTAGTCAGTGCAGTCACAAGTAGTTATTAGGGAAATAGAAAAAGTAGAAACGGTTTCCTTTTCATCTAGTTAGGTAAAATTAGCTTCTGAGTTGATAAATTTTAACAGATTGCATTTCAGGAATATTATAATGCCATTTTCATTGTCACTAATCATTTTTGATACAAAGAGGGTAAGGATTTTATTTTGGTATTATCCCAGTTTTTAAAATATTTATATGTGCACATGTATTTTGCACAGAAAAACATTGGAAGAAATTACACTGAAATGTTAACAGTGATTCTCTCTGTGATTTAGTGTTAGGAGTGACTTTTATCTTCATATTTTAATGTATTTTTAAAATGTTTCATAAGAACATAGTATAGTTATTAAAAAAGCATGACCTCTGGAGTCAGATTTTCTAAGTTCACATCCTACTTTCACTTCTTTTATTAATTATGTGCTCTTGGATAAGTTTCCTGACACTTAGAAATGTTCTCTTCTGTAAACTGGAATAATTATAATATCACATACTTGGTGTAACAGTTGTGAGATTTAAAGAGATGGCGGCACTAAGAACAGTGCTTAGTACTAACAAGCTCCATTGAGTGTTAGTTGTAGCTACTGCTGTTACCTTCATCATGAGGAAAAAAGGTTGTGTTTAAATGTTGTTCTTGTTTGTCTATCCCAGAAAGCAGTGATTCTATCCCACTTTTTCCGGCATCCCAATATTACAACTTACTGGGCTGTTTTCACTGTTGGCAGTTGGCTTTGGGTTATTTCTCCATTTATGGCCTATGGTAAGAAAACTCATTTTAGGTAAAATAACTCATGGTTTAGTCTGGATGCTATAATTATGAGTGTGATATTAGATTTATGATTCACTACTTTTAATTTATAAACTGGATGGCCAGCTCTAGATTTCATGATGCATTTCTATATCTGGTTTATGTTGAATTTTAGTTTTGGGGAAAAAAAGTAGAATGGGCCTGATGATCAGTGAAACCGCCACTGATTGCTTCTCCTTGAAGTCCATGCCTTTGAACAAGCTGTCTTTTCCCTTCAGTTTCTTTCTTCTCTGTTAATGGAGAGCAACTATTACTCTTCAAAGCAGAAGTAGTTTTCCATTTGTGCACACCATGCCTATCCCCGTTTCTCTACACGGTACACTTATTTCACTGTATTGTGGACATCTGTGTGTGTACCTGTCTCCTGCACTGGACTTGAGCCTCTTGAGGGCAGGATCGTGTATGTATTTTTCATTTTGGTGTCCCCAGGTGCTTATAGAATACCTAGCACAAAGTAGTGTTCAATAGCTGTTGAATAAATATATGAATGGATTCTAGAGCTTTGATCTTTAGGATAGCTTTTGTGAATTGCCTCAGGATTTAAAATATACATATTCACACAGTATGTATTTTTTTCAGTAATATTGAAGATTGTTAATTTACTTTCGTAATCTCTAGTGTGTTGTTAGAAAGTCTTTTTAAGGATTCTTGAAGGAAAATTACCTTTGTATAGGAAAGTAGTTAGACTCTAAAATGTAAGAGGTGTGTGGTTTATGGTTGAAAAGAACATTTAAAACATGGCTAGAAGCAAAATCACTTTCAGTGTTCATTTAAGGATTTCAGGGGTTTCTTTTTAGGTTCAGCAAGTCAACTCTTGAGAACTTACTTTCCTGAAGGAATGAGTGAAACTTTAATAAGAAACATTCTCTTTGGAGCAGTGAGAGGGTTGAACTATCTGCACCAAAATGGCTGTATTCACAGGTATATACTTATTTGTATTTTATGAAATGAAAGAATTTGAGAGGAAGAAATCTTTTAGGAAGCTTTTAGGAAGGAGCAGTTGAATGTTAAAATGGAAGGATAGGAAACTCACAAATGAAAATTGAGGGATAAAGGGGCCAACAGGTACAGTAGATGCTGATGTTTTATAGTTCATTCACCGGGAATGTTCAGACCACCTCCTGTGTGCCAGGTGTGTGCTCAGTGCTGGGGCGGAGAGCCTGCCCTCATGGAGCTCAAGCCTCAATAATGAGGGATACAGAAACCTGTCTGCTTGCGGTATAAACTAGGTAGTGGAATCCGAGTTAGCACTTGTGGTTTTTTTCTTTTTTCTTTTTTTCCTTAAGCAAATAAAGATCTTCTTTATCTGCTTTTCAGCTTTATGTCATGTTTATATCATGTACAAATTGTAACTAAACCTTTCTCTGATTTCTTAAATATTTTGCAGCACCTTGAAACTATCATACTAAATATCAGTTCTCTGGTTACCAAACTGTAGATTTAGAATTAATTGGCTGAATGTTAAAAACAGTGCTGCTCTAAGAAACATTGGGACTTTGCTTTCCTTTTTAAGTTACTTTTAAATAAGCTTTTTTTTATTGTTTGTTTCAACCTCCTTAAAGCTTTTTTTCTTACTGTTTATTGTTTCTTAGCAGCATTCTGGTTACCTGAGGATTTCTAACACTGTATTCTAATTGATCAAGGTTTTATTATACTGTATCAGATTATTTTGCTATCCTGCTCTATTAGTTTCCAAATTCTGTGTTTTGGATGAAAAACAAGGCTCTTTTATAATTTATTTGACAAAGAAAATTTTTAGATTAGACATATATTGATAAATTTTGTGAATACTACAAGAGGCTGCCTTTTATTGGATGATATTGTATTTAAATTCTAACCTTATGCATCAAGTATTATTTTATAAAGAGTATTGAATTTCCAAGAGAATACATGGATTTATTCTGACCAGATTTTTATTCTTTCTTCATTGGCCAATTTCCTAGTATTTAGAATTGTTTCTTTTTGTTCTAGGAGTATTAAAGCCAGCCATATCCTCATTTCTGGTGATGGCCTAGTGACCCTCTCTGGCCTGTCCCATCTGCATAGTTTGGTTAAGCATGGACAGAGGCATAGGGCTGTGTATGATTTCCCACAGTTCAGCACATCAGTTCAGCCGTGGCTGAGTCCCGAACTACTGAGACAGGTCAGGTGTGGCCATTGCATTGGGTTGTCTGTGCGTCTTGAGTGTCTTCTGAGCTTGACTAAAGGACAGTTGTGTCCTTATATTTGGACTGATGAAAGGCCTACTGCAAGACTTTTTAATTCTTTCTTGTTAGGAACTTTTAAATGTATACCATATATTAGGTATATCTTGATTTCTCATGAGTCTTTTTCATTATTATTCACCATCCTTTATCAAAAAGCACATGTATATAGCTTTTTAAGTTATTTACACTAAAGGACTTCAAATTAATTGTTCTGCAGGATTTACATGGATATAATGTAAAGTCAGATATTTACAGTGTTGGGATTACAGCATGTGAATTGGCCAGTGGGCAGGTACCTTTCCAGGACATGCACAGGACTCAGGTAAATGCTGCTAAAATCTCTGAACTTTTCCCTTCATGAGATCCCTACATTCTAGAAAATTTCTTTTAAACATCTTTGCTGTAGACTCCTAGGATCCTACTGTTGTTGTTTTGAAGGGTCTGAAGGAAATTTTTCTTTCTTTTAGATGTTGTTACAGAAACTGAAAGGTCCTCCTTATAGTCCTTTGGATATCAGTATTTTCCCTCAATCAGAGTCTAGAATGAAAAATTCCCGATCAGGTGTAGACTCTGGGATTGGAGAAAGTGTACACATCTCCAGTGGAGCTCGCACAGTAAATAGTGACAGATTGCAAACGCCATCCTCAAGGACGTTCTCTCCTGCCTTCCTCAGCTTGGTTCAGCTCTGTTTGCAGCAAGATCCTGAGAAAAGGTAATACTGGTCTCTTCTAAAGCATAAATTATCTGTGTTTTGTATTGTATGGAAGTTTTGTGGTATTTCCTTCCTGCCAAATTCAAATCTTTTATCAGTCTTTTCATCAAAATACTATAGTCTAACCCAGAAAACATCAGTGCTAAAATCAAATAGAGGCAGTGAGCACGTGGGGAGGATACAGGATATGAAGCCGGAAGACATGGGCTTTCGTCTCCACGGTATCGTTTCCTAACCAAATCACCTTGTCAAGATCAGTTAATCTTTCTGGACATTAATTACTCCATTTGTCTAAGGCACTTTAGACACTTCCAGGCAGTACAAGAGTGTTAGTTGCTGCTATTACAATAATTATTATCATAGATAACTATTAGTGTTGGTATTTTGGAAATAAGGTTTGTGTCTTTTTAATCTTTTTTTAGCCCCTTAATGCCTATAAAAGTGCCTAATAAATGTAAAGTCCTAGACTAATTGAAGGATATCACTAGAATTAATTCTTTCCATTAGTCAAGGTTGAAGCTAAGAACTGGGCTTCCTGACATAACATTCTTTTTCCTTTTAATTTTTGTGTATTGAGTTTTATAACTCTAAACCTATATAAGTTCTAATATATTTTTATACCAGAAAGGTCTATGTTCTAATTTTTGATAATTTTTTCAAAAAAATTTCAGGCCATCAGCAAGCAGTTTATTGTCCCATGTTTTCTTCAAACAGGTGAGCTGATCTATCTTCTGGTGTCTATAGATATTTTTTAATACTATTTAGAAGTATGTCATTTCATTGGCTTAATGGGACAGTTTGGTTACCAAGATCCTTAATATTAACTTTCTTACAAGGTAAAATTAAAAGATGTTTTTTGTAGTTCAATTATAGATATTCTAAACTATTTCCATTCTGCAAGACAAGATGAGTAAAAACAGAATATCATCAGGTGTTACTGTATCCTCAGTTTATATTTTGATTAATTTAGAGACATTTTATTCTTCTATGTTGGCTGGAAGTGGTGAAAGGGCAAAATAATTCTGATAAAATCAGTTTATTTGGCTGTTAACTCTTGTTTTCAGATGACCGGAATCAAAGGCATTTTTAAATGAAAATACCTAAAAACAACTTAAACACTTTTAAGATGATTTCTTTAAAAGTTGTTTATTGCTAACAAAACTAATGCATTGAATTTGTGTACCAACAGCCTTATTTTAAGTTTCTTTAACAGATGAAAGAAGAAAGCCAGAGTTCAATACTTTCACTGTTGCCTCCTGCTTGTCACAAGCCATCAATAGCACTGTCTCCAGCATCACCTTGGACTGAGCCAGAATGTGATTTTCCTGATGAAAAAGACTCAAACTGGGAATTCTAGGGCTGCCTAATCCTTTTATGTCCTATATACTTGACACTTTCTCCCTGCTGCTTTTTCTTCTGTATTGCTAGGTACAAATACTAAGATTATACTTGAAAATACAGTTGGTGCACTGGAGAATCTATCATTTAAAACCACTCTGTTCAAAGGAGTATGAGTTTATAGCCCCTTTGTTTAGCTCAGAGTGCTATTATAACTCCAGGGAAACTTTGGAATTATTAATCTAAGTACATTTAGTGTCATCTGTTCTTAGACTTCTTTCCCCAAGCTGTGACTGACTCCTCTTCTTGATCTCTCAGTGTAATTTTTGAGCCAGTTAATTTTTCAGCATTTTGCTGCCCTCAAGGGAATGAGCCTTCAGAGGACAGTGCTTCCAATTTTTACTTCCAGATTCTCTAGCCTTTTTGATCATCTATTGTTAAACCAACAGGCTAGTTTATCCTGGCATCAGACCCTTTTGGTATAAGGGAAACTGTTTATACTTTTCCCATTTTCTTCTGTTAATACTTACGGTAATATCAAACTGAGCCTCACTCACATTAAATGATTCACTTGAAATACATACAGAAGTTGTAATTTGCTTTTTTAAAAAAATTTTAAGGGGTTAAAGTAACACTTTTCTACTTATGTAAATTATAGATTATAAATTCATGCACCCCGTGGGAGCTCAATAAAGATTTATTGAACTGAGTTTATACTTAATAATTTTCTTTGTGTGGTTTAACAAAGCTAAAAGCTAGATTCTAATTTGTTTTGCCAAGGAAAGCTCTTTCTCAAACAAATAGCTTTATTTCTATAACCTCATGAATGGGGACAACCTAGTATTTGATTCAGTTGGAAGCAGGAGATCTTCGGCCCTTTACATGAGTATTCTTGCTGCTGTAGGGGATACAACATATAAGGACATTGAGATCTTGATGGTTTTACCTTATTAGCAAAAGAGATATGTTGTCTTAAAAAGAGTATGTTGTTTGAACTGTGATAAGTTGGGACTTATCTCAGTTAGTAGAGCTTCTTAATTTGCACACACTTATTTTAACATTACATTAAAATTATTTTGAAATGATTATTTTAAGGCTTAAAAATTAAAACCAATGAGACAAATAATATACAAATTAATACACATTTGAGACACAAACTTTTTCATATTTACTGGTCAGCCCCTTTCAAGAATGTTTGGGTTAGTCCATCAAGTAAGTCATGAAGACTTGCCGAAGTGGAGGAGAGAGAGGAGATGAATACCAGCTGAGGCCCTGCGATCACCTATCCTGGTGGGGGCTATAATTCATTCCACTACCTCCTCCTAAATTTCCCTTAGCAAGAGAGGCTCACAGGAACCATAGAGGAGATTCTCCCAAGTCTGTGTGGAGAGTCAAGATGTGTAGTGCTAAAGGAAGATTGTGGAGGCTGGGAACAGTCCCTTTAGATCTACTGTATTGGAGTTCTCCAGAGAAACATAACTAATGGATTTTTTTTTCAATTGAAGTATAGTTGATATACAGTATTGTGTTTCAGGTGTACAGCAAAGTGATTCAGTTTATATTTATATTTATATTTATATTTATATTTATATTTATATTTATATTTATATTTATATATTCTTTTCCAGATTCTTTTCCACTAATAGATTATTACAAGATATTGAATATAGTTCGCTGTGCTATACAGTAGGTCTTGTTATTTATCTATTTTATATATAGTACTATGTATCTGTTAATCCCAAACTCCTAATTTATCGCTCCCCTACTTCCTTTTTGGTAATCATAAGTTTGTTTTGTATGTCTACAAGTCTGTTTCTGTTTTGTAAATAGGTTCATTTGTATCATTTGTTTTTAGATTCCACATATAAGTGATATCATTTGATATTTGTCTTTATCTGTCTTACTTCATTTAGTATGGTAATCTCTAGGTCCAGCCATGTTGCTGAAAATGGCATAATTTCATTCCTTTTTTTTGTTTGAGTAGTATTCCATTTGTGTGTGTGTGTGTGTGTGTGTGTGTGTGTGTTTATCCAGTCATCTGTCGATGGCCATTTAGGTTGCTTCCATGTCTTGGCTGTTATAAATAGTGCTACTATGAACATTAAGGTGCATGTATTTTTTCGAATTAGAGTTTTTGTCTTTTCTGGATATATGCCTAGTAGTGGGATTGCTGGATCATATGGTAATTTTATTTTGTTTTTTTGTTAAAAAAATTTTTTTAAAAAACAGCTTTATTGAAGTATAACTGATACACAGAAAACTGTACATATATAATGTGTATATTTTGGTGAGTTTAGACATATGCAGACACCCATGATACCATCACCACAATTAAGAAAATAGACATATCCATCCCCTCCCAAAGTCTCCTTGTATCCCTTTGTGTGTATGTGTATGGTAATAACATTTAACATCAGATCTACCCTCTTAACAAATTTTGAAGTGATTTGTACAGCAGATGGGAGTTTTATAACACACAGTTTCAGTTATGCAGCTAGAATGTAAATTCTAATTTACATTCATTAGATTATGATTGAGGCTGATCATATCTTCAAATTTTAAAAGGCTTTGCAGTTTTTCCTCTAAATTCATGTCTTTACATAGTTTTTTTTATCATGTTGTTGATAGTTTTCCTATTGATCTGTGGGCAGTGCATATTTTAAGAAAATTAGCTTATTGGCATTATTTTTCTTCAATTTTTAAAAGTGACTTGATATTTGTATATATTGTGAAATGATCATTACAGTAAGTCTAGTTAATATCTGTCATCCTACATAGTTACAACACAGTTTTTGTTTGTTAGCCTTTTTTTTTTTGAGGTATAGTCAGTTTACTGCGTTGTGTCAGTTTCTGGTATATAGAATAATGTTTCCTTTTCATATTCTTTTCATTACAGGTTACTATAAGATATTGAATATAGTTCCCTGTGCTATATATAAGGACTTTGCGATTTATCTATTTTATATATAGTAGTTAGTATCTGCAGATCTCACACTCCCAATTTATCCCTTTACCCCCTGGTAACCATAAGTTTGTTCTCTATATCAGTGAGTCTGTTTCTGTTTTGTAAATAAGTTCATTTCTGTCTTTTTGTCTTTTTTAGATTCCACATATAAGTGATATCATATGGTATTTTCATTTCTCTTTCTGGCTTGCTTCACTTAGAATGACAATCTCCAGGTCCATCCATGTTGCTGCAAATGGCATTATTTTATTCCTTTTTATGACTGAGTAGTATTCCATGGTATATTTGTGCCACACCTTCTTTAATCCTTTCATCTGTCAGTGGATGTTTAGGTTGTTTCCATGTCTTAGCTATTGTAAATAGTATGCTCCTCAGTTTTTGGAGCAGAAGCCCCCAGTTCCAGTTCTAATCAGCGGTGTGAAGTAGGTGGGACTGGCATGCTCCCTTTGGGAAAGGAGCTGCTGTGTATTACTCCCCAGGAGCTGTCCACTGGGATGTGTGCTCCGTGATGTTGTTTGTCATCCAGTGTGCAAGCTCACAAAGTACACTGTTGTTGGCACTGCCCTCGACCCCGCCTCCATTGTGGAAATACTGGTAATCCACCCAGATTTCAGCCCACCTCTGCATATGGACAATCCACCAGTGCTTGTGTGCTCCCAGAGGAGAGCTGTGCCCACTGTGAGCATCGGAAAATAGACTGTCATGGTGAGGCCATGCCCCTCCCTTCTCATGTGCATTGACAGTGGGGCTCCTATGGCGGACCTGGGCTTCGTCCTGTGTGCACCCCCAGACCCCAGGTCCTTTGGAGTCTCCATGCAGCCCAACCAAGGCCTCTCCCTGGGTCTGTCTGCTGAAGCCCATGTTTCAGCACCCAGCCACTGCCCATACCAGCAGGTGTGGATCTCAGGCTGGGCAGTGCAGCACAGTGGCCAGTATGGTGTGTTCTGGTCTCTTTCTGTCTTGCTTGCTTCAAGCCAGCTGCTGCACTCTCCTCTGAACCTCTGAAGCTCCCAGTCTGTCTTGACTGACCTCCCAGCTAGTGAAAGGGGTTCGCAGGGTGAGGGAACATTTCCCCTTTCACAGCTCCTTCCCAGGGGCACAGGTCTTGTCCTGATTCCCTTTTTTTTTTTTTTTGTCCTACCTGGTTACTTGGTGATCATTTTTTGCAGCTTTGGTTGTATGAGACCTTTTGCTGGTGTTCTGTTTATGTTCTGTGAGAACTGTTCAATATGAGATGTATTTTTGATGTATTCATAGGAGGGGTGAACTCCATGTCCTTTTATTCCACCATCTTGAGCTCTACCCTTCAGTGGATTTTTTTATAAGGAAGTGGCTCCCACGATTATAGAGGCTGACAAGCCCCAGCTCTGCAAGATGAGTGGGCAAGCTGGAGACCCAGAATAGCCAATGGTGCAGTTCCAACCCGACAGCTGGCAGGCTGTGGACCCAGGAAGAGCTGATGTTTCAGTTCGCGTCCAGAGGCAGGAAAAAACTGATATCCCCATTTGAAGGCAGTCAAGCAGGAGGAATTCTCTCTTATTTGGGGCAGGTAGGTGGGGTGGGGAGGATCAGCCTTTTTCTTCTATTCAGTGCCACCCACATCAAGGAGGGCAATCTGCTTTATGCAGTCTACAGATTTAGATGCTAATTTCGTTCAAAAATTCCCTCACAGAAAGAGCCAGAATAATAACTGGGCATCCTGTGGCCCAGTCAAATTGACACACAAAATTAACCATCACAGACAGTAGATACTGTACGACATCCCCTCCCTGAAAGTCAATGCATTTAATTTTGCAGCATGGGCTCCTGGCATGTTGTGTCAGTTTTCTATCACTGCTGTGACAGATTACCATAAATTTGGTGACTTAAAACATTACAAGTTTATCATCTTACAGTTTTGGAGGTCAGAAATGTAAAATACACTGGCAGGGCTACGGTCCTTCTGGAGGCTCTAGGGGAGAATTTGCTGCATTTTCCAGCTTCTGGAGGCAACCTGCCTGCCTTTGCTTCACAAGCCAGCCTTTCTTCAGCTTCTGTTGCAGTGGTCACACCTCCCTCTCTGACTAACCCTTCTTGAAAAAACTTGGTAAAACTCTTGATTATATTGGGCTTATCCAGATAATCCAGGATAGTCTCTCCATCTCAAGACCCTTCATTGAATCAAAGCCGCGAAAGTTCCTTTTGCCATATAAGGTAACATAGTCACAGCTTCCTGGGATTTGGACGTGAATGTATTGGGAGGGAAGGTCATCATTGTGCCTCCCACACATGTCTAATCTCACCTTGGTGTCCGCTTTCTGAAGGATTCAAACTAGCACAGCCACCTTAGCTAAAATACCCTCCTGTGCACGTCTGCAGTACTTTCCCCCACAACACTGACACAAACAAATCTGTTATAACTGCTTCTGTGTTTATGGTCCTGACGGACTGTGGACTCCTTGAGAATATTGTCTTATTCGTGAGTATATTCCTGGTATGCAGCAAAGTGTTTGGCATATTATAGACATTTAATAAATATTTAAGGAATTCTTCCTTGAATAAAGGGCATGGGTTTTTTGCTTTTGTTCCTTTTTAAAAAGCCTTTTGAAAAAATTTGAGAGATTTCTATAGTAGGAATATTGCCATTAAAAGTTTAATGAGGCAAAGTGACTTGAGATTTTCCATCCAGTAGATATTTCCTCCTTTACTGCAAGCCAGATCAGTGTTTTTCCACATAAATACTGTTGATCAGATTGCCTGTTAGCTCTCAAATCCATTTCTCCACTCTTCCCCTGCTCTGCTTCACGGGGAACTACATTTTCTATGCCCCCTCACTTTTTGGTCTCCAGAGAGGCAACAGCAGGAGATCAGAAGGCAGGAAGAGAGAGAAGAAACAGTTATTTCTCACCCTTTGACCCACTCCCCCATTTCTTGCGGTGTCTCTCTGAGTGGCTGTGTCTTCTTTGTCTTCTGGCTTTAGGACTCTGGTCATGCCCCTTCCTGCTGTCCCTTCTGTCTGAGGGGTGGTATCAATTTGTGCTCCTGCCACCCCTGGATTGCCTAACCAGCCATCCCTTATGGATTCTTGCCTTGGTTCCATCACCCATGAAACCAATTCCCTGTGTTCTATTTGAAAGATCCAGAGGTATTTGTGATTTCCCAGTCACACTCTGACTGATACATGTACTAGCAACTTTGAGCAGTACTAGAAATTCTTGGTCTCAAACAACAACAAATGACTACCTTGATTATACCGTGAAATGAATGTTCAGGAATTATGTTTCCCTCTGTCAATTCTATTTAAACTCCACAGACTTTATGACTTATGGTAGAAAATGGAAACTGGCAAAAATTCTATAAATTGAAGTTCTCACTTACCAAGTGAACCAAAGTTCAACAAGATCCAAATATTGTACTTGATAAGAATAGAACCAATTCTCAGAAGTCAGATTTAAATCCTATGCTGATTTAGCTAGATAATTTTTTATGTGGTTTCTATTTTATACAGTTTCTTCCTGAGTTTTGTGTTATTAAGAGGCTCTTTCCTAATTTTTCAAGTAAGTCAGAAAGTCACTCCAGCATAGAAGATGCCTCAGTAGTTAGTATTAAACTTGTTCTTTATTATCTTTGTAGTGTAAGAAAATATAATATCAGATGATACTGAAGTTAGTAGACGTTCTGTAGGCCCAGAGAACTGCATACTGTTGAATCTAGAGCTGAAGAGTTAGAATAAATTCATAACAAAAGGCTAAGCATACACACATAAGTACAAGTAGAAACCCTGAAAACTGGGTGGCCAGGGATAATTTAGAGCATAGCAAAGATCTGGGACGTCAGAAAACTGACTTGGAGTGATAGTTATATGGTGAAAAAGGGGGAAAGCTGGAAAATAAAACTTCACTAATAAATATGTATTTCTGAGTTTGTTCCCCTAAGGTTCATAAACAAAAACACATTTACATCAAAAGTGTGTTTCTTTTTCATTTTAATTAAAACAAAATGGTTCTAACAGATGAAATTTGGTTACTGACTTCTATCACACAAAAGGACAGATCTCCAAACCATTTTGTTAATTGGAGAAATGATATTCTAACTGCTGGCCTCACATATCATTTTGGACTGTTTAACATTTGGATAATATCACAAATGAGCGAACGCTTTCCAATATGCTCTTTTAAAATTTTTTTTGGCCGCATTTTATAGATATCAGAATCTGGGATTGGAGGATTTATATGAACTAAGTCTGCTGAAACCATTCGAGGGCTTGTCAATTTCCCATTGTAGCTTTCTCCTCGTTTGTTAACCTCTGGAGCAGTATACGGTCTTACAGAGCGTTTTAACTGATTATGGCTATCATGTGGGCTGTTTCCTAAAAGCCTTGCTCTTGATTTTGCTTTTTCAAGATGCTTAAATGAAGTCTCGGGTAAATCCTCAAATCCATCCAAACAATCCTAAATATTAAAATAAAAGATCAGGTTGGTGAGTTAGTTTTCTTAAAGAGCACATTTTAGGTTTATAAGGACTAAAATTTGTAATATCAACAAAGAAAATGAGAGCATTCGAATGTTTTATAGAAGTCCCCAAATTTAGACCCTACACTCAATGCCTGTCATTAAATACCACAGAAATTATACTTTAAAAAATCTTATTGTTTCAAAGGATATTACTTCAATAGGGATGGAAGACATGAAGCTGGAAACCAGGAAAACTTAGTAAGGGAGCTGACCCCAGGGGTTAGACTCCTAAGCAAAGCCAGCACTCCTATAATTCTCCTCCTCCAAAATCTCTCTTCCTCAACCTCAAATATAAATTATGAATGCTTATATTTTACTTTTTATATCACCCAAACTTCCATTCTTTAAAAGTTAACAAACATCTTCTTTAATATATACTTATACACACATACAGAGCCCAGCATCTAAGAATATGGTTATAATGTTTATATTAAAATATTTTTGTATATAGTCTGAGACTAAGCAAGTAAAACATTTAGGAAAATTGCTGGAAAGATACACACCAAAATAATTTTTTTAAATGATGGTTGTGTTAGGATAGTGAGATTATGGGCTTGGTTTTCTTTCTATTTTTTTTTCAAATTTGTATGACTATTTTATTTAAAAAAAATATAGTCATCTACAAGCACTCATAGGAGGGTATGGAGTTATTAGTCATCTCTCAAATTAATGTAAACTAGTTTCCTCTGCAGTTTGAGCAGCTTGTCCCTTAACACTTTGCAGAGATGGCCACACCAAGGGAAAGGGCCTGCTTTGATTTGGAGAGGAGGTAAAAGTAGATTAATAGAATTGGAGGGTGGGAGGAATTTAGGCAGGACCAAGAAGAATTAGGTTAGCAAGAGAGAAGACTTATCAAAAAGGAAGTGTGAAGGGTCTACATTTTTGCCTGGATTTGCAAGTAAACATTCTTCTTCCCTCTTAAGTACATGGAAGCAATTAGGTAAGCCACAATATTAAGGGAATTTCTGCTACACTGGTGAGTAACATAATTTTTACTTCACAGCTGATATAAATGATAAATAGAGTGCTAGTGGAGGGGTGTGGAGAACCACACCACTGGTTAGTTTTCTGGAAGCTCCTGCAACTCAGTTTCTCTGTCTTCTAACTTGATTGCTTTGGTAGACATCCTGGATTTTTAGAGAATCAGATAAGCAAGTCTTTCTGATGATCTGAAATGTGTCCTTACCCTCAATTCTCTGTTAATTTCACTAGAGAGAATATAGTTTAGGTACTGTTGGTTTAAAAGAGGGAAATAAAGATTATTATCTCCCTTGCCCACTCTTAGGATAAGGGTTCTAAGATCCTTTATGATCCCATACCATATAATATAAACGCAATTTTTTGTTTTGTTTGGAAAAGTGATATTACAGACTCCATTTATCTGAAGAAACTTCAGAAAATCTTTCCTTTCCAGAAATTACGAATCCATCTTCTACTTCCTTTTCCTTGTCTGTACACATGTGCACAAACACATACACTCACTCACTTAATTACTGAATTTAGAAAAGAGAAATTGAAATTGAGACTATATGCTATATTCATATTTATCCTGCTACAAATCTGCTTTACTATTTACTAAAGCTAATAATTTCCTTTACTATGGAAAACAGTTCGAAGCAACTATTCTGAAATTAGATCTATTTTCTTGTTCAGAGGTAGAGTTGTACGCATCAAATTATCAATATAATGTCACTTCAGAATTTGTGACTTTTCCCAACTGTGGGTCATGCCTGTTTATATATACTAATAGAGAAGAGTAGTGATCCAGAAAACTAAAACAAGTCCCTTCCATTCCTAGATTTTAACTTTGTTTTAGAATGCTCTATATAAAGTATGGTAGCAGATTTACCTCCCTAATTGTTTTATGTTAATATTAAAAACAGACATGAATCCCTATGTTTCTCAGCACAGGATATGGCAGAGGGGTGGTGGTGAAAGAAGAAAAGAGTAGAAGTTAAACTGAAATTTTGCAATTCTTAATTCAATAGATTGTGAATTTTGCATATCTCTAATGCTTAGCAGAATAACTGGCACATAATAAGTGCTTCATATTTGTTTCCTGAAACAAAGGTAATTCAGCTATCTGAAAAAAAGACTTTCTACTTCTACCTGCATGAAAAGAAAACCCCAGTATACTTTTCATAGTATACAGCCACTGCAAGTGGTTGTACAAGTCGTGCCTGTGCAACAGCTCCGGCTGAGTCAGGGCTAGAAGTAGCCAGTTTTCCACAGACAGAGCTGTGTGCCCTATCCAGGCTGTCTCAGCCTGCAGTCTGCCCGGAGCAAAGAGTGCTTTTTTCTAATTCATGTTCCAGAGGGGGTCCCCTTTATTTAATACAAAGGCACAGAATGTGTTAATAATCCCTTTGATTTTCTGATCGCATTTTGAATGAGGTGAAGTGATATTTGAATATCAGAAGAATTTTTAAAATCTGAATATCTGTTTATCTTGGGGCAATTAAGGTTATACACACACTTGCATGCAGACACATATACTCTAAGTAGATTATCTATAGAAGTTTGCCAAATACAGAAATAGAAGACTTGGAAAAACAGTATTACATGTATGGTTCTTCTTGCAGTCCAATGAAGCAGAGTTCTTGGAACAGATTTTCTTAGAATTCTTGTGGTGGGCAGTGTGGTTGGTAGTATCTTAACTATCTTGTTAAATGATTTTTCTTGTTTGCTGCTGGCATGGACTTTTTCTTTTTGGACCCTGGGCTTTAGATGTTCCCTCTTTAATACTTCCGGGAAAGGGGATGGTTTTGAGTTTTTCTCAGCTACCACAACTTTATATTTAAGCAATCGTGATTCAGGGACCTTGGTACATCTTTCGTTGCAAAGTTTGTTTGGTTTTATATAAAGAGTTTGTGTTTCTTCTTTGTAATGTGCATATGTTACTAAATGTCGTTTTTTATTATTGTTATTATTTCCTTTCAATCTCTGACAATACTGGCCCTCTAATTCTGATTCCTCCCCAGCCTCTGAATTGAGACACATTAAAGTGTTATTCTGCCTGGAAGGAAAAGTGAGTTTGGTTATGTATTCCTCATCTTCATTCGGCATTTTGCGGTTAAGAATTCTTGGATACGGTGACAGCACTGCTTCAGCGTTTTCCTCTACCATCAATTTATAGATGTTATCACACTCCTTTCTGTCAAGGGACTTCATTTTTAGTGTCCTTTCAAAGCAAGCATTTGATCGAGTTATTTTTGATTTACCACTCCAAATATGTTGGTCTTGAATCTCTGTTTTAAAATCAAAATTTTCTGCTCGAGGAAGTTGCACAAAACCATGTCCTTCCCTTTGTTTCCTAAGCACTGTATCTGTCAGTCTTTCTGATGATTTATTTAATGGAATCGCCTGGCTATTTTTGTTGGAAGAAGGTTGTACTTTAGATAAACTCAGTGTTTTAGCTGCTTCAGGGCAATAATATATTTTCTGTTCCCTAATTTTTGATGGATTTTTTTCAATATTCTGTAAGGAAAAATGTTCCTTTTCCTCCTTTCTGGTCAACTCTGTTTCTACAAGTCTATCTTCAAGAACTTTTTGTGAAGTGGTTTTTTGAGCAGTTTTTGAATATTTATTTTGCTTTTCTGATTGCTTCTTCACAAATTGATTTTCATCTCTTAAAGACAAATCTCGCTTTATACATTTTAATGGTGTGGAACTAGAATTAATCAAATTTATGTGCTGGCTGATGCCCTCTAATTGCCTTTTTGTGATTAGTCCTGATTTTGACAGTTTCTCTATAAAAAGGCTCTGGAGGTGTTTGCTTAAATCAGCTTTTAGATTTAAGAGTTCATTTTCTGATAAAGCTGTAAGATATTTTTGTAGGGATTTATTTAAAGGATATTTCATGTTTACTTCAAGCCTTTTAGCAAAACTCCCCCTTGAAATATCTTGTCCTAATTTGTTAAAAGACATAGAGGGGCTTTTAGCTCTTAGAAAAGCTACATTTGAGTGCATAGACTTAGATTCTGCTTCTTTAAATAAACTGTTTTCTGAAAAATTTTTTAGGAAATAGTTTTGGAGAATTTCATTTAAAAAAGACCTTAGATTTATTTCCAAATGTTTATCTATGAAATGATGATTAAAGTTGTTTACAAAAGACATGATTTCTTTTACAGTTCCTGAATATTTCTCTAGAAAAATATTTTGCCCTTTTGGTTCTGCTTTCTCATTCATCAAACACAGATTTTGGTAGATTTTTGGTAAGTCCTCCTTGGTGATATGTCCTGATTCTGAAAGTCTTTCTACAAGGTAATGCTGAATATGTTTACTTAATTCAGATTTTAAATGTTTTATTTCTGACTCTGAGAGTTCTTCTAGAAATACACGTAGGTTTGGACTTAAAATAGGTTTTCCATCTAGTTTGTCTATTTTATCAAAATCCTCTTTGATTTCTTCAGGGTCTTCAGTCTTGTTTGGAAAAGGATGTTCAATTAGTCTTTGTAATTCTTTGTCAGTTTGTCTGCTTTCAGCCTTACTATATTTGAAAAAAACATTAAATATGTTTTTCAAAAAGGATTTTAACATTATTACATCAGAGTCATTGAGTTTACCTATTAACGAGTCACTTAAATTTTCTAAAGTAGAACTTAGATCATTTTCTTTTCTATCAAGTCTCTGACTACTACTTGGCAAATCTGTTTTTTTATCTGGTGTTGACTGATATTCTGAATCTTGTGGGGATGTATTTTGACTTTTGTCTATGAATTCAACTCTATTAAAAGAAGTGGTTTCTTTGGGAATGATGGGTATATTCGGCTCTGAAAGACGTTCTGTTTTGTTTTTGATTTCCGAATAATACTCTATGGAATCCTTTGGCTTTTCTTTAGCAAAGGCTGTCTCTGTATCCAGCAAAAAACTCTTCTGGTATTCTTTATCTAATTCTATTACTTTGATTACCCCAGAATCTAAAAGAGTATCTACAGGAAATGCTTGTATTATCTGGCTTGTAACAGATTTGGCTGGAGAAAATTCTGTTTCATTATTGTTTTCTTCGTAGTGAACTAGAACACTGGAAGACAAACTCTCCCAAGCTGTGGGTAACAGACCCTGTGAGTTCATCTGTGTCTCACTTGATTTTTTTCACTCCTGTCCCCAATTCTGAGAAGATCGGTGCAGTGAATATTTGCTTTATAATATAATCATGTATAAAGCTATTCAAATCTGGTGTGGAGCTAGATACTTCACTATCTAAATGTTTCTTTTTGAAACTACACTTTTTTTTAATTGGAAAATCTATGTCACCAACATCTAAGTGTTTTTCAGAGACAAATTCCCTTTCTACCTCTGGGGAATTTCCTGGTACACCTTCTGAATGTGAATCTGCAGGACTACCTTGACTTATTTGACTTAAAAGAGACTTTGAATTTAGAATATCTCTTTCTGAAAGCCAGGTATTTAAACCTTGAATTTTTTCAAATACTTGGTCTTCCAAACTACTTGGTCGTTCATCTCGAACACCCAGAAGTGGAAAACTATGACTCTTCTTTCTTGCTTCAGTGTCCATAGGAACTTCTGGCGTAGAAAATAATTGATCTGAAAGGGCTTGCAGATTTTTGCTTAAAATTGACTTGAGCACCATTGACTGTTTTAAATTTTCTATGTGGGAAGTAAGACTTAATGATTTTGAGAGGCGACACTTATTTGCATTTACTTTTCCAGTCGTCGATGATTCTCCCTCAAAGTTTGGCAAAGATACATTAGGTAGTCTTTCCGGTAACTTATTAGTATCTAAAGTCTTTGTTGTGGTGATACTGGGATGATGCGCTAGATTATTCTTAGCGTCTAGTGTCTTTATTGTTATGATCCCAGGATCACGGGCTAACTTATTCTTAGTGTCTAAAGCCTTTACTGCGATGGTATCAAGATCACGAGGCCAGGTTTTGCCAGCAGCTCTTTCAGTTTTTGAATGTGTTGGATAAGGAGGATCTTGGTCTTCATGCTCTATAACCTCTGCACTGAAAGTATTTCTACATTTGAACATATCTTGGTCTTTCCTTTTTCTGACTGACATTTTGTTGTTTATATTCCTCAGAAAGGGATCAAAACTGTTCTCGATATTGAATTTCTGGAACTGTAACATTAAAAAAAAAAGGTAAGAAATTGTATAGCATTTATTTTGAATTTATAATAAAATTTCTAGCTAATTTTCTGTGAGCAATAAGTCAACTTATCTATTCATCTTCCTGCCTTTTACAAAGAGAAAACCAACTTTAATTATTTTACAACATTTGAAATTGGAATAATAATGAGAATTTTCATGCAAATTTAAAAAATTTCTAATTCTGGTACTATTTTGTGTTAAAGAGCTTTTTGCTACCTGGAATATTTTTAAATACCTAAAAGAGACTCAAAGTAGTTTTTTTTTTTAAGAACTCAATTTCCAGTGGTAGCTGCATTTGGTTAGACAATGGCTAATATCAGGATCTAAGTCCTACCCGTATATTTTAGTAGCGATGTAGGAAATTTTTAAAAATGCAAAGCAAGTAGTAGATATTCCATTAGAAGTATCATAAATATTCTCTCTTGACTGACTTGAGAGGATAGATCACCTGCCTTTACGTCTGAGAGTTCCAACAATGATGAGTTCCACCCAGTCCTTTGTATGTTACAGTAGAATCTTGCTTTCTGATAAATATTATATATGCCTCAGAAATGGTAGAGAACAGTACAAATATTTCTAGATTACAGTGAAATTTCAGTGTAATATCTAAAGGCAGTTTTGTGGCTCTGGGATCAGGCTATTCTATGATTGAAAGAGCCTTCAAACTGAAGTCTCTTATTCAAACTCTTTGTTAATACAACTTTTACATTATCCAACTGAAAAAAGCAAAATGTGAAATAATCAGCCTAGTGTTTTAGTTTATATGATTTTCAAATGTTAGTTGATGTCTAGGTGACAGCATAAGAATCCCTGGGTTTTTTCAGAAATACAGATTCCCAGGGTCCATTTCCAGACTGAGATTCACTTGATCAGAGATGGGACCTGGGAATATGTATTTTTGTAAAGATAAGTGAATGTTTCTAATAGGTAGTCTGGTTTTGGAACCACTGAATTACACAAAGTATTAGAGAAACCTAGTATTTGAGTATAACTGATATTGAGATAAGAAAATTCAGGACTCACCTGATATTTTGGTTTGAATTCTATATATTCTGGTCTGAAAGATGGTGAAATCTATTGTTTTGGTGAAAATACCACCTTGTAGAAAGAGAAATTTTAATTTTAGACTGCTTGTAATGAAAGGATATTTCCTAAGATAATTTTATTCATTCAATAGTTAATAAAGATATTAAACATTTTAAAAACTAAGTATTTTTCTCATAACTACTATAATTTTCCAATCATCAAAGAAATGTACATATGTAATCTTAGCTTCCTTGATACAATATTCACCCTATTGAATATGTAAAATCAAAATAATGCACAGCAACTTCAAGCAGAAACAAAAGTAGAAAAGAAAGAATTGTTAGAACAAATGTGATCTAATTTTAAAAGGTTGTGAAACGCTTTAGATAATAAATGGCGTCTGGTATTATACTGAGATAGCATTTTCAGTAATTCTTCACGTGTAATCATTCAATGGGTACTTACTGCCTAAGGAAATATTTGGTGCTAAATCAAGGTGTGTAGGAAGAATTACAGAATCACAGAACCACTGAATTTTTAGAGATGGAAGACACTTTAGAGAAAATCAAGTCCTACTCTTTGTTTTACACAAGAATCTGCAGTTGAAGTTATTGCCCTAAATTATCCAGATGATTACTAGCCTAAATCCTAGGCATCCTAAATTTTCATCTGGTGCTCCTACTACCGACACAAGACTGCAGTGGAGGAGACTGGTGCTTTGGAAGCATCATAATGTGCACCCACACTTCTAACTCTAAAGAAAATCTGACATCAACTTTTTGCAGAACACTTTTGGTACTATAAACCACTTTCCTATATATTATATCCTTTAGTCCGTAGAAGTTCTATTATATATCAAGTTAGTAAAAGTAATGATTCAATGAATGACGCTTTCATAAGAAATATTTTTGGTTTAAGTGTTCATTAATATTAAGCAGTTAATAACATGACTTTATTCTTAAATCTTCAGCAGCTTCCCATGTTTTGTTATGCATTGTCCTCACATACTGACTAAATTATTTCTGCAAGTATCTCAATATTCCCCACTATAGTTTCTCTCCTCCAGGCAAAGGTGTCTAACTCTGAATTCTTGAAACATATCTCATACTTTTCCACACCTGTTTTTTTGCTCATTTTGTTTTTCTTTGCTTGAATTTCCTAAAATCTCCCTTTAAAAGTTTAAATTCTAACACTTGAAAATTCATTGGTTTAAATGAATTCAGTAGAAAATTAAAATTAAAAATAAATGAAATATGTATGACAAGGAAGTGGAAAAATAAATAGTAGAAAAAAATACACTCTCATTTTTGTAAAAAACACATAACAATTAAAAACTCCCCCCTAATATAACCATGGAAAAATATATGAAAGGATACAAAATGCTAACATTGTTTTCTCAAAAGAAAGGAAAGAGGACACTGTTAACTTTTACTCTGTTTAATTCTGTATTATTGATTAGATGAACATAAAATACTCTTGTGAATAAAAAATCCAGAACAATTATATTAGAGGGAGATGCTCAGGATGCTAGGGAAAAAACAGTAAAACAAGCCAATACAGGAGATTCAAGATGGTAGGCTGAACATATGGGTTTAGTTTCTCCTACCTCCCAAGGGTCCAGTAAATTAACAGGAAATAATACTTCAAAAAGACAAATATGATGACAAATTGTCATTATAATGGAGTAATCACAATTCAAGCATATAAAAGCAGAGTCAGGCGGCCATTGAGGATCTGGTCTCAGACATGGCTCTGCACCACCCAAAATGTGAACTTTCTTTGTACTAGACCCAACGACACCACTAGCCATATTCAGAACAACACTTGCCAGCTGCAAACTTATGGTCTTAAGGTCTCCTCTTGTTACTATGCAACCATTTCAGACCCCAACCAATCCTTACTTTAACAAGCACCCTTACTTTTTGTCAGTTCTAATCATAATTCTTGATTAACAACTCATGTAACTAGCTGTAACCTTGAAGTTTTTGCCTTTATAAGCCTCCCCCATCTTGCAGTCTCGCAGAATACAATTCAAGCACTTGAAACTGTGTCTTCCAGGCTGCAGTCCTAACGAACCCCAAATAAACACCGTTTTATTTCAATCAGGTCTCTGTTTCTAAAATTTTGGTTAACAAATCCCATGGCAATACTGGAAATCAGTAAGGTGAGACACCAAGATCAAGAAAGCTGAGAAAATTCAGAAAATATGAAAGCAGATGAGACTGACTTAAAAAAAAAAACCCATCAATAAAAGCAGAGCTTTAAACAACAGAAATCAGGAAGACCTGAGAAGCAATAAATTCAAGGTCAGCATATACAAAGAAAACCAGATGATGCTGCAATCATCATAGTTATTAATTAAAAAGCTGCATTTGGAACAGCTGGACCACTTGGACCCTTCTTTATCACTGTTCTCTTTCTCAGTGCAAACAGCATGCATTGCTGGCAGCATTGTCTTTCCCCAGTCACTCACCAAACACCAACAAAACACAACAAAATAAAATAAAAAACAACACCTGCTCTCTAAAGAAAATGTGTAATCTGCCTAGGTGGAGATCCTATGTGGGCTCTGAGTCTTGGCAGAGAAGCTTGTTGGCACTCACATTTCCACATCAGGTAACTGAAGGGGGATAAAAAGAAAGGAAGTTCTACCCAGGAGAGAAATACATTCATTCTTTGGAAATGTTTTAAGATCTCCAGCCATCCTGCCTGTCTTCTTCCATCCCCACACACCCTCAGGGAAGCCTGCCTGTCAAACAGAGCATACCTATTACAACCAATGTATTCCTTTATTCACAAATATAAACTGAGCCAATAAAGCTCACCAGATATATGAGAAAAATCAGTACATGTAAGTGAAGGATCAATAAGAATAAACAGAACTAACCCCAGAGTAAACAAAGTTATTTCTGAGGAATGTGGGGGAAGGATGACCCTTGGAAAAGATTCTAAATAGTATCTTCAGAAATAATTCAAAAGGGTATTGATTTCCACTTAGGTGTATAATAGGCAGTTCCAATTTAATGGATGCATAACAGGATTCTAGATTACCACCCTACTCCACTCTACACTTAAAAAACCCACAAAACATTGGCTTTTCTGTTTTCCCTCATTGTCAGTTCATGGTACCACCAGCTACTGTTAAGCCAGAAATCTGTGTCACTCTTTTCCTCCTCCTACTTTCCACATCTAACCCAGCATTAAGTCCTGTAGCTCCTGCCTTCAAAATAGATCAAGTTTCCAAACACATCCTATCATCAACCCCTCCCTCTACCACTGTAGCACAAGCCACCATCATCTCTCCCCAAATAACAGTCTCTTAGCTAGTCGTCTTGCTCCTGGTGACTGATAGTTATTTTCCCAAAGTACATATTATCTCAAGAATCTTAATTTTTTTAGGGGCAGAAATGACCCTTACTCAAAAAGCTACATTTTCCAGCCTCCTTTAAAGACAGGAGTGGCTGTATGACAAGGTTCTGGCCAACTGCATACAATTGGAAGTTGTTGGGAGAAGCTCCTGAGAGAGTATCTTAAAACAGGGGCAGAATTAAGGAAATAATCCCACTTACCATCACATTAAAAAGAATAAAATACCCAGTAATAAACTTACCTAAGGAGACAAAAGACCTGGACTCTGGAAACTATAAGATGCTGATGAAAGAAACTGAAGACAAAACAAACAGACGGAAAGATATACTGTGTTCTTAGACTGGAAGAATCAATACTGTTAAAATGACCATACTCTCCAAGGCAACATACAGATTCAGTGCAATCCCTATCAAATACCAATAGCATTTTCCACAAAATGGGAACAAATAATTTTAAAATTTGTAAGGAAACACAAAAGACTCCAAATCTTGAGAAAGAAGAACAGAGCTAGAGGATTCAGGCCCTCCGATTAAGACTAGACTGCAAAGCTACAGTAATCAAAACAGAATGGTACTGGTACAAAAACAGACACATAGATCAATGAAACAGGGTAGAAAGCCTAGAAATAAACCCACACAATTGTGGCCAATTAATCTATGACAAAGAAGGCAAGATTATACAATGGAGAAAATAGTGTCTTCAATAGGTGGTGCTAGGAAAACTGGACAGCTACATGTAAAAGAATGAAATTAGAACATTCCCTAATACCACATACAAAAATAAACTCAAAATGGATTAAAGTTCTAAATGTAAGATCAAATATTCTAAAACTCCTAAAGGGA
This sequence comes from Vicugna pacos, assembly GCF_048564905.1. NCBI lineage: Eukaryota > Metazoa > Chordata > Mammalia > Artiodactyla > Camelidae > Vicugna > Vicugna pacos. The sequence continues at coordinate 69,476,904 of NC_132991.1, read as the reverse complement.
AAGACAGCCAGACACTCTTGGACATAAATCACAGAAATATTTTTTTGGATCAGTCTCTAGAGTAATAGAAATAAAAACAAAAATAAACAAGTGGGACCTAATTAAACTTAAAAGCTTTTATACAGCAAAAGAAGTTATAAACAAAATGAACAGACAAGCTACAGAATGGGAGAAAATACTTGCAAATGATGCTACTGACAGGGGCTTAATTTCCAGAATATTCAAACAGCTCATGCAACTTAATAACAACAACAAAAAAACCCCTAAACAACTCAATCAAAAAATGGGCAGAAGACCTAAACAGACATTTCTCCAATGAAGACATACAGATGGCAAATAGGCACATGAAAAGAGGCTCAACATGGCTAATTATTAGAGAAATGCAAATCAAAACTACAATGAGGTATCACCTCACACCAGTTAGAATGGTCATCATCAAAAAGTCTACAAATAGTAAATGCTGAATAGTGTGTGGGAAAAAAAGGAAACCTCCTACACTGCTGGTTGGAGTGTAAATTGGTGTTCTCTATGGAGAACAGAATGGAGGTTCCTTAAAAAACTAAAAATAGAGTTACCATATGATCCAGTAATCCCACTCCTGGTCATAGATCTGGAGGAAACTCTAATTCAAAAAGATATGTCCACCCCAATGTTCATAGCAGCACTATTTACAATTGCTAAGATATGAAAGCAACCTAAATATTCATTGACAGATGAATGGATAAAGAAGATACGGTATATACATACAATGGAACACTACTCAGCCATATAAAGGAATGAAATAATGACATTTGCAGCAATGTGGATGGACCTAGAGATTATCATACTAAGTTAAGTAAGTCAGACAGACAAAGAGAACTATTATGATGCCACTTATATGTGGAATCTAAAAAAATGATAGAAATGAACTTATTTATAAAACAGAAATAGACTTATAGACATTGAAAACAAACTTATGGTAACCAAAGGGGAAAGGGGGAGAAGGGATAAATTAGGAGTTTCGGATTAACAGATACACACTACTGTATATAAAACAGATATACAGCAAGGATCTACTGTATAATACAGGGAACTATATTCAATACCTTGTAATAACCTATAACAGAAAATATGTAATATGTATATATATGTGTGTGCGTATATAACTGAATCACTTTGCTCTACACCTGAAACTAACACATTGTAAATCAACTATACATCAATTAAAAGACAAAACAAAATAGAACAGAGACAGACTGAGCTGACAGGTACTTAATTGACCTTCATCCCTTTCCTTCTTCCTGTCTGGAACAGATTGTGATCTGAAGGTATAGAGTCCATTTTGTGTTACCCTGCAGTAACATGCACATACTGAAGATAGATTCCAGAAAGAAAGGAAACATGGGTCCATGATGACATCATGAAACCACTGCACTACTACTTAAGGCAGTGTTTCTAAGTTTTTGTTAGTCATAGATAAACATAATCAGTTAAGACTGATCCAGCAACTTCCACACATACCGACTCTATTCTTCCACAATGGAATCAAGCTACAAATCAGTAATAGAAGGAAACTGGAAAATCACAAATATACAGAAATTTAACACAGTAGCAACAAGGACACTCAGTGCCAAGAGCTTGGTTTCTAACTATCAATCTCCAGTAAAATAACTAGAACTACTTGTAGAAATGATTGATTCTAGGACTGGAGTAAGAAAAATACAAGATAAGCCTGGAACATCTTATATTACTAAAGAGTATGAAAGTGCTCACAAAACAAAAGGATGGGGGCATGTCAAAGGGACAAAGGACACACCAAAAGAGGTCCCACTGGCCAAAGCTGGAAAAATTTATAGACAAAATAAATAAAACCATATTGGATTATAACCCAAAATATAAAATATGTAAGAGTTTATAGTCATAGAAATAAATGATATAAATAAATAGAGAAGAGACAAATCTTCACAGAAGAATTCCAAAAAATACATGTAGATTCTCCCCCATCCAAGAAGTGGAGCTTAATTCTCACCCGCCACCCACCACCACACACATACACACTTGAAAGTGGGCTACACTTAGGGATTTTCTTCCAAAAATCGGAGTAGTGAGAGAAAAAACCAGTAACTTCACCATGGAGAAACCTGGCAACCACAACTTTAAACAGGTGGTGAAGGTGAATATCACTAGGGTCTTCAAATAGAAATCATGAACCCCAGATGTGATGTGTTGAGGAGCATTTCATCATTGTGGTATTTTCCCCCAAATCTCATAACCCAAGTCAAATCATGAAAAAAAAAACCCACCAGACAAGCACATAATGGGGGACAGTATACAGGATACCTAGCCAGTGCTCATCAACATTATTGAAGTAATGAATAGAAACAAAAACAAGGACAATCAGAGAAACCATCACAGACCAGAGGAGTCAGGGAAGATATGACAACTAACTGTAATGTGGTGCTCTGTATTAAAACCTGGAACAGAAATAGGACATTAGTAGAAAAAATGGTGAGACTCAAAGTCTGGAGTTTAGTTATCAGTAGTGTACTAATGCTGGTTTCTTAGTTTTGGCAAATGTAACATGGTAATGTAAGATGTTAACAGTGGTGGATAACAAGTGTTGATGAGATTGTGGAGAAAAGAATGCTGATGCACTGTTGGTGGGAATGCAAACTGGTACAGCCTCTATGGAAAACACTGTGGGTTAAGGGGCAGTAGTTCTGAGACTCCCCAGAATAAAGACTTCTCTTAATATTTTTATATCAAGTTACGTGGTCATCCTTGTAGCCACAGAGGCAGAGTGTCAAGTTTGCCAACTACACCAAGGATTGGAGTTGAGGCAGGGATAATATCCTCAAGAAGGGATATTGACAGACAAAAATATGTTAACTATATGAACAGTTAATAAATAGTATTGAGACAATTGTCTATCCCTTTCTGTAAAAATACCAAGTCTTACCTCATACAAAGAAAATAAAGTATAGATGGATTAAGTATTTAAATATAAAACATACATATAGAAAAACATCTAGGAGAATGATGACATAATCTTGGAGAGGGGAAGGATGTTCTAAAGAAGATATAAACTAACAGCCACAAAGGAAAATGTGCCAGATTTGACCACAGAAACATTTCAAATTTCTATAAGGACCGCAAAGAAGTTAAAAAATGTAGGTAACAAGCAACACAGATGATAAAGCATTGTTATTCCAAATACAAAAAGCATTCTCACACATAAAACACACAACCTAACTAGTAAATATAAGCAGAGATTATAAAGTCAAATAACAAATAAAAATGGATAATACATGAAATTGTTTACTCATTAATTCTCAGGAAAATACAAATTAAAATATCAATGAAATATTTTGTGCATCAAACTGGAAAAACAAAAATGACCAGGCTGTGGGATAATGGGTATTTTCCTACATGTTGGGTGCAAATGCAAATGCAAATGCAAATGCAAATGCAAATGCAAATGCAAATTAGTAAATCTGGTTTAAAGGACAATCTGGCAGTATCTATCAGAATTAAATATGCTTATACACTTTGATCCAAAAATTCTACTTCTCATATTTATCCTGTAATAGATATGTCCTGGTGAATAAAGAATATACTTACCACTTAGAAAGTGACTATTATGTTCCAAGCCCTTTAAAATTATTTGGGATAGATTGACAGTATACTCATTTCGCAGATGAGAAAACTGAAACTCAGATGTAAATTGCCCAGTTATACAACCGTGGTAGTGGAAGAATCTCATATGAACCTAGATATTTCTGCTTGGTAAAACCCAAGCTCTTTTTTTACTATATTGTACTAGTTCTCTACAATCACCAAACACTGCCTTTCACTGGTAGGTGAAATTAAATTCCCTATCCCCATTCCTTTCTTGCATCCTGACCTTTAAGGAAATGATTTAGCATCCTGTCATTATCAGGGTTTAAATAGAAACTTACTAAGCTATATCTTGAACGTCTTAATTTATGAAGGGGCTCTAAAAATGTGAAGGAACTATTGAAAGACTGTCACCTGAATCAGCTATGAGTTAAAAGAGATGTTAGTCCTTTCCAATTCAGATTAACACTCCAGAAGTTTGTCTCAAAATACTGCATTTCTTTAACACACTGTCTACCTTGGCTCATAAAAAACTCTTCTTTTAACTTCAAACTTCAAAGTTTATTTTACCATAGAATTCTGAAGAGTTTGTGACTTGTTTATGAAGCAATTAGCTTAGACTTATAGGGATTTGTTCTAGAACTCTGATGTATCTTCAATTTACAAGCCTGTTACCCCAGGTAACAGATTCTTTCAACCTTCTAATTCTGTTGACTACATGTAAACTATGATTTATGGGTTGCCTACTGAATTTATCTTGTTCAGCTTAGTTTAATCTGTCATGTACAGGTCCAACTAACACCCTTAAGAAAAATATTTAAGGTAAGTCTTCTTCCTTTTTTTAAAAAATTAGATTCTTCATTTTGAAATAATTGTAGACTTCTGTTCAGTTGAAAGGAATAACATAGAGACCATCCACCTCCTATTCAGTTTCCTATTCAAGAGTAATACCTTGTGAAACTTTTGTAAAACATCACAACCAGGATATAGACATTATACAGTTAAGATGTAGAATATTTCCACAAGGATCCCTAATGGCCCTTTATAGTCACACCCATTTCTTTCCTGCTTTCACCTCCTACTTAATGCTTGGTAACTACTAATCTGTTCTTCATATTTATAATTTTGTAATTTCAAGAATGTTATATAAATGAAGTCATACAGTAATGTAGGACATTTTGGGATTGGCTTTTTTTTAACTCAGCATAATTCTCAGGAAATCCATCCAGGTTGTTTTATGTATCAGTGTTCCTTTGTATTTATTGTTGAGTATTATTCCATGCACAGTTTATTTAGCCATTCTCCAGTTAAAGAATATTTGAGTTGTTTCCATTTTTTGACTATTATAGTAAGGCTGCTATAAATATCTGTGTTCAGGGTTTTTTTGTGATCATAAGACTTACTTTGCCTGGGATAAATGCCCAAGAGTGTACCTTTTGGGTTAAATGGCAGTTGCATATTTGGTTTTTTGAAAAACTGCCAAGCTGTTTTCAGGAGTGGTTATAAAATTTTACATTTCCATCAGCAATTTCTCCACATTTCATCAGTACTGAATTTTATTACTGTTTTTTATTTTAGATATAAAACTTAGGTCAAGGTTTGGTTTTGTTTGCCCATCATGTCCAATTGCTCCAGCACTAATTGAAAAAGCTATCATCCTCCATTAAATTGCTTTTGCATCATTGTCAAAAATCAGTTGGGTGTATTTTTGTGGGTCTATTTCTGGGATGTCTCTTCTGTTGTCTTGATCTGTGTGCCTCTCTCTCCTCTAATACCATACACTATCTTGATTCTTGATTACTATAGTTACATAGTAGGCCTTCATAAAGTAAAATGTTTTCTCCTACTTTCTCCTTTTCAAATGTGATTTTAGCTATTCTAGGACTTGTGTCTTTCTATATACATTTTAGAATAATCTTGTCTATGTTTACAAAGAGCTGGAATTTAGATAGGAATTGCATTAAATCTATAGATCAATCTGAGGAGAGTTGACATCTTTACTATGTTGAGTTTCCCCATTCATGAACATGGTATGTCTATTTATTTAGATCTTTGATTTCTTCCATCAACATTTTATAATTTTTATCATCTGGATCCTTTATTTTGTTAGATTTATTATTTATTTGATTTTCTTTGGAATTACTATAAATGTTGTATTTAAAGTTTTTGCTTCCACATGTTGTTAGTACATAGAAATTCTGCTGATTTTTCCATTTTGAATTTTTATCCTTCAATCTGCAGAACTCACTTATTAGTACTACTGATTTGTTTTGTTTTTTGTAGACTCCTTGGTATTTTACATAATTCTTTCATCTGAAAATAGAGACAGTTTATTCCATCTTTCCCTTTCCAATCTGTGTGACTTTTATTTCCTTTTCTTGCTCTATTACAACAGCAAAAACTTGAAGTACTATATTGAAAAAGAATAGTAAGAGCATACATCCTTGCCTTGTTCCTGATCTTGGAAGGAAAGCATTCAGTCTTTCACCATTAAAATAATGTAGTTTCAAGGTTTTTGTAGATGCTCTTTTATTATGTTGAGGAAGCGACCCTCTAACACTAGTTTGTTGAGAGTTTTATGTCATGATTGGGTGTTGATTTTGTGGAAAACTTTTTTGATATGTCAATTGATACGATCACATGATTTTTTTCCTTTAGTCTGCTGATACAGTGCATTACATGGATTGATTTTCAAATGTTGAAACTAACTTGCATATCTGAAATAAATAACAAAGTTTGTCATGGTATATTATTCTTTTTATACAGTATAGTATTGGTGTGCTAATATTTTGTTGAGGATTTATGCATCTAAATTAAGGAGAGATATTAGTCTGTAGTGGGTTTTTTTGTACTTTTTCCCCCAGGATTTGGTCCATTTCTTCTAAATTGTCAAATTTATGAGCATAAAATTTTTTCATTATTCCTTTATTATCTTTTTATTGATTGTAATATATGTAGGGGTACACTAGGGTTCATTCCTGATTTTGGTGATTTCCATCTTCTTTCTTTTTACCTTTGTCAGTCTTGTTAGAGGTTAATCAATTTTATTGATTAAGAACCAGCTTTCTTCCTTGATTTTCTCTATTTTTTATTAGCTTTCCATTTCATTGATTTCTGTTCTTTATTATTTCCTTCCTTCCTTCTTGCTTTGGGTTTATTTTGCTCTTATTTTTCTAAGCTCTTGAGGTGGCAGCTTGGATTATTGATTTGAAAGTTTTCCTCTTCCAGTGTATGTATTTAGAGCTATACATTTCTCTCAGGGATGCTTTAACTGTGTCTTATCAATTTTGATATGTTGTATGTTCACTTTTATTCTGTTCTATTTTTCTTTATTCCATTTGAGATTTCCTCTTTTACCCATGGATTATTTAGAAGTGTGTTGTTTAATTCCCAAGTGTTTGGTTATTTTCGTGTTGTCTATTGTTGATCTCTAATTTGATTCCATGTTATGTAAGCAAGATAAAGATGGCCTCTGTCTATTGCCCTCTTATTCACAGCAGGCTGAGACCTATTAGCTCAAAAGCCTGCCAGCACTAGACTAAAATTTGTACATACTCAATTATCTTAAATACAACCCAAATAAGCAGATTTTTAGCTCTTTAGTGCCTGCCTGCTTTTCATACTCAAGAAATTATGCCCAGCATATACTAGTCATAGGTAAAATAAACCCCAGGGGTATAAAGACGCTAAGACTCTGCTGCACTTTGGAGTTCTCTGACCCAGAGGCTCCCTGACAGGCTGCTGAGTGAAATCACCTAAACATGTAACCCCCTCTCAGATACCCCTCTCCTCTAGGAAATTCCTTGTCCTTCTCTCCTTCTGAGTAGTAGCCTCTGTGCTGTAGCCTCTAGATGGTCTCATGCTGTGACTTGCCCCCCATTGCAAACCTGTCAAGATGTCACTCAAATAAAGCTTACATGTACTATTGCCACCTCATGGTTACATCTTTTTCCTTGATCAGCCCCCAAATCTTTTGAATCTCTTTTTTCCATTATGGTCAGAGGGCACCACTATATATGGTTTTAACTCTTTTAAATATGTTGAACTTGGTTTTATGGTGCAGGATGTGGTCTAGGTGAATGTTCAATGTGTATTTGAAAACATGTACTCTGCTTTGTTGGATAGAATGTCAGTTAGATCCTGTTGGTTAATTGTGTTGTCAAGGTGTTCAATATTCTTGCTGATTTTCTGACTAGTAGTTCTATATATTACTGAGAGTGGGGTGTTGACATTCCCAACTATAATTGTGAATTTCATTCCTCTTTCAGCTGTATCAGATTTTGCCTTGTGTATTTTCATGCTTTTTGACTTTAGGATTATTACATCTTCCTGGTGGATTGATACTTTTATTATTATATAACGTCCCTCCTTGGCTCTAGTAATTTTCTTTGCACTGAAGTCAACGTACTCTATCTGATATTAATACAGCTATTGCTGAATTTTATGATTACATTTTGCATGACGTATCTTTTCCCATTCTTTTGCTTTTAATTTACATACGTTATTGTATTTGATGTTAATTTCTTGTAGGCAGCATATTGTTGGATAATGTTTTTTACTCACACTGCCAACTCTGTCTTCCAAATGGTGTATTTTGACCATTCACCATTTACTTAATGGTGAATACATTATTTACCATTTACTAAATTTCCACATCGGTTACTATTGACATATTGGGCTTAAGTCTGCCATTCTGTTATTATTTTCTGTTTGTTTCCTCTATTTCTCATTCCTTTGTTTCTCTTGACTTTCTCTTGACTTACCTTCCTGTGAGTTACTTGAATATTTTTTAGGATTCCACACTGATTTAGTTACAGTTTTGGAGTATATTGTTTTTTACAGTTTTATTAGTGGTTGTGCCAGGTATTATAATATATTCAGTTAACTTACTATACTCTACTGGTACTGATATTTTACCTCTTCAAGTATAGCAATGTAATTCCAAGTAGGCCCTTTCACTCTCCCTACTTAAAAAAAATAACTGTCTTGAGTATTTCCTTTACTTAACATCGCACATCACAGCAGTCATCTGTGTTGTAATCTTTGTTTCAATCATCACATATTATTTAAAAATTCATGAAAAGTAAAATAGTCTATAATATTTGTCCATCTGATATTTCTTTCTTTCTGTAGTTCCAAACCTTCTGTTAATGGTTTTCTTTCTTTTTAGAGACCTTCCTTTAGCCATTCATTAAGAGTATGTTTGCACCAACAAATTCTTTTAGTTTTCATTTTCCTGAGAATGCCTTTATTTCCTCTTCACTCCTGAAGGATATTTTTGCTGGGTGTAGAATTCACAGTTGCCAGTTCATTTCTTTTAGTACTTGAAAAAATGCTATGCCACATCCTCTGGTTTTCACGATTTTAAGTGAGAAAATCACTGTTATTCAAATAGGTATTCCCCTATAGGAAATGCAGTGTTTCTCCTGGATGCTTTCAAGATATTTTTTTCTTTAGTTTTTAGAAGTGTAAAAACGTTGTGCCTTGGTATAGATTTCTTTGGGTTTATCCTCTTTGGACTTTGCTCAGCTTCTTTAATCTATAAATTTGTGTCTTCCACAAAAGTTGGGATGTTTTCAGCTATTATTTCTTCAAATAATTTCTCCTTCTCCTCCTCCCCTTCTACTTCTTTTTCCTCCTCCTCCTTCTTTTCTTTCTCTCTCTTCCCATTCTCCCTCCCATCTCCACTTCTGGGATTCTAATAATATGAATATTAACTCTTCTGTTATTGTTCCACATGTCCCAGAAATAATGTGGAGATTTTTTTTCAGCCTATTTTCTTTCTGTTGTTCAGGTTGGGTAAATTCTATTGATTTCTGTTGATATTTCCTCAAGTTCACTGCTTCTGTCCTCTGTCATCTCCACACCGCTACTGAGCCCAATCAATGAGATTTTAATTTTGGTTATTATCTTTTTCAGTTCTATAATTTCCATTTGGTCTTTTTTATAACTTGTATTTCTCTGCTGATAATTTTTATTTTTTAATTTGTTTCAGGAGAATTTATGATTGCTTGATGAGGCATTTTTATGGTGGTTGTTTAAAGTCCTTAGATATTTTCAAATCTCTTCCTCTTGGTATTGGCTTCTGTTCATTATCTTTTCTCACTGATGTTGTGGATTTCCTGGTTCTTGGTATGACAAGTGATTTTCAATCATATCCTGGACTCTTTGGATCTTATAAGACTCTGGATCTTTCAAAATATTTTTTAGCTGGCAGTCACCCTGTTGAGGTGTTGCGTGGGGGCCAGCCAGGTGGGTCTGCATGTTCAGGTTCCCACTAGGCTCCCCTGACACCGCCCTAGCAAAAATGGGGCAATGACTCACACTACCTTGTTGCAGACATTGTAGGATGGACATTGAGCCCCTCCCTCCACCCTGCTGGCATCTTTCCAGTGAAGTGGGGCAGCCACTTGCACCACCTCTTGCTTCCATGTGTGGGTGTAAGGTCATTTCTCCACTAGGCCCCTTGACAACAGGGAGTAAAAAGGGAGAAGCGAAGTGCCATGTAGCCTGCCTCTCACCACCTAGTGTTTACTCACTGACGTCAGGTGAGGGTGGAGGCTCAGTTCCCCACTGGATCCTGCTGACACAGTGAGGAGGATGAAGCCTAGTGATGACTAGGACCATACAGCACAGCCTCGTTAAATCTTATTGCCTCTAAGTGCAGATAGGGGCACAGCTGGCTACTGGACCTTGATGGGAGAATCAGAGCATTGCCTGCTTTCACCAGGCAGGGAATGAAAGATAAGCTCCCAGCCTAGCCACACCAACACTGTCCAAGCAGGGGGACTGGTACCATGTGTGGAAAGAGAAGGCATGTGGTTCTTGCATTGGTGTTTGGCTCAAGTAGGGCAGGTATTGCCAAAAGAATTTTCTGCTGTTAGCCCACCCTTTTCTCGGTCCCTTGGCTAGGGGGTAAAGGCTTTCCTTGGAACTTTTTTGTCTATTGGCAGCTTCTAGTTGGAGGCTTCTGCAACACCCTTTTCAGAGTATAGGGGATCCAAAAACGAAACTTAAGAGAACTCACCACCATGTCCTCCTCAACTCCTGAGATCCCCAGGCAGCCTACCTTCTTCTTTCCATATTTCAGACTTCTATGCTTGTTTGTTGTGTTATATGTACATTTTTAGTTGTAAGAGAGAAGACCTGGGAGTAATGGGGCTATTCCATCTTGGCAGAACTGAAGTCTATTCATTTTAATGTAATACTTCTAAAAATTTGTAGGTTTCTTTAGCATTGCTGTTTAATTTCTCTAAGCTCTTGTAGTAACAATTTTGTACTTTGAACAACAGCAGTACTAGAGTAACAACTTGTAAAGGTAAGTTGGGATGTCCTTACCTTAGGACTTAGGAGATCTCATCTTGATTCCTACCTAGTTGGTATATATGAAGGCTATCCTTTCTCCTGTTTTGTTAGCCACTGTGCTTCTCCTTAATGCCGTGATAAATCTTTTTCCTTATCCTCCATTTACCTTTTCTTTTCTTCTTCTGCATACATTTTAAAGTGGTGAACTTTTGTATATCAATTATATAAATTGTATGCATGTGTATGTATCTGTATGTGTTTCTAACAAAGAAATATACCTATCATTTGCAGGGTTTTCATTGAGTTGAACACCCCTCTCCCCACCTAGGCTTTCACTGTCCCCAGTCTAGACCTTGAGGGGTTATAACATGCAGTTCCCCACATGCACTGGTGAACTTTGACGCTGGCTGCAGGTGATCTTATAGGAACTAAGGAGTGCAGTATCCCTGAGAATAGGAAAACATATTTAGGGTATACTTGTGAGCATTTGCCTAACACTACCGACACCTTGAGGGGGAAGTTACAGAGCACCTGGTAGACAGAAACTATTAGTGGTAACAGTAATAAACCAAAACCCATATGGTAAATAAGTAAAATACAACATCCACCTGGTGACTACCTTGTACCACTGTGCTAGGTGCCAGAAGATAAAAGATGAGTGAGATAAACACCTTGCCCCAATCTAGTAAAGGCCATGGTCACATAATCAATTATAAAGGATGGGATATTGCTCTAGTGGTAATGTGCCAAATCACCACGGTTAATATGGAGTCAAGCCCAATCTTAAGCCAGCTGTCAGATCATCTTTATCTGTCAGTTTTACTTTGCTTATGTACACTGTGCTTTATAAATTTATCTCCTTTAGAACAATCGTGTTCCTGTAATGTAATGGTTTATTCCAAGTAAGTCTTTTCCTCTTTCTGGCTATAAAGTCTTTGAAGTCAAGAGCTACATTCTTTTCATCTTTGTATCCACAGTACCTGGCACATAGTAGGCACTTGTGGAAAAACTTGTTGTCAAGTTCCTAGGTTCCAGACATTGTTCTAGATGCTGGGAATACAAGACACAAATTCTTAGCTGTCACGATGCTTCCATTCTGGTAAAGGAGATGAACCACTATGATTAAAGATCTTAGTGCCCTGTCATGTAGCAGGTGGTTTGTACTTTGCTTAGGAGTCTCTAAGTGAATACCCTGAAGACCCTTAGGGCTGCATATTTCTGATAAAATTTGTCTTTGTTAAAATAGTCAGAGCTGGAATAGGCATAAAATCTTTGTTTCTCTAGTTCATTGATCCTATCACAATATGAATTGCTTGAATGGTCCTGCGAATGCCATTCCATGAGGGTTCAGTTCAATTCAACCAACACAATGAAGCTGTCAAGGCACTGGAAAATATTTTACATATATTAATCACACTGAATCACACTTTTTGGTTAAAAAGGCCTTTCATTACCCCCATATCTACCCTCCCTCTCCTGTCCCAGTTCCGTTAGGTACATTCTTCACAGAATGCTCCCAAGGCATCCTATCCACTTATCCAGTATTATAGATGTATTATAATTCCCCTTTTCTGTCAGATCGGGGGGCAGGAGAAGGTGGTTGATCATATGCATTCTAGGGTCAAATCCCAACTCCCTCATCTAAACTTACTGAGCCTCCATTTCCTCATCTGCAAAATGTATACAATAACAATGCCTACTTTGCTGTAAGGATTAAATAAAATAATGCACATAAAAAGCTTAATATGACACCCACCTATAGTATATTATTGTTAACTATTAATCAGCATGGTGCCTGCTATACAGTAGGTAGTCAATAAATGTTACATGAATTAATCTCTGTTTAACCCCAGCTAATAGTGAAGAAACTGGTGCCAGAATCCAAATCTTCTGACTCAAAATCTTGTACTCTTTCTGCAACAATAAGATATCTTGTAGATATTATGCAACTTTTTTCCTAAATAACACTTAGACCAGTAATCCGGTGGGATTTTTGTGCTCTTTTTAGAGCATGAGCCTGGAAGAAGTAGTTTGAAAACCAAAACATTCAATTTCCAGGATATTTTAATAGCTTATTGGGACAACTGGATGGAAGATTAGAATAAGTAATGTCCTGGACAATTGGGATTTCTGTCTTTAATGTGACTAAGCCCTTTTGCACAGAGTCCAAGACATTCTTATATCAAATTCTACTCTCTACAAAAGAGTTAGCATGGTTCTAGTGTCTTGAATTAAGAAGTCAGTCATTAAAAATTACAAAGAGAAGCACTTACAGGTCTTTTAGGGCTTAGAATCTTTCCCCTGGTGTGAGCATGGTTCATTAACTACCGAGTGCAAAAGATGAAGTAGACCAAGTTTTGCTTTCTCTTCTCACCTTTCATCTCTGTGGGTTTTTTTTTTTTTTGCCTGATCCTCACCCTAAGCCACATAACCCTTCTTCCACTTCTGAAATACTGCTGTTAGCCTGCCATGGCATTTAGACAGTTGAAGGCTGAACAACTGAAAATTCTTAAGATGCAGAAAAAGGAATTCAGTATAGTTAATTTCAAGTATTAATGGAAAATTGGGATGAGGAGGATGGCTTCTTTAAAAGTGTTAATATCACAGCAGCTGGGCAGAGATAGTCTACGCTTTCCTGGTACTACTGTGAGTTGCCTATTGAGCAACAGCAATTTAAGGAGAGGCAGAGCAAAGAATTAAATAGTACAGGTTGCTAGAGTTAATTTTATATTTGTATTGCTTTATAATAATTTATACATTTATAATAAACTATGATAAAATAAATACAAGTAAAATTAACATAATAAATTAATAAGTTCACAATAATAAAGTATATGCTTTCTTGATGACAGAATACTGTCAGTAAATATTAATTAATTCAAAACAATGTAAAATGTTAACAATGGTTTTTAAAGGATGTATCAATCTACTCACTGATTTTCCTTTTCTATTTGTATTTTTCTGTCCAAAGTCTTTATCTTGCATTAACTCATCTGAAAAAGAATTTTGAAATAATATAATTAAGTTAGCATTTGTGGCATTTGACAAGGGTGCTCTGTAGACATGTCTCTAATGTGTACAGCACAGCAGTTAAGAGCAGGGGGGCTGGAACCTGACAGCCTAGGCTCGGTCTCTGCAACTAAGTAACCATCTCACTGTGGACAGGTTATCTTCTTGCCTCTCTCTGTCTCAGTTTCATCCGTCAGAGGGTGAAATCCCCTCTCATAGGACTGTGTGGTTTAAAGAGCTAATGCATCTAACACTGTGTCTGGAACTTAATAAGCACAACCAAATGTAAATTTCGCTGTTATTGCTACCGTCATTACTACTCCCTCTCTTCTGACCCCTGACACACTGCCCCCTTGGATCTGTCATCGACTAACTCTGATTGTTAAAATGCATATGTTGTTATTAAAATTAAATGTCATCATGCACTGTATTTTATGTAAATGGAAGATCGTCTTTTAGTCAGATTATAGTCAATGTATTGAATACTTCTACTCCTCTGGTTCTTCCTGCCAGTTCGAAAAGTGAAGTAAAAACTTAAAAAAAAAAAAAAAAAGAAGTCTCATTACTGCACTCTAGGTGGTTCTGAATTGTCTGTGGCTGTTAAAGATTACGCACCTTATTCCAAGCTGAGCTTGACTTGACATTAAAAAGATTACTTTTACTCATTCTTCTCGGAGCCTCAGTTTAGCCTGTCCTCTAGCAGTCATGTGGGTAATCTTCTATCACACATTTGCTATACGTACCCAACTCTGAGAGCTGTGTGGACCGACAGTCTACATCCTAGATACCTTTCATGAATAATTATGTATTTCCTCAATGCAATTCATGATCCTAGAGAGGAATCTTACATAATAAACTCAAGAGAATGTATATAAAGTATGGAGAGGAGCGACCACGGTCTTCAATGAATTGTGCTGCTGGGCTAAGATAAATGTGCATAAATATCAGGAGCCAGAGGGTGTCTATGAAAATAGCTCCCAAGTAACTGGGTGAGGCATATGCCTCTAATTTGCTTAAAGGTAATGCTAATTTAAGAAATTTAGCAAAAGTGCTGTATGAGCCCTACTAAATAAACTCTTTAATGTACTGCATTTTATTTTATATAATGTATCTATAGAAGTATTAGGTTAATTATGTAAGACTAGTCTGCATAAGTAAACCGAAAAGTGTGATGCAAAATATAATAAAGCCATTTTAAAATAGATTTAGGAATCTTGAATAGTTTTTAAAAGACTCTGATCAGATATAAATTTAGGAATATAGATTTTTAGAGAAACTGGAGACCAAACAGTCTTAAAACCATCTCCCTCATTTTAAATATCAGAAAAACCCAAAAAACTTAATAACCTGACCAAGAGCAAATAGGAGTCAGCAATAAAAAAAACCCACTGTTTTTAACTCTAAGCATTAACTTTTTCAAAGGTACACCATTGATGTTTTTTCCAATTCTGATTTTGTTTTGACGCTGCTTATAAAGTGTCCTCTTTACTCTTCAGAGGAGAGTGGACCACTGGCTTGTCTCACAGACTTCTTTTACAGAATTTTCAAACTACTTAGCCTTTCTATGCCTCAGTTGCCTCACCTATAAAACTAGGATAATAGTGTCAGTTTCACAGAGTCGTATGACTATTAAATAAATTAATACATGTAAAATGTTTACAAAGCTATGAAGATTAAAGAAGGCAATATAAGACAACTGCAAGGGAGTACTGAAATATTTTCTCAATATCTAGCTTCCTTCTTTCATTTTTAAAATGGGAAAATCAAGGCTTTTGTAAGACAAATGGTTGCCTAAATTCACAAGGCTAGTTAGTGGCAAGGCAGGGGTGAGATCCAATTTATCCCCTCATTAATATTTTCTATTACTTGATAGACAATTTCTCCTTTTCAAGGAATAGTCAGAAATAATAAAATAAGGAGTTTGCTTGCTATTCTATTAGATTTACTCCAAAAGTTCTTTTATGATTAGATTGCAAAGGATATTAGAATGAAAGTTTTGTAGGAATCATATCATGAGTACCCAAGTATCCTGGTCTTCCAGGATGTCTTATTATTCCTAAATGCTATTCCAAATGGTAACTTTTTCTTCTAGAATAAATTGTAAGTTAGGTGTACTTTAAATTTTTCCTGATATTTACTAAAGTATTCCTGAAACTAACATCCTAAGTTTTCAAAAAGCTTCCTGCACCCAATATATGTTCTTAGAATTGTTAGTATTCTATAGAACAGACGTATAAATACATATACATATGTATGCATATGTATAAATACAAAGACATATATGGCTAAAGCATTAATTTGTAATCATTTTCATTTCACTACATTTAACTATTCAAGATAAGTCCAACCTCCCTTTTTTGGGGGATTCTTCTAAAAGGATACTTCTCAGTCACACTTTCATCAGATATTTTCCCTGTATGTCCTTTTTAAAAATATATATATATATATATTTTTTCCATCTTCTATTCCCCAGTAAGTTCCTAATTAGAGGACACTCTCTACAGCTCAAGGATGCTTTCAGATTACAAAGAAATGTGCTTGCTGCTCATCTTCCCTGTCAAGGGTTTTTGTGATCTTATTTTCTCCTCATTTTAATTAGATTACTAATCTCCTCTGGATGAATATTCAGTTACTACACAGCCACGTTCCAGCTGTTAAATATTAAATCAGCTCTGTACTAAACTGTAAAAAGTTGTTGCCTCAAGATATCCAAGTGTCCATCTCACATTCATTGCCCTAGCTACCTTGAATCCCTTAGGAACCTCCCATTTCCTTCAACCCCAACATGGCACAGCAAGGGACTTCCAGAATCCTGGTCCAACAGCGTTGTCTGGTCTGGATGCTCCCTGCTTATACTATACTGGTTGTTAAGTAATTTGAATATCACCTTTGGCTTTATTGATATGTCAAATATGTCTTCATAATGATACCTCAGAACTCCTTAAATTTTTAATGCATGTAAAATAAATATCTAGGATCTTAAGGCCACCTGTATTTTGCTTTGCTTGATCTCCTACTAATATTATAATTCCATAGGTTTTTCATGCCAGTAATCACAAACATCTTAGTGTAATTTGAAGGAACATCTTGATAATAATTATTTTACATGAGCTCATGTTCCTAATTCACTGAATATTTGAAAATTACAGCTATATATACAAACCATAACTTACCTACACTATTAGGGATATTTAAATTTTCATTCACTGAGCTAAAGGAACAGTATGAACTCTGAAATAAAAACAGATGAGAGAAGGTGAATAGAAAAACAATTAAATATCAATATGATTTTTAAACTTGGCATTACTGATGGCTATAAATAATAATAAAGTGAGATCCAGTGTTACCATTTGGCTTTATTTTACATAAGGGAAATAATTCTCTTATTTACATCATATTAGTAGGCTGTTGAGGTAGGAAATGGCAAGCATCAGAAAAAAAATGATATTACTTTGTATATAACTGACTTCTTATTCTCTCTAAGCCCTAGGGAACAAAAATAGTAACTTCAAAGATAAAATAAAAATAAGGTTAATATCAAAGAAAACATATCAAAAGTGAATGGAAAATGTAAAAAAAAAAGTGAATGGAGAAGTGATATCATGAAAAATGGTAGGGTAAGGTGGTCAAAGAATTCATCTCTTCACTGAAACATATAAACTATCAAAGATTGACAGATAACTGTTTCAAACTCCATAATCTCATACAAAACTCATAGCAGCCAGGGATTGGTTAATAAAAAAAAAAAAGGACAGCTAAATTTTGGTGTTTTCAGAAATATGTCAGGTCATTAGCTCACCACTGAGATAATGGAACAGAGATTTCAGTGACTGACCACAAATGACAAGGAATATAGCCTTTGTAAAAAAAATAGTTTGGATAAGTCACTAAAGAAATGTGACTGCAGCCCTTTAAAATCAACAACAGTAACTCTGGAGAAGAAGAAGAATTTAATTTCCAGAGTTAACATTATAATATTTAAAGTGCCAATTTCTAACAACAACAAAAAACAAGGCATACAAAGAAACAAGAAATATGGCCCATTCATAGGAAGAAAATTCATTGATAGAAATGTCCCATGAGGAAGCCCAGCTATTGGATTTACAAGACAAAGGTTTTAAAACAACTTTCTTTGGCCATCATTTAAAAAGTCCACAAACAATAAATGCTGGAGAAGGAGAAAGGGGAAGCCTCCTATACTGTTTGTGGGAATGCAGTTTGGTGCAGCTATTATGGAAAACAGTACGGAGACTCCTTTAAAAACTAAAAATAGAGTTACCATATGATTCAGCAATCCTACTCCTGGGTACATATCTGGATGAAACTCTAATTCAAAAAGATACATGCACCCCAATGTTCATAGCAGCACTACTTACGATAGCCAAGACATGGAAACAACCTAAATGTCCATCAACAGATGACTGGATAAAGAAGATGTGGTGGGTGTGTGTGTGTGTGTGTGTGTGTGTGTGTGTGTGTGTGTGTGTGTAATGAAATATTACTCAGCCATAAAAAAGAATGAAATAATGCCATTTGTGGCAACATGGATAGACTTCGAGATTGTCATAGTAAGTGAAGTAAGCCATAAAGAGATATCACATGGTATTTTTTCCATGTGAAATCTAAAAAAATTAGACAAATGAATTTATGTACAGAACAGAAACAGACTCACAGGCATAGAAAACAAACTTTCAGTTACTGGGGGCTAGGGGTGGGGAGTGAGGGATAAACTGGCAGTTCGAGTTTTGCAGATACTAACTACTATATAAAAAATAGATATACAGCAAGATCCTACTGTATAGCACAAGGATCTATATTCAATATCTTGTAATAGCCTATAATGAAAAAGAATATGAAAAGGAATATATATGTATAACTGAATCACTATGCTGTACACCAGAAATTAACATGATATTGTAAACCAACTATACTTCAATTAAAAAAAAACATTTTTAATAAAATAAAACAACTTTCTTAACTATGCTCAAAGAGCTAAAGGGACTCATGTACAAACAACTAAAGGAAACCAAGAAAACAATGAACAAAAAATATACATAATAAAGAAATAGAAATTAGAAAAAGGAACCAAATAGAAATTCATCAGATAATATAATAATTGAAATAAAAAAATCTTGAATTCAAAAGCATATTGAGCAGATAAAAGATGGAATCAGTAAATTGAAGATAGTACATTAAAATTATCTAGTCTGAGGAGCAGGAAGAAAAAAGAATAAAGAAAAATGAACAGAGCCTAATGGACCTGGGGGACAACAATCAAATATACCAACATACACATTATAGGAGTCAAAGGAGAAGAGAGAGAAATGGTCAGAAAGAATATTTGAAGAAATAATGGCCAAACACTTCCCAAATTTACTAAAAGGCATGAATCTACATACCCCCAAAGCTCAACAAACTCCAAGGAGGATAAACTCAAAGATATATACATCAAGACATATTATAATCAAACTCACAAAAGACAAAGAGAGAACTTAAAAGCAGCAAGAAAAAAGTGACTCATCACATACAAATTTCATCAATAAGATTAGTAGCCAATTTCTCATCACAAACCATAAGTTAGTAGACAGTGGAAAGAAAAAACTCAATCAAGAATCCTACAACAAGTAAAACCATTCTTCAAAAATGAAGAACTAAGATATTCCTGGATCAATAAAAGCTAGAGGGTTTTGTCACTATTATTTCTGCTTTACAAGAAATGATTAGGGAATCTCCCAGGCTGAAAGGAAAGGACACCAGACAATAATTCAAACCCATATTAACAAAGAACCCTGGAAAAAGTAACCATGTGGCTAAATATTATTATTATACTTTGGGCTGTAACTTTTAAAGTTTCCTACACACTTAAAACATATTTATTTTTATTGAAATATAATTGACATACAATATTGTATTAGTTTTAGGTTTATATAAAGATTATGTGTGTATATATATGTATGTATATATATACATTGCAGCATGGTTACACAGTAAGTTTAGTTTATATCCACTGCCACACATTTATACTTTTTTTCTTGTGATGAGAACTTTAAAGATTTACTATGAGCAACTTTCAAATATATGACACAGTATTGTTAACTACAGTTACTATGCTGTACATTATATCCCAAGGACTTATATCTTGTAACCAACAGGTTAATAATTTTGCCCTGCAAACAATTTTGCCCTGCAAAATGCACCTCTGGTAACCACAAATCTGGTCTCTGTATAAATGAGTTTGGTTTTTGTTATTTAAATTCCACATATAAGTGAAATTATGCAGCATTTGTCTTTCTCTGTCTGATTTATTTCACTTACCATAATGCCCTCAAGATCCTTCCATGTTGTTGCAAATCACAGGATTTCCTTCTTTTTTATGGCTGAGTAATACTGCATTGTGTATATATACTACATTCCCTTTATCCATTCATCTATTGATAGACACTTAGGTTATTCCATATCTTGGCTATTGTAAATAATGCTTCAGTCAACATGGGATGCAGATATCTTTTTGAGATAGTGATTCTGTTTTATTCAAATACATACCCAGAAGTGGAATTACTGTACCGTACGACAGTTCTATTTTTAATTTTTTGAGGAAACTTCATATTGTTTTCCACAGTGGCTGCACCAACTTACATTCCCACCTCTTATTTATTTTTAGTATTATTTTGTAATAAGAAAACTTAACATAGCAAAATTTTAAGTATACAACAGAGTATTGATAACTGCAGACACTATGCGGTTCAGTAGATCTCCAGGATTTACTCATCTTGTATAATCCAAACCTTGTACCCTTTGACTAATATTTCCATTTCCCCTTCTCCCAAACCCTGCAACCACAATTTCACTCTCTGCTTCTGTGAGTTTGTCTATTTTAGATTCAACACATAAGAACCATCATGTAGTATTTGTTCTCTGTGTCTGGCTTATTTCACTTAACATAACATACTCCAGGTACATCCACATTGTTGCAAAAGAAGGATTTTCCTCTTTCTTTTAACTGAATAATATTCCATTGTATGTTATATATCATACTTTTAAAATCCATCTGTCAATGAACACTTAGGTAGCATTCATATCTTGGCTATTATGAATAATGCTGTGATGAACATGGGTAGGTAAATATATCTTTGAGATCCTGGTTTCAATTCCTTTGGATATATACCCAGAAGTGGGATTGCTGGATCATACGGTAGTCCTATTTTTAATTTTTTAATCAACTAATTGGGATGTCCATGCATCCCAACTGACTGCAGAGCTTTAGCTATTCCCATCAGGGTGTAGGACACATAAGTGAGCCATCATGAGTGTCCCAGCCCAATCAAGCTCCCAGATAGCTACGGGCAAGCCAAAATCAACTAAGCAAAACAACTGCCTAGACAAGCACCACACAATCTTGAGAAATTACATATATATATATATATGTATATGTATATAAATGGTAGTTTGTTATGCAGCAATAAATAACTCACTTACCAAATTAAAACTGAATATTTTGGAAGTCAGACTCAATAAAGAAATTAAAAGGCAAACCACAAACTATGAAAAAGTATGTGCCATGAATATACATGGTTAATATCCTTATAATAACCAAGAGAGCTCATTATAAAACCTGAACAACATCACCAGGTACTCAACAGAAAAAGAATGGACATAATCTGTCTACTCACAGGGAAAATCAAAATGGCTAATAAGCATGAAAAAGTTTTCATCATTATTTAAAATATCAATATGCAAATATCATTGGTGAGAATATAAAGTGGTACAGTCTTTCAGGAGAGCAATTTGTCAACTTGCCATTTCTATAAATATATGAGGAGATAATCACAGGTAGAAATAAACAGGTAAAAGGATATTAATTTCAAGCTTAATGTCCAAAAATATAGAAACTGTTTAAAATTATTGAATATCCATATTTAAGAATAATCTACATCTTGTAAACTTTTTAAAAAATCCAGGTAACATGCTTATAATGTCAAGTTTAAAAAAGGATAATATAAAATTATATATACATATAGTTTAATCCAAGTTTTCAAAAATAAATAAGAGATATATATGTGCATAACAAAGACTGATAGGAAATAAAATTATTAAATGTGGCAGTACAATTATAACTACTTCTATTTTCTCCTTTACGCTTCTATTTTCTAAATTTCCTATGATGATTGTATATTACTTTCATATTCAGTGAAAACAAGAATGTTTTTCTTGTTAAGTTACATTGGTTAGGGTATTGCTGTAGGTAATTAACAGTAATTCCCCAACTAGAGATATTTAATAAAATTATATCTTTTGGAATTTGGAAAGGAATTTAGAAATGACCTAGTATGATCTATGCATTCAATAGATGAGAAAATAGAGATTTAGATGCCCAAGTTTGCTGAAGTATTCAGAGGTAGAAACTTACTTAGAACTCAGATGGTTTTCTCACTGACCAGTATATAATTTTAAACTGCTTTAATAAGACATAAAGATCTAAGTAGAATAACCATCATTTTGAGAAACGTTTTACCCTGATATACCTTTAAATTTACATTCAGATCATTCTCATTTTAAACTATGAAATTATTTGTAACAGGGAGCACACATGCTCCTATAGTTTCATCCCTATAGTTTCATTAAAAACTTCCACTGAAGTAACTTCCCAGACTTCCCTTTGAATTTCGATTTTGTTATGTTGTTACACTTCCAGCTGAACTTCATACCAACCAGTGACAGTACTTTGTATTACTGGTATCTCAGCTCACTTTGCTTTTCCTTCTAGGGTTTTTCCTCCTAACTTGATGAGTTAGGGTAGGAATGTTAGATATACTTAGACAGACTTCTGCTTGGAGATATTGAATGCATTTTCAATTTATTTGTATTGATTTTTTAAATTTATGAATTATTTTGTTTTCCCTAGTCTCATACTTCTAATATGAGGGCAGATACCTTTAAAGTTCAAGGTCTTCCTTTGGATCATGGCTTTGAAAGCTACCTCTTGATTCTGAATCTGGGGAACCTAAGCTTGTGTTCTTTCTTCAAGCTAAGCTTAGGTTGTTGCTTTGCCACCTAATTTCTATTGGAGATGAATCTAAGTTTCTCCTCTTTATTCTACCTGGATTTATATTAATATTTTTCAATTTTACCTCTGATGGAGATGAGTCTGTTTTGAAAAGGCTTGGACATCTATCCTTCAATATTTCTTCTGATGTAAAGAATACATTTTTCACTTTTCTCTCTGGTATGGCTACTGGCTGGTATTCCTCTAAAGCTGGTATTAAGTCTTCCTCTGTTAATGTCAGGCTAGGAACAGTGGGCAATGGAGTATCTATTTGCTTTATTGACGCACCACTTTTAGGAGCAACAACACTGGAATCATCTTCACCTGACTGGTTTAAAGTTGGTAGAGTCAGGTCTTTCTTACCATCATTATCCAGTAACTAGAAAATATATCAAAAAAAAAAGCCACTGATTAATCTTTACCGACTAGGAAATATTTAAAACTAACAAACCAGACTTAAAATCATTTGTACTTTTATCTTTTATCATAACAAGTTACCATCAATATTTGTAAATTATTACATTCTTTATTAAAAGCATTGAGAAATTCTCTGCTTGCCTGAAACCATGGACTACAGAATATTATCCATAAAAATGATCACACTGCATTATAAAGTGGTGGTTCTCATATACTCATATTTTATAAATCAGCAATGTCTCAAAGAAGAATATTGAGGGGTCTGACATTTTACTGTTACTATACTATCACCAATATATCATAAAAGAGGAAAGTTTATTATAGCAAATTGGCACAAAGAACAATATCATAAAAATCACAATTATGTCATAAAAGAAGTTTTAACAGCAAAATAGTACAAAGAATAGTATCATAAGAGAAAGGACAGCCTGTTAAGCCAAGCACACTTCGCCATAAGAAAAATTCTCCATGTTACCTTTTTTTCTCTCTCCTTGGACTGTGGAAAACAGTTTTAGTTGGAATTTTGGGAGCCCCTGACCCAGGAATAGAAATCATTGTCTTAATTGTCAAGTAGTACAGAAGAATCATTTTATTTTTTATTAGTTTACATGGGAATCCACTGCCCTATGGAACGACTACCTTCTGTAAAATTAGCTAAAAAGCAAACAATATTATGTGAACTCTACTTAATTCTATTATAAAATATAACTATTATTATAGTTCTAATATAGAGAATATATAGTCCTGTTACAGAGAAAAAACTAAAGAACGTAATTAGGTCTGTGACATCCATTTCTAAGATCATCGTGCAGCACTTCATGCTTTAACTTGTTTCTCCCCTTCTGTTCGTGAATACCTTTTGTCTCCTATATTTGTATGTATTTTAAATGTTACTATTTGATGCTGAAACTTCCCTTTTAACAGTGTGATTTAACTTAAATAAATTGTGTAAGTGTAAAGACATTCTTATAACAAAAATAAACATGAAAACATGAATAACTTCTTTTTTTAATTTTTTAATTTTGGGGGGAAGGTAATCAGGTTTTTAATTATTTTGGTGGAGTTACTGGGGACTTCACCCAGGACCTTGTGAATACTAAGCAAGTGCTCTAACACTGAGCTGTACCCTCACGCCCCTTTAATAACTTCTTGGGTGCTTTTTTCTTTACATCTATAAATATTTCTCCATTTAAAAATATTTTATCCTTTTATAAAATAGTAACTATTAGAAATTCTCTCTCAAGTTCCCTTACCTCACTTGGAATAGTTTCAGCTCCCTTCTTTATAAGAGGGTTATCTGTTAAGAATTAATAGTGTTTTATTATATATAAAACAACCAACACATTATTTATATACACTAATAAAATATTATAATTTTCTCACCAAGAACAATTTAAATCAAGGCAGCTATTCAAACATAAACACTACATATTTAGTAAAAATAGGCTGGTGAATCTCTGGAAAGATGGAGTGGTAAATGAGTAAGTGCAGAGATAAAATGAAATGTATAAAATGTTAGGATTTCAGATCCATCAATATAGGACATAAAAACAGGTATATACTGCATTTCACTAAAAGTCAAGAGGAAATAAAATAAATCCTAGATATTTAGTGACAGAGTTGGGACTGGAAAAAGAGATTAGAATAAAGTTGCATGTAACTGGAGAAAATAGGACCATTCAAGAGAGACTAACTGAATGCTCCAATCAAAAGACATACGGTGGCTGAATGAATAATAAATAAGACTCATCTATATGTTGCCTACAAGAGACTCTATTCAGAGCTAAAGACAGAGAGAGACTGAAAGAGCAGGTGTTAAAATAATTTGAGTTTGGATAGTTTATGGTGCACATTATAGTTTGGTACAGTCAATCTAGTTTGTGAATCACAATACAGGTGTTTTTTTTGTTTCAATGTAGATGTTTTGTTTGTTCCAAAAAAAAAAAAAGAGGCTAACTGAAGTACTTGTAAAATTTTCCTAGAAATATAATACATATTTAACAGACAAAAAAAGAAAAACCTAAAAGGGAGAGGGAATAAATAACTGAGACACAAAGGAATGCATAAGTCTAGTAAATAACAAAATTTATTAAGGTCACTGTTAGCTTCATGACTGCTCTCAGCTCATTTTTCTGAGCCTTCGTTTTCTCACATGTAAAAAAAGATCAAGATAGCTTATCTCATAGGTATGGTACAAGTTTATATAATATGAGAGCAATATGGTTAAATGCTTGACCTCTTGGGTCAAATAGACTAGGTTCAAATTAATGGCTGTGTGACCTCTGATTGATTTGCTCCTCAGTTTTCTCATCTGTAAAATGTGGATAAATAATAATAGCACCCTCAATTGACTGCTGTGAGGACTGATACATATAATCCAAGTCAAGTGCCTGGAACACAGTGATCAACAAATGTTAGCTGTAACTATAGGAAGCAACTGGAATACCAAAAGGAAAGAAGTCACTAGATGATCCAATAGGAGTTGAAATTAACTCTTTGGATAAGTGAAAAAAAGTAAAGAAAAAAAAAAAACAGCCCATGGTAACCATCAGTGCAAAAGAGAGGTTAAACTCCAATCTTCAACAGTGATATTGAAGAGGGAAACTGTGATTCTCCTACAAACTAAAACTTGAATGTTTCATTTAAAGAGATTAAAGATGACTATATGTATGTATATGCATAACTGAGACACTGTGCTGTACACCAGAAATTGACACACTGTAACTGACTGTACTTCAATTAAAAAAAAAAGGAGTATGTTAAAGATGCAATAGCTGGGGAAGTAGAATTAGAGAAGTAACCTGCGTCAAAACCCTTATAACAATAAATCATTAATCCATACCAGCAGAATCCAAGATTTTAAAGACAGAGTATTATGCATCTATTTTAACTTACTTTCTAAATGAATCTTTTAACAGAGAGATTTTTTTTTCATTGAGTTATAGTCAGTTTACAATGTTGTGTCAATTTCCAGTGTAGAGCACAATTTTTCAGTCATACATGAATATACATCCATTCATTTTCACATTCCTTTCCCCCATGACCTACCACAAGATCGTGTATATATTTCCCTGTGCTATACAGTATAAACTTGTTTATCTATTCTATACATATCTGCCAATATCTACAAATTTCAAACTCCCAATCTGTCCCTTCCCACCCCACTCCCCCTGGCAATCACAAGTTTGCATTCTATGTCTGTGAGTCTGTTTCTGTTTTATATTTAAGTTCATTTATTGTCTTCTTTTATTTTTTTAGATTTCACATGAGTGATATCATATAGTATTTTTCCTCTTTCTGGCTTACTTCACTTAGAATGATCCTCTCCAGGGACATCCATGTTGCTGTAAATGGCATTATGTTGTCATTTTTATGGCTGAATACTACTCCATTGTATAAATATACCACAGCTTCTTTATCCAGTCATCTGTCAAATGGACATTTAGGCTATTTCCATGACTTGGCTATTGTAAATAGTGCTGCTATGAACATTGGCGTGCTGGTGTCTTTTTGAATCAGGGTTCCTTCTGGATATATGCCCAGGAGTGGGATTCCTGGGTCACATGGTAAGTCTATTCCTAGTCTTTTGAGGAATCTTCATACTGTTTTCCACAGTGGCTGCACCAAATTGCATTCCCACCAGCAGTGTAGGAGGGTTCCCTTTTCTCCACAGCTCTCCAGCATTTATCATTTGTGAACTTTTGAATGATGACCATTCTGACTGGTGTAAGGTGATATCTCATTGTAGTTTTGATTTGCATTTCTCTGATAACTAGTGACAATGAGCATTGTTTCATGTGCCTATTGATCATTCATATGTCTTCAGTGGAGAATTGCTTGTTCAGCTCTTCTGCCCATTTTTGGATTGGGTTGTTTGCTTTTTTCTTATTAAGTTGTATGAGCTGCTTATGTATTCCGAAGATCAAGCCTTTGTCAGTTTCATCTTTTGCAAAAACTTTCTCCCATTCTGTAGGTTGTTGTTTTGTTTTGCTTATGGTTTCCTTTTCTGTGCAAGAGCTTGAAAGTTTAATTAGGTCCCATTTGTTTATTCTTGCTTTTATTTCTATTGCTTGAGTAGACTGCCCTAGGAGAACATTGCTGAGATGTATGTGAGATAATGTTTTGCCTACGTTTTCTTCTAGGAGGTTTATTGTATCTTGTCTTATGTTTAAGTCTTTGATCCATTTTGAATTTATTTTTGTGTACGATGTGAGTGAGTGTTCTAGGTTCACTGATTTACATGCTGCTGTCCAGTTTTCCCAACACTATTTGCTGAAGAGACTGTGTTTATTCCACTGTATGTTCTTGCCTCCTGTGTCGAAGATTAATTGACCAAAAGTTTGTGGGTTCATTTCTGGGCTCTCTATTCTGCTCCCTTGGTCCATATGTCTGTTTTTGTGCCAATACCATGCTATTTTGATTACTGTAGCTCTGTAGTATTGTCTGAAGTCTGGGAGGGTTATTCCTCCAGCCTCATTCTTTTTCTTCAGTAATGCCTTGGCAATTCTGGGTCTTTTGTGATTCCATATAAATTTTAGTATGATTTGTTCTAGTTCTGTGAAATATGTCCTGGGTAATTTGATAGGGACTGCATTAAACCTGTAGATAGTCTTGGGCAGTATGACCATTTTAACAATATTGATTCTTCCAATCCATGAGCATGGGGTATCTTTCCATTTTTTTAAGTCTTCTTTAATTTCTTAAATCAATGATTTATAGTTCTCCATGTATAAGTCTTTCACCTCCTTGGTTAGATTTATTCCTAGGTATTTT
Organism: Vicugna pacos; assembly: GCF_048564905.1. Taxonomy (NCBI): domain Eukaryota; kingdom Metazoa; phylum Chordata; class Mammalia; order Artiodactyla; family Camelidae; genus Vicugna; species Vicugna pacos. The sequence continues at coordinate 69,448,760 of NC_132991.1, read as the reverse complement.
ATTACTTTGGGTACTATTTTAAAAGGGACTGTTTCTTTACTTTCTTTTCCTGTTGATTTATTATTAGTGTAAAAACGCAACTGATTTTTGTACATTAATCTTGTAACCTGTTACCTTGCTGAATACTTTTATTAGTTCTAGTAGTTTTTGTGTGAAACTTTTAGGGTTTTCTATATATAGTATCATGTCATCTGTATATAGTGACAATTTTACCGCATCTTTTCCAATTTGGATCCCTTTTATTTCTTTCTCTTGCCTGAGTGCTGTGGCTAACAGATTTTTTTAAAGACTGCATGAAGAGTATCTTTTATTAATTAAATATCTTACTGATAATTTGTATGAAGTTCTCAAACTTAATGCTAACTTAATTTCTTTTCCCTCTCTCCTTTCTCTTACCTATACACACATAAACACACATACTCACATATACCATCTACATAAAAGAGACCAATAGTTCTACAGTTAACAATGTTGACCAAAAATATCTTTTCACAGATTACACTTAAGATTTAACTTTTTTCTTGCCGTTAAAAGAGGAAAGGAGTATTAAAAAATGAAAGTAACTCTTAACTGAATCTAAGTCTTTTCTTTGGAGTGTTACAAAATAAACAGTATATACCAAAACTATAATGAAATGTATTTTTTTAACCACTGGCAGGTTAGCACTTTATTGAGACTATTCACATCTTTAACAATGAAATAACACACTTTATTGCAAATAGGAAAAAGGCAGCTTCCCCAGGAATCTCTGAGAGGCAACACAAGAACAAAAACTCGTGCAATTAATGAAATGTATTTTTATTCCCTAAACAAAAACAACAACAACAACAAAAAAAGAAGTCCACTAAAAAAGAAATTACTAGTTTTTTTGTTATTCGTAATTTTTAGTTATTTTTAATAATAAATACAGAAGTAAATTAATTTCTTAACCTGATGTTACAATATTGGCAGGTTTCTCTTCAAATTGGCTTTCAAGTACCTCACTGGTATTACTTCCCTAGAGTAAAAAAGAAAGAAAACATATTAGAGACATATTTAAAGAGCTAAAAAAAAGTTTTCTTTGCCTTCGCAGCTTCTTTCAATACTTTAAAAAAAACTTATAGAAGACAAGAACATGGATTTGTAAGAAAAGCAAATCAAACAGTACTATTTTAAAGAGAGGCACACCCTGGCTAGGAGTTGATGGTCCAGGGAGAGGAGACCCAAGAACTGATAGGGTATTTGAATGACAAATTTGAATGATGAGAGAAGAAGATTACAAGATAAATGACATAATGTTTACCTTCAAGGATTATAAGAGGATGCCTCCAGGAAATAATCACTTTTTTACTGCAATACATTATGGTCCATCAGTTGCAAAGTGATATGGCTCTTTATAAAATTCCAAGAAGAATTATCAGGTGGGGTGACCACTGGCTCTCATAAAATACTGATTTTTCAATGAGAATCCAAAGTCCAGAGTTTAATGAAAGGCCCCCCAAGTTTTCCATAAAATACTAATTCTGTATTAGTAAATGCTAATCAATTTATCTTATAACAGCACAACACTGCCCAATTATCTCAGAGGCACTGGAAAACATGAATACATCAATATGTTATGACTACCATTTCAAGGCTGTGATTCTAGTCAATGTTTTTATTTATTCACTGAAAACCTCATGAATCCTTTATTGCCAGGTCAGAATGTATATAGATTAGATCACATTTCTAAATATTAAACCGTACTTATATATCTGATAAGGGTCTCGTATCCAAAATATATAAAGAACTCTTACAACTCAACAATAAAAGTACAAATAACCTAATCAAAAATCAGCAAAAGATGCAAATAAAAATTTATTCCAAGAAGATAGACAAATGGCCAATAATCACCTGAAAAGATGTTTACATTATTGGTCATTAGAGAAATGCAAATCCAAACCATAATGAGCTATCATTTCAAATCCACTAAGATGACTATGATTTTTTTTAAAAAAAGGAAAATAACAAATATTGGAGAAGATATGGAACCTTCATACATTGCTAGTTGAATGTAAAATTGTGCAGCTGCTGTGGAAAACAGTTTGGCAGTACCTGAAAAGGTTAAATGGGGAATTATGATGTAATCCAGCAATTCCACTCCCAGGTATATACCCAAGAGAATTAAAAACATACATTCACACAAAAACCTGCACATGAATGTTCACAGCAGCATTATTTATAACAGCTGAAAAATGGAAACAACCAAATGTTGTTAATGAGTGGATTTTAAAAAAGCAGTATATCCATACAGTGAAATACTTGGCAATGAAATGAAGTACTGATACATACTACAAAAGGGATGAACCTTGAACACACTACACTAAGTAAAGAAGCAAGTCTTCTAAAGGACCATATATTGTATGGTTCCATTTATATGAAATATCTAGAATAAGCAAATCTATAGAGACAGAAAGTAATTAGTTATTGTCTAGGGCTAGGAGGTCATGGGGCGTTTGAAGGGTATAGGCTAAGAGAAGTGGGGTTTATTTTGGGGATAATGAGAATTTTCCAAATTGATTGTAGTGATGGATGCACAACTCTGCGAATATAATTAGGGCCACTGAATTGTGCACTTTAAATGGATAAATTGTATAGTATGTGAATTATATCTCAACAAAGCTGTTAAAAAATAAACTTTATAAATTATCAATCAGTATTTACTGAATGTCATATTATCAAAATAGGAAAGTACATGAACTATGAATAGCATTTTAAACAGAGGGAACAAATAAGCAATATCTGATAATCACTTTTAATTATTACAGTTCTTTAATAAAAAGTAAAAAAAAACTATATATAGGCAAATGTATTATATTAATTACCTTAGGTTCTTTAAGTTCCAACTTTGGGTTAAGAACTCCTTCTAAATAGCTAGCTTTTTCTATCCATGTACTCAGATGTCTATATTCTTTTTTCATTTTTTCCAGCCTAAAGAAAGTTACAGATTTAAAAAGCAAGTGCCAAAAGAATATATATGGTATGAATCAAATAAGAACACATACAATGTGACACACTGATAAAAAGTTCTTAAAGGAGAAAACCAACACTGTATTGTTGAAGGATACAAAGGAAAAGGAATGATTACAACAAAAATCAGGGTAGTAGTTACCTGGGGAGAGTTAGGAAGAGGCATGTAATCTCATAAGAGCACATGAAACACATTTATAATATTGGTGGTATTGTATTTCTCAACCTGATTGTAAAATATCTAGGCAATGATCTTATTATCTTTATTTACGTTATACATACATGTTTTAGAAATTATCCTATATATAGGTCTCATTATTTAAACTATATATACATATTTTATAAATTATTCAATATATATGTGATATCTTCTGCAATAAAATAAATGAAAACAAAGAAAAGAAAATAGGAGTAGTGAAGTAATTACTGTGGCAGGAGGGAGACAGGAGGGCTTAGAGAAGTATAAGTGAGCTAAATTTTCATTTGCCACAGCAGGAAGTTGATAGACAATGTTTAAAATAGATAATACATAAGAACATGACTAATCTTATGTAGTTTAAAACCTAAAAATAGAAAAATAAAATCATATCAATAGTATCTCTTTTTATAAAATAATTTCTGCTGTCTCTTCACCTAGCTAAAGAAATGTATGAGGAGACATTTATAATAATATTCACTTGATATTTCCGAATGGTGGGATTCAAGGAGAGCTTTTATATTGTTCTTTGTATCTCTTTATTCCTTGAATAATTTATATCATTATATCACTTTTATGATAGTAACATCATTATTTTACTGAAGCCTGGCTGATTTACAATGTTGTATTAGTTCTAGTGTATAGCATAGTGATTCAGTTATGTATATATATTCTTTTTCATAATAGGTTATTACAAGATATTGATTATAGTTTCCTATGCTATACAGTAGAACCTTACTGTTTATCTATTTTATATATAGTAGTGTTTATCTGCTAATCTCAAACTCCTAATTTATCCCTCCCCACCACCTTTCCCCTTTGATAACCACAAGTTTGTTCTCTATGTATGTCTGTTTCTGTTTTGTAAATAAGTTCATTTGTATCTCTGTTTTAGATTCCACTTATAAGTGATATCATATGATTAAAAAAAGTCCACACTACCCAAAGCAATCTACAGATTTAATGCAATCACTATAAAAATACCTATGATATTTTTCACAGAACTAAAACAAATAATCCTAAAATTTATATGGAACCACAAAAGATTTCAAATTGCCAAAGCTATCTTGAGAAAAAAGAAAAAAAGCTAAATGTATCACACCTCCTAACTTCAGACTTTACTACAAAGCTACAGCAACCAAAACAGCATGGTACTGGCACAAACACAGACATATATCAGTGGAACAGAATAGAGTGCCCAGAAATAAACCCATGCACTTATGGTCAATTAATCTATGACAAAAGAGGCAAGAATTTACAATGGAGAAAAGACAGTTTGTTCAATAAGTAGTGCTGGGAAAACTGGACAGCTATATGTAAAACAATGAGATTAGAACAGTTCCTTACACCATATAAAAAATAAACTCAAAATGGATTAAAGACCTAAATGTAAGACCTGAAATCGTAAAACTCCTAGAAGAGAACCTAGGCAGAACACTCTTTGATGTAAATCGTATCAATATTTTTTTTGGATCTGCTTCCTAAGGCAAAAGAAATAAAAGCAAAAATAAATAAATGGGACCTAATGAATGGGAGAAAATATTTGCAAATGATATGACCAACAAGGGATTAATATCCAAAATATATAAATAGTTCATACAATTCAACATCAAAAAAACAACCCAGTCAGAAAGTGGGTAGAAGACCTGAGTAGACATTTTTCCAAAGAAGATGTATAGATGGCTAACAGGCACATGAAAGATGCTTAACATTGCTAATTATTAGGGAAATATAAATCAAAACAACAGTGAGATATCACCTCACACCTGTCAAAATGGCTATCATCAAAAAGTCTACAAATAACAAATGTTGGCAAGGATGTGGAGAAAAGGGAACGCTTGCACACCATTGGTGAGAATATAAATTGGTGCAGCCACTATGGAAAAGAGCATGGAGGCTTTTCAAAAAACTAAAGATAGAACTACCATGTGATCCAGCAATTTCACTTTGAGTATATAACCAAAAAAATGAAAATACTAATTTGAAAAGATATATGAAATCTAATGTTCATAGCAGTACTATTTACAATAGCCAAGATATGAAAGCAACTCAACTGTCCATCAATAGATGAATGAATAAAGAGAATGTGGTATATACACACAATAGAATACTACTCAGCCATAAAAAGAATGAAACTCTGTCATTTGCAGTAACATGGATGGACCTACAGCATATTACGCTGAGTGAAGTCAGACAGAGAAAGATAAATACTGTGTGATATCACTTATTTGTGAAATCTAAACAATAAACGTATCTAGCAAAACAGAAACAGATTCACAGATATCTAGAAAACAAACTAGTGGCTGCCAGTGGGTAGAAGAAATAAAGGAGGAGCAAGATAGGAGTATGGGATTAAGAGATCCCATATACAAACAAAAATGTATAAAATAGATAAGCAACAAGGATATACTGCACTTCACAGGGAATTAGAGCCATTATTTTGTAATAACTTTTAATGGAGTATATTCTATCAAAATACTGAAACACTATGCTATAGACCTGAAGCTAATTCAATATAGTAAATCAACTATACTTCAATTTAAAAAAAAAAGAATTCACTGTCAAAGAGAAAAAAGATAGAAAAAAGAAATCTGTCATGATTTATACACTAATAATGAACTATCAGAATGGGAAATTAAGAAAACAATCACATCAAAAAGGAGAAAATACCTAGGAAAAAATCTAACTAAGGAGGTCAATGACCTCCTTTGCAAAACAACGCAAACAAATAGAAAGATATACCGTGCTCATAGATTGGAAGAATTAATATTGTTAAAATGACTATACTACCCAAAGCGATCTACAGATTCAATGCAATACTATCAAAGTAACAATGGCATTTTCCACAGAACTAGAACAAATTTTAAAATTTGTATAGAAACATAAAAGTTCCTAAATAGATAAACAATATTTAGAAAGAATAAAAAAGCTGGACATATGCTCCCTAATTTCAAACTATATTACAAAGTTACAGTAATCAAAACAGTATGGTACTGGCACAAAAGAGACAAATCAATGGAACAGACTTGAGGGACCAGAAATGAACCCACATTTATATGGTCAATTAATTTACGACAAAGGAGGCAAGAATATACATTGCGGAAAAGACAGCCTCTTTGATAAATGGTGCTGGGAAAACTGGACAGCTACTTGCAAAAGAATCAAACAGGACTACTTCCTCATATCTACATACAAAAAAATTAACTCAGAATGGATTAAAGACTTAAATGTAAGACCTAAAACCATAAATCTCCTAGAAATAAATATAGGCAGTACATTCTCTGACATCGGTCTTAGCAATATTTTTTTGGATATGTCTCCTAATGAAACCTAATTAAACTTAAAAGCTTTTGCACAGCAAAGGAAACCATTAACAAAATGTAAAGACAGCCTACTGAATGGGAGAAAATATTTGCAAATGATATGACTGATAAAGGGTTAATATACAAAGAAATCATACGACTCAACAACAGCAACAAAAACCCAAACAACCTGATTAAAAAATGGGCCAAGGACCTGAGTATACACATTTCCAAAGGAGACGTACAGATGGCCAACAGGCATATTAAAAGATGCTCAGCATCAGTAATCATCAAGGAAATGTAAATCAAAACCACAATGAGATATCACCTCACAGAATGTCAGAATAGCTATTATAAAAAAAGACAACAAATAACAAGTGTTGGTGAGGATGGGAGGAAAGGGAACCCCAGTGCACTGTTGATGAGAATGTAAATTGGTACAGCCACTATGGAAAACATCATGGAAGTTTCTCAAAAGATTAAAAACAGAACTACTCCACGACCCAGCAATTCCACTTCTGGGTATTTTTCCAAAGAAAACAAAAACATTAATTTGAATAGGTATATGCTTCTCTATGTTCATTGCAGTATTATTCACAATAGCCAAGATGGAAGCATCCTAAGTGTCCAGTGATAGATGAATGGATAAAGATGTGGTATATATACATGCAATACCACTCAGCCATAAAAAAGAATGAAATCTTGCCATTTGCAACAATATGGATGGATCTAGAGTATGTAATGCTATGTGAAAAGAGTCAGACATAGAAAGACAAATACTGTAGGATTTTACTTATATGTGGAATCTAAAAAACAAAACAAATACAACAAATCAGAGACAGAGTCATAGATACAGAGAACAAACAGGTTGTTGCCAGGCTGATGGGGAATGGAGAGGTGAGTGAAATAGATGAGGGACATTAAGAGGTAGAAGCCCCCAATTACAAAATAAGTCACAGGGATGAAATGTACAACTTGGGGAATATAGTCAACAATAATGTGATATCTTTGTAAGCTGACACATGGTAACTAGACTTATCATGGTGATCATTTTGTAATGTATAGAAATACCGAATCACTATGTTGTGCACCAGTAACTAATATGGTGTTGTGGGTCCGTAATACTTCAAAACACAAACAAACAATAGAAAAAGAGATCAGATTTGGGATTACCCAAGGCAGGAAGTGGTGGGAGAGGGAATTGTATGAAGGTAGTCAAAAGCTACAAACTTTCCAGTTATAAAATAAATAAGTGCTAGGCATGTAATGTACACATGATTAATATAATTAACACTGCTATATGCTATATGCTATATATGAAAGTTATTATGAAAGCAAATCCTAAGAGTTCTCCTCACAAGGAAAAATCTTTTTTCTTTTTATTTTATTTTGAGTCTATATGAGATTATGGACGTTCAGTAATCTTATTGTGGTAATCATTTTATGATGTATGTAAGTCAAATCATTGTGCTGTGTAGCTTAAACTAATACAATGCTGTATGTCAATTATATCTCAACAAAACTGGAAAAAAATAAACAAATGTTACTGAATGAATAAAACATAGGACTAGAGGAAAAAGAGGTTCCTTGGTCATCAGCTCAGTGTTTATGAATTAATTTATAACTCTGAGTAAAAAGTTGTTTAGTTATAATTGTTTATACACATAAACAATTATTTAAAAAATATTTGGGAGTTCTGTCTCTAGCAATGATGGAATAGGTTATTTCAGACAAACCATCTCACTGCTCATCTTAAAAAGCTAGACAAAAGATTTAAAAATTTTTTCTTTGAGATAAGTATATAAGGATGGGGAACAAAAACCAGAATTCAGATCCCATTAAGGATGAGAAGCCATGGTAAACACCTAGGCTTTCTAAAGCACCACACAAGAAAAAGTGCCTCCTTAAATATTGTACCCTAGTTGCCTCACACTAGTCCCAGTCTTGATGCTAGAAATAAGAGTAAACCAGAAAATGACTAATGCTCACAGGAACTAAAGCCCAAGTCATTTCAAACCATTTCAATCTCATCTCAGTTGAACTAAAATGATCTGGGATCGCTAGTGTTCCTAGGATACCTGGCTGCCACGTGGAAACAAATGTATATATTGTCTGTGAAAACATATAATCAAGAGCCTCAGATTAGTTCTACTGATTTTCAAATACAGTGTTTGGCACTCGATAAAATCAACTAGGCATATGAGAATATATAATTTGACTGAAAACTCTGAGGAAAAAAAAACAATAAAAATAGACTTACAGGAAATTCAAACAATCAAGTTATCAGAGATGAACTCTGAAATAATAATGATTAATATGTTCAAAGAATTAAGAAGTAATACTGAGGATTTCGGTAGACAAGTGAGAACTATAAAATAAAGGAAAATTCCATAACTGAAAAGGAAATAACTGAAACTAAGAATTCAGTTGGCTTAACAGCAGGTTAAAAACAAAGAACAAAGAATAGGAATTATAAGACAGACCAGAAAAAAATATCTGGACTAAAACATAGGGGAAAAAGATGGAAAATACAGAAAAAAGGATGGGACCTATAGAATATATTGTTGAGTGAAGAGGCAGAACAAATATTATACTTTCTCCCTTAAAAATGAGTTCTCATCTCTTTTCTTGACATAGCATTGACTTTTTTAAACAGACCCTTAAATATGATAAGCAAAACTCTGAAAGAACCTCTGAAACCCATGAAATATCATGACGAAGGTTTCTGGACCAGTAGCAAGCCCACGTGTCAAAGGAAAAAATTAATCTAAAGAACATATAAGTAAGATGAATTTTTTTTGTTTTGTTTTGTTTTGTTGATTTTTACCTTTCCCGAGGTTGTTGCTGAAGTGTTTCAAGTCGCACTACAGGTGACTGGTTGGATTGGGGTGCTGTAGTGGATGCCCCAACGGTAACATTCAACTCTGGGGATAAGAATGCTGGATATTCTATTGGCTGTGGTATGATAACATTGCTACAAAATGATAATAAAGTTAAACATTAAAATTATACAAAAGTACACTTCTAAAATCAGTGTTAGCTATCACTTTTTAAAAACTGAAGTATAGTCAGTTACAATGTGTCAATTTCTGGTGTTCAGCATAATGTTTCAGTCATACATATACATACATATATTCATCTTCATATTCTTTTTCACTAAAGGTTACTACGGGATATTGAATATAGTTCCCTGTGCTATACAGAAGAAATTTGTTTTTTAATCTATTTTTATATATAGTAGTTAATATTTACAAATCTCAAACTCCCAATTTATCCCTTCCCGCCTTCTTTCTCCCTGGTAACCATAAGACTGTTTGCTATGTCAGTGAGTCTGTTTCTGTTTTGTAGATGAGTTCATTAGTGTCTTCTTTTTTCTTTTTTTAGATTCCACATATGAGTGGTATCATATGGTATTTTTCTTTCTCTTTCTGGCTTACTTCACTTAGAATGACTATCTCCAGTTCATTTAGGTTTTTCAGTTCAGTGACTGTGCATCCTACTGTAAGGTCAGGCCTATAAAGAAGAGCAATCACAGAATTCTACAAGGGGGGCTTCTTTCACAAACTTATTTCTCACAGTCGTGGTGAAAAATGTGTCTTCTGAAACCTCCCAGGGTGAATAAGTAGGTCTTAAGTGACAAATCCACTCTAACACTACAATCTCTCTAAAGTTTTGAATCCCTCCTCTACATTAAATCAAAGTAGGTCTGGCATTTTCAGTTCACTCACAGTGGCTATCTTTTGGTCCATGTTTCAGTAACCAAACTGTTGGGAGTCTTTTTTAACTTCCCAAGCTGCAAATCAAATGCAGAGGCTGACAAACTGCAAGATCTGCAGGATGAGTCAGCAAGCTGGAGACCCAGGGAAGCCAATGGTGTAGTCCCAGTCTAAAAGTCTGCAGACTTGAGATGCTGGAAGAGTTGATACTTCCATTCAAGTCCAGAGGCAGGAAAAAGCCAATGTTCCAGTCAAAGGCAGGAATTTTCTCTCACTCAGGGAAGGGTCAGATTTTTTGTTCTATTCACTTCTTCAACTGATTGGATGAAGCCCACCCACATTAGGGAGAACAATCTGCTTTACTCAGTCTACTTACTTAAATGTTAATCTCATCCAAGAACACCCTCACAGAAACACCCAGAATAATGTCTGACCAAATATCTAGGCACCCTATGGCCTCGTCAATTTGACAGAATTAACTGTCACACCCACCAAGTCATTGCCTTAGTTCCAATTGTCAGTATCTCTCATGTACACTAATACAACAGCTACCTCCAATCTTAAACCGTTCTGTCCATATTCAATCCTACTGACAGAATCATATAAAAATGCAACTTGATCATGGTATTTCCCCCACTTAAAATTCTTCAATGGCTCTACATCTGAAGCACTTCCAAAATTTTCCAATAAAGAACTCCTGTGGGTGGAAGACAATGATGGTCTCCAGGGGTGTAACTTAATGCAATCAGATACAAACCACACCATTTCTTGGAATCATTTTGTTATCTTGAAAATGTATGTGACTTTTATATTCCAAGGCATAACATGTAGATGTTAATTTTAAGATAACATTTCCCTCTCAAAATCTCTGAGCAAAAATAATGCTCCAGAAAGATGCACTGTATTCTCCAGTGCCTTTGTGTTGCCCTGCCACACTCCTGAGGACTCAGAGGAACAAAATTTACTCACATTTGAGAACCCTAAACCTTCAATGATGATGATGGTGATGATAAGATATTTATTACTTTAATAAGTAGCCAACAACTAACTAGGAATTTTACCATTTGCTATCATGTTCTAAGTCTTTATATGTAACTTACTGAATCGTCACAGTAACTTAATTGGGTAGTTATTATTTTTATCCCACTTAATAGATAAAGCACAAAGAGTCTAAGTAAGTTGCCTAAGGTTGCACAGCTAGTACATGGCAGAGCCGAAATGGTAAGCCTTTGTAGTCTGGCTCTAGAGTCTGACCACCATATCTTGTCCCCACCTACTGCTCCAGGTCATCTCCCGTTGTTCCCCTCCATGCTCCTATGCTCTTAGCAACCCACAACTAACTACTCACTGTTCTCCAATATAACATACCCTCTTGTGGATCCCACCGTTTACTTATGTGTCTTTTGGGGGCAGTGTGTCTCCTCACCCTTATAAAATCAACCCGATGCATTACTATTCATTTTTCAAGTCTTACTTCAAGACTTGAAGTGGAGCCTTACTTGATAATACTTTCCTCCTAACTCCCCTGAGAAGTATGAGAAGCTCCACAGCTGTGTCCCACAGTTCTTTATGTTTACCTCTAGGAAGGCTCTATCTCATCTGTACCATCACATTTCTTTTTACATGTTACCTTTGCTACTTGAGGGCAGGGACCATTTACCTTTGTATTATTACTGCCTCGTGAGGGTAGCAAACATTCAGTAAGTGTTGAATCAGTGGATGGATAAGGAAATAACAATCAATAAACACAAGAAAATCATTCAACTTTACTGTTCCAACAAATCACCAATATTAAGTGAATAAAATTTATTTGAACAATAATACCCAGTGTTGATGAGACTTCAGAACAATATGCACTTCAGAAAATAATTTCCCATTCTATACCTAATTCCCTCAATCTCATTTAAAGTATTTTCCATTCCTTATTCGTGGATAGCACTGTAGATTAAATATCTCTCCCTCAGGTGATCTATTTTTACTGTTGGCATTTCAACACTGTTTGACATACTATATTTTAAGCTATGTTTGGTCTGCTAAAGACATTTTTTGACCATAGACTTTTTCCTGAAGATTTTAAAGTAACAATTGGAGTATGTGGAAGTGGAGGTAACACTACTATACTGCAGAGCAGAAAACTGACAACAATTAGGCACCTTGATCTTAAAAGTTCCTCATGTCTTTCTGCAAAAGGAATATCTCACTGGCCAACCTTCCTCATCAGGTTTCTCCTCTCTTCCCTCCATCAGCCATGAAGTTGGCAACTTCTCTCTTCTTCTTATCTCCAGACTTCCTCAACTCCTCTTTCCAGGGCTACCCCCAGAAACTAAAAATCTCTTCCATCTTAAGCAAAACAATTCACTTTCTTTACATTGGAGTCTAGCCCATTCAAGCCATGCCTTAAGACAACCAAAGTGCTCCATCAATGGATTAAATATTTTAAATGCCACATGATATGATTGTGTTAATAAGACTAACACTTACGTCACAGGGTCTGTTCTTTCTGGAGGCGGTGCAACATTCATAAACATACATGGCTCAATCATTCTCTGAAGAGGTTTTAACTGAAGAAAATAATAAGTATATATTAACACTGTTTAGTTACCATTATAGTTCACCCTAATACTACTATCCCCCGGGACTACAGAATAGGCCTTAAATGATACATATATGGAGAAAAGGAATTGAGAGAGGAAGAAAGAATGAACATTGAGCACCAAATATCTGCCAAGAATTTTACAATTTTAATATTATTTAATCCTTTCAATAATCCTGTAAGGCAGATAACTGCACCTATTTTACAGATAATACTGAAGACCAGTTCTTTGTTCAGGGTTACCCAATAGGCATGAGAGGCAGGATTCAAACACACCGCTCTCTCCCCCAGTGCAGTACTCTTCACATGCTATCATGATAGGTAAGTAGGGGACTATATTACTGAAAGGTTCACAGAAATGAACTTTTATGAAACTGAACTTTTATGAAATTTCCCACTCTTTTCCTTACAATACCTTTGCTCTGAGTTTTAGTAGAGTCCACCTACATAAAACAATACAATACTCGCCCAGTCTTATTTGAAATGGATGTATCTCCCTAAGAATGGGATTGTCACATGATATACTTATATTCAGACAGAACACCTACTTCTGAAGTTGGTGCTCATAAACTACGACCGCCACAAAAAGGATTAAACAATTAGGAATCCCTATTAGGCCTAATTCATGACAAGAAAATAAAGAAAATAGGCAGAACGAAAAGAAAAAGAAAAGCAGAAAAAGAAAAGCTCATGTCTAGTTATCAGTATATTACTCACTTGTGATTCAAAACGTGTTAAAAAAACATTATGATATACACCACAGGCAAAACTTAAAAACACATTTCACAGGGACTTCCCTGTTACCACAATGGCAGACATACTTAATAAGACTGCTGTATCAACTCTCAATTCGTAATCAAAAAACAACCAAGAGAACAAAAAACAGCAAAAACTGAAAATTAAAGATTGTATGTAAAGTATAGGGGTCATTTCCCCTATATACCAGAAGTACTAATGGGACTGGATTTATAAATGCCCAAAAGCTGTGATAATACCCAGGGATAGCAAGAGTTTTTTCAAATGCGTGGTGAAAATATGTGTTGGTACAACTTTTCTAGGACAATTCCTTGAAAAGGTCATTACTGACAATAACTTCCATTCTAGGAATCCAGCCTAAGACATAATGGAAGAAAAGGATATAGGTTAATGTACAAAAATTTTCACTGCAACATGGATATATGTCATAAATTTAAAGGGGCAGGCTAAAGCTAGGAAGGGATCTTCTTTGGGCATATTACTCTCTTGACGAATCAAGAAGGGTTGATGTTGGAATAGTCTTGGGGAGAAAGGATTGTATGTGATCAGAGTACAAAATATTAACTGAACAACATCAAGGACTCCATTTTTATGAAAATCCACACTCACTTCTTGAATACTTAAATTTTGTTTTCAATGTACATACACATGCAAACAAGTTGTATAGTACAGACATTTGAATAAAATATCATTATTTTTAAATGTATAAATAAATAATGGAACAGTTTCATGTTTCTTTAGGCCAGAAATGGCATTCCTTAAAAATATTTATTTTAAAGAATTTATCAGACTAGAAAGAATAGAGGCTGAGGAGGATGATTTGACTAAAGAGTTAGAGCAGAATTATTTTCAAAAAGGGAACTAACCTGATGTGAAAATCCATAACCAAAGTTTCCATAGGAGAACATAAATTCCACTACCACCCTGCAGATAAACTAAACATGAGCCAAGTTTATTTTATTACTTGATCAGGAAGCTATTTTAACAGAGAAGTGATAGCAAGTGATATTTTTACTTCACAAATTTGTAAGTTAGAAAAACCAAAACATGAATCTCTTGATCAAAAAAAAAATTTACACAAGTAACTCCTACAGAAGAATCTATGATGTTCCTGAAGTGTTAAAAGCCTTTTATGCTAAAATTAAGGAATATTATATGATTAAAATATGAAAAATATTCATTTATAATTGTTACTACAATTATGCTGAGATACACTTAAATATATCAGCATTCTTATCCATTATATATTTTTAAAGTATTTATTCACACTTTTCCCACCTCCACTTCCATTTTCTGATAAAATTTTGATTTATACAAGTGATTTCTTCTCTCTGAACCCCAGCTTGCTCACATGTGAGATGAAGGAGGCTGTCAGAGGTTATGACCTCAAATGTCCATCATTCTGTTTTTTATGTCCCTTGTCCCTGATTTAGTTATTGGCAGCAGAAGCTTCTCTGAGTAGAAGATCAATTAATCAAGATAGTAAGTTTTAAGCACTTAAAAAGAAATTCAAGTAAGAACTATAAGCAACTCTTTAGAAACTCTTCAAGGAGGAAAACAATACTTCCTCAATTGAGCAAGTGAGGATCCTGAGGTCATGCAGTCAAAGAAGCAGCTGGAGGCATTTCACTCTCCCACCCAACAATTTCTAATTTTCTTGTACACCATTTGGCAGTAAGATAGCAGCATTATTAAAAAGGTGGAGATGAAGATTTTCGTGAGCAAATATTATACTCTCTGTTTAATACATCTCTATTCATTCAAACAGTCACTGGTAGGGTAACAAAAGAATAAAAACAGTATGGGAGTAAAGTTAGATGAAATGTTAAATGTGTGCACAAAGCTTCGGAAGTTTCAGTAAAGTTCTTACCATGTTTTTATTCAACATTTGGAGTTCTTCAGTAAAGCACCCTTTCTAGAAAACAATAAGAAATAATAAAATTCTTAAATATAGAATCACTGATGTTAGTCACTTGTAATATTATCTAAACCATCTCATAAATTTTAAAAAATTAGATAATGATTTTAATGTACATATTAATTTAATAGTTAAAATACAAATACAGTGAATGATTAGAAGAAAATAAAAATTCCAGATTGTACCAGAAATAAATGTTAATATCTACATTTATGTTTTAAAGAAAAATGTTCCTGCTACTTACACTTCCCCTTTTTGGAAGTCTTACAGGAAAAAGCCATGCCTGCACTCCTCTGAGAGTTTACTTAAACATAAGTCTACCTGATAGGCTGACTCATGACAGAACTGCGTGCTTCTCTTATCCCTTGGGGACTGTTGGGATCTTTTTGACCGGGTAAACCTTTGGTATCCTTGGTCATCATTTCTGGTCATCATTTCTGGTCATCCCTGCTGTGCTAATCCAACATCCAATGGTTCCCTTTCTTCCCAGCATTTTCCACTGGGGCTCATGAAATCCCCATTCCACAGTTAACAAACAACTTTACATCTTCAACTGCTCCACTAAACATTTCCCCTTTGCTTTCCCTCAGACCTGACTCACCACTAAGGATGCTGCTCCCCTTTCAGACTCCTCAAGCAAAGGACCACATAGCTCAAGGTCAGGTGGTGGAGTAGGATCCTCCACACTCCCTTCTACTGCTTTCAGATCTTATTATTTTAGGTAGATAGAAAGCTTTCCTCTTTTATGCCCCATGCTATCTGGCACGTCTTTCGGACATTCTGGTCACTAATGCTCACTTGGCAAAAACTTTGGCACCTGGTCTACATGTCCTCTGTACCCGCAAACGTAACAATCCACGAGAAACTACTTATCACCTGCCATCTCAGCTCCTAGTGAGGCATTACAATGAGGAAAACAACAGGTCTAGAAACTGAATTTGGTTCTTTTTATATTTCCTATTTTTCTGCTTATGTTTATGAAAAAAGAATTAGAAGAAATTTTTGAGAACTTAAATGTTATATTAGAACTGTAGAATAAGGGTAATATTTTTCATTTAAAAAATGTACCCTTATAAAAATAAACACTGGAAAGTTTGCCATATAACTATAGTCCAAACATAGCTCCTTCAACAAAATGTTACTAATAAATTATGTCACATTTTTCTAACACCTAAATTGCCATACAAAGTAAAAGGAATTTTAGTCATTTCCCAGATCTTCTCCCCAGATTCTTCTGAGAACCCTCAGTTGTTTACTCTTATTCATAGTCAATATGTTCTCCTCTGTGATCACTTGATGCCTCTTTGCTAATTTATTAGAAAGCTATCTGATTTCCTAAGCTCTTATCACAAAAGGTTTCAAACATATCAATCAGTTGAAACACTACAAGTTCCATATACTTTCCATCTAGATTAAATGTAATTACTTATGCTAAGTTCAAGCTCTTGGTTAAGTGGTGACTATCACTTCTTTTTTTTTTTCACCATAAATTATGAATTTATTATTAGCTTTTAAATTTAGTTTAAAAATCAAAGTAATTCATATAAATAGTTTTAAAAGGAGTTAAATCATAAGTATATCATTATATTTCCTTTCCTGTAAACTTTTTTCTTAGAGCTAACCTATTTTTTAAATTTTTACTGAAGTATAGTCAGTTAACAATGTGGTGTCAATTTCTGGTGTAAAACACGGTGCTTCAGCCATATAGGAACATACATATATTCATTTTCATATTCTTTTTCACCATAAGTTATAAGATATTGAATATAGTTCCTCTGACATACAGTATAAACTTATTGTTTATCTATTTTATATATATTAGTTAGTATCTGCAAATCTTGAACTCCCAATTTATCCCTTCCCCCCAGTAACCATAAGTTTGTTTTCTATGTCTGTGAGTCTGTTTCTGTTTTGTAAACAAGTTCATTTGTCTTTTATTTTTTTTAGATTCTACATATAACCGATAGCATATGGTATTTTTCTTTCTCTTTCTAGATTACTTCACTTAGAATGACATTCTCCAGGTCCATTCATGTTGCTGCAAATGGCATTATTTTATTTTTTCATAGCTGAGTAGTATTCCATTGTATAAATATACTATCAGTTCTATTATAGAGGAACATTTTCCCCTTTGCAAAAATTATTCTATGTGCTGTTACTTTGGTACCATGTAAATATCTTGTCCTCCAATAGCCTAAAATTTTTAGTACCATTACTATGTCTTAACTGACTTAATCATTATTCACTATGAAGAGTTGCAAAAATGGTGAATTTGTAATTCTATCATCCCTTCCATATTTATTAATTGACATTCTTCTGTTAAAAATGTAAAACTTCCTTTTCTCTTCCCATGCTCTTTTTTTTTCTTTTTTGAAGTTCATCAAGGATTCATCGATTTTTCTTTAATCAGAATTTGTAATGATCTTTTTGGTGGTTAAATTATCCTGAAACAGGCCAGGAGGAACCCCTGCAATCTGGCTCCCATGTCTTTTGAAGGAACTCCATTAGTCTTTGAGGGCTTCCTTGCTTTATGTCCTAACAAATATTTCTGAAAACCCTTCAAATTGTTTATACTTGTTCACTAATCAATTAGTCCTCTTCCTCTGAGTTCAGGGCAACTATGGCTACTGGAAAGTGAAGGAGGGACTCCTAGAAAGGAAAAATCAAGAGGGAAGGAACCACAAAATCTATGTGTAAACTCTGCCCCAAACTCTGGCTGACCCCTAAATGACACATGCACAGGGCAGACCGCAAGCAGCCCAGCTAAGGATAAAGAACTGAAACTGGTGCTGCCAGTTAAGAGAGTTTGTGGTTTGAGTCTTGTTTTAAAATATTTCAGAAAACAAAACAAAACATGCTTAGTCTTTTACGTTGTATCACTGCCCTTCTAGAAAATAAATTTTTAAAAACATTACGCTGTTACAAACCAACTCTTTTTTTTTTTTTGAACCAGAGGGAGATACTGTTTACTAAGCACATGAATTTGATGACAGATAATAAACAAAAGCAGTCCATCAAGTATAAAAAAATCATAACAACAAACACCAACTGGACAATGTGATATCAAGGTGAAAAAATGATTTTGATACATACCTGAATTACTTCATAAAGATGTACCTGAACACTCCCTAAAAAATTAGGCCTTTTTGTATCGTCATATCGCATTAGTTCTAAGTAAATATTATTCTTCTCATCATCTTGACGTCTGGGAACCTTCATAAAAAATACATATGAAAAGAATTAAATTTTCAGCCTGAATTTCTGACAGAATTCCTGAATACACCTATAAACTACGTATATATATATGTACACACCTAGTGATTAGTTTTTATGTTATTAGCCAATCTCACAGTCACATATACCCTAATGCCAACAAAAATAAGGTTCTTGTTTATGTCTAATGTCACTTACACTCTTTTTGAAACATCCACTGCTGACACTCTCTTTTTAACTCTACACAAAAGTTTAGCCTCAATACTCTACTGAAATTACATTTTCAAAGGTAGTCCAATACCCAATATCCAATCCAAAAAAATGTAGGTAATCCAAACATCTAATTTCAAAAGACATCCAATATCCTTTCCAGTCTTTGCTCTTTAACTTTTCAATAAAATTCGTATCATTGTCTCAACTTGAAACTCTCTTCTAACCTTGAACCCTGTAACACAATACCATCGTTATGTGACCTTTAAAATTCATACACCCTTTTGCCAATTTGAGTATTAGAATATTAGTGCCTTTAAAATTTTTAACTGAGATATAATTGACATATCACATTGCATTACTTTCAGGTGTATAACATAATGATTTGCTATTTGTATATAATACTAAGTGATTATCACCATAAGATTAGTTAACATCCATCATTACACAGTTACAATATTTTTCTTATGATGAGAACTTTTAAGATCTACTCTTTTAGCAACTTCCAATTACATAATACAGTATTGTTAACTATAGTCACCATGCTGTGCATTAGATCCCAAGGACTTATTTATCTCATAACTGAAAGTTTGTACCTTTTGACCACCTTCACCCATTTCACACCCCCACCTCGACCAAGCCCCAGCTCTGGCAAACACTAATCCATTCTCTGTATCTATGAGTTTGGGTGGAGGTGGGGAGCGGCTTTATTATACATATAAATGATCAAACAGTATTTGTCTTCCTGTGTCCAACTCATTTCACTTAGCATAATACCCTCAAGGTCCAACCATGTTGTTGCAAATAGCAGGATTTTTTTCTTTTTATGGAACATGTTTCTAATCTATTCACTGTGGATGGACACTTAGGTTGTTTCCATGTCTTGGCTATTATAAATGCTGTGATGAACGTGGGGGTGTAGATATCTTTTTGAGATAGTGATTTTGTTTTCTTTGGATAAATACACGAAGTGGAATTGCTAGGTCATCCGCTGGATGGTATAAGAATCCTCAAGCTTGACACAAAATGGTTAAAGTGATAAATTTTATATTATGTATATTTAACCATTAATACAAATAAACAAAAACTATTTTTTAAAGCCTTCAAGTATGGAATATAAAGTGTTCAAGTGGCACCAAGCTGGTAGTGGCCTTAAGTCTCTTAGAGGCAAACACAAGTACTCCTCAGAGATGCTACTTTCATCCTAGACCTCAAAGAAGGCCCAAAGACAATTTTCCAAGGAAAATGAGCACATAAGGAATGAATTTAATTACTAAGTCATTCCCAAACTTTCCATTAGAGTTTCACTAAAACTCTCCTTTTATTAGACTCAAACTAATGGCTCCTCTTAAAATAAATACAGGGAAAATATTTTGATTATTCTAATGAAAATAAGTACCCTGTTAATATATATTGTTTTCTGGTATTAATTTAAAGTTTTATTTAAGTGGACATATATCCACAAAATTCTTGAAAACTCTGCAATGAAGCTGAGGAAAATTATTTGCAAAGTAAAAGAAATAACACAGATTTCCCCTAGCAAAACAATGCCTTTTTTAACCTATGTTTAAAAAACTATCTTCAATACTCAATACTTAGGCAAAATGAAGTTTTTATATTTATATATATATATATATATATATATATATATATATATATGGCATAGAGGAAGTGTTTTAGGACTTCACTAAAATTCAACTAATGTAATAAAATTATTAGAAACAATTGGACTAATCAATGAATCCAATGGCTAAATGAAAGTGTTGCTCATTTAAAAGACAATTCAGATACATTTAAGATTCTAAGAAGCTTAACTAAAAACAGAAGCAAACTCAGCACAGCAAGCTCTGTGTGAGAGGGAGTTTAATGAACTGAGCCTAAAGCCAGATTACATTCCCGGCTCCACCAATTACTAGTTCTATGACCTTAAGAAAGTTCTTTAAACCTGACACTACCTGCCTCCTCATCTGCAAAACAAGGATGACAGTAAGTGTATAGATATTCTGAGGGTTTGTTATAAAGACTGAACAAGCTAATCCATGCAAAAATAATTAGAGTATATATAAGAAGAAAGGAGAGCAGGAACGGAGCAGGAGGCAAAAAAAAAAAAAAAAAAGAAAGAAACGGTGTGCTATGGACTGAACGTCTGTGTCACCTCAAAATTTATATGCTGAAGCCTATATCCCCAATGTGACGGTATTTGTAGTGGGGGTGTTTGGGAGGTAACTAGTTCATAAGAGTGGAGCCCTTGTGAATCTGGCAAGTATCCTTATAAGAAGAGACGCAAGAAAGATGGTCTCTCTTTGCTCTCTGACATACAATGAGAAGACAACCACTGGCAAACCAGGAAGCAGGTTCTTACCAGACTCCAGATAAGTCAGCATGTTTGATCTTGAATTTCCTACCAACCAGAAAGGTGAGAAATAAAGGTCTGTTGTGTAAGTCACCCAATCTATGGTAATTTGCTTTAGCAGCCCAAGCTGACAAAGACAGAGTGGAAGAGGATAGATGGGAGGAGAAGAATATGACAGAGAAAAATGCATGCCTGCATGATAAACACTCAGAATCACAGACAGTAGGATCTCAGAGAAGAACACCATGATGATGTATTCTAGAGTAAATCATAAAACATCAACATAGTCTATAATATAGAACTACAATACTATAAAATATCAAATAAAAAAACATCACTTTGGTTTCTTTCCTATTCCCTGGGAAAAAAAGATACTGTAAGTGTAGAATATTTGAAACTATAAAAATGCATACTTATATCTAGAAGAGAACTTTAACATTACCTGTACAGAAAAATACTTCACATCATCAAATGTAATTATAGTGTTCTTTTCATTGTTTGACGATAGCAAGCTATAAGTTTTTGTACATTTCACCATGTTGTTTATAGAGATGCGAATGAATAAATTATTATAATATTGTAAATGGACTGAAAATAGATATTTAGGAAGCAAATCTTGTTGTAACTGATTAATAACACATTACAAAATTAATCCATTAAAAAACTGAGGAAGTATATTTTGTTGTTACTGAACAATAATGCACTATAAAGTTAATCCATTAAACAATCCAGGCTAAAACCTAAGAATCAATCAAATAAATACATAAATAATAGAGCATATTAAACAATAAGGAAAGTCTTTTAAAAGAGTATTTTTGCCCTTCAGTGGTAGGCATAATATAAGGAAAAGGCTGATTCTTCCTTAGGTCACTTCTCATATTATTATCCTCACATTTCCATTATAATCCCTTTGCAATTTTTCCTTTATATTATTTTTTAAGGTGACTAAAACATTGGCAATATATACTTGAAAAATTTTTCCCAAGCATAATTATATAGATATTTAAAAGATACGTCATTTCAGAGTAATTTATTCTTAATTTTAAGACAACAAAATTTAAAACAGCATTCTACTTTTTAACTCATTTCATTATATACTTATGCCAGATTGGTCTATATTTTTATCTTTCATAGCACTTTATGCATTTAAAAATTTTGTTTTTATGATTGTCTTCAAAACTCTTTTTATATAGAATTCTCTTCACTAGTTCACTTTATACAAAAAAAAAACACCAAGTCTTTATAATGAGACTGGTTTTATGCCATGATAAATCTAATAATAAGCATTCAGCTTATTTAAAGGCACTGAGAAAAATAAATCCTTTAAAGAACATTTAAGAAAAGCATAGTTATTACTTAGAAATAAATTAGTATTGGGGGGAGGGTATAGCTCAAGTGGTGGAGTACATGCTTAGCATACACAAGGTACTGGGTTCAATCCTCAGCACCTCCTCTAAAAATTAATAAGTAAGTAAACCTGATTACCTACCCCCCACCAAAAAAAAAACAAAAGGAAAGAAAGAAATTAGTATTATCATACAAGAAGATATATATTTTTTTAATTTATATGATGATTGGGATGGATTACAGACAGCTAAAAATGTCTTGTCACTCTCCACATCAAAAAGTGGAGTTTATTTTCCTCTGCTCTTGAATATGGCCTGGTCCTGTGACTCCCTTAACATGAGAGGGACATGATCAGAGCTGAGACTAGGATAGGCTGAGAGAGGCACCAGCCAGGGTGCAAAATTTAAAGTCGCATCAAAGTTTCAGTAATCAAGATCGTATTTCAATGTACTGTTTTTAAAATCAAAATTAATGCAGAATTTTTTTTAATAATGACAGATAAGACCCTGAGACTACATGGAAAGAAAGGTCTAACCCTTTCAGCATCCCAGCTAAGTCCAGTCTTTCAGGCATTCTCACCAAAGCACCAGACATGTAAACGAGCCATTTTTTAGATATTCCAGCCCTCCTGAACTGCCAGATGGCTGCAGGCCCGGCTATGATAACATGAAACAGAAGGACCGCCCCGTGAAAGCACAGATAGTGACTGATAATAAAATGGTTAATGCTTTAAGCCACCAAGCTTTGGGGTGTTTTTTAATGCAGCAAAATATAACTCAAACAGTCATATATGATCATAGTGTGGTTCTTAAATCAAAAGAAAGGATACTCCTAGGCGTAAAATTTCTGCAGTTCTTTACATGAATAGCCAGACAGCCAACCTGTAACAATCAAAAACACCACAGTGAATGAATTTTTAAAAGTTAATTTTCCTTCCATTTTACTCTACACAAACTATATTTTTAAAAAGTTTCACTTAGTTTTTCTCATTAGAAATAATGCTTCTTAGGGGGAGAGTGTAGCTCAAGTAGTACAGCGCATGCTCTGCATGCATGAGGTCCTGGGTTCAATCCCCAATACTTCCCCTAAAAATAAATAAGTAAACCTAATCAACTTCCCTACCAAAAGAAAAGAAAAGAAATATTTTTTATTAGAAATATCTAATTAATAGAAAACACCAGAAAGCAAAAATACATAAGAAAATAGGCAAGATTTGTTCCAAGTAAACCTAAAATAAACAAGAATACAAAGCAAAAAAATTAAAAAAGTCATTTATTAACTTCAGTCCAACTATCCCCCTTTGAATCATTTTTATTTTACATTAGGTGAGAACTGATAAAAACAATCTTGCATATAATAAGAAATATGACTTGCTTCAGATAAGCTCTTATCCAGCATCCTAAAACCACTTCATTCATTCAACAATCATTCATTGAGTATAATATGCCAAGGGCTATAAAATATTCATTCTCTCTTGTGTAAAGTGTTTGTAAATGTTAAAGAAAATTGTACCCTGTGTTTAACCATAAAATCAAGCACCAAATTAATACAGGAATACTTGAATACTAATATGCAGTATTAGCCAAATATAAGCCATTTGGTCTTCAGTGATGTTTGGTCTTAAAATCGAAGTAAAAACAACAGTAATATTGTATTAAATATTGTGAAGCAAAATAAATGTCCCAATAGTAGTTTCAAATGTAATGTAAGTAATTATAAAGATTTGGTTTTAGAATAATACAGAAAAAGAAGTTAGCACTCAATACTTAAGACTACTGTATCTGAATGATGAAATTCTGAAGAAGAAAATATGGTAGTCTATTTCTTAAGGAGACATAAGTACGAAATGTTATGTTCTAATCCAGGTGGTACTTAAAATGGTATTGCCACAGATGAGTCCATGAATCATGGTTTCTTTCTTAAAATTGAGTGTACACAGGAGGGTAAAACAGAGAAATACAGCTACAATTTTGTACTGCATAGTTCTGTATATAAGCATTCTGTCATAAATCACTACCACTTGCCCAAGAATCTCAACATGAAGCCATTAATGACTACCCTAACTTTCCTTATATTTCAATAGCTTTTATACTTTTACGTAAGAGATCCATATAATATAAAAATAGAATAAATTTCTATTGAAATATAGAAAAAGATTTAACACTCAGAAATACAATGGTGACAAATGACAAATGCTGGAGAGGCTGTGGAGAAAGGGGAACCCTCCTACACTGCTGGTGGGAATGCAGTTTGGTGCAGCCACTATGGAAAACAGTATGGAGATTCCTCAAAAGACTAGGAATAGACTTACCATATGACCCAGGAATCCCGCTCCTGGGCTTATATCCAGAAGGAAGCCTACTTCAGGATGACACCTGCACCCCAATGTTCATAGCAGCACTAGTTACAATAGGTAAGACATGGAAACAGCCTAAATGTCCATCAACGGATGACTGGATAAAGAAGATGTGGTATATTTATACAATGGAATACTATTCAGCCATAAAAACCGACAACATAATGCCATTTGCAGCAACATGGATGCTCCTAGAGAATGTCATTCTAAGTGAAGTAAGCCAGAAAGAGAAAGAAAAATACCATATGAGATCGCTCATATGTGGAATCTAAAAAACTAAAACAAAAAAACAAAGCATAAATACAAAACAGAAATAGACTCATAGACATAGAATACAAACTTGTGGTTGCCAAGGAGGTGGAGGGTGGGAAGGGATACACGGGATTTTAAAATTGTAGAATAGATAAACAAGATTATAATGCAAAGCACAGGGAAATATACACAAGATCTTATGGTAGCTCACAGAGAAAAAAATGTGACAATGAATATATATATGTTCATGTATAACTGCAAAATTGTGCTTTACACTGGAATTTGACACAACATTGTAAAATGATTATAAATCAATTTAAAAAAATGTTAAAAAAAATACGATGGTGACCATTAACAGGCTGCGGATAACAGATTCTGAGACTCGTCTGTGGCCCAAAGCAGTAACAGCATCAACACCTTCACCCCCAGACGCTCTCGAACGTGCACTTAAAACAGGAAAGCAACCAGAACCCTGTTCACAAAAACACTTCACGTGCCCAATTTTAAGACACAGCTTTTTCACATTTTTTTTTTTCTGAAAATGGGATGTGACTTTTAGAAACAGGAGTAGTGGGTTGTGAGGCAGTTATCATGGCCTACACACATCCCAACCTCGCCAAATTGCTGAACGTTCAAAGAGGAGGTGATGTGGCTGAATCATGCACTGAGAGGAGCCATTAGTCACATACCAAACATCTCTCTGTCAAAACTTCCAGCTGGCTCTTAGGAGAAGCTTTTTAATATCTAGCAACATGTAATTCAAATGAGGGAAATACAAACTATGAGGTTAGGAACTGTGGGTGAAGTAGAAGTATTCCTCAAAATGTGAGTTCTACAGAGGTGCAGAATCATATTCAAGAGTATGGATTATAGAAATTAGTACGTCAACATAATGACATGCACAATAGTTTATGGACAAAAGTGATTTCAAAGAGCCTTTCCTAAGTTTAGATTTAGACAGTGAAGGCTTATACTCCAGCTTTGATTGTGAAATAGGGAAGAAAGTGTTACATATGAATAAAGGTAGGCCATGGTCATTAAAAAAAGTATACATTAATTATTCTTACTCCCCCCCCAAAAGGTGGTGTTAAATTCATCATATATTTTTTACTCAAGAAAATGTATTAGTATATGATAGGAGAAGAGAAGAAGGACAAGAAAACTCTCACTTCATACCCATTAACTCTTCTCATGGTGTTCAGAAAGTACAGATAACTGTAAAAGAATACAATACTTGACAGCCGTAAACGCACACAGATCCTCGCGGCCTGTACTCTCTCTATGGCAACCAAAAGAGAAAACAGGTTTTTCTGGTTCTCAGCCTGGATATTAGGTCCCAGCTGTGTGTTTGTGTGTACATGTATGACTGATGAGTGTGCTTGCTTTCGTTTCTGTGGTTTATTATTTTTGGATGAGGGAGAGTTGTGGGATCAATTTTCACTCAAACTTTCCTAAATCTGACAATATATATAATCATCTGAAGAGTTCAACAAAAATGCTGATTCCCAGACTCTAGTCTCAGTTTCTAAGTTATCACATCT
Source organism: Vicugna pacos (assembly GCF_048564905.1). Classification (NCBI taxonomy): domain Eukaryota; kingdom Metazoa; phylum Chordata; class Mammalia; order Artiodactyla; family Camelidae; genus Vicugna; species Vicugna pacos. The sequence goes on along the minus strand of NC_132991.1, from coordinate 69,422,019 downwards.
TAGGTGGGGCCCAAGAATCACTGTTTTTAAAAAGTATCCCAGGTAATTCTGATGTAACTAGAGTTTGGGAATTTCTAACATAGACAACATTCTTTCAGTGAATCAGGATGTTTTCCATAATTTCAGCAATTATTAGAATGCTTCTGACTCCTAAAAATGAAAAATTCATAAATATCTTTATCAGAGGACCATTTTCTATACATAATGTTTTGATACCAAATAATAAACATTAACCAGTCATCAAATGAAGTAAGAAATAATTTATAGCTTATTGAGGCTTAATTCATACATACCACATCCCCAAACGGCACCAACGCTGGTGTTTCAGGTGTTACTGCCAGTTCTTTACTTTCAGACCCTTTAAGAGTTTTCCTTAGCATCTACAGTGTAAATAAATTAAGACTTTAGAAGGCAAAGAAGAATACAATTAAAGGCTCCTTCAATTCAACAAACATTTTATGAGTATCTAGTATGAGGTATTATATATTTTATAATATATATTCTATGACTTGAAAACTCATCCCTATCCTCTCTAAGTTTATCAGTAAGTTATCAGAGAAACAAAATGTATACAATTAAATACAAAATCATTAAGGGCGTCATGAGAGAGAAGAGAAGTGCATAATAACATGAGCAATGTGTTCTCCCTGCGAACTACAAAAAATCGTCACTACCACATTCCAGACTCAATCTGATGTGAATTAGGTCCTGTATCCCACAAATGGCAGTAATCCTGCTTGGAAATTATCCCAGTATTCCTTCAGTTAACAGCCACTGAAGGAATGAGAATTTAACCCTTTGGAATAGTAGGCACACTGGGAAGGAGCTGTGAATAGATGGCTTTTGGTTTTTAGATGTGTGATTTTGTCCAGAGCAACTTCACACTAACTGATACATGTGGGTTGATATTTAACTTTGTTCTTAAGGGCTCTGGTCACTACACATAATGGTGAGCCTTTAAAAATTACAAGACATTTTAATATAAATTTTTAAAATAAAGTAAAGAGAAAGGGAGGGGAGGGGAAAGGTAAAGGGAATCGTGAATAAACTGCCTATTAAAAATCTAACCTGAAAAGAATTATATTTATTCCCAACCTTAGCTGAATTTGAATCAACATGGCCTTATTTATAAGCAATAGTTTCTCAGGAATCTTTGTTGTTATATGTCTTTCAAGAATCACTTGTTTAATTTTTATAGTATATAATAAATCCTTAGTTATGCTGAAAACTTTGTTTTAAAGTATACAACAAATACGTCAGTTGTACTGAAAACATTTGTTTTACATATCTTGGATCTTTTTGTTATTCTTGCAACTGATTGGTTTAGTGTGTTTTACACATGATTAACTCATAGTTTAAGGTAACTGAATGACAATTACTGTACTGTTATTGTCACAAAAATATCAATCTGTATACAGTGTATGTATTTAATACAGAACCTCATACTTTCTAATGTTTTAATAACCTTATTATGGAAGTCTACTTTGAATATGCAATTTTAATAGCTACAAAATAATTGGGGGAAAAATCCTTTAGAATACTAATACTTAATTTATCCTTAACAACCTGGCATTTTGGTAACAACTCCTCATTTTATTAGCTTTTCACTTTTCCTACCTCATACCGGCAGAGCTCTCTTCAACAGCATCAGCATGAGCAAAACAACTCTTTGCCAAATTCTATTAGAACCCTGAACAAAATTTCCAGACTCGTCTCGTAAAGCCTCTGACACCACCTAGAATTTCTCCTGAACCCACAGAGAATTTTAATTTTAGTTAATCCCACTATGTCTTTCCGCCCTATTGCTTTTGGCCCCACCCTGAACAGAAGTTCCTGGTGGCACTTCTCTTAAAAGGCTGTACCCTCACTCACACTGCTCTGCGCTTCCTCCCCAGTGACCTTTCTGGCCCACTCTCCTCCCCTCCAGTTTTCTCTGAAAGCCCACTAGCCTACATGCCTACCTTGTCCTAGGACGCTCCCACTCCTCTTGCTAAGGGCAACCTCACTATCCTCACAGAGAATTAACATTCACTAATGTGCCGGCATGACTCCGTGCCTAGCACTGCACTGATTTCGGCTTCAAGCGTTCCTGCCCTTGGGAAGTTCAGCCTGGTGTTGAAGGCAGGTAAAAAGCAATGACACTGTGGGGTTTTGCCATCAGTTACTACAGTGTTTTATTTATATTTTGGCTGTGTATTGAAATATACAAGAAGAAAGAGTTTTATCTTTACTCATTCTCTGCACAGAATCTTATACATGGAAAAAGAATAATTTATTTGATCAGTCAGACCTTGCCATTTATTGTAAAAGCTACAGGTAAATGGAATGAAACTCTAAAAGAGATTTTTTCAATTCTTTTTCCCTGCCCGAGCTCAGGAGCAATGACTCCTTTTCACCCTCTGTGGTTCTCTGTCCCTATGAAACAAGGACATTCACAGCAGGACCCAGGGATTATCCTCTAGAGTAGTGGCAGAAAATATTAGAATTTTCCATTTTCTTTAACAAATAAGAAAGCAAGCACATACAGCTGACTATGTAAGTACAGAACAAAAATTCTGAGGAAAAGTGAGTTTCATGCTCAGAGAGGTTCACATCAGAGCTCTCCTGCTTTCAGGGTATTGTGTTTGCTATTTCAGTGGGTTAGCCAATTATATTACCTTGAGTAGTAGAATATTTAGTCTGCTTTGCAAATAGATGAGAACTGATCATAAGAAATCTCACAGTAAGGCATTTTAAAAAGTTGGCAAAGATGCATCATGCACTTCAGTTTTACAAACAGAAAAATGTTCTGATTAGCTAAACTTTTGTGTGGTGACTGTCAGTAGTATGTAAACTGGCAAATATTTAAAAATATGTATTTCTTAATATGTCCTTTCACAGTAAGTAGGTGACCTTTTAATGAATGTGCATATGACTTTCTTTTTGAAATAAACTCATGTTAAGGTGAGAACATTATGAAAACTATTGGAAATATTTATAGTTAATGTTATTTTATGTGCGAAAATGTATTATGAGCAGCCTAGAAGGTCATGGTATCTCATATAAAAATCTTAGAAACAATTTTCTTCTTTGTTTAAAAATCTCATGATGTTTCAGCAGGGTCAGAGACCATTTTTCCTTTGAAATATAAAAAATGCAATGCTCTCCAATTAGCTTACCAGAAATAATTAATCACAGAAGTAACATTTTACTCAAAAAATCTGGACTAAAAACTTTGAATAATATAAATGAAAAATCAGTACTGTAATTTACTAGGCTCATCCAAGATACATCTCTTCCATTTGGAACTTCAAATCTTTGAAGGTATCTTTTTCAAATATAGCAGTATTAAAAATCAAATACTGGGTTACCAGGGAAATGAAAGTTTAACACCTCAAAGAGATACAACTACACATCTCTCAGACAGCTAAACATAAAGAGACTGACAATATCAAGTGGCAAGGACATGGAGTAACTAGAAGTCCGATACACTGCCAGTAGGAATTTAAATTGCTATACCCTCTTCGAAAACTCTTTGGTATTTTGTACTGAAGTTGAGCATACACACAATAATGACCCAGAAATTCTATTCCTAGATATATCCGCAACAGAATGTAGGCATATGTGTATCAAAAGACATTGCATCATTCACTATAGCCAAAAAGTAGAAACAACCCAAACATCCATTATCAACAGAATGAATAAATACAATGTAATATAATCACACAGTATTATAAAGCAAAGAAAATGAGTAACCACCCACATACAACACGAATGAATCTCACAGAAAAAAATATACTGAACAACAACAAAAAAAACCCAAAATACATGTTTTTAAATGCATATAGGACATTCTGCAGGATGTACAATATGCTAGACCATAAAATAAGTTTCAATAAATTTTGCAGAATTGAAATCATACAAAGAATGTTCTTCTATTTCAACAAAATAAAAGATAAAGAACACAAGGAAATTTGGGAAATACACAAATCTTGGAAATTAAAGACATATTTGCAAATAAGCCATGGGTCAAAGAAAAAGAAAAAAAACAGAAATCAGAAAGTATTGTGAGCTGAATAAAAATGAAAAAACAACATAAAATTCATGGAATGCAGCTAAAGTGGTACTTAAAAGAAAACTGATAGCATTAAACAACCATGCTTAAATAAGAGCAAGCTAAACCCAAAGTAAGCAGGAGGAAGAAAATAAAGATTAGAACAAAAATCATTGAGATTTTAAAAAATAGAAAATCAATGAAAATGAAGGTGAACTCTTGGAAAGATCACCAAAATTGAAAAACCTTTAGCTAGACTGAAGAAAAAAGAGGTCACAAATGACCAAAATCAAGAATGAAAGGGGGACGTCACCACTGACCTTATAAAAATTTATTCTTTCAGAGTTGTGAAGGCCAGAAATTTAAAATCAGTACCCCTGGGCCAAAATTGAGGAGCCGGTGGGGCGATACACCCTCCAGAGGCTCTAGGGAAAAATTCATTCTTGCCTCTTCCAGCTTCTGGTAACTGCCAACATTCCTTGGCTTGTGGTCATATTACTCCAATCTCTACCTTTATGATCACATTGCCTTCTCTTCTGAGTGTGCCCAAATCTCCCTCTACCTCACTGTTATACGGACATTTATGATTATAGGTAGGGTCCATCAGATAATCCAGTATAATCTCCCCATCTCAAAATCCTCAACTTCATTGCATCTGCAAAGTTTATTGCCATATAAGGTAACTACTCTAACTATAAACAGTTTCATGCTAACAAGTTAGACAATTTAGATGAAATGGAAAAATTCCTATAAAGACATATATTACAAAAACTGAATCAAGAAGAAAGAATATTTGGAAAGACCTATAACAACTAAAGAAATTGAATTAGTAATTAAAGCTCTTTCTACAAAAACAAAAACAAAACAAACAAAAAACCTAGGCCCAGATTGTTTCATTGGTGAATTCTATCAAACATGCAAAGAAGAAATAATAACAATCCTTCACAAATTCTTCCAAGAAAAAAAGGAGAGGAAGGAACACTTCCCAAGTTATTCTATGAGGTCAGTATTACATTAATACCAAAACCAGGCAGACATCACAAGATGACAAAACAACAACAAATTTGTATCCCTCACAAATAGACGCAAAAATCCTCCACAAAATATTAGTAAACTAAACCCAACAACATATAAGAAGGACCATATACCATGACAAAGTGGGATTTTTCCATCTGAAAATCAATGTAATAAGATTAATGTAATAAGTCATATTAATAAATATGTCCAATAGAGGACAAAAATCACATGATCATTTCAATAGATACAGAAAATGTATTTGACAAAATCCAAAATGCATTCTTAATAAAAACTCTGAACAGACTAGGAATAAATGGGAAATTCTTCAACATCATACTCAAAGGTGAAAGACTGAATGCTTTCCCTCTAAGATTGGTAAGGCAAGTGTGTCCACTCTCATTACCTTTAATCAATATTGTACTGAAGGTTCTATCCAGTGCAATGAGACAAGAAAAAGAAATCAAAAGGT